>NC_091501.1:7500-650418 GCF_947461875.1 Haliaeetus albicilla | reverse complement strand
TGTATGACAAGGAGATGTGGTCCGTGGCTTTCTCCTGCAATAAATACCAGTCTAATATGACACTAATAGAGTGTGTGTTGTTTAGGTGTTGTGTTATTCTCTACTTGCTATGGGGCTATCACTAGCCCCACTATCACCTGTGTAATCATTGACTTTGAGAAGGTTTCTACTACTTTTGACTACTAGTTAGTCAAAAAATTCCCAGACCAAGTATCTCTATGGAGGAAAATAATATTTTTCAAAGAAGAAGAGCACTTGTGCCTTTGGTGAAAAGAATGACTCCAAGATTAAAAATAAAGTCTTATCAGATAAAACAATCTTTCTTAGCTGGCTTTGTACCAACCAGTTAGTCTTAATTGCCAAGTTTCTAGTTTGAAGAACCAAGTGAGGTCTCTTTTGCATGGCTTTGTACACTTGCTTTGTGCTGTGTGTTAGAATCTGGAATATAGGAAAGTTTCTTTGCTTATGTTTCCAAAAATCAGCAATTTGTTGTTCCCTGTGCTGATGTGTTAGCACTTAGGCTGTAGGTTCTAGCATTCGGTGTCCTGTCCAACAGTGACTGCTTACGCAGCAAGACTGCTCTCCTCGGCAGCGCTGGGCACCTTGGGCTCTGCCTCGGAGCATCACAGCCCACCTGCGCCCTTTCTGGGTTTATTTTGTTGGATCCTATTTTTGTCTGGGTTCGTCAAGCCCTTTCCCTTCCTTGGTGGACAGCTGGCAATGGTGTGGCTGCAAGGGATAAGCTGTCCTCCCCTGACGTGTGTCCATCCCATCCCTCTGCATCATCTCCTTTCCCATTGGGAGCAGCTCCCAGCGCTGGCGGGATCAGCGTGAGGCAGCAGGAGAGACCGATGGGTGCTGGCCCAGGTGCTCCTGCTCCCTGCGAGCGTGGTGGAGCTGCGGCCCTTCCGCGAGCCTCGGTGTCTCCACGTCTGTGCTGGAGGCGATGACAGTGCCTCTGCGGGAGCCTGGAGCAGCACGTGTTGACACTGAACCTGATCGCAGGAAGATCAAGAAATGCAAAAGCGCCTGTTGCTGAGGGAAGCTGGACTCGGCCCTTGAGTGAATTCGCCGAGCTCTGCAACTGAGTCTCGTGAGAGAAGCATTTCCTGCTGCAGCAATGTCACCCATTGCCCTCCCTACACATCACCTTGTGTGGGTCATTTGGGGTTTGGTTTTTTTTTTTCCCCCGATGAAAGCCCCAGCTGCACCTTCTGCAAGCAGTTCCTGGCTGATTCACTTGAAGGAAAACTTTGTCCTTGGTGGAAACACCCTGCCAAGTGGGAGGGACACACTCCCTCCCGCGGACCTGCTTCCTTCAGCAGTCGGGCTGTGCCAGCAGTGCGGCAGGCTGCGCGAGGCCAACAAAAATAAGCACGCCCCCCCCAACTAGGTCTCAGCAACTGCAGAATAACACAGGGACCACACTCACCTCCTCGGCATTCGGTGAAGAGGGAGCGTGTTCCCCCACGCCCCCACCTGCACCATTCCCTGTGCCTCCTCCTTAAGGCAAAGCGGCAAAAACTGGCCCTGAACCTTCCTCACAGAGATCTCCTTTTCCTGACCCCACTGCTGTGCCTCTGAGGGCTTCTTGGGGGGAATAAAAATCCTGTGTTCCTCCCCAGCACACGCACTTACCGTGCTGGAGTCACTTTTGCCGCTGGCAATGACCACACATAAATGGGCTGACACGCAAATGGGCCCTTGGCTGACCGATACAAAAGCACCATGCGTGCTGGTCGGGGCTTAGCCCTCGCCGAGGCGTCTTGGGGCCAGGGGGTGAGAGCTTCACTCTTTAGCAGCTTTATAAAAAGCAGACCAGGTTTCTGGCGGCGACAACGCAGGCAGCAGCAGGGGGGACAGTGGAAGAACAGCTCTGCGAGGGCCGGGGCGAGCGTGTTCCCGGCCGTGTTTGAATTGGAGCTCGGCCATAGGAACCGAAGGAAAAAGCACAAGGTTCGGGAGGTGGCTAACCTTGGCCACCGCCTGCCGCTCGGCTGGTGCCTGCACTCTGGCAGAGGACGCACGCGGGGTGGGAAGACCTGGCCGTCCCCCCACGACCATGGCGTCAGCCTCGCACCCCCCAGGTCCGCAGCCACGTGAGCGGGGAGCAGGTGGCATTGGCAGGAGCGCTCCTCGGGGACGCCAAGGACTCAGCGGGTCCCGGCCCCCCCACCGGTGGTGTTTTTCCACCTCCTGGTCCTGGCACGCCGGGGCAGAGGGAGGCACCCGCTGTCGGCGGCGCCTGCGCCATGTGTTATTCAACCCCAATAATCCCACGTCTCCGGGAGGCTCTGGGGCAGTGGGAGACGCTCTCCTGCTGGAGCAAACTCCAGCTGTTTTGCTGGGCCTGTATTTTAAAACACAGTCCAGGGCACGGCTGCCTTACAGACAGCTTTTGCGTGCTTGCATAAGGCTTTCCTCCAGGCACCAGCCCCCTCCCTCTCCCAGAACAGCCGGATTCATGTCAGAAACTGCTGCTGTCACAGACTGAAAAGCCCAAGGCTGAAGCATGGCATTTTCTGCCCAAGCTGTCTCCTCCTTTCAGGTGGGAGCCCGCCCGCTCCGTGACTCAAGTTGCAAGTTTCCTTCTTAATAACGGAGTCCCCTGTGACGAGTGTCTAAACAACACCCCCACGCCCCTCGCTTCGGAGGTTTCGGGAGACAAGCCCCATCTTGTTGCCGTGCCTTGCTGGAGCACCCTGTGTGGGGACCGACTCAGTCACTGCCCAAACACCCGGCAAATATTCCCACACCCAGACACCACCCCGCACCGGCCGAATGCGGGGCTCCGGCACCTCCTGTCCTCTCCGACGGCGGAGGGAGGGCAGATCCTCATCCCTGCGCACTGCTTCCAGGCAGGTGTTTCACCTCCCCACACCCTTCAGGCTCCCCGAGAGAGAAGAGGGGCAAATACCTCAGGAGGAACGAGGCAACGCTAAGCCTTTTCCCTAATCCCTGCCCCGGCTGCACACTAACTCCCGGCCCTACCTGTGCCCAAAAAGGGAAAGGCTCCTGCCTCCCTGCGTCACAGCTGAGCAAATGCAGGGCAAGGATCAGGAAGGCACACACTGGCCCTCGATTTTCCATTTCCAGAAACAAGTCTAAGGGCAAGAGTTTGTGCGTGCCTTAGATAAATGATTACAAGGGATTTGAGACACAAAGGGGAAAAAATAGTTTTGTTGCTTAGCAGAGTGTGACAGTCACGTGGCGTGCAGCAGGCACAAGCAGCAGCCCAGCTCCCAGGGCTTACAAAGCCAAGGGCAAAGCAGCCCAAGCTCTTCCAGGAAGAAATTTGGGCTGGAGGGGCTGAGGGGGCATGGGTAAGGATGCTAGCGGGAGCCAGCAGCCAGTACCAGCTCCACATTTGGTTTCCTCATGTACATCCAGAGCAGCTCCCTTCAACAGCTTTTTAAGGAGGCAGCACGGGGAGCTGCAAGCAGCCCCTTGAGCAGGAGGCAGCAGGAGCATGGAGGAGCTGGGGAAGCTGGGTCATGCAGCCATCCAGCACACGTGGGGTGGGACAGGCATTTCAGCATCTTCCTCAGGACAGAGGGGTCACATTGTCTCATTTTGCTAAAAAGGAGCAGTTCCCTCTGACAGAAATTCTCATTAAAGCTGAGCAATGAGGGGTCAGAAAGAGAAAAATCAGACTTTCACCATCACTGCTTGTTCTCATATCCAGCCTCAAGCCCACCCTGCTCTGAGAAGTCACCTTGGATCAACATTCACAGCAGGGAGGGCACAGCCTGCACATGCACCTTGAGGCTTCCTTTGCTTAGCAAGTACCCCAGATTCCACAGAATAAACCCAAACTGGTTTGCAGCCCCAGCGAGGGGCACAGACAGGAAATAAAGCCAAAGATCAATCCAGAAACCACCGCCTGGGAAGGCTTCATCTACCCCATGCGATGACACCAGACAGATCCCAGCCTGGCCCCGCAGGTGATAGCCCTGATGAGCCACAGCAGAAGCCACAGCAGAAGCTTTTAGGGCATTTTAAGAACTCTGCTGATTGACTGAAGGGCCCCAAGGCACCACACACCAAAGGCAAAGCATCCCGCTCCCCCCTCCCCAGGGAGCTGAATCACAGCAGGACCCGGGAAGGCCAGGCACACGGCTGCTTTTTCCTATGCCACTGCTATTCTTGGCAGAGCCAGAGGTCAGGGAGACAGCTGCCCTCACCGTGTTGCACAAGCCTGGGCATCGCCGGGCTACTCCTCACGCAACGAAACCTCCGCCGAGCACATCGCAAACCAGTGAGCCTGCCTGCGAGTAGAAGACACCAAGCGCCGGTTCGTCCAAAGGCTGGCAGGGAAGGTGGCCGCATCCCTCCTTGCCCAGGAACAGGCATGGCAGAGTTGTTCTCTCCCCACTGAGCACACACCACACAACAACCGGTTATTATATCATGCTTTTAATACAAACTTAAAAAAATCTGGAACAATAGAAACTGTACAGATTTGATCAACCTTTTTGTTTTTTTGTTTTTAACTAAATCTCTAGACACACCAATGTCCCGTTCCAAAATATTGCACAACATTCTGAATACAAAACTCTGATTGTATTCCTCCTTCGCTAAAGAAAAAAAAGAAAAAGAAAAAGAAAAAAAAGACAGCAACCCCCAAGTTCCCCTGCTCAGTAGCCCCCTTCTCAGAAAGAAACCCAAGCAGAGCACACACGGAAACCCTCTGCTCGGAGACATACAGACTTCTGTCCTCTTTCACTCATTCTCTCCCACAAGGCAACTGTCGATTCACTCCTCAGAGAGGGGCAGGAGGGAAAGGAGGGAGGCTGAGTGGGGAGAAAGGAATCTTCACCACTTTTTTTTTTTAAAGTTTTTTTCCTGAAAAAATATTTTTTTCTCTCCTCTTAAGAAAAAATCTTGAAAAGAAAAAAATTACAGTTTTTTTTTTACGTTAGAAATATACATATATTATATATACCTCTTACATTTTACAAATGTAGCAAATTATTCAATACAAACGGACATCAACAAAAAGAACACAAACCCATAAAAAATAAAAGTTAAAAAAAAAATTCTCTCTTCTCTTCCTAAGAAACCAGGTAAATTAGTGCAGGTTTTTAAAAAATAAAATTGAAGCTGAACGCCTACATCCAAGACTAGAAAAGACCCGAAAAGGCCATTAGTTTCCATTGCTGCCTGACACTGGAGGAACGTTTCTGAAGCACGCTTTTTTCCTTTTAAGCTACAAAGAGGTTGGTCCCTCCTCTTTTCCTCCTTCCACTCACACCACTATTTTTAAAGCAGGTATAATACGTGTGGCAGGGCAAAGCGGCATCAAAGCTTCACACACACAAGCGGGTGGCCAGGGGGCATCCCCACCTCTCCCCTCCCTCCCCGTGCCGGAGGAGAGCACGCTGTCCCGCAGCAGCGGCTCACAGGTGGCTTTGCCAGATGCGGGGACAGTGGGGGGCAACTGGACCAGGTCCCACCATCTGGGGCTAAGCACCCCTAAGTCCAGTGTGGCAAGTGGCTGGCACTCAGCAGCACACTCCTGGGGAGAAGGACGGGGTGGCAGTGGTAACGTCTGTAAGTGGGGGAGTTCAAAAAAACCAAAGAAAACAGGGAAACCCAACAGCTCAGCTGTTCCTCAGCAACTTGTCCTACTCTGGAAACCTGCAGGGCTGAGGCTGTGGGTGCCGGTTTGGGGGAAGCTAGCCAGGCTCCGCTCTCCTCATCCACCCACCACGTTGGTCATAGCTCGATGGCAAGCAGCCTGCTCAGGAACCCACGCTGGGTGCGAGGTCGGGACCATGCCTCCCCATCACCCAGCAAGGGGAAGGGTGCGCTGAAAACTCTCCTCAAAGAGCTCCAGGCAGTGGCAGTCTCCCTGGGGCAGCCCGTTACCTCTACAAAGGCTCATTGGCAACACAACTACGAGAGGGCTGGAGTGCCTTTGTCTCAGCTTGAGGGAAGGGAGCGGGAAAAGCACAAATTCAAGCCCATCTCCCCTGAAACAGGGATGTCTTGAAAGAGCACATTGGTTCAACAGATACAGGAGAAGTGGGTTTCAGAGGGTGCTCCAGAGACATCATAAAAAGAAAACCAAACCTCAAGTTTGGGAGGCAGCAAAAAAATCTTATTTTTCTTTTAAACTGAGAACTTCAAAGACTGGAGTCTCATCATCTCCATCTCTCTCCTCTTCACACGCTTCCATACTCCCACAACAGCCTCCAAGGAGACCTCCTTCCCACCTAGAGAGCCTCCACCCTGCCTGGCAAGAACCAGCCCTCCTTCGGCTTCTGTGAAGGTGGGTTTTGGAGTCCCTGACACAGAAGCGACCTACTGAAAAGCCACTACAGCCCGACTGCAGCACGTCGTCCTGGGGAAAGCTGCAGGGGCATTCCCAGATCCAGGCCCTGCAGCAGGGAGGCACTGCACATTCACACCCCGGGATGGCTGCTCGCCGTCAGAGCGCCCGTCCCCCCACTCTGCTCTAAGCCTGCTGCCATCCAGACCAACAGAATCTGGCTGGAATGATGAGTTTACACTAGGTGCTTCCCTTCTGCACCAGATCAGCCACCTCCTCCCGCTCCTCTAGATGGGCAGGGGAGGGGACTTAGTCAGGCACATACCTGGCTGAAAGCACAAACCCTTACGCTACCACTCCAGAGAGCAGCTTCAACAACATAGCCCTTTCTCCTCCTCAAAAGTAGTGCTGCCTCGCTAACTAAAAAAGAAGGAATTCTCTCTCCGAGGCAAGAAGATGAATTCACAGCAGGGAATGAGAACTCAGACCTCAGAGGCCGCCCCACGTGGATGCTGGCCCCTGCTGCTGGGGACAACGTCTGGGAAGTGGGGGCAGGATCCAAGTGGGGCTGCCTGGCTCAGCACCACCTCCCCCAGCTGCAGGGACAAGCGGGTGGTGTTTCTACCCCACAGGGCTGTCACCCGGACCGGCCGGCCCCCAGAAGGCATGGAAAGGTCCCCTCGCTCACATGCGGAAGGGGACAATAACCAGAGTCACTCAGTTTAAAGTGCTGTCCTCCTGTAGCTGCGGCTGGAAGTGCAGATGAGGAAGGGAGCAGGAAGAAGCCATTTCACAGTAACGCTCTGCCCTCCCTGCTGCGTGCTGGGAGGCAGTCAAGGAGAAGAGTTAGTGCTTTTCAGCACAGACAGAACAGCTGACGCCAGCCCGGGCTGGAGCAACAACAGCACATCGGTCTACACCCGTGGGCACAGTAGATGCTCTCCGTCTACACGCAGAGCCGTAACAGAAAAAGCAAGCTCACCCACCCATTTCTGGCTAGCATGCAACAAGAGCATGTGTATCTCCACTGACATCAACTCTTCCTCTCCCCGTCCCTCCTCCAGCGAGGTGGTACAAAGAAGACATCCCTACACCCAGGTGGAAGGCCCCTGTGTCCAGCGCTGGGAGGGGTGCAGGGAATCAGGAGCATCGTGACCTATGGTTGCACCAGTCCTGGGCTGGGCTGGGGGAAGGGGGAACACAAACCGAAAAAATCCCAACACTTATTTAAGGAGTAAAAAAGTGAGTAGGAAAAAAGCACAGAGACTGAGTTAAAAAACAAGTCAGTGCTTCAGGAGCGTTGCCAGCACAGCGCAACAACACTGGGCTCTCTCTTTTCCCAAGAAGCTATATTTATAAGATTTGAATATTTTCTGTATATTTCTATTTTTCTTTTCTCTCCCTCTTGTTTGTTTGTTTTGTTCTTGTTTTCCCCCCTCCCCGCCCTCCCCCCCTCCCAAAATACTCTCCTTCCTTGTGTTCAGTTGGCCAAGACGACAGGCTGGAAGGACTGGCTGGGATACTGCATGGCGTTCAGGTTGTAGCTGAGTCCTTCCACGAAGGGAGACTTCTCCAAAAAGAGGCTGTTGGTACTGCCACCAAAGACCTGAGCCATATCAAAGGTACCACCCGTGCCGGTGTTGAACTGCGATGCTGGCGGGATGCTGCTGGCCTGGCTCTCACTGGCAACACCATCGAAGAAGAGACTGCTGGCTCCCGGCGACCCGCCGCTGTAAACGAACTCCTTGGCGTTGGGGGAGAGCTGCGACTGCGGGGCTTGGCTCCCAGCGCTCCCGACGAAGTTCAGAGAGTGCATAGACAGGGAGAGGCCCTTGTGCTTCAGCAGGTTGGTGGTGGGAGACCTGACCATCCTTGGCTGCTGCCCAGCCCCAGCTCCGCTGCCCCCTCCTCCGGCTCCTCCACCCTTCTTCATCTTGGTAGAGCCAAACTTTGTGGCAGCAAAGGTGGCAGTGGTGAAAGTGATGGGCTGGGCAGAGCGAGGGATAAAGGTGGGGCTAGGCGACTGGCCGAAGGAGGGGGACGGAGAGTTGGACAGCGAGTTGTCCTGGCTGCCGATGGGGACAAATACCTGGGCGTCGGGGTTGAAGCTGCTCTTGATTTCTTTGTCCAGCTCCGCGGCGCTGCAGCCCTCGCTGTCGTCCAGGTAGAGGACCTTAACAGAGCCCTTCTCACCGATCTGGTAGGAAACCTCAAAAGGATCGATCCAGACGCTCAGCTCTTCCGGCACATTGGCACGCACATCCTCCACGGCCAGCCCGCTCCGCTTGGCTGCCAGCTCCACCACTGGATCCACTGTCTCCCCTATATGAACACAGCGATAGCCAGATCCCTTCAGAGGCTTCTCCGGGTACCAGTGACCCTCATATTTCTTCTTCAGCAGGCGCTCTAGCTCCTCACCAAACAGGTCTGCCCGCCTCCGAGGAAGCTTGTTGTACAGGTATGAGATGATGAAGTTAAGAGCAACTTTGATCTCCAGATGCATACTCCCTTCGCAGCAAGCAAGTCAGGGCAGTGTATTAAAAGAGACAAAATGACACACACATAGACAAGATTTGGCTCCAAACAGACCTAGGGAAAGAGAGAAAAGGATGGATGAAGACGAGAGAACACAACTCTCCACCTGTTAAGATAAACAGCTGCGCTTCTTTGTTAACAAAAGCAGAACAAGCAATCTGCACAAACACTAACAAACAGTGATGCTCTCTAGGAGAGTCACCCCAAATCTACTGTCCCTCAAAACAGAGAGATGCTGGTAGGGAGGAGTCTCCCTGCTCCTCTACAGAAGAAATAAGGGTTTAGCTACTACCCGCACACAGGTACATACATTATACTCACCTCGCTGCCAAGTGCCGCTGCTGAAACCCAGCAGGCCAACCGTCTGCTCTGGCAGAGCTATTTCAGCACATCTAACACACCCTTCTCTGCCCTGACACTCAACTGCTTCCAGCACAGCTCACCTGCACCAGCCTCTCCAGAACACAAGCACACCACCCGAACAGCCTCGTGACTTGTGCGGAGACCTGCTCCTGCTCAGGACGGCAGGGCCAGCCTCTCCTCTGAAAGGCCGGGTTGTCGTGCCGGGTGCCGTGTCCTGCTGGCACAAGCACAGAAGGGAGGAGAAGGAGTGAGGGAGGGTGCTGAGGCACCAGCTGCCAGCCTGTGTTTACTATCCCCTTGACTGGCAGGCACATATCTTATTAAGTGTACCCAGTTGGGGCTCTGTCTAGCTACAAGCCTAAAATCCCACTTTAATTCAGCTGGGGGGGGGGGGCAAGGGGGGCAGGAAACATGCGCAGGGTCACAAAAGACAGGCGTGCCAACAGCCTGTCCAATACAGTTCACATCGCTTATGTCTTCCCTGCCACGATCAGGTACCTACTTAAAAACTGAAATTGCTTGCCAAAGACTGAAGTAACCATCCTTCCCTCCCTCGTGAGGAAGTTTCTGAAATGGAGAGAACCCACAAAAGCACAGTGCAAAACCACAACACTCAACTCTCCCATTATACGCAGATTTGCAAACAACATTCTTCTGGGTACAAAAAACCCCCAGGTAGGTCAGCTCTGCGCTCTGTCACCCATCCAAAGAAAACAAATCCCACAGATATTTTAAGAGGAAGCACACTTCCAGCAGCCTCCACGCCTCTCCAGGGGGAAGCAGAATATCCAGTTTTTAATTGGCAGCTTAGTCAGAGGCCACTCTGCCTTCAGCTGCCCTCACCTTGCTCAAACAGACACACCGTGTTCAACTGTCTTCCTAAAATGGGCTTCGGGGATGTTCTCACGCAGCACTCAAGCAAGCCAATGTTTACGACTTGTGCCAATTATTTGGGGGTGGGGATGGAGTTCAAACATACGGTGTCAGCATTCCCCTGAAAAACTGGGAATCCCAGCAGCTCAACCAGGTATCCAGGCTGGCCTAGGTCAGGAGGAAGAAAAAACTGACCAGACTTGTTTGCTTGGTCTAGTTCAGTGGACAAGAAAGATTAACTAAATTTTAAAGCAACCCTCAAGTATTTTAAAGCTTTATTACAAAAAAAGGTGGTGCGGATTCTCTGCTTTTTCTGTACTAGTCTGAGTTCAGAGAGGCTTGACTTGAGGACTATGGTAACCAGAAGCAGATCCCATACCTCAAGTCTGCCAAGCAGGTGGTCAGTTCTGGAAGGAATCCCCTTCAGGTTTGACTCAGCAACAAGAAAAAAAACAAAACCACAGGAATGAGGGGATGGAAAAGGAAGAAAGAAGTCTTGCCTTTAAAACCTGCTTTAAGGAATTACTGTAGTGTAACAACTTCTGGTAGGTCACCAAGACCTGACCAAGTTCAAATAAGAACACCAAAGAAATAAGCAACCACAGTTTTTCGAAGAACAGCAAGGAGAAGCCATTTTCAGAAGGCAAGAGTCTTGGCATGGATGGAGCCCTTTCCAGAGAAAACAGCACAAAGCAAACCCCTGAGAACACACACCTAAATGTTAACAAGAGCTTATATGGCCCATACTACTTCCAGGGGAGATTACATAGAGCCTTCTTGCTCCTCCACCTTTGAGGCACCTGAGGGAGAGGACAGCTTGGGATCCCCACAAATTAAGTGGGAAGAGAACAGCCAGCTTGTAAATCTTTTAATCTCATGTGATAAATTCTAATCCAGACCCCAAAATCTATTAAGAAATCAGAAATTACAGATTGGGAAAGGAGCAAAGGCCAAAATTTGCTACCACCCTGTTTGCAACACAAATGCCTCAATATACTTTGAGGAGCCCACATCCTCATTGCCCTTCTGCAGCAGACAGCGAGGCGATACAATTATAAATCATTGCCTCTTTTTTTCTTAAGTACTCCCCCTTCCTAAAAGGGGAATAATCTGTACCTCCACTATGAAAAATGATAAGTTAATTAGCCTAATAATACCAACAGCTGCCAAGGTAGCTGCATATAGCCAATACTTGCAGAAGGCACAAAAAGTCAGAGATGCCACAGACTTCTCAGGCTGTTGACACAGTAAGACGTGCTCCAGCAGGACCCCCTCAATCACTTCCTACTGCACCAAAATGTGGTAACACAGTAACAAAATAAAAGAAAAAAAACCAACCCAGCCAAAGCGGCACTGCTCCAAGACAAGAAACAGCTGAATACCAACTGTAAAAGGTATTCTGACAAGTCCTCCACGAAGAAAGGCTTGCCCACATCGCCAGCCTTTCCAAAGCAAAGGCGTGCTGTACCAGGGGCAGAGCGCCGAGGTGCCGGCAGGGAACAAAGGGCCGTTCCTCTGCCCTGCGGAGGGCGAGCGGGAGCCCCCTCGGACCCCCCGTTCGTCAGCACACCGACGCGCTGAGGGAGAGAGGCCAAATCATCAACTTGCATCAGAGGAGAGCAAACATGGGAGCGATGCCCTCTCCTCCTCGCTACGCAAACACTCCGGGTGACCTTGCGAGTATCCCTCCGAGCCCCCGGGAGAGGTCTGGCCCCCGGGAACCGCCTCACCGGCGCCCTTCAGACGGCGGCTGCCACGACGGCCTGCGGTCCCACAGCAGGCCACACCCGTCCGGAACAAGGGCCCCCTTTCTAACCCCCCCCCCGCAATCCCACCCACGGGCGGCGGAGGGGCTCCCAATCCCACTCGAGGCCCCGCGGACACGCACCCGAGGCAGGTGCCCGGCCGCCCCCTCCCCGGGAGAGCGGCCATTTCTAGTGACCCGGCCGGACAGCCTTCCCTCCTCCCCCCCTTCCCGGCTCCAGCTGCCGCGGGGCACGCTGGGAGTTGTAGTCCTGGCCCCCCCTCCCCGCCCCGCGACCTACTTCTCCCCCGGACTACGCCTCCCGCCGCGCCCCGCGGCCGGCCCGGCCCGCCGCTCCGCTCCCCTCGGCGGGGCAGGGCACGAAATTTTCCACGGCACATGCGCCCTGCCGCTGCCCCCCGGCGGGGGGGGAAACACGCCCCGCGGCCCGGCCCGCCGGGCAGCCGCCCCCTTCTCCCCCCTCTCGGCAGGGACGGGGGGGGGACGGACGGGGACGGTTAGGGAGCCGCGTCCCCGCCCCACGGCGGCCTCCCCCCGCCCCACGGAGCCCAGGAGCCCCGCGTGTCCTCGGCCCCCCGGAGGGGGGCAACCAAGGTCCCCAGAAGAGCCCTTCGACGGATGGGGGGAAAGGTGTCCCGTCCCCCCCCAAGGGCGAGCTGCGGGCCCCACACGCCCGCCGAGGCCTGCAGGACTGGGGGGGTGGGGGGTGGGTGTGCAGCGCAGCCCAGCCCAGCCCCAGCGGCGCCTTTGTTGTCGCCGGGCTTCTCCCCCCGCCCTCCCGGGGGCTGAATCCGCCGTGCGGGAAGGGAAAAGACCCCGGCGACACCCCTCGTCCGTCCGTGTGCCATGTCCGTGTCCCGTCGTCCCCCCCCCCCCCCCCCCCCCCGCCGGTGCCCGCCGCCGCCCCCGGGCGCAGCCTGCCCTTTGCGGGGCTGAGCCGCCCCCCGCCCCCGTACCCCCATCAGGCTGGGGGGGACACACGGACGCCGAACAAAACGGTGAAGGGGCATCGCAGAGCGTCACCGACCCAGTGACTTTCGCACACACAACCCCCCCTTCCCTTCAAGCCCCACTAATCCCCCCCCCCCCCGGGGACCGGCAGCCGCACGGTGTCTCCACGGGCGGATCAATAACCTCCCCCCGGGCGGGGAGGGGGGCGATGAGCCCCCTCAGGCCGAGCCCACAAAGGGGATGCGGGCCCGGCTGGACCCGGCCCGAGAAGCTGAGGGGGGGGGGGAAGCTAAGCACCTCCGGCCCCACTTACTTCGTCCTCGGCTCCAGGGCCGGCGGCTGTCGGGGGCCGTGGGCGCTGCCGGCGGAGCCCGGTCGCTGCGTGCGGGTCTCTGCCCCGTCCCGTTCCGTCCCCTCCCTCGCCTTATCCCCGGCGTGTGCGGTTCCTCCGCGGGGCGGGCCCGGGGAGGGGGGGCGGGGGAGAAAGCTGCGGTGCTGGGACGCCCGGAGGTCTGTGTGTGTGTGGGGGTAGCGGGTGCCGGTGTCGCCGCCGCCGCCGCTGCCTTCTCCTCGCCCCACCGGCCCGGAGCCGCCCGCGCCCTGGCCCCAAGTGAGCCAACTCACGGCAAACTTTCACCCTTAGCAACCCCGCGCAGGGATCCGCGCTCCCGCCCAGAGTGTGAGGCGGCGGCGGAGGGCGGGACGGGACGGGACTACTTCCCCCTCCCCTCACCGCCCGCCCGGCCCCGCCGCCCGTCAGCGCCCCGGGGACTGGGGAGGGGGGGAGGGGGACGTGGATGACCCTTGCCGCCCCCCCCGGTGCAGCAGCCGCAGCGGAGGGGTGCTGGCAGCCGTGTGGCACCGGGGCTGCCCCGGCTCTGAGCTCCAGGGGAAGGAAGGGGCCGGGGGTTTAGCGGGGATGAGGATTGACCTGAGGATTTCCCCAAGCGGCTTAGCCTAGGGGGGGACGACGACGGGGACGGACGAACGGGGGGGGCCGCCCAGCGAGGTGATCGAACGGGAGCGGGGAGGGAAGGAACCGGCCGGCATTTTCCTCGCCTCGGCCAAGGACGGGTGCCGGAGCGGGGAAGGGTGGGTGTGCGTGCGGTGCTATCGGACCGCGGCTCGGCGGCAGGGCCGGCCCCGGGGCTCGGGGGACCCTGGGGAGTCGGGGCTCCCGAGGGGACGACCTCCCTGCACGACCCCGGCGAAGTCCCCAAGAACTCCCGTGCTGGAACCGCCAAGCCCCGCTGAGGGCGCGGGCGGGAGAGTTTTGGGGGTGAGGCGCCCAGAAGGGCGTGAGGGGAACAGGCGAGCCCGGCTCCTTCCCTCACTGCAAACCCCCAGGGACCCCCGGGCTGGCGGGCGCATTCCCTCAGGGGACAACGGAGCCAGCCCAAGCGCGGCCTGCCGGTGTCACCCGGGGAGGGCTGGCGCAAGGCACAACCACCGCCCCGGGCCCCAGCGCCCCGAGGCCGCCTCAGCCCCGCCGCTCCCCCGCCTCGCGGCGCACAACCCGTGGACTACTTTGTCTTCTTACGCTTCTGCGCCTTCAGCGGAAGGCCGGCCCGGCAGCGGCGGAGACGAGGCGCCCGCAAGGTGCGCGAGCGGCGGCCGTGCTAAAAATAACTGCGGCGTGTTAGCAACAGCCTTCCCATTGGCTGGCCGGGCCCGGCGTCGCCTTCGGATTGGTGCGCTGCCTCAGCCAGTGAGCCGAAGGGGGTGTGCGCAGAGGGGGCGGTGCCCGGCGCGGCGCGGGGTCTGCCGGGAGTTGTAGTCGCCGGGGGTGAGGCCCCGCGGCCTGCCCCGCCTTGGCCGCCCCGGTCCCGGTCCCGGTCCCGGTCCCAGTCCCGCCGCCCGGGGTGTTCGAGAGCTCCGTCCGGGCCGGGCTCGCCCGCCGTAGCGGCCAGGAGAGCCGTTACACAAGCCGGCGCCGCGGCCGATGCCAGGCGGGGGTTGCATGCCGCCCTGGGGAAGGACGGCTTGTGGAGATGACGGTCCCCGGGGCTGCCCGGCCGCCTCCCTGGGTGACGGGCGGATGGCGGGCACCTGCACCCGCAAAGGCCGAGCCTCAGCTGCCCGCTAGCAAGGTGAAGGTGCTCGCCTAGCGCCACGCAGCTTTTTATTCTGAGAATAAAACTCAACTGCGGAGAAAAACCCAGTGGGTTTGCTTTGGGATAGGTGGGGATAGCCGGGCACGGTAACAAGTCATCCCCGAAAGCAGCCCCACACCCAGAAGCGGATTTCTCACTGTAGGTGTTTGAAGGGCAGCAGTTGCCAGCGCGCACAGCTCCGCGGTTTGTATTTTAAACCAGACCAATTACTAGTTCTGAGCAAAATGAAGAAAACCTCTCTGGGCACCCGCAGGCCACAGGTCTTACGGTCCAAGGCCGTCACCTCGGACAGACACTACTCACAAAGGGCTCTTGCCATCCACACGTAAGGCAGCTTTCAAGGAGAGTAAAGCTCCAAACAAGTGGAAAGGACGCCAAGAACAGTGTTTCCAGGCTCTCCCAGCCACGTGTCAGGTATCTTCCTTGGAGTCTACATGCACAGACCAGGGAGGGAGAACCGGTCTCGGTGACCAAAGCGCTACTGCAGTCCCTGTTGCAGCAGGGGTAGCTTGCCTGGCCTGTGAAATGTCCTGTTTGTCTTGGTTCTGAAGAATTCCCAAGAAAAAAATCTCATCGCAGGGTCACATTCCATCTTGGAATCGGATCTTCTCAATAATACAGAGTTACATTTGAATGTTTATCGCCCATTTCCAAAAGGGACAAAGACCACAGACGCTTCCTGAGCTGCTCCATGTCCCTCTGGTTAAATTATTCTCCATAGCAACCATCCCCCAAGTGCAAAAATACCAAGTTCCTCTCTTGCCCCGTTTCCACAAAGATCCTCAGCATCTTTCTGGGTTTGGTTTGTCGTCCCTCACTTAGGAACCCTTTACCTCTGGTGCTGCCTTTGCCACTGAAGAGGACTTCTTTCGAAGCTAGCCAACACCATGCCTTGAGAAATTTGTTAATGCTCTCCTCCCTAGCCACAGTGCTACAGCAGCCACCCTTGCTCATTTTCCCACTGATTAAAAAAAACAAAACCCAACAACTTTTGAAGTTGGTGTTATTTTTTCTGCAGTGGAAGAGGGAGGAAGAGAAGGGGAAGATTTATGAGAGCTATTATGAGCAGCCTTATTTTCATCACTCCTAGTTTGAAAGGAATTTGGTTACAAAAGAACCCTTTTTTTTTCCTAATACTCCTTTGCTTTGCTGGAAACAAAATCACGCTGTCAGCCAGAGATCAGGAAATGAAAATGACTGCACTATTTTTAGCATCATTAAGAAAAAAAGGCAATGAAATGTCTAAAATTCTATTGTTGTTTTAATAAGGTGTTACTAAGAGGGTGTTACACATTAGGGCTCTTTAAAATACTTGTGCCTTGACCATGCTCCTTTAATTATCGCGTCGCCCCAGTACACATGCAGGCAGAGGAATTCTGTCACAGTATCCGCTCACGCATTCTCAGCCATTTGGCTATTACGTCAAAGGAAAGCTACCAAATCACGTGCGGGCGGGGAGGGAAGGAATCGCCAGGCTGCCAGGACAGAGCTCATTTTGCTGGGTTATTTAATGCCAAGGAAGGGCAGTCAGGTTACAATTGGGCATAATTAACACCGCCATACCCCGAATCCTCTTTATGTTCAAGTCCCATGACAACCCCAAGGAAATGAAAAATGTTTTTCCTGCTACTGAAACAGGCAAACAACATCTCCAGCTGATCCCTGTAATGAGAAAATAATAGCTCCTGCGCAGATACAGTTTCAGAAGCAGGACTTTGTCTATGCAACTCCCACAGGGAAAGCTCACAGGCAGGCTCGAGGCCTTTGCCTACCTTCTGTTTGTTTTTAAAGAAAGGTGATGCTTCGGGGTTAAGGGCTTTGTCAAGACAAGGTATAGATGATTCAAAGGACCAGAGGTGTCTTACAGAGCTATTTGCTGAGCTCGGTTGTAGCTGTGGCTGGCAGTTGCTCTGAAGAGGTGTGTAACAGAGAACATCGACATTTCAAAACGCAGCGATGCCTTGTTAGTACTGGCAACAAAGCAGCTAATTACTTAATAGGCCAAGAGGTCCCATGTTCCCCCCCCCGCAATGTAAATATTTGAAATAAAGGGATTTTTTTACTTATTACATAATCTCCTTTTGACTAAAAAAGAAAAAAAAAAAGCGATAACCCTACCTAGAAAAGTAATGGCAGGAAGAGACATTTAGTTCCATGTAATTAGGATTTGCAGGCAGCACCCCGGGGGTTCAGCTGCCACAGAGACACAGCCGTCCCTTCCACCCTTCCTTGCCGTTGTCATGCAAGTGCTTCACAGCTGGCAGCCAGGGAGCCCCTCAATCAGGCTGCTTAAGACTCCAAGGTCTGACGAAGCCTTTCCAGAGCTTGGCAGGCGCACAGTGGCAGGACACGTCTTGTCTCATTCCCCCCTGCAGGGAAGCTCGCCCTTTTAGCATGTGCTCTGGTCTCCAGTACTGCCAGGAAATCTCCTTCTACCGGACAAGTACTTTAAAATCTGTTTAGGAAGAAATACTTTTCCAGGGGCCCCGCCTGGGTTTCGTTTGCTGGTGAACAGAAATCGTTACCACACAAGCAAGGCTGAGTTTTTCTAGGCTACCCAGCTGTATCCATTACCCTTGTCTGAATTAGCAGCTTCAGGGCAATGTCCCGTCCGTGCTCTGAAAGTGCCAGAAAGGCAGCGGCACTGAACTGATCTGAGCACCAGCAGCATTTGGCATTCTCCCCAGAGCTGTCTGAGCAAACAAGGCAAAGGGGAAAAAGCCTGTCCCTCCCTCTCTCCACCTGCCCAGTGACTCAGAACAACTAGAAATGGCAGCTTAACTCTCATTGCTGCCAGAATGCAGACCGATATACCCAGCAGTCAGAGTGAGGGCACCGTGAGTGCCAAGAAAGTAAGTATGCTCAGCCGTTTTTGGGGGTGGGGGAAGGGATGGGGACACTCGTATCTCTACAGCAACCCCTGCCTGGCCGCTCCTTTGCTAAATGATCGGGAACAAGGGCTGCTCTAAAATTAGATCTTCTAGGGGTCCCTGCACCAGGGCCAATAACTCCGAGACAAAAGAAGTAATTCAAACTTCATTTCCCTCTACCTTCACTGAACAACTTTTGTTATCTTAGAAACTTCCAGGAAAGAAAAAAGTACATATAAACTTTCTGCACTCCTAGTGCGATAATTTGTGTGGCCTGACTGAGAGCAAGTGATAAATGCTGGTTGAAGTGATAAAGTTCCAGGTACAAAAAAATCTGCATGTCATGCCCTGCCCTGCTTTTAAGGAAATACAGAATTTAACATGGCTGATACTGGCTCTGACATGGGCTTCCCAGTCAGGAACAAGAGGCAGCTGCTTATTCAGGTAGAATTCCTTTGAGAGACTGGGTTTCTGGGAACCAAAGAACCAGTTTGCTCTGAACATCTTGGCAAATAGCATCCACATTGGTAAAAATTAACCAGAAGCTGTGTAAGGGAACCATGGTGCAGGGAAGAAGACATACAGATACTCTCAGGACTGCAAAAAGCTTGGAAGAGAAACCTGACAGAATTAATAGTTGGGGGGGGGAGAAGCAGCTGAGATGGCTGGCTGTAGGACCAGTCATAGCTACAGCCAGCTGCAACAGGAAGAAATGACTTTTAAGGGAAGGGTGATCACAACTCGTCTGCTTGTTTTCACTCTTATCCAAAACACCTAAATGGCTGGAGCAGGTAGAAGAGGCGTTTAAGCCAGAGAGGAGTTAGAGGAATCAGTCGTAACCTCAGGGGAACAACAGAATTCCTGGAAGGAGCATAAAACAGGCTCTGCACCCCAAGACTGCGCAAAGAGAATCCCGTTATTGTAGCACACACTCTGCTCAGACTATGAAGACTTTTAGGACTGCAAGGCACGCTGAGCTAGGACCCTACTTTAACCATCTGAGGAGTGCACGTACTAGCAGGGAACTCAGTTCTGCCTCTGCATAAAGGCGCCTGTTCCCAGATCTCTGCTGAGCCAACAGACTGCTTTTAGCCTCTACTGGTATTTGACAAACAAGCAGCCTCTGGTTTTCAGCATGCATACGGCTAATAGCCTAGAACACAATAGTTGGTTTCCAGTTACAGCAGGGAAGGCTTTAACTTATTCACAAGAACAGGATAGCGAGTCAAATAGCTTAGTAGGTTTTAGAAAGGGATTGGATGTTTGCATGGTGAAACAACATCCACAGCCGTATTAGCTAGGATAAGGGTTACAAGCTCAGCGATCCTCACGCTATGGGACAAAATGATCAGTGGCTGGGATCACAGGCAGACAAAAGCAATAGCCATTCCCTGAAGCTCCTTGCAGCAAGGTCACACGGCCATAAGCAGACACTGTCAGAAACCAGATAACCCATTGTGCAGTTCTAGCTGGGCTAATCCTGCGTGTCCCCAGAAAGCTCCAGAGAGGCTAAGCACAGAATGAACTGGAGAGAAACCCTTGTTACACAAAAAAAACCAAAAGAAGAAGCTTTATTGGTATGGATCCTACAGAAATGGTTACAAGAAAAGGCCTTGGATTAATCTGTCAAAGAAAACATGGAACAGCTGTGCTCTCCCTAGGAAGGCACCAGCCATGAGCAGGTTCCTTACAAAACAGGGCAGCATGGAAATATACTGGAGGAAGGGAGGGGGGGAGTGGACATATGGGATCGGTGTTCTGTTCCTCAATACTGATGCGTGCGGCAATTTCACGCAGTTGAGAGGAGGCCTGGTAAGAACAACCACAAGGTGTTTCCCCACACCAGAAATGGCACTTGCTTTTTACTGAGCTGGTCTCCTCCACGTGTAAATACTTGCCCACCAAGATTTTTATAGCGAGCTACTATAGGCAGCTACTAGCAGAGCTTCTGAAAAGGCAAGAGACAGTAATCCTCATTTGCTCTTTCTGATAGTCAGTTCTGATCAGGTTTCAGTCCCCACTCAGTCCGTTACTTCTCCAACCCCAAGTATACTACTGAATTTGTACTGCTTTAGAAAAAAATAATCAACCGGTTTCCAGTAATAGTAAAGTCCAGAGATGTTCCAAGACCCTCTTGCCAACCTGACAGGAGGCGTAGCCACATACGGATAGGATCACCTCTTCTTGAAGCCATACTTTTTCCTTTCGTAGAAGAGATCTGTCTTGGAACTGCCCAGGTTGACGATTTTAGGGCAACCATCTCTCTGTAAGAAGGAAAGAGGATGTAAGTTAGGAGATGGGCAAACAGAACAACATTATTGCTTACACAGACAGTTCTAGTAGGTTGTCAGTTCCCACGGTCCTCACCCTGTCCTCAACACACATTCTCAACGCCTGTGCAAACAAACTGCCCTCCAATTCTGGTTACTACCAGCAAGACACTGGAACAGAGAAGAGGATGGATGCCTTTTTAACATTACTCTAGGACATTCTCTTCCTCGGGGTGAAGACGGGAAACAGCTCGTATAACATCAGCAGTTTAATGAAAAGGATGCTCAATGCCTCAAGACTGGATTCTTTGTAAATTTGAATATGGACGATTTAGAGGGCCCAGAGGAACAACCTTTCCCCTCCTTAGCCAAAAAGAGTCTTGTTGCTTTAGATGTCACCAAGCCATTCTCGTGTTTAGGGACCCCTCTCAGCTGTGATGGCAGAACTGAATCTCAGATTTCCTGCATCCTGGATTGATGACTGCAGAGGCTGTATGGTCATCTTGGGAGAGGACAGCTATTCACAGCAGCTACACGGATAAGTTCTTTTACCTAAATTCCAGTGGACAGTGAGAAAAAAGCCACACAAAAAGCAAGAAGGGGAGTGGGGAGACCCACCTCAGAGGTGTGGTTGCAAAGACAAACCAGAGATGCACCTCTTGGTGTACCAGGGAACATTTGTCCATGGGCCACCTAAGCCCAGCATCTGCATAACTCTTGAGGGCAAAATGTTGTGGCTGGCAACAGCAGCTGTGAGAAACACATGCAAGCAGAGGAACACATGTCCTTGGCTGTTGTGTAAGCCCGAGTGGATTAGATTTAGAAAGCCTCTGGGCAGATGTCAGCCACTGTAGAAACTGCACCCAAGCTGCCGCACCGATACCCGCTCTGGTGCAGGAGATGCAAGCCAGTGGGGAGGGTCTGCATGGTAGAAATAACAGGAGGGGGGGGAAAGAAATCATCCCTCCCCCATACACCTGCCACAACCCATCTCTAGCTACTGTCTCCTTATTTGATTTTGAACCTCAATAGTAGGACTCTTCCAAGCCTTGCCTCCCACGATCCAGGGAGTCTGTGACAATCTTGACAGCATTACTGCAGGGCTCTGTTCATTCTTCCACCTCCTCCTAGGCAGGAAGCACATGAGCACACTCCTGTCCCCAAGAAAAGATTACTTTTTGCAACTCGGAGCTGTCCAGGGTGACAAGGTGGGATTTTGGCCCTTACCCACAGATTGAAGTGGGGTGAAACAAAACCTCATTCCTCTCTCCATCAGAACAAATGAACCAAGAGTAACCAGGCCCTTTGCCTCTTGCCCAACAGCATTCCACCTCCTCCCTCCATTTCAGTATTTGCTTTCTTGCTTCATGATCTTTTCCAGTCTTTCTCTGAGGACGATGGAAGTGCTGTGACTGAAACCTTGGAGTGTTAGAGCTTCAGGTACAGAGCTCTGTCCATCTGCTTTTCTTATTCACATCAGCACCAGCTACCATAGTTGTTGCAGGCAGCACACTTAACTTTTCTTGTTCCAGGCACCCTATACCTGTGCCAGCACTTTTCAGTCCTGCAAGTCGGTCATGTCAAATCTGCTGTTTCAGAACTGCAACTTCACATCTGCAATAATCCCTAACATTTGAGTTTGCTGGTACAGAACAACTGTCTTCACCCACAGCAGCCTTCACCCAGCTCTCAGAATACCTCAGTTCTGACTTGTCATCCTCCTGTTCCTCCAGCTGTATGTTTTCTACAACCCTTCCTTGCAGAGCAGCTGGCTATTCGCACTTGAACCAGACATGATAAGCCATAGGTGATCTTGGGTTATGAAAAATACCTGTTGGTATTCAATATGAATTGGTAAAAATAAAACCAAGCCTATTTACTCGTGACTTACCAAGCCAGGTGTCTTGGTTCCAAAGGCAAGTGAACAAAACTACTGTTTCTCACAGCATTTCTAAAGTAGGAGGCAGCACCACCATCACAGCACTTATATCCATATTTAGATACTAAGAAAGATTATGGTCCTTTCAGATGTAATGACTAAATTCAGATGAGGACCTGCCCCTGTCCTGAATTTAGCTGCAGGCCTCTAGAGAAAACGTAGGCACTGCAGACAATTAAACCAGTAACTCACTCAGCTGAGTATGTGCCTCTAAATCAATCTGAACCATTCTCTCAGCATGTTCTTCACTGTCATTAGGGTGTGCCAGAGATGGCATTTGCAAAGCACCAAAGCCCAAACAACCTTTAACGGACACTCTAACAGCTATCAGGTCTGTATTCTGGGGATATTGCAACTGCAAGCATCATGCTCTTGCTTCTCCCCGAGGTCTTTCTACCACTTGATTTGCAGTTCTTCATGTCCTGCACTAATCATGTTGGATATTAACAAATACCTTACAGGGGGTGAACAGCTGCCTCATTTCACATGCACAGCGGCTATCTTTCAGCACAAGAAGATTATAAAAAGATTATAGCGCTGACTATAGAAATACAGGATCATTACACCAAAAAGCGTTAGCAGAAAAAGAGATGTCTACAGTATAGGCCGTTCCAGAACAGAATTTAAAAAAAAAATAAAAAAAAATTGTACCCCACTGAAATTGTGTAAGAAAATTTAACCTTGTAAAACACAATTACTAGTGCAGACACTGGATACTAAGATCTAACTTTATGTTGTAATCCAAAGGAAAACACAGGTGGTGATTCCATAGGCCTTACAGTACCGTACATGCCCTTGGTCAGTGGCTGATAGTGGACTTCTAGTGAGGAGCTGCTGCTACCACTGCCTCTGCAGTGTCTGGAATATCTCTGACCCTCATAAAACCCAGGCGGAGAGATCTAGTAAGATAACAACTTAAAGTGGTAACTTGCAGCATGCGGAAGAAGCGAACCATGAGTGTACAGTGCAAAGCAGTCAAAGATCCTTTGGGATGAAGAGAGTTACAGTACCTCAAAATGCTACAATATCTCAAAATGCTTTGCAAACACGGGGAACTACCACCAGGGGAAGAAGGTACGAGGTAATGAAAACCAGTGCCAATATTGGTAGAGGAACCCAAGCGTCCCATGTCTCAACACTAATTTCAGTAGCTCCAAGCCCCTTAAAGGTAAGCACGGCTACTAAATAAAGACATAACCAATTCAACAGGAGACTGGATGACAACATACATCTTTTTCCTGGATGGTACACTCCTTGCAGTAGTAGGCATCAGACACTCCTGGACCCCCGCAGATCACACAGCGCCCTTGGTAGGAGCCGTAGTTACACTCATCACATATGCGCACAAGAGTGCAGGGCCGCACATAGGAGTCACAGATCACGCATTTGCCATCACCTGCAAGTACAGCAGAGCCTTTGGTTACAGAACATCCTTCTCTCCACCCCCACACTGAAGAGGAAAAGCTTCCTAGTCAAAGAACTTGCCTGTATACTCAAAGACAAGACAATTGAACTGCAGAAATTTATCTTGCAGGCACAGAGTGCAACTTTGTATTTGCACACAGACTTGAGAGGAACAAGGGTCAGTAGCCTGCAATATTTGAGGTTTTTTATTTATTCATTCATTCATTCACAATCAGAGAAGAAACCCAAAGTCACTTCTTCTGTGATTTGCCAACACCTGCTTAGATCGTGCCATTACTTTTACTCCAGAACATTTCTTGGAATTTTTCACTTGTGAAAAAAATGCTGGACTGACAGGACTAGTGTCCTCACCTACACAGAAGCAGCAGTGTAAGCTTCTCCCACAGTGCCACATCAACAGAAGTCTGGAGTTACTATCCTCAAAGAGATGAGATAAGAGATTGTACTCGTGGTCCCTTTAATCCTTCATCTGTGAGAAGGCCAAAGAAAGGGCAAACTGGCATAAACAGCAATTTCACAAAAGTTGCTCTTCCTTTCTCACAAGGAACTGAGTGAAATTCAAGTACTCGCATCATACAGGCAAGGAGCCATCAGATGCCATTGACAGTCTCTGCTGTGCTGGACCTTATCCAAAACACTGACCTAGGGATGAAAGGCTTGATATCCTATTACCAGTTCCCAAGGCATCTAATCCTGACTCCCACAAACAGCTCATCTAACCTGCTCTTAAATCTCCAGCATGACAGCCCTCAACTACTACCAATGGGAATCTGTTTCACTGCTGAGTGCTCTTGAAAACAATCTTGTTGCTTCAGACTGTGCTTCTCCCCACTATGCTTATTTTCATACTATTTTTGAGTCAGGAACCAGTCATCTTATTTGTTCTGTTCACCTACAACGATCTAATGACAGATCACACTCTTTCTTCCCTTGTACAGTTGAGCCCTGGCATTTGATTCTGTAGGGGTATTTCTGCTCTAACTCTAGATGTTCCCTGCATTTCCTATTCTCCTAGATGCTGAAGGGAACCTTTCTCAAGGTGTGAAGTCAGATTCCAAAAATGCATTCTCTTTTCCCTGCTTTGAAATGATCAGGCTGATCATTTTGTATTACAGATTACAAGGAAACATGAAGTCACTGTAGCCTCAGCTACTGAAAATGCTGGCAGCGTACTCTCTAGAACAGCCTGCATTTGGTGACAATCTAAGCGTGTAACTTTGTAAATGTTCATCAATTTACACTTGCAACACACAAGTAACTGTTCCCATCTCAAAGAGTGACATCAAGTTCGTGGTTAAAGTGAAATAGAATCCAATCCCCAAATCCAAACTGTATGGCTCTACCCACAACACCATGTTCTCAAGCAACTATATGTAGAAGCTATACTTACATTTCTCGCAAAGTCTTCCGATTGCTGGAAGAAGAAGAAAAAAAAAATTGTTTGAGGCAGAAGCAGAAGAAAAATATAAGTAACTACAAGCTTGAATGTCAAGTAATTATCTTCTGCAGTGAGCAGTCTTTAAAAAAAGAAAAGTAAACCACAGAAACAGTTTGAGCCTAAACACAAGCATATTTATGATAAACAATACATATCCTCCTGGAGACATTTACCACCATCAAAGTTTAGATGCACTGTGGATGCGCAATGACACCCATCGACAGTAAGAAAATCTACGTTCATTATTCCATTTCAAATGTAGCCTAGGTACCTGACTGAACAAAATCCTATATACGAGTCTTGGCACAGCTTTTACACTGGTTTTAATGAGACAAAAAAAAAAAAAATTTAAAAAATCAAGTGTTTATTTGATTTAAGGCAGCCCAAATACCTTCCTCACTTCAGAACACAAAGGTAGTTAAATGTATCTTAGAAGTCTTGCCACTTGTCTAGGAAACTCACAACAATGTTAGTAACTTGGGTAAACACCATAAATATCAAGTTCTAAAGACAGGATGTCCACGTTCAGAAAGACTAAAGAGTGATTCAATTGAAGTTTGAGGGTCAAGGGATTCATCAGGCTGGAAACAAATTTTCAACACAGTAGACTGTTAGCTGCATTAACTCTTCTAAAAAGAAGCTTCCTATGGACAGTGCAGCTGAATATTTTGTTCACATTTCTTTCAGAAAATCGCACGTTAAATTTGCTTTTCCAAGGAGTGAAAAAAATCTGAAGAAAGAGCTCGACTTCTAATCTTGTACAAGACTTCTTTAAGACTTAGCAGGGCAAATTCTGACCCAAGCGGCAAGAATAAAAGCTCATTATCTGTGTACAGGTATGACCCGGAAGGTAATTTTATCTCGCAGCCAGGAAGGTGCTCCCAGTGCTGGCTGAAGCCTTCAGCTTATTCTCCTGGCCGCACCGGCACGGCCAACGCAATAGGAGTAAAGTACCTCAAAATCGTACTTTTCTGTGCACGACCATCAGCCTCCCCAGCCCTTGAGGAAGAGGAGGCCGCTGCCAGGCCCGTCCCAGCGCCATGCAGCTCTGCTGGGAGCGGGCCCAGGAGCGCCCGCACGTCAGGGCGGACCCCCGGGGGAAGCACCCGGGGCCTTCCTCACAGAGCTTCCTCTCCCACCGCGGAGGAAAGAACCCATAAAACACGGCAGAACGTCAAAATACAAGACAAATAAAACAGGGAAGGAGGGAGGAGCCAGGCGGCCGCCCCTCCCCCCGCCAGGCCTAACGGCCGCGCGCGCCTCCCGGCCGCTAACGGCACACGCGCCTCGCCCCCCCCCCCCGCCCCGCAGCGGAGAGAGGGTGAGGGGGTGAACCCCCCACCAGGGACTCACCCACGCCCGCCTGCTTGCGGCAGAAGATGAGGTCCGGGTGGTGCTTGGCCATGGCGAGGCGACACCCGCCTGCCGCCGCGCTCCCTCACCTCCGACCCGCGCTCCCCGCCGCCCCCGGTCCTGGCTGGGGTGAGGACGGCGCCTGACAAAGCACCGCCCCGAACGGGGGAACGCCGGAGCGCGGTGGGGCGGAGGGCTGCCGGGAAAGCTCTCTCCGCGGAGTCGCTTCACCGTTAATCTTCCCCCCGCCCGGGGGAGACCCGCGTCGCGGCCCGTGGCCCTCTTCTTGGCGTCTGTACCTCCCTGCCAGGACCTGCGCGGCCTCTCCCCGCGGCGCCCCCGCCCGCGCGCCGGAGGCCTGAAAGGGGCCGCGTGACGCCATCGGGGCGCGACTTCATCTTTGTCAGTGAACAAAATGGCGCCGTACTGCGTCCTGGCGGCTCGGCTGCGGGTGAGCGGGGGGGCGGCGGCGGCGGCGGGCGGCGGGCCGGCGGAACGGGCGGCGGCGGCGGCGGGGCGGGAGCCGCGGTGGGGCGAGGACCGTTACCTGCCCGCCCGGCGGGCGGGCGGCCGCAGCCTCCGGTCCGGGCTGTCCCGGGCCGTCCCCGCCTCCGCGTGTAGGTCAGCGTGTCCCCGGCGCGGCCTAGCGCCCCGTTTCCATGGTGATGGCGGGGAGGGCTGCGGCGGCAGCGCGGCCGCCTCCCGGGGCCCGGGGCAGGGTGTCTGCCGCCGCCGGGCCCGGCCGGCCCTCAAGGTGAGCGCAAGGTGAACGGGGAGGCGGCCGGCCCCGGCCGGAGCCCGCCTCGCTGGACCGGGCTCGCTGTCAAACCGCGGGCCCGGCGGGGCGGTGAACCGGAGGGCAGAGGCCCCAGCGGGAAATAAAAGGCCTTTCGTGGGGACGTGCTTCTTTCGTCCTCTCGTATTCTGTTTCTTGTCCTTCTCAGCGCGCAGCAGCACAAGGTGACCGACTCCTCGTTGTGTGAGTGAGCGAGCAAGCGAGCACAAAGGCTGTCTTTTGGTGACTTTGCTTCGAAAATCCCGCTTTTTAATGTGAAGGGAGGCCTCTGGGTGAAAAAGATGCTAAGGTCTCCATGTAAATGGGGCCTCGGAAGGCTGAAAAAGCAGCTGGGACAGGCACAGAAACTGCCCTTTTATTTCCAAGGCAGTGATAGCAATTCTTGTAGTCTTGTCTATTGTGACCTCTAAAAATCACATTTGCCTGTAATATGAGCTCGCCAGAGATTTGCTCACTCTGGACGTTATTGTCTTTAACCTGTCCTCCATAATAAAGATTTCACGAGCCTTTAAAACCTGGAAGGCAAATGTTGGGATGCAATTCTCTTTTTTTAGGGCTGCTAACAGGGATGAGGAAGCCTGTGCTCCCCTTAATAAAGCACGTGATGAAGTCAGGCAATTTAACTTCTCAGTTTGCCATTTGTGACCTTGGCCAACATGTTCCGTTTTCTTAGGGAGCCAAAATGAGAACTTGGCTTCTAGTATTCGGACAGTACTTTGTGAAGCTCAATTTATGTTTTGTATTACTTCCCTGCCTTAGAGGTAGGTATTTTAGTAAAGCATAGCTTTTTTTAATTTAAGCAAAAGTTACAGCATAGCACCATTTCAGTTAACTTAGTATATTCATTCTTAATTATTAAACAGTTTTTAATTTGTACTTTGAACAGAAATGACTACTCATAAAATGAAGGCAAATGCCTTATTAGAATAATGAATTGGTTCTCGTTTTGTGGTGTGTCATTGCATGAGAACAAGCAGCTGTTTGCTAAAATTTGTATAATGTAAAACAAAGGCTGCGCTAGCACAGTGAATATGGGGAATTTAGTATTCTAGGAGGCTGTCTTCTATTAGCAGGCTTAGGGTACATGTTTTCTTTCTCTCAAGGACTAAATCTGTGATGGTAATTAAATATGCTTCTAGGTGATCTCTTTAGGAGGCAAACAATTTTTGCCCATGCGTAGCAGCCTAGAGTTTAATGAATATGAGAATCACCTTGCCAATCACTGTGATAGTGCCAGCATTGACCATGGCACATGTTATTAATGTCGGTTCTACTCACCTCCCGTCCTAGAACTGTTTTGGAATTGGAACTGCATAGGAAGCTTACCTCTGAGGGAAGTAAATTGGAATTAGCCTGGTTTGGGCTGACTGTCCTATTTAAAGTACAATTCTTCTAATAGCCTCGAATAGTCAAGATCTTTTTCCTGCCTATCTGAGAGATGCTTTTAGTAGCATCCTGTTTCTCAAGCCACGTTGGCTGAGGATTGACTGAAAGAGTAGTACTATAAGACTCTAAACCATCTGAAGTATCGGGGTTTATTGAAGGCCTGGTAGGTAAGTACTGAAATTATGTATGGGAATCTTTGTGTATGCTGGCAAAAAGCAGTGCTGGCTAGAGCTAAACTGATCTTCAGAACCCTAATTTTGGTTGCTCTTTGGAGGTGGGTCGAGAAAATTAGATGGCATTTACAATTTGATTATACCACACTGCTTTTTTTAGGCTGAATCGTGGTGAACGTTGGAAAGTTGGCCAGTGTTCTTGCATCAGGGAGGATGAGGAAAGATGGTATTTTGGGTTTCAGCTAGGATTTCTAGGACTGATTTCCCAGATTGGAGTGCATGTAGCACAGTTGCTACTCTTTTGAACATGAGCTTTTGCTTACTGGACTTGTCTACCATATCTGCTGCCAAAATGTGAGTTAGCTTCTGAATTCAGACACCCCTTGCATCTGGACCATTCACTGTAGTGAGCTAAATGCAAGACAGCTAGCTTTTCAAGATAAGCTTTTAAAATCTATAGAGGTAAGTGTTGGCTTCTTTACAGAGATTTCAAAAAATAATGACCCATTTACTAGGCTGGCTTTTTTGTGTCTTTTAAGGAAGCTTTTCACCTGCTAAAATACTGATAGTCTTAGGAGCCCTGTAATGATTACTGCCATTTCTTTTACTGAAATCTGAATAAGGACACTCAGGTGCTGGGGTAATAAATTCAATGCTAGATGAGAGAAGATCACTTGGCAGCTCTTTGCTGGGTGGTTGGTCTGGAGATGAACATTTCCTAGATAAAAGGGAAAATGTGTAGATTGCTGGCTGCCTACTTCCCTTGGCTGTGGGTCTCAAGGCACCTCTCAGTACTCAGTAAAAAAAACTGCCACAGAAGCCCCCCACACCACCTACTATTTCAGGGAAGAGTGGGGGGAATGAAGCTGGAAACTGTTAGGCTTGTAGCTTTTCCTTAATCTTGTAGTTCTGCCATGCTGTTTCTTAGGATGCAGTGGAAGAAGGACAGGCACGGAGAATCGACAAGTGTGATGAGTAATATGTTGTAGATTCTTTGAGGAGAGATCAGGCTTTTGAACCAAGCAGTGTATGGTATTGTTCATTGGTGGTGGTGGATCCTTAGGCTTGCTGTGCGCCCACATGAGAACAATCATGTGGAATCAAATTAATTTCTAACAGAGCAGAGATGTGGGATGAGATTTAGATACCAGTAAAATGAAGGTAGCACTTTTTTAATAGGTGCCTTTTAAAAGTCTTATGTAGACAAAAATTATTTTCTAGTCTTCTGAAACGGATTGGCCCAGGTGATTATTTTTCCCCAGTCTTACTGGCCATCACTGAAACGGACCTTCAGTTTTCCAGCCTTCTCTTGCCAATCTCCATGTCCAGACAGGATCCTTCACCTCAGACATGCTCCCTTCCCACTTCTGGTAGCCTGAAGTTGTGGTCAAGCAGGAGTCAACTACTTTGTATCGTTACTTCTGTGATTATGATTTGAATAAATACTACATTTCATCAAGCCGTTTCATGAAGTAACAAGATACATAGACATGTATGTTCAAACGGAAAAGATTTTATCTGAATTTTATCTAGAAAGTTTCTTTGTACCTCTCTTTGAAGAGCCCTGCCTCAGATTTTTATAATAATCAGCTTTGGTTCCAGGCAAGACTAGAATGCTATGAAGCTTCTGCCATTACTTTAATGTGCAAATCCATTCTTCTGTATGCTGAATTACAGTGAAATTTAGCTTTCAGTTTACTGGGTGACAAGGAGAAACACTGCTAATCAGTTGTGTTGCAGGGTTGGATGGGGGGTGGGAAGAATGAATTACTGCATTAAACCAAAATACCGTTCCTGGTCTGGGGAAGAGATTATTTTTCCATGAACATTGATGAAATCCCTCAGTGTTTTTTCCAGCCACTCCAGCAGTTGGAGACTTTCACAAGATAATGGATATCTTGTGAAGTAAAGACATTTCCACAGCATTAATTGTGCTGGATAAATGCTTAATTAAAAACAAAAAAAGGGGGGGGGGGGGAGAACAAAACAAACGCAGAAGTTATGTGGCTACTAGGTAAAGAGCAGCTTATGTATGTTAAACAATGAGAGGCTGGGTGGTGTTTGGTTTGTTTTGGGTTGGTTTTTTTTGTTGTTTTTTCTGGTGGAAGAAGGAGAAGTCTCAACTCTGACACCTGTGATACATTCTGGAAGTTCTAAGCTTAAAGTGCAGCACAGTGAAATTTGATGACTGGGTTTCATTTGCACTCCTGGAGGAGCAGTGCCCTCTCTTGTACCCCCATGTTCACTTACTTCAGTTATTTAACAGAAGTGGTGTGCAGCTGCTGTAGGTCTGTATTGCTCCTATCAAAAGCTGCGTAACTAATAGCTGAGGATTGTTTGGTAAAAAAGCAAACTACACCCTTATTGCTAATGTGCTGGCTATTATGATCTTGTCTAGATTTCCTGAAGTTTTTATTGTATAAGATACTAACAAATGTTATCAAAAGGACAATAAAGCAAGAGATTTGGATAAAAATTGGTGATGTCTCATTGATTGTGATTATTTCAGGCAATGTTTTCAATGCTGGTAACAAGAAAACTGGAAAAAATTTCACAAGGGAAAACTAAAAATCATTGAACAGATCTAAAAAATTGACTAGCATTTTTGACAGTGCAAAACCAGTGGTAGGTACTGTGTTTGTGTTCTGTGTGAGGAATATTTGCTGATTTACAATCATACATACAAAAGGGATATTTAGTGCAATAATGCTATGTTTATTAACCTGTACTTATAAAAACTTTGTAACACTGAAGTAGAGGATGAATACAAAAAACAGGATTAAGATTAAAGTGTAATATTGGAGGAGAAAGAACTCTGAACTCTTGTCTTCAGTCTGTTTCCAGACTTCCAGTGCTGATGAGTGAGACTTTCAAAGGATGTAAGAAATGCATGTGCCAAATCCTTGGAAGTTTTTATGGAGGTTGCCCTCTGACTCAGTTTGCAAAGCTGCGTGAGAGCCTTTTAACGCTGGGCACTGACCTGTCTCTTTCAGGTCAGGTGCTGTAAAGGTGCTTGCCATAGCCTGCCCTTCTTCCATGTTCCAGGGAACTGTTTCACTGTGGAGGCTGCCAAGCAAAATTTGGGCTTTTTTTTTTCTATGGCATTTTCTTCTGATGTGTTCAGCTCGCAGTATCTGTCTTGCTGTTAACTCACTTGTAGGGCACGTGCAAGGCTTTTCTTAGGGGAAAGGTGAGGATGCCTTTGTGAGATTGAAGATAAATAGCACGTGGATCTGTGCAGCCAGGTTGGTGAAGCTGATGCGTTTGTTCCACATCTTGCCTCTCTCCTGCTCTGCGTTACATCGTAGACCAGGCACGTACGTGGAAGTCACTCTAGCTCACGTTGAAATGCAGCTCATCTTATGTGGAAATGTAATAAGCTTTGTAACGGTATGCAGGGACCCTGCATAGGGAACTTGGTATGTGATGGTGGAACAGATGGGTATCTACTCAGTCCCATACTGTGTCACCTGCAAGTCCTTCAATATAAACTCAATACCAGTGAGCAAATACAAACCTAGGGTTAGCTTGCTTTGGAAACTGTGTAGGTGGTTCTCCACCATGGCTGTAGTATGCCAGGAGTATAGCAAACCGGTGTTTGCTTCGGAATTAGTTCAGCATTGCCTGAAAGCAGATTTCTCACTGAAAGTGTAAGGCATCTGGTGCTATAAATAGAAAGGTAAAATAATTTGGTAGATGCTACCTGTTCTGGGTAACCTGCTGTCTCACTGTTTAACATAATACACAGTATTGTATTATCAAAAGTTCACTGGGTGCCTTTAAAAACCTTTGCAATTTTTCTATTCCTCAGCCTGTACAATCCCAGGAATAACAACTGAAAAACAATTGGTTTATTGGTATGCTATAGGAACTCACTCTGCAAAGTTCCAATGCTAATACTCTCCTTTTTCCAGCATGCCTTGAATAGTGGGATACGACGCTACCATGTTGCTCCTGTCCTGTGCCAGCGGGCCAAGGTGGCCATGAGCCACTTTGAGCCTAATGAACACATAAATTATGAAAAGCTGGAAAAGAACATCAACATTGTCCGTAAGAGGTAAGAGTGGAGGAGGGAAGGGCAGGGCTCAATATGCAGATTTTAGCTCTGCAGTGATGGGAGAGGAGGAAAAAAAATGTCATGGGGCCCTGGCATAGGGCGTATTTACTGGGGAGAGCAGCTTTGAGCAGTGGCAGCTGCAGATGTAGTGAAGCATGAGATGTAGTGTCGCCACATAGTGGCGGGGCACTGTGGGAAGGGTTGAAGGTTACGGTGAAGCACTGTGACATGCAGAGAACCAGGCCAGTGCAGAGGAGGTGCTAGAAAGGGCTCTGTCCTCTTTGTTTAATGCCCACCTTGAGGAGCCTTCATATTGGCCCTTGCTCCTTTCTGGGGAAGCAGCGTGTGGGCAGTGGTCACTATAGGCTAATGCTCCTTTGCACTGTGTTTCGACAGTGAATGTTCTCCTGTGTTCAACTGTAGGCGTTAGGCATGGGAAAGAAGGCTAGGAATTTGTAGCATATGTAAACACAGTGACCTTAATCTGCTGATAGGCTTGTGTGCCTGCTAAGTTGTCATTCCTGCTCCACTTACCTTGGCAGTGGTTTGTATGACATGTCCTTCAGTCTTTGCGTTCTTTGTTAAATGTGGTAGCTCTCATTTCAAGTCATTATGTCTACTTAGTTACTTCTCAGAAGATCTCACCACTGACATAAATGGGTTCCTCAACTGATACACCTGCAGGATGAAAGGTCTGAGGTTGTAGGACTCTGCTTAGTTGTACTTGCTTTGGGATCTGGTATTTGTGAATTGAGTCTGACCTCTGTCTCACCTCCACATTTGCTGTCTGGAGGTATGACTCAAGAAATGAGCAGAGTCAGTGTTTTACTGTATAGGAAGATTATAAAAGAAAGCATAAAGTGACATCAATCCATATACTTTTGAACTTTCTGGACTGAGCCCTTGTTTTAGCTGACTGCCAGTTGATATTTTAGTGCTGTAAGAAGAGCATGCAGGTTTCTGTGTGTTCATAGGTCTTAAAAGTCTGAGTGATACAGGGAAGTGCTGTTACATGCTTAAAAGGGCAAATGTTGAGGTACTACACAAGATGCAGGTACTAAAATTCTACTCCCCAGGCTTGACCGTCCCCTGACCTTGTCTGAGAAGATTGTATATGGACACCTGGATGACCCAGCAAAGCAGGAGATTGAGCGGGGCAAGACCTATCTGCGCTTACGGCCAGACCGTGTGGCCATGCAGGATGCCACTGCTCAGATGGCAATGCTACAGTTCATCAGCAGCGGACTGCCAAAAGTGGCTGTGCCTTCCACCATCCACTGTGATCACCTCATCGAAGCCCAGTTAGGTGGTGAAAAGGATCTTCGAAGAGCCAAGGTCACTACTGCAGAGACTTAAATTCTGTCTGTTTGAAAGCCTCTTTCCAGTTGAAGGAAGAGATATTATTTTTTTTCCCCAGAAGGACAGCCATGAATCAGATAGAGTAACAGATTGCCTGTGGTGGTCAGCTCTGTAGAGGGGTCAGATGCAGCAAAGAAACAGAGTAAACAGATCTTTGGGAGTTTTTCAGCTGAGAGTGATCCGTTACATGGTTTAAAGGACCATAAATGTAGGAAAAGCTAGTCTTAATCTGTTAATGCTGGAAGCCCAGGTCATATACATGTTCTGGAGAGTGAGAAGCTATTTCAGCTAAGGAAAGAGGAAAAATCTATTTCAAAGGGAAAGAAGGGAAGACAGATTACTCTAGAGAGTTACGCTGTTTATGCCGCAGTATGGCAGCGTGAAAAACTTCCTGAACATGTCTGCGTTGCACTGGTGTATCCTGTGAGGGGGGAGCAAATAGCTACTTTTGTTTCCCAAACCATTTGGTAGTGATTAGCTGAAGAACACTAACTGAAGCATGTGCAGCTTTCAGGGCTAGTGAGGGTAGGTATAAATGTGTATAGAAGCATGGAGAATGTTGGGTTTTATTTGGGAATTTCAACGTGGTGTTTGTCCAACTGCTGATCCGCTGCCATTTTTAAATTTCCTGCTCACTGTTTTACTGCTTATTCCTCTCTAGGGGCTTCTGTTAAATAGAGACACAGTCACCTCTGTCCTACATACCACAATGCATCTGCCAAGGAAGAACATGCTCTTAGCATAGCAGGGAGGTGGGGGAAATCTTGTTACTCCAAGTGGACCTAGCCTAAGTCCACTGTCAGAGCCAGGAGGAACTGTGCCTTGGATGTTGATACCAGAATTTAAAAACAGTAAACAGTTTTTGGGGGCTCAGCTGCATTTTAAGATTTTAGTCCATATCTATTCTCAGAAACTCCTGATGTTGAAGTAACTGCTGCTGGCTTCCTCCTTTAGGCCACACTAGAGCAACTTACTTATACCACTCAGGAGTGAATTTGGGAGTTCTTGCTCTGCTTGTCTCAGTCATAAGTTGTGCAATTAAGAATTTGGGACTTACTAAATAAGACAGTTTCTTTTCTTCCCTTCACCTTCTGTCTTCCCCTTCCCCCTATTCCTGCATTTGTTCTCTGTAGTGCAATTATATTTGCTGCAGCCCTGAGCTGAGCCGAGTCCCTCCTTTGCCATCCACTCTGAGCAGAGCAAGTAAAGGTCCTGCCTTCTTCTGACTGGGTTCTGCTTCTGCTGCTGCCAGTTGGCACACAATGAATGCTGGCAGGCCAGAGGGTGGTTTGGATCTGCTCCTGGCACATCAGCATGCTTTATTGGGGGAAGGATGCACAAACAGAGTGAAGTGACTAGACTCCCAGTGGAAAACAGGGCTTAAAGAACTGTTGCTGCCTCATGGGAAACTTCAGCAAATGCATGCTGAGACAAGTCTTCCATTATCTCCAGTTTCCCCTTTCTCTTTATTCTGAAATGTAGCTGTATGAGAACAGTCTTTAAGAAACTCTCTCCTCCTAGTGCTTATCTTATCTACTCTGCCACTCCTCTGCCAAGAACTATCAGGACATAATAGTGTCATACTTCCTTGGCAACCATGGTTATTCTCACAAGCAATTTTCACGGTGTGACCTCCACCAATAATGGTGCAGCAAGAAAGGCAGCATTGTGCGAGTCTTAAACAGGGGACTTGGTAGAATGAGAAATGACACCCACCAACTCCCCTGGCAGCGAGCAACTTCCAGTTCCATTTCTTAATCTGTAAAAATAAAGCCAAAATGCTTATCTAAGGGGTTTGAAATGTCTGCAAAGCATCTGTAAAGCAAAAGGAACAGCTGGTAGAGAAGAAAGGAGGGGCTAGAAGAAGAGGGGGAAACAGGTTAGGAAAAAAAAAACTCCAACCCTGAGAATTCAAGAAATGAGCAGAGCATTTTTAAATGCCTTATTGGCAGGGTTTTCCTTTAATTGTGCTATTTCCCTTGTGCTGTTTGGAATTGGAAACTAAAAAAGATGCTTTAGTAGAGCTACAAGTTGGATGAAATTAAATGGCCTGTTACAACTGACTGGCAAACAGTCTTGATCCCTTTTTGTTTTAAGAGTGATGTGCACGTCCCCCTAGCTGCTACAAAACTGTGGAGCAAACTACAGACAGGCATGGGAGGGAAGGGAATGTGTTTGAATGAGCTCTTGATGCATGGAAGAGCAAAATGTGTTACTAATGCTGTGCGTTTCCCTGTGTGAATAGGACATAAACCAGGAGGTGTACAACTTTCTAGCAACGGCTGGTGCCAAGTATGGAGTGGGATTCTGGAAACCTGGGTCAGGAATCATTCACCAGGTAAAGTGTGTGTGTGTGTTTGCACTCTTTGAACATGGCAGTGGCTCTTTTACCTTGTGGTGAAGAGAGAGCTCAAGTGCAAACCATTGGAGAATTTCACCAGCTTAGGGCAACAACTGGCTTTCCTTGAGGCGGGTGAGGTTTCTTGCTTGCTCTCTCTCAGTTATCTTGACAACAGTGGTTTTTCTTAAAGGTTATTTTGGTCAAACTGTAACCTGATGCATGATTAGGTAGTGCCAAGAGCATGCCACGTGAATCACAGAAGCTTGAAATATCTTAACTGCTTGTGGGCTGGCTCCTCTTGCTATGATTGTGACAGTAAGGTGATGCCATGAAGCTGGCTACATAGGGCTAATGTGAATTGCTTTTGGTGGTAAGAAAAGCTGCTTTGGGAACATATTTTTTTTAGGGTTGTTTTGTATGTGTTTGGTTCCATAAAAACCAGGAGAGTATATAAGGACACCAAACAGAGCAGCTTGCTTTAAGTACTCAAGAATGGCAACACATAACAAGTTGCTATGTGAACTGAATAAAATGCAAAACAGTTTCCAACAGTTTCCAAGTATGAGATTCCCTTGTTATAGCACTTGCACCTTAAAAGAATATGACTGTCCCAAGATAACTTGGCACTTAATGAGGCTTTTTGTTCTTTAAAACCACCACCTGTGGCAGGATTTCCCTAACTTGCTCTTGGTTGATTTGCTTTGTGGGTCCAGTAGAGATCTTTCATTGTTCCTCTGGGTGGCAGGCAGTAAAAATTGAAGTGCAGCACAAAGCAAAAGGAGTGGAGAGGAGAATGGATGACTGGTAAGCATCCTGTCAGCAGGGAATATGTGACCAGGTGCGGTCAAGAGCTCTCTGCTATGTTTTCTTAGCTACAAAATGAATTACTTAAGGTTACTTTAACTTGGTGTGTCACAACAGAGAAAGGAAATAGAACAGGTGAACTCTCCAAAAGGTTATGGGAACACCTCAGGTCATTTATGCTCAGAAACCACTCGTAACATCTGTCACGTGGCAACATAGCTCAGTGTCGGGGTTACCAGCTTTCCTGGGGCTGACTTTCTCCAGCTGGAGAAAATTGGTTGTGTTGTATAGCTTCAGAGTCCAGCTCTGGCAAAATGGGGCCTTGAGGGTGACCTTTCTTGCACAAGTATATTAATGTGAGCTACAAGCAGGTACAGCTGGAAGTACTGGAGGCAAAACCTTGGGCCTTCTCAATAAAGGACCACCTTAGTTCTTTCCACACTGTTCTGTAATGCACCTGCTGTGAGTTCTGCGCTTCCCAGAAAGGTGGTCCGTAATGTTGGTATGGCACATATGCAGTGAGAAGTTCATTGGCTTGAGTTCTCTACTGTTTTGCTGCCATAGAATACTCATCATTTTTCATTAAAGAACTGTTTTGTGGCTTTGCTAGTAGAAGAGTATTGTGTGGAATCAGTAGCAGCAGTAAGTGAAGAGCAGCCTCTTGGTGTATTTGTGAGGGATTCTTCTATGTGATTAGGTTTTGGCTAACAGCGTGGGTTGGAGGAGCCTGCTGGTATTCTACTGCTACGGGAGCATAGAGACTATGAAAGGTCTTGCTAGCACTGGATAGGTGAACTGACTTGCTCAGCAGTTGATTAAGGGTGTGGAGACTAGGAACAGACTCTTGAGCCCTAACAAAGGTGGCACCTTAGCAAAAGCCCAAACTGGAAGGAAGGAGTCTTCCAGTGAGAAAATGGATATCACTTTCTAAGTTTTCTTACTATCCTGGGACAAGCAAGGATCCTGGGGCTGAGACTTGTTACCTTGTTCTGTCATTACATCCTGCACAAGGAGTTTGAAACAGAAGTTAATTTCTAATCCAAACCAAACTTAATTACTTTCTTGCTACTGAAATCTGCAAATACAAACTGATCTAAATTCTTGTTCTTGTCTTCTTTCTTGCTGTCTTCCCCCTCTTTTCCCAACAAACAAGCAAGCAAACAATCCATTTTTATTTTCAGATCATTCTGGAGAACTACTCCTACCCTGGGGTTATGCTGATTGGCACAGATTCGCACACCCCCAACGGAGGTGGCTTGGGAGGAATCTGCATTGGTGTGGGTGGAGCTGATGCTGTAGATGTCATGGCAGGAATCCCCTGGGAACTCAAATGCCCAAAGGTAGGAGCAAAAGGAATACTAATCCTTGATGTGAAGGGTGAGATATAAGATATGTAAGAAACGTTTACTTTCAGGCACTACTTATATAAGGCACTATATATCATTACAGACTTGTTTGTAATTGCACACTGGCTTAAACAGCTGCTCTATGATATATTGGTAGCTTTGAGTTTCCATTTCCAGCTTTTTTATTCAGGGACTGATAGTGATAGATGAGTATTGATCTCCCTTCAGTTGGCCCTGTCAGTGGTGTCAGCCCTTGTGCACATGTTCTGATACTTCAGGATTTTCTCCTTTTTGGTACTGTGACCACCTAGGTTCTTTGGAAAAATTCTGAGGAATTGTTTTGGCTGCTGAAAGGAAATGGTGTCAGTATTTTTTTTTTTTTCCCCATTAATGTTGCTCAGGTTATTGGTGTAAAACTGACTGGCAAGCTTTCAGGCTGGAGTTCTCCTAAAGATGTGATCCTGAAAGTGGCTGGCATCCTCACTGTCAAGGGTGGAACAGGAGCCATTATCGAATACCACGGGCCTGGTGTGGATTCAATCTCTTGCACTGGTAAGACAACACTGATCTCTTATCTGAGTGGATTGTTGTTGGAGCTGGGTGTTTTGTTGTCTGTGCAGGCTGGGAAGGGAATTGGGCAAGAAGTACTAAATGTTCTCCTTTAGCCTGGCCGGGTGATAAGTACATGGCAAACTGGGAGAGTGGGTGAGAGTGGTGTAACAAGATAGCACTCAGTCTTGGTGAAAAAGTGACCTCTCCATTAAATCTTCTTGTGACTTTGAGAACACCGAGTGGTTAATTGTGAAGAATCCTTTAAGATGGTGTGTCAGGATAAGAGTAAGGGTAGTATTCTGGCTTATGCTTAGAGAGTGAAGATGTCAGAGAGAAAGGATGACATTTTCATTTCAGCCTAAAATAGGCTGTGGATAGAGGAAAGAAACAGGTCGAAGGGGGTATATGGGTGACAGCTGCTGAAGAAAAAGCTTTTTAGAAAAGCAGGGCGGAGGGGAGACCAGAAGGCAGCAGCAGTTTCTAACATGCAGTCTTACATTAGCTAATTGTGGGGGTCCTGGGTGCTGAATTTGAACGAGCAAAAATGGCAGTTGTCTGTAATGATGCTAGTTAGGACCAAATTACAAGAAGTGTCCTTTCCTTTGGCTTGAAGTGCAGCCTTCAAGCTGGGCTTCTCCTCTCCATTTGCATGGCTTGGCTGCAACTTGGAATATTGGGTTTTACAAACTGAGAGCAATTTGGGATTATTCTTCTGTGAAATCAGAGGAACTTGACCTGTGATATCTGCTTCTAGCTTGCTAAATGTAAAACAGCAGCTTCTACAGCTTCATTGCTGTGTCCTTGAAAGGCATGGGTGATCCCAGCACCATGAGCAAATGTGGTTTTCTTTTATATTGTGTTCCATCACTGGAAGCTTTTTATTCAACCCATTAAATTTCTCACAAATTTCTGGCTCTTACAGTAAAGAGAAATGAGATGGTAGGGATGGACAGGATGCTCATTGCAGGTAGCAGAGACACTGATTACTGCTGTAAATATATTTGGTGCTCAGTGCAGACAGGGGGTTCCCTGTCATCCCTTCCAGTATCTGCAAGAATCAATGTAGCCTTCAGCTCCTTCCTTGCAGAAAAGTCTGGTTGCAGGCACAGTATCGATCAGAAAAGTTAGGGGCTGAGCCGGCCATTGTGTAGTCAATGTGTCTGCTCTGCTGTGGAATTTGGTTTCAGTGGCTAATGCCCTGATCTCTCTTGGCTTTGCTGTCTTTCCCATGGACTGACTTTTGAAGACTTGAATGGCCTTGGACTTTCTCATTGACGCTGTGATCTCTTCTCCCACTCCTTCTCTAGGAATGGCAACAATCTGTAACATGGGGGCTGAAATTGGAGCTACGACATCGATCTTCCCTTACAATGCACGGATGAAGAAATACTTGGGCAAGACTGGGCGAGCCGGTAAGGGTTTGGGGGTTGAAGTGGGTAGAAGTGTGGGTTCAACTGAAGGCGTATCCTGGAGCAGCATCCTCCTACAATGCGGTGTCTGATGAGGCTCCTGACCTTGCATGGTCCCGTAGGTTGTCTGATACAAGTGGGGAGTCCGTAGATGAAGTGGCTGGGGAAGTATGTGGTGGACCCCCTGTGTTTAGTTCTTCCAGGCTTCTTCTTTTCCCTCATATTTGCTGCACTTTTCAGATCTCTCTTCTTGCTTATTCCAGACATAGCTGCACTGGCGGATGAATTCCAGCAACACTTGGTACCAGATTCTGGTTGTCAATATGACCAGGTGATAGAAATCAACCTCAGTGAGGTAAGGCTTCCTTCCTGCTTGCCATCTTGGATGTTGTAATGTGACTCTGCTTTGTGTGAATGAGGACCAAGCTGGGGCTTTGATGTGACATCCCTGGTGCTGTGCTAGAACATATGAAAAACACTCAGGTCTGCTTCACTGACAGCTCCTGCTCTGGTGTTCGTGTAGAAGAATCCTGTTTAAACATCTTCCAGATAGAGCTATGAAAGGAATTGATTTGCTGCTGTGTTTGGTTTTTTTTTTTCTTGGCTACTGAAATTTCTGACTTTGTCACTGTTTCTTAAAGCTGAAACCGCATATCAATGGACCTTTCACACCAGACCTGGCGCACCCTGTGTCAGATATTGGTGCTGTGGCAGAAAAGGAGGGCTGGCCTGTTGATATCAGAGTTGGTGGGTAGCATTTGCTCTTTCCTCTGTCTTCATCCTTGTGACATAAATGTTGCTGTCTTGGCATAAGCAGTTAGTCACATAGCTTGGGATCCAATCCTTTAATTACTGCCGTATATCCTTTGACTTTGGTGCAGTGTCATCTCTTCATGGCCATATGAATTTGCTGGGAAGAGTAGTGACCACTGGGGTCAGATGTGTGGGATGAGATCTGGGATAGTTGGAGTGATTTTAATCTCAAGAGGCAGACAAGTTTTTTTTTCCTTCTTGGAAACTTTGAATGATTGGGCTGATGGGAATGTTACCTGTTGAAGAGCACCTTTGTTAAAAGTCTGTTGCGTGGATTTGTCTGTTGCAAAGATCTGTCAGGAGCATGACTGTCAGTCCTCCCAGCAGATGGCTGTTGAGCTCTCGGGACATTAAGTAAAGTTAGTACTTGGTGTCCTAAAGAGCAGGCTTGGATATTTATATACTCACTTGTGGGATGGTAACCTGTTGGCTGGCTTCTCAAGTGTTGCTCACTGGGAGAATGAAAAGAATGCAGATAGGTTGTAAAGGCCACATTCCAGGTGGGAAATGTATTATTCAATAGTGTTACAAGTAGGATCAAGAGCAGCTGTAACTGAAAGAATTTATTTTTTGGTGTCAGGATGGTACAGTATGTCCTCATGTGGCCTTCATACTGTAATAAAGGATGCTTTCTTTTCATCATTTCCTCCATTTCTTGCCATCTTGATTTGAAGCCTTTTCTGTCTTTGTGGAACAATACCTCTCTGTGGTAATTTGCTTAACCAAAATGCAAGTAGGTGACAGTCAGATCTTATAAAAAAAAAAAACAAAAACAGACTAGTGACCAGGTAGTGTGATCTAACTGTGCAACCTCCAAAGCTGGACAAGGGATTGCTTGTGACCACAGTATGTTGCTGGGAGGCTTGGTGGTGTTAGTACCTGAAACCATTTCAGATTCTTTGTCAGCAGAGAAGGTGGTTGTCCCTTGTTTTTTCTGGTGAGAGATGGGTCAAAGAGAAGCTTCCTAGAACCGGGGCTGCAGTAACCACTTCCCTGTTTCTGTCAAACGCCACAGGCTTGATTGGCAGCTGCACCAACTCCAGCTACGAGGACATGGGACGCTCTGCAGCAGTGGCAAAACAGGCACTAGCACATGGATTGAAGTGCAAATCTAAGTTCACAATCACACCAGGCTCAGAGCAGATCCGTGCCACCATTGAAAGAGACGGTTATGTGAGTATGGCTGCTTTTTACACTTCCAAACAGTCAGTGTTAAACTCTCTTCCAGACAGTACTCAGGAGTCCGAAGGTGACTAATAGAAACCTCTTAAACTTTGTCTTCACTTATCACTAGAGATGCAATTGCTGAGGTGGTAGCCAGCCTTGTGTTACTGTGCCTATGGGTCCTGCTGTCACCTTGACAGTGTTTTGACCTGCTACCTTTACTACCTGGGTGTATAAGAACAGGATTGGAACTGGACAGAGCTGAGACAGTTACTGGGAACCAGGGCCCTGAGGAGATAAAAGTATGCATAGCAAGGGATGCCTCACCCTCCTGGGATTCTGTGGATGGCCATGACTGACGAAGGGCTAGTACCCACCTGCAATCCAGTTTTCTCCCTTAAGAACCATTTAGGTGAGCAAGCCCTTTGTCAGAAGGTGGTTCCTATTTTAGACTAAACTTACAGCAAAACTCTGATTTAAAAGGAGTGTTTCTGTAGAGGAACCATGGCCTGCTTTCTCCCCTTTTCTGTGCAGAAAATTATGTTTTAATTAGTTCTAATATTTAGTAAAAGTTAGATGCTGTCACAGCGTGGGGACCAAGTCTTTACTTGTGGATATGTCCAGCCAATGCTTAATGCCTCCTCCAACAAAGTCCACAGTCATACCTTTCCTTAATACCTGCCCACTTAATTGAATCGTTTTGCTGAACAGACTGAGCAGGCACACACACTTGCCTGCACCATTACCAATTTTCTCCTTACATGGACAGGAGGTGTGTAGGATATTAATCAGACCAGACACTGCCCTGCAGTCAAATATCTGTGAGTAGCTGGATTGCTCAATTTGAAGCAGGTAGAGAATGGGAACATCATGGCAAGTCATCCTGTGCTCTTCCTCAGTGTTAAAGTGTTAACTTATAACTTTACTGGGATCGAACCCCATGTATTTATAAAAGTGACTCAAAACTTGCAAGTGAAACGAGGAGAATATCTCAGGCTTGGTGCTTTCTGTTAGAAGACAGGTGTCCTCTTCCCCTGAAAGAGCAACCCCAGAAACATATTCCAGCCTTCTACTGGTAACAAAGTTGTTCTCTGCCCCCAGGCACAAATCCTGCGAGATGTTGGAGGGCTGGTTCTGGCCAACGCTTGTGGGCCATGCATTGGCCAGTGGGACAGGTAAAGTGAAAGATGGACCTCACACTAGCTTTATATCTTTTAGCTCCTGAAGTGCTCTGTGAAGCCAAATTTGATTGTAAATATAATACACTGGGAATTAAAAATAAATGCTTAAAACCCCATTGGCCATAGCTGTCTGATATGCACTGGAGGAGGAGGAATGAAAGACTGCAGATTTATATTGAGCTTCAGATGAATGAAGCTGCAGAATGGCCACAAGTGTGGCCACATCTGGAGGCTTCTTACAGTAGGCAAAAAATGGGAAGAGTGATTTCTTATCTGTGAGAGGGTGGACTGGTGTTTGTATGGTCGTTTTAAAATAAGAAAAGTGATTTGGTCCAACTTCAGTCATTGGAGTGGCAGGGAGGAAAAGTCCCCATAGGAAGAAGGGGTGGGAAACATATTCTCATGTGGCTTTGTCATTGCTAATGGTGGGGTGTCCAAAGGCAATGTACTTAGATGATTATTGTTTAGACAGTTCAACAGTGTGCAACACGAGCTATGAAAACTACTTCAGGAATCAGTGTCTGACTTGGTTTTGTACTGTCCTTGCTTTTGAGTCTGTGCTTAGGGGAGGAAGACATGTCCAGGCACCAATGCATGTTTCCAAAAGATAGTGATTGCTACCAAACCCAGGCTGGGGGATTTTAGCAGCGAGACATCTAGAAGCAATATTATGCCCTTTGGATTCAATGAGCATGTTTGTTTCTTTCACAGGAAGGACATCAAGAAAGGAGAGAAAAACACAATAGTTACGTCCTACAACCGGAATTTCACAGGTCGCAATGATGCCAATCCGGAGACTCATGCATTTGTGACCTCTCCAGAGGTAAGAAACAGCCAGAGGGCGGCTGTGGAATAGTTCAGGGTGTCTTGGGAGCTAATTTCTCTGCCTGCAGAAGAGACCCAGTGTAGCTTGGTTTGTATTTTGGCTGCTGGCTTTGACTTAGGTGTAGGATTTTCAAATTAAGAGATGGGGGGTAGAATATGCCTTTAAATTTGTCTTTTTTTTTTCTTTCAGATTGTCACAGCCCTGTCCATTGCTGGCACTCTAAAATTTAACCCTGAAACAGATTACTTGACAGGAGCAGATGGGAAAAAGTTTAAACTAGAAGCACCTGATGCAGATGAGCTGCCCAAGCTGGTAACTGCTCAGTCTGGAGATGGAGGGAGGGAAGGCCTGTCACTAGTAGTATTTTATATGTAGTAAGGGAACTTTCATGCACTGACCTCTTCCTTAGTGTTAGAGCTAGAATAGGTGCAGTTGCCTGTATTGGCTTGTTCTGTTCATGTGCCGTTCAGGGTGGCTAACGATTTTCCTTTCTTCTTTGGAAGGAGTTTGACCCAGGCCAGGACACGTATCAGTACCCTCCCAAGGATGGCAGTGGGCAGCATGTGGATGTGAGCCCCACCAGCCAGCGCCTCCAGCTGCTTGAGCCCTTTGATAAGTGGGATGGCAAGGATCTAGAAGACATGCTGATCCTCATAAAGGTCAGGAGTGAAGTGGGGGAACACCAGCTGTGACAGGACTGCTCAAACAGGGGTTTGCATGTCAATTGCTAGAAGCTTTGGATATGCATTTGAGCTATCTGTGATTCCCTCCCCTGCAACCCCATTGTTACAGAAAGTGAAGCAAGTGTCTTCCAGCTGTTTCCTTCTGATACTTCTTTCTATTACAACTAAGAGACTTTTCTCCTTTGAGCTAGTGGTTAGCTAATACCATGAAAAATGAAGCTTGTTATACCATGTAATACAATCCTACCCACACCATGCAGTTTGCAGAATTCATCCCAGTTACAGCCTGCAGTGGAAGACTGGATGGTTCTTTAATTAGTATCTCTAATACCTGACTGGTCTGAGATGCATTTTGTCTAAAATGAGGTCGTTAGGAGCTTCTCATCCATTAGTATGTGTGTTCCCATTTTATAAAAAGAGAAATTACTTGACAATAGTTAAACACTGCATTTCAGTCTCTTAATGAAGATGTGGGTTTCTCATCACTGCCTGTGGTAACAGGATGAAAACTTCAGTTAATATTGATGGGTTCTGAAATGCAGTCGCTTAGGAAATGACCTTCAGGAACATTGCTTATTCTCAGTGGCAGAGAGTTGCAGGTACTCCCAAGGGCCATACTGAGCTGTGCTTGAGTTTTTGACACAGGCAATTCCTTTGCAAGCACTTCGGGACTTCCTGATTGGAAGAAAGGCCATTATCTCTGGTTGGGGATTCTATTCTTACAAGCTGAGAAGGTTTACATGCAGATTGGAAAGTTAGAGGAAACACTTGGCATCTTGCTGAACTCCCCCAGCAGGGAGGCTGAGCTGTAGGAGGAAGAGCTTAATTGCTTTTTGTACCTGAATAACCTGCTGCTAAGGGAAGTGAGGACATGGCAGGAGGTGTCATGGCTAAGTTCATTTTTTTAATTTACCCTTTGGAACAGGGATGTTCTTCCTGCCCAACGCATGCAGAATGACCATTGTGCTCTGCCTTAGAGTGTGTTGATTCTGTAACATGCAATTGTATTGGGTTTGTGCCCTTAAAAAGAGATGTGAGGATCCTTCAGAATAAAAAGTGTTGAGGAGGGGTCAAGTCACTGATCCATCTAAGACATTCTTCTCTTCTACTTCCCTTCAGGTAAAAGGGAAATGCACCACTGACCACATTTCTGCAGCTGGACCGTGGCTCAAATTCCGTGGCCATCTGGACAACATCTCTAACAACCTGCTCATCGGTGCCATCAACATTGAAAACGGCAAAGCCAACTCTGTAAGGAATGCATTAACCCAGGAGTTTGGGCCAGTCCCAGACACAGCCCGTTACTACAAGGTGAGACTTTCCCCTGACACATCTATTTTAAGAGGATGTTTACGCTTTGGGCAGTCTGTGCCAAGACGGAGGATCTCACCCTCCTGCTCTCAAGTAACAGCAGCTGGGAATTCACTCAGCGTTGAGGCTTTTTCTTGGGACTTCCTCTGATGATGGCAGTTCCTGTAGGAGATTCTCTCCCTGCCTGCTGTGGGGAAGAGGGAGAAGGATCTTGTGACCCAGAGGGAACCAGAAATCGTAGATGAAAGGGGAAGAACTGCTTTAGGCACTGCACACCTTACAAGGCATGGGTGTCATCAGACTGCAATAAAATCTCACCTCCTGGAGGGTTTCACCTGTGACTAGTCTAATGTTTAAATAAATTCTAATCTTGTCCCCTTCTTTCTTTAAAACTTGGCTTAGAACCTCAGGAAATGTCCTTTCACCCTCTGGACAGCTTTGGCAGTGGTCTCAGATTGGTTCTTCTAGCAGACAGAGGTTAAAGTTTTGTGGTATCACTTCCAGAAGTAGAGCAGGGATCATGGCTGGTGTGAACACTGCTCTGGCACAGGACCATGGAAGGAGAGGTGGCAGCAAGGATTTGCTCTGGGTCTTAAGGGTAATCCTCCTCAGCCCTCATTAGTGAAGGATGGCAGTGCCTAACTGCCATGAAGAGCTTAATTCCTTTCTGCCCTTCCTCAGAACCAAGGGGAGCCTTCTGGGAGAAGGTAGCATAGCACAGCAATGTCAGCAGTGTAGGACTGAAATAAGATGTGTGGGTGGACATTTATTGCTAATTCCTCACTTGAGTGACTGTAGAAATGTAAATCTGTTTCTTTTGTCACAGAAAATGGGTGTCAAATGGGCAGTTATTGGGGATGAAAACTACGGTGAGGGATCAAGCCGGGAGCATGCAGCATTGGAGCCACGTCACTTGGGGGGCAGGGTCATCATCACCAAGAGTTTTGCCAGGATCCACGGTGAGTCCTGCTTCCCCTGTGAGGTGTGTAAACAGGATGTATCTGGTTGGGTAGAAGTGGTGTTCACTTTGCCACAGGGCTCAACACCTATGGGCACGAACCCTATCTACTGACAGATCGCAAGGTCCCTCTTGTCAGGAATCCTCTTGCATATCTAGTTAGATATGCCACAAACAGTGGGTATGCTGATTTTGCTACACAGATAGGAATCGTTGCTGCAATACTACTTATGAGAAGCACTAGGCAGCCAGAAGGTAATCCTGATCCCCTACAGTGTGTTGTTACAAGCGTGCTTGGTGGTTTGCTCTCCACAGAAACCAATCTGAAGAAGCAAGGTTTACTGCCTCTCACTTTCGCTGATCCAGCGGACTATAACAAGATTCATCCTGTGGACAAGCTAAGCATCGTGGGGCTGGCAGACTTTGCACCTGGAAAGGTAACTGGGTCTGGGTGTCTTGTCATTGCACTGGAGGGGGCAGGGATGTGCCACTGATGGGGAATGGTGTTGCGCTGTGTGCTTGGGGCCTGGTGCAGCACAGGCACTGATGGGCAGCATGGCCTGCCAGCCAGATGAGACACTTTGCACCAGTGGTCTGGGGGGTGAGAGCGCAAGCCAGAATCAGGTAGTGTTATTCTGAGCGGTTGTGAGAAACCCTCATACAATATTCTGAATTCCTGGACTTGTTGCCTTAAGCATGAGTGCTCCCTAGAAGGAACTGCATCCACACTTCTCTGTTATGACCCCCCTGAGCTATCATTCTTCATTTTCAAGCCTTTAAGAACATGTAGGAGTTGTCCTGTGAGAAGCTTCAATTAACTTGCTTCCTTGAAGGAGAAGGGGGGGAATAAAAACTGTTGTCTTCCTTTAGCCTCTGAAATGCATCATCAAGCATCCCAATGGGAGCCAAGAAACAATCATGCTGAACCACACCTTCAACGAGTCACAGATTGAGTGGTTTCAAGCTGGCAGTGCCCTGAACAGAATGAAGGAGCTGCAGCAAAAATCAAGCTAAGTACGCACAATGCCCCCAGCACACTGGACTCGATTCAGCTTTGGCATTTTCATGAAAGTGCAATTCCATGCCTCCTGTTGGAATAAATGTCTGATCAAATGTAACCATAGCTTCCTTTTTGTTATGGTACTTCCTCTTCACTGACACTATGAAAAGGGAGTGCAGCTAGGCTTACTTTTTGTCTTTTAAATGCCCCAGCTCCCTTTTTCTATTTTGGCTCAATTTCAGTTGTCCCACAGTTATTTATATTTGGAAATAACCAGCTAAGGTGGGTTTGTCTGCTCAGTTGGTTGTTTTCTGTCCATTCACTTTACTGATGGCTAAAGAAATAAAATGAAAATAAAGAATGTGACCATCTCTCTTCTGCCTTGTGGTGTTATATTCATAATCCTGCTCTTCAGCCCCTGCTTCCCCTGTCACAGGGAAGGGGAAAAAGAACTTCTTAGAGATGCAAGATGGTACCTGCCCAGTTCTTCTGCAAATGCCTGCTGTGCACAAAAACACAGGGTAAAAAAAGAGCCCTCACAGCTGTCTTGCACTGTTTATCCCTTGACACTAGCCTACTGCAGGCTATGCTCATGGCTGTCACTGCCTTTCCAACTACATTCCTGTCCTGGGCAACGGTGCCACTACTGCAGCAATGACAAATTTGCAAGGAACAAGCGATTTATATGCTTTCCCAGCATTGTGCAGTAAACTTGTTTCCTCAAGCACAGCTTGCTTTCTCCACAAGGGGAGACTGAGGTTGAGGAGTATCTTGTTAGCACAGTGTGTAGAGCCATGCAGCTACCACCTCGTGGCACTCCTGGGAGCTCTGACCCTCTGAAGCAGGAGCTGAGCACAATAGCAGTACCAGGAGGTACCTGGGCTGTTTCCCACCCCCCCAGAACAGCCTGTAGGGAAGCCTTGCTGGCTGTTGAGGCTCTAACTTGCTTCACCCAAATTTCCACCTAGACAAACAGCTGGGGGGGGTTCTGCAAACAGTTTGTTTCCAACTCGGCACATCTGAGCACTACTGCTCTATAGACAGCATTCACTGAGCTTATTGTCTGAGCAGATGGAGCTCAGTTACTATGTGAACCTACCAAGTTCTAGGCTCCCTTTTAATTAGGGCAATGCACCAGGAATAACAGTTTAGAATTAAGGGCTTCTAACGACACTGCAGGGAGGGCACTGGTGACTCAGGCTTTGTTTTCACAGTTGGAGGTTAAGCAGACCCACCATCCCAGGGAATTACAGCCCCTTCCTGCCAAACGTGGCTGGCTTTGTAATTATGCACAACATCACTCTCCTGGCACTGGGCCCTGCATAGATTTTACTCATGGTTTTGTCCCCCCTTTCCTTTCACTGCTGTCAAGGAGGGTGATGGCAATTGGTTGCTATTGGCTGTTAGAGATGGCAAAGTGTTGGTCTCAACACTGTCTGCCTTGAAATCCAAGTAGCTAAACTGCAGGAGGCAACTTTTTTCTTCCTGCTAGGCAGGAAGCTAATAGTTTCCCCACAAATTGTACAGGAAGGCAGGCTGTGCAGTTTTTACTATTTATTCCATTCCTGGTATTAACACACCCCTGCAAACAAGTATATAGCTTGCTCAAAGCAGCCTTGGTCCATTTCAGTTCATAATTACATATTTTCAGTCAAACTCCTGCAAAGTTTAGCTCATTCTACATAAATACAGCCCACCCAATAAAGTATTTCCATTCAGCACAATGAGTAGCCTGTAGCTTTCCACTGTGGTCATCTTCACAGAACCTAGTTACTTTTGGGTAAACTGTCATTCCAGTTCTTTTTGGCTGACTTCATCCATGGGTTAAGTTCCCATTCTTAGCAGAACATTACCACCACCTCCCCTGCCCTGCCAGCAGCAGCGTTCTCCAGGGTACCACACCTCTATGAACTCCAGTCTTTTTGTTGTTTCTCCTCCTTTTCCTGTCAAAAGAAGGGCAGGTTTCTACCCCTCTGAGATCAAGCTCTCGGCCCAAGGAAGCAATAATTCTTGACAGGCATTCTCTCCTGCTTTCACTCACTGAAGTCAACTCCCTTCTTAATTCAGGCAAGTAAAGACCTCCCCAGTTTTCCCTCCAGGGCAGGAGACCAAAGCTCCAGCTGAGTTTGTTGCTGCTGCGCTCAAGGCTTTTTGTGCCTGTAAATTCACTTCTACAGCTCAGCGAAGACATTTCTTGAAAGCGACTGTCTTGATCTGGCAGGTTGGAAGCTGAAAGGGAAACAGAGAATGGCAGGTCTAATTTCTTATTCAGCTTCAGAGCAGCCTTGAGCAACAGCAGGATCCTGTTATGCCCCGAACAGCCACCAGAAAGACTTTCTGTGGAGCAGGCTCTGATTGCAGCTAGCTGTTTGTCCACCACGACAGGAGGCCCAGGCCTGGCTCGCTGATTGATCCCTGCTCAGAGAGAGACGAAGAGAATGTGCAATTGTAAACTGCATGGAGAATACAGGAGTAAATGCGTAAAAACATAAAATCTCTCCCCCAAGTTACAGATGAGGTACTCACTTTTTTCCCCTATCAGAGCCTGCCCTGCACTTGCCCAGGCTCCTTAAAACCTTGTCAACACTACACCAAACCTTCAACACTTGAAAATCAAGCACTTCCCCATTCCACCTCCCAAGAGTCCCAACATACTCCAGCTGTGAGAACACACAGCTTTCACTGGCTTAGATCCCTCCTCTTGCATTGTACTCAGGTGGGTCTAATGCCAAAACGCTGCATGGGAAAGACCACTCAGCTGCTGCGTAAACCTTGGTGTGGTTCGCCCAGCTCTGCGCTCCTCATACGCTCCATCCTGCATCCACACTCTGCTTTCAATCGGCCTCCCAGGGGGAACTCCACCAACCACCACAAACTGTTCCAGTGAAAACACACAACAAACACAGAGCAACCACAAGAACAATCTCCTTTCTCCCCTTTGCCACTCCTTTCATTTTGTGACTCTATTTCCTTCACAGTCAGCTTAAAGCAATAAGTTCCTTGGGAAAGGGATACTATTTTAGACATAGAATAAACCACAACATTCACAAAGCTGTACAAATTATGCACATAATTACCACAAGAGTGTAGGGTGCCTCTTTCTTCTGGACTTCTTCTGTGGCATTTGAAGTGGAAGCCTCCGCAGAGCTGGGACCTGTTGGTGATGTATCGACAAACGTTTCATCCACAACTCGGAAGCGGATCTCCTCCCCAATGTCCATGTAAAGGTCGTGAGCCCCTTCTTCCGTCTCATATTCCCACACCCACACCTGCTCTGCTTCATCGCTGGCCAAGCCAAGGGTTAAGGATGGGAACAATCAGTATTCTGCCTGACAGATCACTTCCTGACAGTTTTGAGAACAGACTCAATCAAAGCCTTTTCACAATCTTTTCTCAAACCCCAACACACTGTCCTAGGTTATCATCTGTGCAGCCCAGGAGCCCCATCTTGTTTCTGGTTTTCCTCCTTCAAGGTGTATGCTGCTGGGCAGAGTTGGGCCTACGCCCACCCCCAAAAAAAACCACCAACAAAAAAGACCCCAAAACAAGCAAAAGCCCCACCCCAAACCCAAGAAGACCTCGCCTACCACAATTAAGTATGTTAGTCACACCACATATCTAGACATTACATGATGTGGTAAAACCGGCATTCTGTCTTCGCCAGCAGCCAAGACTAGCAGCAGGGATTACAATGTGGCTGTTTGGGGGACACGGCCATTCATTTCTATCAGCGGGCACAATGATCCTGCAAAACCTAATAAGCATGAGGCCTGTCTAGCTGTGATAACAGTGTGCGGGACTTGCCCAACACAACGGCTTAGCTTCTGCCACTGAGCACCTTCATTGTTGCAGTAGTGAATGCCTGTTGGGCCAGCACTGCACAATCTTTTGAAATGAAGTAGTAAAGTTATCAAAGGTGATCAAAGGATACAACTTAGCTGGCTGCTGCAGGGATTCTGGTGGGATGACAATATCATCAAAGAATCCAATAGAAACTGTGGAGAAAAGAATTTGATTAAGACTGAAACGATTCTTTGCAAACGATGTACTGCAGCGATTCCTAAAATCCATTTCTAGACTCATTCTCCTTCCTGTGTTAGGAAGGACATCTGAGATCATGCAGGAATTATTCTTTGAGCCACTACGCTCAATTTCAGTCGGCAGCAAAGCAACCACCCAGCTGAAAGTACATAGAGCAACAGAGGGCACAGTCTTCATGCCCACTGGGAAAGGAAAAGGCTGTTTGGAGCAGGATTGGAAATGAAAGTGTTCCAAGAAATGAGTCAGATGCTATAGAGGTCTGTGACAGAAAAGAGCTTAGAAATCACAGATGTAACACGTGAAATAAAGACCAATATAATGCTAGAACAGCCCCCACCTCCCCCTTGAGCTTTCATGATGTTGAATTTTATCAGAGTGGACATGCCCAAATTCAGCACCAAATGCACCCAAGATAATCTTACTGTCCTAACTTAACAACAGGGCAGAGGAGCTCACTTGCATGGAAGGCTCCTACAAGAAAGGAAAACAACTCATCAATTATGTATTCCATGAATCTGATGCACTTGGTGCTCACACAGACATTTCCCCGCCATGTTTTCAGGTACAGGAAACAATCATGAATTTGCACAGAACTATAGGGAAGATGTATCAGACCAACACAAGCCAATACTACCACTTTAAAAAAAACCAAGCGCTGTTAACTGAAGCGAGAAAATGAATCCAGTCTACGCTCCAGATGGGCTTGCCTGTACTTCTTGGGCATGCACATAAGTGACAAAAGGAAAGGAGAGTGCAGACAAAACCATCAAGGGCAGGGGAAGCTGCCAGGCTCAAGCTACCAACCACTCTCAGGTCAGAGCAGCACCAGAGGCCAGTGATAGTCTTTAACCAGCCTACACACACCACTACACAACCTGAAATCACAGTATCTCAGAAGACCCAAGAGCTCTGCAGCTCATGGGTCCCTAATGTTAGAAGTTGCGGTTTACCGTGAACGCCATCCTGACTGCAGCTTTTAATCTGTCCGATCAGAATCTCATCCAGGAAGGGATGGAAGACCACGTAGCGGAAATGCACTTAAAAGAAAACAGATCATTAATGTTATGCCCATGTTGGTGAACTATACTCCTTCCACAGGGTGGCAGCCATTAAAACAAAATCCCACATCCTATATGCCCTCTAAAATGCTTGCCCAGTTTCTTTTACAATTTCCTTACAGGCACTGATTTGATAGAAAAACAGGAATAAGAGTTCTGATTCCTAACTGTCTTGTATGAATTCTGACAGCAGCTGATCAGCAGTGTCCTGTTCTCTGCTCTTCAATCTGGCAAGAGTTTAAGTTCACAGAGTGAAACTGTAAGATGAAGAACATGGACAAGGGCCTCTGCTTAAGTTACGACGTGAGCATTCCTGCACAATACTAAAAGGTCAAGAAATTATACTTTCTTGTAATGCTTCTGGCTCCTTTTATCTTTGTCAGCAATGCTGTATTTTCTTTAAATTAAATATTTGATATCAAATATTATCAGAGTAAATAAGATTCTCTAGCATAAGTGGATTTTTCATCCAGGTTAAATAAAATGTTTCTAACTAAGCATTTTGCATTTATACTTATAAGAATGCTATACTAAGACAATCTTGGCCAAGCAGCGTATGAGCAATTTAACATCATTTTAGCTGTCCATACTTAGTGCTCCTCTTTTACATAAAATCTGGCAGTACATTAAAGAAAGAGTTATTACCAGACACAGTGGGATTTATCAAAGTGCTATCCCAAATTCTGAGAGCAGACTTTTTTCCAAGCTCAGAGAGAATATATTCTCTTGTTTCAGTTCAAGGAGTATTTCAAAGTTAAGAAGCTGAATGGAGATTAAAGCAAGCAGGAAAGCCTGCCATCCTCCTTCAGTATTAAGAGAAGCTTTTATTCGTAGGCAGCGAGTTCTATTGGAGTTAAAATTTAGACAAGGGGAGCCACATACAGTCAGTCCAGTTCCCTTCTAACAGGAAAGATTTCATTTGCTCAAACTACGCTTTCATATTGAAAATTGAAACTAGAAAAATGCATCTCTTTCCAGCTTAAACTTATTTTAACTCAAAAAAGATGTGAAATTTGCTTTTATGCATTTACTTCCAGTTTTTACTCAGATTTGCCAAAACTCAAAGTAAAGAAATTAATCATTTCTTATTTAAAAAAAAAAAGTCACTGGAAATGTATGCTGAACCAGATCTGTCGAAATCTCATACAAAAACGTAGCAAAACTTCCAGCTAGGAAAAGAGCATCAAATGCTGTGCAAATGTTATATGCAGAAACCTGTTTCAACATTCTAGCTAGGGAAAATAAGCTTCAAAAAGAAAAAATACTAGAGAAACACAGAACAATTAATACAACTTACTTTCTACATGCAGATTTCCAATCATTTGGAATTAAATTAACCTCTTCCTTACCCCATGCCTATGGCTCTAATTGTAGAGCAGAGATGGACTGCTAGAGAAGGCAAACAACACTGGCTATTTACAGCTGTATTTGTACCCAAAAAACGCAGAGAAGAAGAGACTTTTGCCATGTTCCTCTTGCCCTTCTAACAGGCACAGAGTTAATGCTATGAACTTCAGTAGAGTTCCCCTAAATTTACTGTCCCTAATAACTGAACTCAGTTTACATTTCCAGATCACCAACCTTCTGCAAAACTATATGAGTGAGGACAAGCATATACCTTTGGTATGTGATGCACCATCTCCAGGGAATATGTATGAATCTTCCAGCTTTGTGATATCATACAGACAGATGCAGAGGCCGACATTGTATACAACCTGCTCAAAGGAAAAAAAAAAAATTAAAAAGCAATAAATCAAGCAACCTACCAAGTTAAATCAGACAAACCATCAAATTTATACACCTTTTCAAAAGGCAACAGAAGGGTGACAAGATGGAAGGGAGGCTGTTTTGGTACACTCCCTTCAACAGCCCCAGCCCTAACCACACTGCATTGTAGGGAAACCCCTAACTTATTCAAGTGTTATGGGAGCACGTGTTTTCACTGGCACGGGCAAGAGCACTGCTACAAAGAGAAACCCTTGGGATAACTGTCAGCGGTGAGAGAACTTGACCTGCCAGGATAGTAAACAGTTGCCCACAGATATCATTCAGCAGCCCCACAGCTTGTCCAAAGGCTAAATGTACTTTTCACTAGAGTTACACTCTCAGAAGCCTCTAGGCTTGCCTTTGTCTTTATATTAGCTCTGGGGAGAGACGAGGAGAACTCTTGGTTTCTCTGCTACTTCTGAGATGGCTTTATAGCCTACAGAATTTAAGGCACCTACCAGTCATCAGCGGATGAGGGAAGACTTTTGCTTTTCATAACCTGTCTGTATAATCTGCTATTCGCAACCCTCGATCACTTCAGGTTGTGATTTTGAGCTCCCTTCATGTTCACAAGCCAGGTTTTGAGTTTTGCCCCCATCTTGTGCTGAGAACCGTAGGCTAAACACAGTCCCGGGGGCTGCACAGGGAAACCGTGATCTCCTGGTCTACAAAAGAACACTTTTTTTATATCCTGCGCCAAAGACCAACTTCTTACTGCCACGCTGTATTTCAAGTACTAAGCACAGATCAAGTCAGCTATTAACACCTTCAGTTCTCTTACAGTATTACTGTTCTACATTTATTTCCAACACCTTTTTTAAAATTCCCCCACTGGATAGATTAGTTCACATCTGCTTTTCAGACTGTGTTTCAGATTGCTACTCTGAACACAAACCAGCAGTTACTCGCGCTTCTCTTCCATGCTTCTCTGCCCCATCTGCCGTCTCAGTATCTTCCTATGACAGCACTAACCATTAGAAAAAAATCCCCCTTGAAACGATAGATACATGGCCATCTCTTTGTTTACACGCTCTGATATTTCAGTCGCTGGGGATGGCCTTCACATCTAAGCCATTCTAATGCCTCACCCGCACACCTTATCAGGAACAGATAAAAGGAAGAAACGCTCAGGGATGTTATGATGCCTGCACCAACCTACATATGGCCCACGCTTTACCTTATTGGCCAATTTCTTGTTTAGCTCTTCAGCAATGGATTCGTTCAGTTTCCTTTCAAACTGCCAGGGAGGAATTCTCACTGTGTCAGTCATCTCTACCAGGACAAACATGGCGGCGGGGAGCACCTCTGAGGAGAGCCAGAAGACACCAGCAGCCTCAGGAACCGGAGCCCTGCGGGGACACCGAGACCCCCAACACCTGACCGGGAGCGGCCCGAGGAAACCCCCCCAGCGTCCTGCACGGAGCTTCGTGGGGCAGCACCCCGGCTAGCCCAGAAACGGAGCGGGGGGGGCGGGTCGAAGGCGGCCGCGCAACCGCCGTCGGGGGCGGGCGGGCGGCCGGGCAGCCGCCGTTGTAGACAGCGGGGGGAGAGCACCAACAGCTCGGCAGCCGGGAGGGAGCGCGGCGGGCAGACCGGGGAGGGCTGGGCAGGCCGGTGTCGTGCGGGGCCGGTGTCGTGCGGGGCCGGTGCCGGCGGAGCCCGCCGGGCCGCGGCCGCTCCTCCTCCCTCACCCACCTGCCACACGCGGAGCCCCGCCGCACAGCTCGCCGGCCTCAGCACGCTTCCGGCGCCTCAGCCAATCGCCCTCGGCGGGCGGGCCCGCACCTTGATTGACGCGGGGCGGAGCGCTCATGGGGTGTGGGGGCGGAGCCCTGTCGCGCCCCCGTCTTCGGCGGCCATTTTGTTCCTCGTCAGTGTGGGGCACTTATCTGGTGTTAGCAGTGTGGGGCACTTACCTGGTGTTAGCGGTGCGGGGCCGGGCCCGGGCTGCGGGGGTCCCCGTGTGAGGTTTCGGTCCATATAAACGTGGAAAGGCCCTCGGCAACCGGGCGCCCTGGGCGGGGCTGCTCCGTATCTGCCTGCCGCCCCCCGCAGGTGTCTCCGCGGGCAGCAGCCCCTGTGCCGCAGCTGTTGTTCCACCTGAAACAATCCACAGTTGCAGTTACTGTAATGCCATTTATCGTTTTCGTAAGCTTCGATCCCGACAGGGCAGCAGAGAGCAAAGTTTGCGCCTCTCCAGGAGCCAATGCCTCGGCTGTTTCCCTACCTGTTAGCCCTCTTGGGCCTAGAAAGTATTCTTCGCAGCAGCAACTGCCCAATGCTTAGGTCAAGGTTATTATCAGGTACATGTTGGCATCACGTATTGCTGGAATAATTTATTCTGAATGTTAACTGCAAAAAAATATCCCTGTGGTATGATTTTGCAGGCCTCGGTGCATTCTGCAGCGAGGTAAGCAGCATGAGGGATGGTAGAAAACAAGGGGGTGTGCTAATGTCTGAAATTTCTGGGGAAAAATGAAAGGAGGTTGTTTGAAGTGTGTTCAAAAAAAGATTTGCCAGGAAAACCAAACATCTCTGGCTGACAGTGAAAACTGCACTGTCAGCATAAAGGCTTTGATGCAGAGCCTAAGTATGTCATCCCCCACACCCCCCAGCAGCGCATAGTGGGACAGTAATGAGTGTTTCAGATAAGAAATCATTAAATGTTGAGCTGTCTTGGAACGGGAAGGGGAAAACGAGGTTGTAAATACCGTGGCTAGACCTCATTAACAAGATAAGTGTCCTGGCCAAGGAGTTTCTGATTTCTTTGCAATTACTCCTCTTTCACCAGGATCTGTTGGGTTGTGGGTTGGTTTTTTTTTTAAAACAAACATGGCTGGTCTGCGTGTTTGCTGTGTTTGTATTAAATGGGGGGCCCTGAAATGAGTTTACCCGTCACCTGAGAAGAGCAGCATTTTTCTTGGAGCAGCATCTACCATCTCAGCAAGGAGCTCTGCTGCCAACGCAGCAGACACCGCTCTATCAGAACACCTCAACCCAAATCCCCAGCGTTTCTTGCTCTTCTCGTCCTACTTCAGGGAGCCTTACAAAGGTTCCTTTTTCCTGTGCTGCAGTCGCGGCTGTGCTAATCTCGGCGCGGCACAGTTTTGCTGGCACACGTGCCGCATCCCTTGCTGTTCTGTCCTGGCCTCACACAGGTCTGGCAGTGCAAGGTTTGACCTTTAGCTGGAGTGCCAGTTTTGCAGGTATCTGCAGCTATTTTTTCAGAAGAGAGAATAGTTCCTGACCCTGTCCCTCTTCTGATGGCAGGGGAAGAAGTAGCCTTGGTATCACACGAGGAGGTAGAAGTTAGACACTGTTGATACTGGCAAGGTGATCACTCTGGATGCGTTTGTATGTAAGAACTGTAAGGTTAAATAGGGACAGGGGCTCAGGGGAATAGTAGGCTGAATGCTCGGGAGAACATGGGAGATGGAGAGAAGTGGATTTGGACAGAGTCATGTCACACTTCTGTTTCTAGCCCGTCCTTGAGCTAACATTTTTCACGCTTCCAATAGCCGTGCCCCACTGGGGGCTCTTGGGTACCCAATACGAAGACGCTTCTCCCTTCAGCCTGATCCACAGTCCCCCAAAAAACAGCTGTGAGCAATGGGTCTGTGAGGCCTTACTTCATATTGGCTTGTGACTTACAGTTGGGTCTTTGGTGTCTTGTAAGATGCAGGCACCAAGCAAGCTCTTCTAGGGTGAGGACATGCAGAATGTCTCTCTCCTGTATCAGCTCAATGATTGCCAACAAGGGCTGAACGCTGCAGGCTGTTCCTTGGTAAGGATGACAGGATTCCTCTTCTCTATGCAGCTACATATTTGAGGGAGCTCGGCGGAGCGTGGTGGGCAGGCAAGTGAAACTTGCAGGTACTTTGATACTACTCTGGGGAAACTGAATTGAAATGTGTGCAGAGAAAGATGGTGATGGCAGCGTCAGATGAGCTTCATTGCCTTAGATACCAAGCTACAAACACCACCAAGCTGAGTCGAACTGGCAATTTCTCAGCCTCCACCAGTAACATCACAGGCTGTGGGAAATGATTTCCAGTCTCACCCTCTGCAGGTAACCCCCCTGATCCCAAGCAGGGTGTGCCTGGGTCTTCGTACAAGTGACAGATGTTGCTCTGTTACCACCTAGGTTTTCTCCCTGGAGGAATTCCGTATTTCATAAGCACCATCTCGAATGTAAAAATATAAATGAAAGCCACACTTTGCCCTGTAAAACATGGGTGTTGTCGCAACTCAGCTATTGATAGTGCTCAGAGTTATGTTACATTTAATGCTGCAGCTAAGGTATCTTGATGTTGGAGATTGTGTGAACAGCCTCATTTTGCTGGGTGGTCTCTTTTTGTCCCAGTAGTACTGACACAATGAATATCCACAAATCCGCAGTGCCTGTACACACCTTTTCATACATAACCGTAAAGTCTCTAGAGTCTCTCTCAGCAGTATTGGGGCTTTTCCAATGTTTGGGAGCATGGTTCTTCATTGCTGTTTTTTTTGAAGCTTCAGCTGCTGGAATCCAGGGATTGCACAAGGATCTTTCTGTCACTGAAGAGAAAATCCCAGACATTTCTCATTCTCACGATTGTACAGGTGTCCTGGTTTTGGCTGGGATAGAGTTAATTGTCTTCCTAGTAGCTGGTATAGTGTTATGTTTTGGGTTCAGTATGAGAAGAAAGTTGATAACACACTGACGTTTTCAGTTGTCGCTAAGTAGTGTTTAGACTAAGTCAAGGATTTTTCAGCTTCTCCTGCCCAGCCAGCAAGAATGTTGGAGGGGGACAAGAAGTTGGGAGGGGACACAGCCAGTTGGTGAGTGGAGCAATTGCATTGTCCATCACTTTTTTTGTATATTCCAATCCTTTTATTATTGTCATTTTATTATTGTTATTATTAATTAGTTTCTTCCTTTCTGTTCTATTAAACTGTTCTTGTCTCAACCCGTGAGTTTTACTTTTTTTTCCAATTCTCTCCCCCATCCCACTGGGTGAGGGGGGAGTGAGTGAGCGGCTGCGTGGTGCTTAGTTGCTGGCTGGGGTTAAACCACCACAACAGGAAAACTGGAAAATACTATTTGAAGTTACCTGAAGGCTCAGAAACTGGGAGGAAAATGAAAGGAACCCCTGAATTATTTTGTTTAAGATCTCCTCTGCCCCCACATCCCCATGGCTGTTGGGGAAAACTGGCTCAGGGACATTGGAGGAGATGAGTGGTAATTTGCATCTAGACTGTTTTGGCCCTCCTTTGATTGACTCCAAAGGAATTATGTATCTTGTCACGTACAAAGTCCTCCACACTCCTGCCTTTGCTTCCGTCTCTGCAGGCATCTCTGGCACCCCCACTCCCACTCTCTGTTTGATCAAAGCTTCCCCTCTTCTCCTTTTATCATTTTTGCATGCTTTAGACTCTCTGCCTCCTCTGCTGCCGTGCGTGCCCAGAGCCACCTTCCAATCAAATGTACTTTGAGTTCCCCATGCCTTTGCCATCAAGAGCCTTTAGTGACTACATGGGAGAGTCAGGTTCTGATGCTCATCTCCTCTGTTCAGTTTATATTGTTTAACACGTGCAGCTGGGCACACGGCTAAGCCTGGTGTACCACAAATCAGGTGGGGAAGTACAGGTATTTATGATATTCAATGTACAAACGTTAAATGAGTGGCTGGGGAAGAAGGGGCATGCCTGTACTGTATGTCTCCAGCACTCTTCTGGCCTCCAGCTGTTGCCAGCTCAGGACCCTCCTGGTCTGGATCTCTAGAGCTGTCCCCCAGGAGAGCATGTGCCATCTCAGGAGAAACTTGGAGAGGAGACTGAGAGCTGGCTGGGTTTCTCCTCCCCTTCTTTTGCAAGGTTTTGAAGGGTACACTGGGGAGATGAGCCTCGTGGTGTCTGTAGGGGGTGGATGGGGCTCCTGTTTTGCCACGGAAAACTGCTTGAAAAGCCACAAGCAGAGGTTGATGGGCAATGGCAGAACCCACCAGCAGTTGGGGTTTCAGTGCTTCTTGGTGGTCTTGCCATGGGCTGGTCTCTTCTGTCTACGGAGCCTTTTTCTGCACTATAGTTCACTGACAGGAGAGACACAACTGCTTATGATCCGGTCCCTCTGCCAAAGCCCCTGGGACAGCCATGGATCAACACCCAGCTGCCTGGATGGATGGATACAGCCAGGTGGAGCAATCGTGACCCTGTCTCCTGACTGTGCCATGCCTCATGGCTTCCCACAACTTGTATGCCATCCTGCAGCCCCAGGGGTTGTCGATGGAAAAGATCCGGTTCATGTCATCGGGTTCAGCCACCTAGAAGAGAAAGGAGTCAAGGCAAGAGTCATGTTTGAGAAACCAAAACCGACCCACATCCACCCTGCGTCACAAGACACCTGTGATGGCTCCCTGCAGCACTCGCACTGTGCCACGCTTGTTTGGGTTTCTTGTAAATTTTATTGCAGGATCACAGGGCCTGCGTGGTGAGGTGTCAGTGTGGTCCACCCTTCTGCTCCAAAATGAGTCTGATATCACCTAAATTCCCCCTAAAGGATGCCTACCCAGCCTGTTCTTAAAAACCTCCAGTGATGGAGATTCTGGTGCTTCCCCAGGCAATCTACTTGAGTAATTAACTGTCTGTTCTGTTAGAAAGCATTTCCTGATGTCTAGCATCAGTCTTGCTCCTTGCAATTTAAACCCCATTACTCCTCGGCCTATTCCCCAGCGGACGCAGCGAACGATTGATTCCTGTCCTCGTTGCATCGGCCCGCACCCCCAAGAGAGAAAGTCTCGGGCCAATTTATGGCATTGCCTCTGCCTGTGGAGCTGGCTCTCCTGAGCACGCCAGTGCAGGGGAAAACAGAAAAGAAACATCTTTTGGGGTCGGGGGGTTGGCATAGTGCCCTGCTAGAAATTACATCCTTAGAGAGCACCTGGGTTTGTGACGGCTGTGAGCCCGGAGCCGGGGAGTGGGGCAGCAGGGTGGGTTTGTGACCGCGGCACCCGTGGGTGCTGGGGGGGCTGCAGGCTTGGGCAGGCAGGGAGAGCGGTGGCAGCGGTGGGACTCGGGGCGACAGGGGGGAGTTTTGACCCGTCGTGGGAGACCCCTCCTGGTCCAGACCTGGCCTCATGGCACCATCTCCCCCTCCGGTGCTTTCCCACCCCGTCCCCCGTCCCGCTGTCCCCACGGCCCGTGGGGCTGCCCCTTCGCGTCCGGCTCTGCCACCGATGCATGTCACTTTGCGTAACCGGAGCGATGCAGCCCCCTGGGGCCGACCCCCGGCCTCTCCAGCCCCCCGTACAGACTTGCTCCTTTAAGCCTGGCTCAGAAATGACCAAGCTGATCCCTCCCACCTGCCCGCTCCCCCTGGCCTGGCCCTGACGTCAGGGGAAGGCGTGCGGATGCGTGTGCGTGTGTGTGCGAGGCGCACATCATACACACATCAGATACCGCAGATCCATCAGCAGGCAGCCAGCGGGCAGGCAGCCGGAGAAAGCCCCCCCAGAGCCGGGCTGCAGGCGAGACCGCTGCTCCTCGCAAGGTAGCGGAGGAGCCTTCGGCCTCGGCGAGCACCGATGCTTTGCGGAGCGCAGCTCCAGGGAGCCCGTCACTGCTAAGGAGGTAAGGGGAGGCACAATGGCCATCCACCCAGCTTGCCTGGGCTATTGTAGCTGGAGGTTAAAACTTCGCGCACCGCCTTTCATCTTTCAAACCTGCTTTTGCCTTTTGGCGGCGGAGAGGTGCGAGGGTGAAGCGTGACTCGCCTCCTCCGGTTTGGTTATTCCCCGCCAGCCTCAGGAACAATAACTCCTCTGGGGGTGGCGTCGTCGTCGTCGCACGCCTGCTTTGGCTGGGGGGGGGGCAAATAGCCGGGGCTTTGCCACGGAGGGCTGAGATCAGCTGGGACCCAGCTCCCCGATCGCCGGGTGAGGGGGAGGCGATTTGTAAAAAAATCCGGCTTGTTAAAGCGGGCTGATAATGCCGGGGGCTTGAATTGGGGTTTCTCTGGGACTGGCTGCACTATTCATTCCTGCAGACGGCAAGTTAGAGCCACAAAGGAGGAAGGAAGGACACAGATGAGGACACTTGCGCAGGTCTTTGAACAGACACTATTCTAATTAAAAAAAACCCACCACAACAAAACAAAGCAACCAAATCCCACAAACTGGGTATCTAGGAGTGATGATTATGCATATATGCTTAAAAGGTAAATCAAGCCTCCATGATGGCTTCTCCCTTTGCTTCCCCTTTGCATCTGGCAGGCTGCTTGCTCTCCCCCATGGCCTCCCCGAGAATTGGGCAGCCCAGCACTGACTAAGGGAGCTTTTTATAATCAATCCATAAAGGTGACATTCATATTTTAGCGCTAAGCAGGCTGTATCGTAGGCGAGACTATCTCAGCAAAGATCCTTGGAGTTGTGAGCGTGATTGGCTTAGCTGGGGAGGGGACACTGTCAGCGTGTATTCCCCAAAAACCGCCTAGTTTATTTTTCCTATGGTAATTTGTCTCAGCAAACGGGTTTTTAACATGCAGGGTAGGCAAGGAGATCGCTTTGCTTGGTGTTTAACTCTTAGTGGCATGATCTGGTAACCAAAAAAGGGAGGGGGGGGTGCTGAAAGGCTTTCATTAGCATCGGACAGAGACAGCATTTATAAAAACCTGCCAGACGCCAAGGCTGTGAGCCTCCTCCGAGGAAGGGAGGATGGAGAAATGCAGCCTGGCGAGCGCTGCGGTGGTCCTGCTTGTGGTAACCCCTGCCCAGACCCATCCCGGTTCCCCAGCTGGTTCTTGCCCTTCACGGCAGCTCCCCCCCCCCCCCGGGAGATGCCGATTCGGGATCTCTGCTGGCCACCGCATTGTTGGTGGGTCCCTCGGCGCGTGACTGTGCCAAGCAGCTGAAAAATGGGATTTTTGTTTTTGCATCAAGCTCTGGGGACACGCTGCCGCGTCTGGAGGGGTGTAGCTCTTCTCTGTTTCAGCCTGTGTCTAGACAGGCTGGGTCTGGGGGGGCATCAGCCTCCCCGAGGATGGCAGCGGGCCAGAACGTCGCTTCCCCTGCTCCGTGGGGTGAGGCGATGGCTGCCGGCAGCCGGCTGCGGAGGTGGGGTGTCTTTTTGACGTACGGAGACCTTTCTGTCACTGGGGCAGAAGGAGCGGGGAGGTAAAGCTGACTCCTAAACTGGGGTGGAGGAAAGAACCGTGATGGCGAGCGGCAGGGAAAAAGCCTGTGCGGGAGCTCGCTGGAAAAGGCAGCAGAGGGAAAATAACCTCCGGCTCCTCAGCTGGCTCGGGGGGAGCGGCGGCACTCGGGAGACCCAAGCGCGGCGGCAGACAGCATCCGAGACGGGGACTTGCGAAGGGACGCAGCGGCATGAAAGGAGACGGCCCGTAAAGGCGATGGTGGGCCAGCCAAAGGGTCACGTCCAGAGCCGGAGCGTGACAGCCGCCGGCAGAGCGGCCGCCGCTCCGTCCGTCATCCGTCTGTCCGTCCTGGGCACTCTGGGGGTGCCGGTGGATGGGAAGAAGCACAAAGAAGTGCCGCGCGGGAGGGCCGACTCGCCGAGGGTGATGAAGCCAATTAAATATGTATTCCCCCACCTGGCTGAGGACGCGTGAGGGGTTTTTCTTCGCTGCCGCTAATGAACGGGGAGTGGCAGACAGAAGCTGGTGCCTCTTCAAAAGGCTCCTTCCCCCCTTCTGGGGGACCTTGAAAGGCTGTTTAGTTAAACAAGGTCGCAGCCAGCACGCAAGTCAATGTGTTTGGCTTTAAAGAGAGGGAGAGAGACAGTGATTTTATTTGATAAACCGCAGACCTTTCAGTCGCTGGTGATGAATGGGGTACTTGGATCTCGAGATAAAAGCTGATGTGTCTACTGCCTGTCTGCCTTAATTGGCCTGGGTTCCCTGCGTTCACCTGCGAGTGCTCCCGACTGTCAGCTCCGCTGGGAAGCCTGCCCTCCGAAAAATATAAAAGCAAAGCTGGCTGCCGCTGCCGAAGGAAACCCTGTCACCAGAGGGCTCTGGGTTTTCACTCCGAATGGTTTCTTTGGGGAGGGGGGGAAGACGGATGGGGTGGGGGGTGTTTTTTAATGAAGAGCATCCTTCCAGGGTGCGCTGGGCTCGGTGTCACTTACACACATCCTTGGCTTGGAGGACTGTCACCCCAGGGACCCTCGGAGCAAAGCCACGGAGGGGAGACAGGGAGGAGCAAGGTGGGGGTCCGGCGGCAGCAGTGGAGGGGGGTTACGCTGGAAAGGCTTCCTGTGCCCTGCGGCAGAGCCGGGCTGCTGCAGCCTCTGCTCGCCTTCTCAAGTGACCCGGATTTCGTCCCTGCACCGTATACGTGCATGGCGTGGATACAGTGTGATGGGTGGTGTCTGCCAGGCCGGGAGAGACCCGGGGTGGGGAGAGATGCTCTTGGCCCCGGTGGAGGTTAGCATGACTGCTGGCGATGGAGGAGAGGGGGAAAATGCCTCCCATGCCCCAGGTGCCCCCTCCTTTTCGCCTGCTGGGGCTGCAGCGTGGGGAAGGGGCTGGGGAGAGGATGGTGGGGTGGAGCACAGGGAGGGAAGGAGGACAGGAGAGGCTTCCCATGCTCTCCGGCTGGGCTAGGAGGGGAGGAGAGACCGGCGAGGACATGCTTGGGTCTCCCCGCTTCTCTCAGCCCACCTTTGCCGTGAGTTTAATTTCCTCCATCCCTTTGTTTGCTGCGGGGATTTAAATGAGGTGCGAGGCAGGATACTGCCCCGGAGCCCCCCGTGGTGCCAAAGCTCCTGCTCAGCCTCAGCTTCACCGGCACTGGCAAACCCGGGCGTTCAGCTGCCGGGCCCCAAGGCTGACCCACAAATTTGGGCTGCTCGAGCCAGGTGCTGGAGAGAGGCAGAGCGCTGCTGGCCGTGGGAGCCAGCCTTGGCATGGCTGCAGGACGGGGGTCTCTGCTCCAGCCCCCCACTCTGAGCAGGAGTTAGGTGCAATGCCTCGGTTAGAGCAGGCTGCTCAGGGACGTGTCCGGGGGGGGTTGCACACCCCCGAGGATGGGGATCTTGCAGCCTCGCTGTGCCCTGTCCCCATGCTCATCCTGGTGAGCTGCTGCCCCATGCCAGGGCTCTCCCTCACATCCCCGTGGGCCAGCGGGAGCCCCCCAAAGTGCCTGTGGGCAGTCGTGCCTTTGGGCCTCAGGAGCGGGTGGTCTGCCTCCTCTCCCCCAGTGATGCCCAGCATGCTCCTGCTCCCCACCACCCCTCGTCCCCCAAACCAGGGAGCCTTCCAGGGCATCCCAGCCTGGGCTGGTCCTACAGGTGAACCTGGGACAAGCCCGCTCTAGGTTGCCACTTCATCAGCCCACGCTGTTTTGTCCCTGCAAGGCTCCCCCTCTTGCATGCCCCTTCCCCTTTGCCTCTTATTTTTCTTTTGCCTCTGGGAAACTTCCATTTTTTCAACCCCTTGTGGACCCGCCAGAGGAAGCTCTTTCTCCTGGCGCCAACCAACCCCCTCAGCATACTAATAGTTTGCTCCAAGCATCGTTATTCAGGTTAAATACCCTCCATTGTCCCTAATCTGGTGGGGGAACCGAAAGGCCTCATCAGCGAAAGCGGGCACAGAGGAGGCGCGCCACGGTGAAGCCATTTTCATAGCGGCGGCTCCATGATGTGGCAGAGAACCGAGGGCCCCTTCCTCCAAACTGTCGCACTCATCCAGCCCTGACACCTTCTGGGAAGGCAATGGATCCTGCAGCGACGCTCGGGGACCGCATCGCTTTTTGCTGCCCAAAAGCGGCCAGGCTGCTCGCCAGCGCAGGCAGGGCTCCCATTGCACAGATGGGAGCAGTGAGGCAGCTCGGTGGCCGCCCCGGCTTTTGGGTGTCTCGCTCGGGTGCTCCCTGAGCCTCCCCCAGCTCCTCGGGTATGGGAGAAGGAGATGCTGAGCCCAGCGGGCCGGGAGCCGAGCAGCCCCGGAGCGGGATGGGCTGCGGAGAAGGCGGCAGGCGCTTCGTGGCAGGGAAAAGCCTCTGAAGTGCATGAAGGGGTTGGTGCGGGAGCAGATGGGAAGCCTGTGAGGGGAAAGATGTTTTGGAGGGGTTTGCGGCTGTGGCTGGAAGTCCTCTCGGAGGGAAGGAGGAAAGCGGTGGCTTCTGCCTTGGAGTGGTGTCGTGGTTTAACCCCAGCCAGCAACTAAGCACCACACAGCCGCTCACTCACTCCTCCCCCCCACCCAGTGGGATGGGGGAGAAAATCGGGAAAAGAAGTAAAACTTGTGTGTTGAGATAAGAATGGTTTAATAGAACAGAAAAGAAGAAACTAATAATGATAATGATAACACTAATAAAATCACTACTAGGAAGACAACTCTATCCCAGCTGAAACCAGGACAGGTGGGACGTCAGGGTGGCCTCTGCCGCCTGTACCTTGGGGTGAAGCTCTGCAGGGCTGCGAGGGGGCAGCTGCCAGGACACCAGCTGAGGCGTGGATGGGCTCCAGAGCCGGACTGGCAGCAGTCGGGACCCGGTGGCAGGCAGACCCCCTGGCAGGGGAAGCAAGTGGAGGTGGGCGAGGGGAACAGGATTCCCCGAAACTTCAGCTGCTCTAGAAACCTTTTCCCATGTCCTTGGTGCCTGCTAATTTCAGAGCGGAGGTGACCCCCTTTTGCACATCTCCCCACGGCCTCTGCATCTCAAGGGGCTGCAGATGAGTCAGAAACCAAATTAAATATTCTCTGGGTTTCCCGGTGTGTGCAGGTGTCATCCCAAAAGACTCCGCACACCCCAGTGGGGCGGAAGGGACTGGAGGGGGTGGCGGGGAAGGGGACGGTAACGCCATGGGATGGCGGGGTCCTCCGCTCCAGGTGGTGGGGGAACCCCCAAGCCTGAGGGGTGATGGAGATGGGTGAGCCCCCACCCGGCACCCCCAAAGAGCAGTGCCCCCAGGCAGCCGCTGGCACGGGGCACCCCGAGACAGAGGCACCCAACATCAGATGCAGCAACTGACAGCAAGAGAAATCAGCAGAGCAAAGGCTTTCTGGGCAAGCGGCCGCAGTGCTGATCATGCACTGGAGCATCTCGCCGGGAGGCTTAAAAATACACAACCCCCCCTGCAATTTCATGCTTGGGGTGGTTCGGTGAGGACACCCGTGCCCACGCTTGCTCTGGCTCCTGCTCTTCAGATGTCAGGCCACGTCACAGGTTGGGGGTTTCTGCCCCTTGGGGCTTTAACTCCTTGCAATCGGCATGACGCCAACCAAAACGGGAGCCCAATGACTGCAGTGGCAGGAGGTTGTGTTTGTGTCGTGGCTCATCATCTGAGGTGCCTGAGGGGCACGTGTGCTGCCGGCGGCCCCGAAATAGCCTCTCATAGGGATGAGCCCAGGGCAGGCAGCGAGGCGCTGGCTGGGGCTGGGGTTGGGTCCTAAATCCCATAGCACTGAGGCAATCTCCAGCGGTGGGGAGACCTGAGACCCCTGACTTTGACCTACCTTTTGTGTCAGCCTTTGTCCTTCACCCTTTTAGCAGAAATCTTGGGCTGGGGAGAGAGCTCAGAGGCCAGGGCTGGGGGCCTGGGCGTGCTGGCACTGCGTGGGCATCCTTCCCAAAATGGTCCCTGCCCGTGGCAGCCCACACTCAGCTGCTTCTTCTCCCAGGGTGTGCTTTTTAGCGACTTCATCTCTAATATATTGGGATTATCCTGGAAAATGAAAGACAAAGCCACAAACCAGGCTCTTTCCTTCCCATGGGATTGATTTGCTGGAACATCCCGGCTTGCTCCAAGCCAGGATGGGCTTCCCAGGGTGATTCCCAGTGCTGGGGACTGGTGCCCAGTACCGAAGGCTGGTGGCATGCTGCCTGCCCCACAGATGTGGGGCCGGGAACAGAGGGAGCAATTCCTGACAGCAACTTGTCCCCACCAAAAGCCCCCCCGGGGGGGGTCTGTAACCACCCCCTGCTTTGCTCCTCAGGTCACAGACAGCGGACCCACGCACCCGGGTGCCCTTTCTCCTGCCGCCTGCCTGCCCGTCCCCAAAACGGAGGAGCCCGCCGACCCCACCATGTCGTCAGACCCCAGCGCCCCACCGGCGGTGCCACCCCTGCACTCCCCCAAGTCACCGGTGTGGCCCACCTTCCCCTTCCAGCGGGAGGGCAGCCGCATCTGGGAACGGGGCAACCTCCTGCTGCGGGACCTGCCAAGCCCCCTCCCCACCAAGAGGACCAGGACCTACTCGGCGTAAGTACCCGGCACATGGCGAGCGGGCTTGGGACTGTCCGGCTGAGCCGAGCAGGGACCGTGGTCACCAGCGGTGCCTGCAGAATCCTTTACGCCCAGTGCATGTCACCATCACAGCACCCGGCATCACCGCACCCACCTGCCTGGGGTACTGCGGGTGGGCGCCGTGCGTTCTCCCAGGGAACGCCACGTTTTCATAGCAAACCTCTCCCCCGTGCCGCCGGTGAGATATCTCCGTCCCTTTCCTCCCACAGGACAGCGCGTGCCTCCGCTGGCCCCATCTTCAAGGGTGTCTGCAAGCAGTTCTCTCGCTCCCAGGGCCACGGGTTCATCACCCCCGAGAACGGCACAGAGGACATTTTTGTCCATGTGTCTGAGTAAGTCCGGGGGTCGCGCAGTGCCGGGACACCCTGGGGGAGCTGGGCCATCAGCGTGGGGCTGGGGACCTTTGGGCTGGGTTGGGGATGTCTCCTTTGGGTGGGGATGGGGCTCTGCCTGTCCTCTACCCCCGCATCGCTGGTGGATTTTCTTTCCCAAGGCATGGCTGGTGGGCCAGGTGCCTTCCTTGGTGCTGGGTGGTCCAGGGTGGGTGTCCGGCTCTTGGCCCCCAGCCCCACCACCTCTCCTCTCCTCTCCTGCAGCATCGAGGGGGAGTACGTCCCAGTGGAGGGGGACGAGGTGACGTACAAGGTCTGCCCCATCCCTCCCAAGAACCAGAAGTTCCAAGCAGTGGAGGTGGTCCTCACCAACCTGGCACCCCACACGAAGCACGAGACGTGGTCCGGCCAGATCATCGGCTCCTAGGCGCCTGGGGGGGCCGCCGGCCACTCGGCCCCACGGAGCAAGCCTGCCCGGCTGCTCACGGGGGGAGCTGAGGCGGCGTTGGGGCTGGGGCTGCCCCCCAACATGCAGGCGTTTGCGTTCAGTGTCTTTTATAAGGTTACGGTTTCCTTTCTCTGTATGTGTTTGTAAGTGTCTGTCGAGGGGGATGGGGGAAGCAGACCCCTCCCCTGCCACCCCCCAGCTCCGGGGGCAGTGCCAAGCCCCATGTCCCCTTCCTTGTCCCCGAGGCCATGGGGACCAGGGGAACCAGTCCTGCCCCCCGGCCCCCCCGGCTGCCCTGGGCTGAAGAAGGTGCTGAGAGCAGGAGGGGGCCGGGGGGAAGCTGGAGGGGCTCAGCTTGTCCTCCTGAACCCCGCTCTGGTGAGACAGGCACCCCACTTGGTCCCGCTGCCTGCAGCACGGCAGCCGCAGGGCATGCGGTGGGGCTGGGGGGAAATGGGGTGGCGTGGGGCGGCATATCACTGTGCGGGGACCGGGCAGCTGAGACCCGTCCCCATCGCTGGCAGCTCACAGCACCCGCCTGAGCCACGTCCCTCCATCAAAAGATCTCAGGTCAGCGGTGCCACAGGAAGGCGAGTGGCTTACGGAAAGAAAAAATATAGTTTTAAGGGGCAAACAGCTGCTGGCAGGGCGCTGGAGTCGGGGGGCTGTGCCCGGGCGTGGGGCAGGGGTGTGCTTGGCACCTCGGTGCTCCCCGCTGCCGCCGGGCTGGTTATGCGCTTTTCTTGGCTCGGTGCTGACGTGGTTTGGGGCGATGGCCGCCTTCTCCTCCTCCTCCCCTTGCTCCCCCAGCCCCCTGGAGACCCCCCTTCCCACGTGCACACGCATGTGTGTGTGCACGTCTGTAGCTTGCTGGGGGGGCGAGGGGCTGAGGGGTTTGGGTAGCCTCAGCCATGGGGTGATTGCATCCACCTCCTCCCCAGCCCCTCGGTATAGGCAGGGTCTTGTATAAAAGCACAAACTTAGTTTTTGGTCTTCTCCGCCATACCCTGGCCAGGTGGGCTCCTGTGGGGAGGGACAGGGCAGAGGGTGGTGGGACAGGAGCGGCGTGCACCCAGCTGGTCCTGAACTGACCCCAGGGAAATGGTGCCTGCACCAACGCTCCGGAGACTATCGGCATCTTAAGGGGTTTATTTCAAAGCAGGGCAAACAGCCCCCAGAGCGGGGCGGGTGACGACGGCTGACTCCCCAGGCACCCACTCGGTGGGAACTGCCAGCACTGCCGGTCCTCGGCACTGATGGAGAGGGCCGTTTTCCACCTTTCTTGCTGCCACCGTTGCGGTGGGGACAGGGGAGAGGGAGGGGGTGAGACTGGTGCCACACAGGACAGCTGAGGCCCTGTGGATTCGGGAGGACCACCGCGCGCTGCCCCAGCCCAGGCTGGTGTGGGGACCGCCCCAGGACCCTGCAGCCCATCTCACTGCCAACCCAAAGCCCAGCTCACCCAGGGGCTGTGGCGACATCAGCTCAGGCCCCAAGCATCCCTGGGACACGCAGTCAGCTTGGCCAAGGGAAACTTTGTTTGATTCTTTTTTTTCTTTTTCTCTCTCTTTTTTTTTTTTTTGGAAATAAACTGAAACCCTAGACTTGTTGGTGTTTTTACAACTCCGGTGTAGTTCCCGCCTGTCTGACCATGTGTCGACCTTTGTAACATTGGCAATAAACCATTAAAAGTGACTTTCCCCTGCACGTCCCGGCTCTTTCTCCTGCGTGCGTGTGTTGCGGTGGGGACACTGGTGGCTCTCCCGCGTAGAGGACCTGGAGCACCCAGGGATTTATCCAGACGGCAGGATGGACTCACGCACCTCCACACAGCATGTGCCGGGGTGCTCCAGCCTTGCTCGGGGAGCAGACCCTGAGCCTGGGACAGGAGGCTGCTGCCCACCAGGAGGGGTGACCGGGACCGGGGCTGGTTGCCCGCTGCTGTGTGGATTTCAAAGTGCATCTGCCTGCCGTTTCATTCCAGCAGAGCCTGGCACAAAGCACTGCCTCCAACCACTGCGTGTTGTAGCTTTAATATGATTGATTTTATTTTTTTTAAATATACATATATATATATATATGTATTTAAATATATTTCTTATTTAACACTTGGTATCAGCCAGGCAGGAGCTGCCCATCTTGCACAGGTACAGAGCCATATGGCACGACGGTCCCCAACATGGGGCTCGCCACATCTGCTCACTCACACACACGCGGGGAGAAACCCCCACGAACCCCGTGGGCACCCACCGGGAGAGGAGCATCATGGCAAAAGGGTCTGGGGAACAGGCGTGCACCCTTCCCTAGGTGTAGGGCTCCCACCCCAGCGCCGTGCCTCATCCCTGCCCGCAAAAACAGGGCAGGCAGCCGGGGCTCTCGGTGGCCCTGCTTGAGCAGGGAAGGGGGACCAGGTCACCTCCTGAGGTCCCTTCAACCTCAACCATTCTGTGGCTCTGAGAGCCTGGGGCTGCTTCTGGTGCCATCCTCCTCCTCATCCTTCCAGCAGGACAGAGTCTCCTGGCAGGAGGTGCCCTCAGCTAGCCTGAGCTTGGTGTAAGACAGAGACAAGAACGGGGAAGGTTCTTGAACTTGATCTCACCCATGCACACATGAGCTCCTGAGCGGAGAATGTGATGGCTGGTGTCTTGAAGGTCATCCCTGCCTCTGCCCTGCTCGCCCTGCAGCTCCCCCCCAGCCTGAGCATGGGATGTGCTGCCATCAGGAGCAGCCTTGGACAGAGCCTGCCCTCCCCTTCAAATATTCAAGGCATCTCAGCCCCAAGGCCACCGCAGTGCCTTGTGCCAGGCCCTGCTCTTCACCCACCACCAAGCTCTCTAGAAAGCCTGCTGACTTTGAATAGACCTACAGGAAAAATAAACCCCCAAAACCTGCACGTAACCTGATCCACAGTGAAACAGAGAAGGAGGAACCACAAAACACGCGATTCTGCCATGAAGGTTGCAGTGGAGGGCCAAAACCAGTGGCCTGTGAAAAGGGTACCCTGCATCCAGGCTTCCCCAACAGGTCCTCTTCTCCCACGCAGAAATTTTCTCTGGGTAGAAAGAGGAATTTGTGCATTTGTTGAGGATTTCTGGATGCTGGGCAGACTGCTGCGCTCATGTGAATACAATGCATTACAGACCTGATGTACTGTAGAGTTAAGAGGTGCAGTCAGGTGGAGAAGACAGCACCCTGCCAGCACTGGTCATGCAGCACCCCTGCTCCTGCCCCAGGCAGCAGTGCCAAGGTCCGCTCAGGACTCTGCCCATGGCATCGTGGGAGCCCTGCCCGGGGTCTAAAAGCACCAACGTATCTTGCCTGAGTAGCTTGGCCCCGTGGTTAAGTGGCAATAGCCAGCTGAGAAACTTCTCTCTGCAGTCCAGCTGCTAGGTGGGAGATGAAGAGCAATGGTGAGGAGAGTAGGAACAGGAGAAAAAGAGGAGAGAAAACAAGTCCAAGAGATGGGGCAGTGCCATAGCAGCGGGGATGTGCTGAGAAAGGCTCCCAGGGAGCAATGTGGGGAGCTTTTGCAGGAACCTCTGGCACCCTCCAGGTCCACAGATACCAGATGTGTCTGCCCTGGGGAGCTCTAAGCAGGACATCTCCCTGGAGGGGATCCCTGAGCTCCTCTTGAGCACCGAGTTGTGACTAGCATCACTGGTGCGGTCACTTCCCCCAGCATAATGGCGAGGAATAAAGGGGCAACATGAGGGAGGAGGTCAAGGGCCAAAGGAGAGATGCGGTTTTGCAACCCACGAAGACCCAGGAGAAGAGAGGAGCAGGAGGACACGTGCCAGCTGCACTGGAGAACTCTGGTCCCTAAAGGTGACCACGTAAACCAAGCATGTGGGATGAGATGGGGTGGCAAAGCAAGCTTGGAGGGCACTGTTGAGTGTGTACCACCACTGGCACTAGAAACCAGGTCTGGCCTGTGTTGGCCCTCTCTGAAAAGGTCTCTGGCAGCATGATGGAAAGCTGAGCACTTGGAAGGAAGGGGACTCGGTCTGTTATGAATGCCCTGGGTAAGGTTTTACACTGACACATCTGTGATGCCTAACGGACATGCAGGTGGGAAGACTGTTGGGAAGCCTTCTGCCCCCAACAGCTCTGCAGGGTGCTCTGCACGCGCCAGGCACCCAGGGTCCTCCAGCCATGCCAGGCAAGGTCTGACTTGACAACTCCTGCAGAACATGGAAAATAAACCCATGGTAGCCATTTTTTTTGTAAGCTAAAGAGAGAATGAATTTCTTCATGCACCTGAGCAAAGCTGAGAGCAGGAGCAGAGTCATTTTAAAACTGTCATTCCCAGGTCACCTGTAGGGACTGGCACGGTATGGCATCAAGGTGAGGGACATGGTGATTCTCTCCATTAGGATGCACAACACTGCAATGAGACAGGGTCGCAGCTACCCCTTCCTACCACGGGCTTGCAGCAAACAGCCTTCCCAGCCTCTTGCTTCAGAGCAGCTCTTGGTGAGAGTGCCTGGGGCCTCAACAGCCCCATCCTCCCCAGCCAAGGCGCAAGGGGGAGAGAAAGGTGAGATGCATGTTCCCTCATGCAGAAGTGTTAAGAGAAACGGAGCGAAATAGAAAAGAGGGGAGGGAGCATGGGATGGACACACACACACTCTTGTGACTGGCCTTTTCAAACACTTTCTGACCATGAAAGCATCTGCATCGCTGCCCACCACGGCCCCAACTGTCAAGAGAGAAGTTTTGCTGGAGGTGAGGAGGGTCTGGTCCCATGAGCCCCAGCCGTAGAGGGGGAATGCCGAAGGGCTGCTCAGCGAAGGCCGCCTCCTGCACACCCGCCCGCACTCACGCGTTACATCCCAACCAGCTCTGGAAAGTGTTTTTTTTTCAGCCTACCCTGAGCAGATTCCTCAAATGAAGGTGCTTTTCCTGGTGGGGGGAGAAGGTGGGGTCGGGGCAGGGCTGTGGGGACCTGGCAGTCAGCATTCGTTTGCTCTCTCTGGAAAGAAGATTTCACGGCATCGCTGGACCGTGTCCTGGGGCGACTGGACGCTGTGTCCCACCGTGCGGGGATCGTCATAGATTTCATAATCGTTCCCTCCCTGCAGGGGGAATAGAAAATAGGGAAGGCATTAGCAGGGTCTCGCCAGAGCATCCTCATCCCTGAATCCACGTTTTGCTCCGTCCTGTGAGGAGCTGGGGTGGGAGCCAGTGGCTGGGCAGGCAGGGACCTGCTGGGAAGGGGCTGTCAGGGCTTTGCTGGCCCAGGGAGGCAGAAGAGGCTGGGCTGGGAGCCCTGCTCCCTCCCTCTTGCTTCCCCTCTTCAGTGCCTGTGGAGGAGTGTAGAAAGGAAGGGGAAGGTCCTAGACCAGCAAAGCTTGTCCAGGAGCCTGGCATTGCCCCGTGCCCTGCCTGTGAGGGGGGCTAGCAAAAGGTGGGGTGGGCACGTTTAGGGGGGCAGAGCTCTGGAAAGAGCAGCAAGGAAGCATCACCCTCCACCATGCCAAAGGGAAGATGAAGCTGTTCCTGCTGTTGAAAAGCCTTCTCCTAAGAGCTGGGGGGCTCGTGTTTTGGGTCCTCCGAGCCGCAGGAGCGGCTGCCCCCCATCCCGAGGCTGCCAGGGGGAGGAAGGTGATGCCGAGGTGGACCTGCTCCCCAGCCCAGTGAATTCAAGGCGATATCCCTGCCACCCAGTGGGCCTGCCACCACCACAAGCCCCATGCAAACCCGCGCGAGCATCTTTCCCCCTCGTGCTGCTGGAGGTCTGTTGGCCACCGGTGGGACTCAGGCCACAGGTCCTGTGATGGAGCGGCTCCATGCAGGCTTGCCAGCCCGAAGGAGGGAAAGCAGCCGTGTGTAGGGCAAGCGGGGCATACTCACAGGGGTCGTCTCGTTTCCAAAGAAGTGGATGGCGTCAAATCTCTCGTCATCGAGCACGTTGAGGCAGTAGCGCTTGTCCCAGCCTTCCGGGAAGACATCAAAGCTGATCATGCCACCTGCCAGCAGAAGGGAGGGCATTGGACAACGTTCGTGGGAGCCGGGTTTTCCCCCACCCTGGGATGGGCAGGAGGAGGGGAGAGGGGCTGGGTATCTGTGGGGAGCCCCCACCCCAAACAGCAGCCGGGCACCAGCTCTGCCTTGGTGTGCCTCTCAGGCATGTGGCTAGGATAGTGGCATATGCTGTTCCTATGACAACAGGCTGGAGTGACATCAGCAGGGCTGGCGTGACATCAGCAGGGCTCCCCTGACTGCAGGCAGGCAGGCAAGTGGGAACCAGAGGGCTGCAGGGGGGGGATGCTGGGGCGGGAGGTCCCAAGAGATGCATCTGTCGAGGGAGATTTGGAGTCACGCCTTGCAGATAGCATCAGCACGTTATGTGTCCCAAGAGGGGACAAAGCCCTCAGAGACTGGCCCCACTCTGTCTCCTAGGCTCCTGCGTGGACATTGCTGGCCCTTCCACAACCACTGCTCCAACACTCCTTAACCCTGAGGGGACCAGGGGCTCCCAGCACCCTGCATATGGAAAGCAAACTCAGAGCACTGCACAGCTCAGGGGCCCCGAGCAGGCTCTGCACTCTGATCAAGGACCCAGGATCTTGCCATGGAGGTACCACAAACCCGTTGACATAATCAGGGCATGATGCTGGCCTGTCACCTCTCACCACAAGAGTCAAGTGCAGGTTACCAGCATCTGGAGGGACACCAAGGCAGACGGGGCAAACGTACTGAGGTAAGGGAGCTTTCCCAGAGAGCGTGCATATGCATGCACATGGACACCCACAGCCACCAAGGGTTAACAAACTTCCTAGCCATTGCTCTTAGACCAGGCAGAGTTTACCCCAGCACTGTGCTGCCTTTTGGGGGTGCATGGAAGCAGCACCTTCCCATCCTCTCGAGCTGCCCTGCTGCGTGCACAGGCTGCAGAGCCAGTCCCTTGTCCCATCACGGACACAGGTGACACACTCCTCCCAAAACAAAGCCAGCAACTTAGGGCACGCGTATGTTTGGGTCTCGCTCAGAGCCCGGAGGAATGGGGATTTGAGCTGGGATGTGCCTCTCCCTGCCAGATCAGGTCTCTGCTCTTCTTGGTTTCAAGGGGGCCCCCTGCTTCTCCAGGCAATTTACTGCGCCACCAGCAATCTTGAGTTTCACCCTCTCCTTCTTCATAAATCATAACCGAAGCTCTCTTAGGAAGGGGTTGAGTAGACAGGTACCCTCAGGGGACGGTCCCAGCTGCAGGAGAGGCACCGATCCCCCAGGCTGTTCAAACGTGCGTGTCCTGATGCTGTGCTCCTTTCCTCCCTGGCTGGTTGAGGTGTCCCCGTTGGTTTGGAGATCCCAAACCAACCCTCCTTGGAGCCCGAGGAGCTGGGGATGGAGCCTGTGTGTCCAGCTCGGGGCAGAGGATTCACTACCGGAGAGGATGCCCCGGGCAGGGCACTGGGATACGGACGGGAGCAAGTGCCCTAGGAGCTCAGGGATGGGGATGCCCCTGGTCTCACAGCAGAGCAGGAGCTAAACTTGGCTGACCTCATTAAAATCCTTCCTGGTTTTTATATCCAAAGCCATTTACCTGTGAAAAACGCTGCATTTCACTGCATTCTGGCCTTTTAAAGAGAGCTGGGCAGCAAGAAGGGGCTCTTGATGCCAGCTGGAGAGGGCAAAAAATCAAAGGGAGAAGAGGTGGCATGGAGGACAGCCAGCGCTGTCCCTCGCCTAGGCAGAGTGTGGGTCTGGGGGGCTGCAGGGAGGTCTCCTACCACCTCTGGGGCTTGCGTCCTCCACAGCCTGGGACAAGGCACACGGAGCCAGCTTGGCAGAAGAGCCCCATTTCCGCGTGTCCCTGTTTTTGGATGCCTGACCTCAGACACCCCGTGTTTTCTTTGTGGAGGAGTTGGGGGGGGGCCCGCAGCTCCCCTTGTCTTCATGCTTTTACACAACAGGCCTGGGCTCTTCATGGCGGCTTCCCAAAGTCAGAGGAGAAAGGCCCATTGTTCTGCTCTCGTCCCCTGTGCCTGTGGGGACACGGCGGCGGGGACCTTGTCTTTCTCTGCTGTGACAAACGGTGTGTGTCAGTGCTGCGGGCAGCACGAGATGCCCCTGGCAGGACACTGAAGGCAAGGGGAGGCTCTCGGGAGGAAAACCCGTGGAGGACCAGAGGGCCAGACCCTCGGTACTGGCCCACACTGGGGGCAAGAGCGGGGTGTCACCAGCTGCCTCCCACCCTCGTCACCCCCTCAACCCTCTGGCTAGGCTGCCCCGTGGCACCTTCTTATCTCACACATACCCACCGCTCCGCTTCAGCCCCACCACTTACACACCCTTATTTTCCTCCCCGTCCAAACCCTGGGTTCCAAACCCCCGGGATTACTCTAGACCCTCCTTTGGTTCCTTGCCTTTGTTAAGCTGGCTGCAAGAGCCTACCTCCACCCCATGAAGTGGCCCTGCAGAAGGCCATGGCATGGAGCTGCAAGCTCCCTGCCTCTCGGCAGCTCTTCCTCCAGGAAGAAAGACGTTCCCCTTGGAGCCAACCCTCCCAACAAAACCCCAGGGCTAAGACACGCGTGAGGCTCCTGTCTCCCTTACGCTGTGGCGTTCCCAGAGAGGACTGCGTGTGCCTGCAGCTCTGCTGGCCACCTTGCTGCTACCTGTGAGCCAGGACAGACACCCTGGGCAGGGGTGGGCTCTGCAGAGCTAACTGGAATTAAGGCAGGGATAACATCACGGGACAGAAACCCGCCTGTCTGGCTGATTCCCAGGGAGGCAGATCTGCAGCTTGGTTTATTCTCCGCTGTCACCCTGCCATGAATGCCAAAGTGACACCCCTGCAGTGGCTCTTCAGGAACAGAAGCTCCTCGTGTTCTTACTGGGGTCTCCAGGCCCCTGGAAGGAACAGCCAGGATTCCCACTCCCCTTCCCCGTATTTTATGGGAAACATGATAAAGAGGCCAGGGCCAAGCCAGGGAAGCCCCCTTCGCTCACCTCGAGAGAAACGCAGGCCTTTGCCAGCAAACTCCCTCTGCAAGGCTGCCACAAACTTCTCCCGGATCCGCTCTTTCTGCAGAGGAAAAGGAGGAAAGGGAAGGAAAGAGGGTTTGAGTGATTAGGTCTTGACAGTCTACCAAAAGCCACCATATAGCTGTTTGCTGGGCAACTCTGGCTTATTGCATTCCCCCTTCCCACCTGCCCCCAGCGTAACGTCATTTAGCCAGCTTTCACCAGTCCTGCCCAGTGTCTCTGCAAAAAGCCACCAGATCAGGGCAGCTGCAGGAGGCTCCTGGGAAGAGCAGATGCCAGCCCTTCCTTGGCAATGAAATGCAGTGCTTCAATTTCCCAGAAGCCCAGTTCATAACCCAAAGTCTCCAGCTTTGCTTAAAAAGTCTTGCAAAGTTTTGAAAAGTCTCTTGACCCCAAGAGTCCCCCACCCAGGCAGAAACTGGCTGGGCCATGGGCCAAGGGCTCCAGAGATCTGCCCGCTGTGGCCCTCCTGGGCTGGAAAGCCCATTAGTTCCAGCTCTGTTGGGGCTGGGGGAGCAGGAGAGAGAAGACTGCTGCTGGGCCAGCCTGGAGGGATGGCACAGCCTGAGAAGTTTAGGTCTCTGTGAGGTTTTCAGTGCAATTCTGTCTTTGGTTATTGTAAACGAGGAGACACCCTGTTAAGTCAGTGCCCTACTCCCAGGGGCTCTACCCCACAAGGAATCCTGCTGGCCGTCCCATTGCATCGGTGGTCCCCAATGAAGTCAAATTCTTACAATCATCTATGTCTGTCCTTGGGTTCTCTGACCCCCAGTCCTGTCTCCACCTCACTGCATGCATTGGCCCGGTTCCCCTCCTTGGGAAGGGGGGAAGCAGGTAAGACCCGAGACCTGTGGTGGTGTAAAACCAGCAAGGGGGAGGGCGAGTCCAAGTCTGGCCCGTGTACCTTGTCCAGCTCAGAGAACTCGATTCGCTCCTCTGGGGTGCAGCTCCGTCCGATGGGGGAGATGTTCAGCATCCCGTTGCGAAACTCAATGAAGGTTCCTCTGTGGGTGGGCAAGGGCACAAGGTTACTGGGGCAGGGAGAGAAAAACAGACCTTTCCAGGGGAATGGCTGCTGAGTAAGGCACGCAGTCTCTGCAGGGACAAGCAGGAGAGAAGCCATGCCCATTCATGGGTGCTTCATGCCAGCCAGAGACCAGGCATCAACAACTCTGCTTAAGGTCTCCAAGGGGCTCTCAGTTTTATAAGAAGAGACTGTAAGACAAGAGGAATAAACAGTTCCTGTGTGCCCTGGGGACAGGCTGGAAGCATTGAGCTTAGGTGAGATGATAGGAAACATTTTTTAATGTTGTAATAACTGCAAGGACAGCTATTGCCTGGACTAGACCAACTGCCTGACGAGACTGTGGCATCTCCACCCCTGGAGGCTTTTAAGAAACGTTGGCTGGATTGGGTGAAGCTGGCAGTACCTTGGGGCAGCGGGATGGAACAGGTCAGTGTAACTCACTGCTGATGTCTGGCGGCAGGCTGATGAGCAATCAGGACCTCCTTGTGGGACACAAAGCAGGTAGGACCCGCAGGGCCTTTGTATCTCCCATTTGTCCCCTGCACCCTTGCAACTCTTACCTAAGCTTGCAGGGACAGGACCCAGCTCCTGCGTGCCAGCCTCACTTTGCACTGGGATCACTACTCTGCCGCTTCCTTGGTGGGCTGGTTCGAAGCACTAAGACGGCAGAAAACTGCTCCCTTCTTTTCTCTTTGCTATAAACCCAGCCACTTCTGTTTGCATATCACCTTGGAATAGCTCACCGAGGGGTCACACAGCTACCAGCACTGGTGGGGCAGAAACAACAGGGGATGGCAGCACTGCCAGTTTGGAAATAGATTGAAACTCTCATGGAAACCTAGCTGGAGCAGGGAGATCCCCTTCCCTCTCCAGCTGAGGAGCTCATTACTCCTCTGATGTCCCTCCCACCCCTGCCCGCTGTTCCTCTGTGATGAAGTGCTTACCACTCTGAGTCTGGGGGAAAAACTCTCCACCTCCTGCCTCTTAACACAGTGAAGAACATCATGGGGAACAGACACAGGGGCAGCCATGCCTGCAGCCTGGGAGCAGTGTCTCTGCAGCACGCAGGGTTTGGTGACTTATGTCCCAGGCCAAGACTCGGGAGATGTGGGTTAAAGTCCTTGCTTTGCTAGAAATCCCATAAGCCTAAATCCACAGAGGCACTTGGGACCTGAAACTTTGCCAGGCTGTTGGGCAACCAGACAGCAATGAGGCAACCAAGCAGCCTCGAGGGTTCTGGGTCCCAGCCCACGTTTTCAGGGACACATTCAGCTGGCAGTCCTGTCGCAAGGAGCCACCCTGGCCCCTCTCACCGGTCCTTGTATTGCCACATGGTGACTCACATCAGGCAACTAATCTGGATCACAGTTTAGCAACTTCTACCAGCTTAATTTCAACCAGACAGCTCGCCCACTCTGGTTCACTGTACAAGCACAAGGGGAGAGCAGGAGCAAACCAGCTGGGGCAAGGGCAGGGCAGAGCCGCTGCTTTCAACAGTTCTGCTGGCTCACACTGCCTTCAAGCATTTGTGAAACCATGGTCTGAGGGGTGGTTTGACACTGCACCTGGGCTGCTTTAACTGCGGGCTGCCTCTGAAAGAGGTCCGCTTTCTCTCCCCTTCCACCTTCTTGCCATCTGTTTCCTCTCCTTTCTGTGATAACAGGGCGAGCCGATCCAATGGAAAATGACCCTCTTCTTTCCTGGCAGTGGCCTAGTCTTCCTTCAGAGGAGGTGTACCAACCCAACTCGCCCCGTGGCTTGCGAATCTCCTGGGTGGAAGCAGGCAGGAACGCATGGCACAGGGCAGAGCAGGGACATTCCTGTTACCAGTGGGGCCAAGTGACACAGGGTTAGAAACAGTGTGAAACTGTGCTCAGGCGCTGGACCTCCCATCTTAAGAGCCATTGTTCGTCTGTTTGGAAACTCATATGGCCAATGCTGCCCGATGCCCTGACCAGTAACGAGCTGGTACCATTGTCCTAAATGAGACGCATGCAGTGGCTCTACCCTGCTTCCCAGGGAAGAAAACCCGAGGGCCAAAAGAGCAGGCATCATGCTAAAAAATTGTGCAGACTCTCCAGAACAAAGACCCTCCTCCGTTATTTGCCCACAGTGCCCAGCTTGGTGGGACAGTGATCCTACACAAGGCCTCTAGATGCTAAGGCAAAACCTGGAGCAAGACAAGCTCAGTAGCACAGCTGTTCTTAGGAGGACTCTGGAGCCCAGAGCTCCCTCGAAATCAGTGATATGACTGCCATTTGCACAGGCTTGAGCCATTACCGTTTCTTGGGCAGCTTCAGCAGCGCCATGTAGTTGAGACAGAAGTTGATGAGATCCTGCAGCAGCTCTTCCCCCAAGTGGTCCTGAATGGCCTGTGGGAGGAAAAGGTGGAGTGAGGAAGAAGCTAGACCTCCCTGGAAGCCCACCCAAGAACATGACTGGGAGGAGTGGGACATTCAGACCTAGTTCTTGGGGAGATGAGAGGAGGCTGCCCATCTGCCCGGGGCCAGGCGCTGCTCCCCACCGCACGCAGGGCACAGGGGCTGCACGGGGATGGGGAAGCGGGGCCGTGGCTGCAAGGGAGCTGGACCTACCTGCTTGGAGACCAGCTGCCCGTTCTTGTATTGCACTGTGCCGTTCTCTGCGAAGACGTAGTCAAACTTATCGATGACTGAGGGGGGAGGAAACAAAAGAGGAAACATGAGTAGTGCCTGGGAAAAGGGGCCAAAAGGACTGGGCTCAGGACTGAGCGAGCCACCTCCCAGTTCCTTAGTATCGCACTTTCCACGTCTCCCGTGCTCTGCAAAGGGCCACCGACCCTCCTCGCTCCCCACAAAGTGGGCAAGGAGATTATCTTCTGCTCACAGGTGGGGAGCTGACGCATGCAGGGGGAAACAACCTGACCAAGGTCACAGGCTGAATCAGTGGCAGGACGAAGATAAGGGCTCCGAAATGTCAGGCTTTCAACCACGTGCGCGTTACTCTGCTCGCTCTCCTCCCCTCCCCACTGCCAGGGTGCTGTGGCGATGCAGTTACTGGTTATCTAACTCCAGACCCTCCTGCAACCCGGACACGCAGCACTGCCGACTCAGCAATCAGCCTCAGCCGGGAATTTCTCGGCCTCCCTCCGCTAACGAGGCAGGAGGCAGAGCTCAGAGCCCAGCCGCACTTGGCATCCATGCCAGAGAAGAGAAACACGGTGGAGGGAGCGGGGGCTGCCCCTCGCCCTCCCGCTCCCTCCTCTACCCCATGTCCCCCTTTGAACACGATGAGGAACCCCCCGGAGACCCCACCGTGGAGCAGCAGGGAGGCAAAATCCGCAAGGGGCTCCTGGAGCAGGGAGGGGGGGAAGCTGTCAGGGCCCAGATGAAGCTCATACAAACCCGACACCGGAGCCGGCGGCGTGGGTCAGAGCATCCCTGCCTGCTCGCCCCAGAGGGAGAAGGAGCCGAGCGGCGGCTCCCGCCTGGGCATGGCCAACCACCCCACGGGCTGGCTCGGGGTCGGATTTAGGACACGGGTGACCCCCCAGGAGACCTTGTCGTCCACATCTCACCTTCGTCCCCGTCCCCCAGCTGCTCGGCTATCTTGGCGTAGTCGGAGCCACCCACCACGCCGATGTGCACCCTCTCACGCAGCTCTCGCAGGAACGCGTCCACCTCTGGCTCGATTTTCTGGAGGGGAAGCGGCGGGTGAGGCCGCAGCCGGCGGGACGAGCTCCGCCATGCTGACCTCGGTCTCCCCCCCCCCGCCCGCGCTCAACGACCCCTGTGCCTCGCTACCTGCCTCGCTGGCGTCAGGGTCCCGTCCACATCGAAGAGGCACAGCACCCGACCCCGTGCCGCCGCTGCCGCCATCCCCGCCACCAACCCGGCCTCTGCGAGCGGGAGGCGGGACTGTGCCGAGGAGGCGATGGCGGCCGCGCCGCCCTCCCCGAGCAGCGGCCGCACGGATGCGGCATGGCAGGCCGGCACGGCCATGGAGGACCCCTCCGCCAACCCATCATCCGTACCCCCATGCCTCCGAAGGCCCCTCCAACAATGCCTTAACAGACAGGTCTTGAACAGCTCCCCTGCTTCAGCTCTTTCGTTAAATCGTCTGCTTTAGAGCCCTAACGAAGGACCGGGGAGTCTGGGGCGGGGGTCTTCACATTTGCTGTTATTACTGCAGTGCCCCCCCCCGCATCTAGGGTCAGGGGTTCTGGACTGAGCTACCTGGTAAGCTCTGGGGGTTTCTGTGTCCTAAGGAAGGGAACAGGAGCAGCATGCATTCACCCGGTCAGTCCCCATGCCTCACCTTGCATTTCTAACAGGCTGCTGTTAATAGCTAATATTTTCACTGGAGAAGTGCAGTTTTCAGCCTCCACCCCTCTGCACAAAGCCAAACCTATTTCTTGCAGTAACTTCTGCTTTGATCCACTTAGCAGTTACCCCACGAGTCATTTAGGATTTAATCAGACCATTTGGTCAGATCATATTCATACGGCTCCGTATTATGCTGCCCTGTATCAGGTAATGGTAGACAGCCTGCCCGGCTGCCATCTCCTACAATAATTCCTGAATTATTTTCTGACATCAAAAACAACCTCCATGGAACATTCAATGCTTTTTGCTCAGCAGTTAGCTTGCCTTCTCTCCCCAGACGGTGCTCAGTGTGCTGAGCTAAGTTGGAACGGGGTGGGGGGGAGGGTTTTTTTACGGTCTGATTGTTTTTTCTCAGTATTATTTCCTTCCAGGACATTGTGCAACCCCTTTTCCCAGTTCCCTGCCAGATTCCTCTCAAAATGCAGCATTCAGGTGGCTTCATGGATTCTGTTTTTTGCTCATGGTTTTGATTTTCCTGCTCCCACTCAATGAAAGGGGGATGTACAGAAAGAGTGTTAATAATTTACCTCTGTGCCATTGCCTTGGATAATGTTTACCAAAACATCCTCAGCTACTTGCTGGGGGGAGGCATTCATTGTGTCCACCAGTTAATGTCACCAGGATAGCTATTTCCACACTGCTGCTGCGAGTTGCCTCCATAACATAGTGAGTCAGGCAGTCTTGGATGGGTATACAAGTGGTATTTGCCCTGGCATTGGTATTGCTGCAAAATCACAGCCTCTGGGGCCTTCCGGATCAGCCCCTGGTTATAAGCTCCCACCTCTGAAAGCTGGAGTCTTTTCTCAGATGTACTGAAGCTCCCAGAACGGTTTCTCAGTACTCAGCTGCTTAGCATGCAACTGGGTGCTGAATTTTTAGTTCAGTTTAGGTTTATGCTCATTTACAGGGCTTGTCTAGGTGTAATTACATATATCCCTCACCAGTTAATGTGTGGACGCTTACTCCAGAACATGAGTATTTCAAAGTGTGTCTACCACAGTGTGTTGAAGAGCGAGTAGAGATGCCTTCGTGGATTCGGGATGCTTGGCTACCAGAAGCCAAAGAGCTGCTCTGCCATGCACAGAGCTGTGAGCTAACGCCCAGGACTCTCACAAGACAGTCGTGGGGTCAGACACACGCTCAGCTCCCGGAGCTTCAGGAATGCAAGCCTTTAGTTTTCATAAGCCACGACACAGTACGAGGACGAGACTTCCCATGCCTGGGTGGAAGAGGCATGGTGTTAGGAAAACCTGCCAGCTCGCTCCTGTTCCAGCCCAGACGCTGTAGCAGCACTCGCTTCTTGTCGTAGCCCAGGCTGCCCTATAGTCCAGTCTCCTGGCTGCTCCCACCTGCAGCCTTCTCCTCCGGGTCAGACCCTCCTTGCCTCTTGCATTGACATTACTCTTGGACATCCCAAAAGCAGGAGCTGCTCTCCCCGGCTCAGGTACATCCCTGTGCTGCAAGGCAGCAGTGCCACCTCGGGGCACTTCCCAGAACTGGGAAGGCTGCCTAAGATACGGGTCAGCGTTCACATTTTTGCACTCCTACAGTGCTGTCGGGCTTATGCTGCCAGGAGGGCTTTCCAAAACTTGAGCTACCTGCGGTGCTTTCTCCAGCTTATTTGTCACACTGCTTTAGAAACTCTGCTCAAGTCAAAACACCTCTCCCAGCGCCCTGATGGCCACTGGGTATCAACCGGTGAGGACTTGGTTTCCCCAGAACGAGTCTAGTCTGCATTTTGGTGAAGTGCACAGCTGCAGACAGCTGTGTTTGCTCCTTCATCTGGGTTAGCTCTGAGAACAGGGCTGCGGCTGTTTCGGTTATTTAATACATATAACCGCTCTTGATGTGTTCCCTTGATTGTTGCTCGGATAGGCAGCAGATGTCATCATGAATAAAATCTGTTCCTAGCAGCAAGGGCAAGTATTTTGTTTGAAGTTTCAAGTGGCTGTGAGCGCTGGCTTACACTCTGTCTAGGGCTGCCATTAAGGTCAAGATTTTCCTTTTCTATGTGTTCCCAGGTATTATTATGTGGGGCGAGTACTGGTATTTGATAGCTGTGCTGATTTTGGCTGCGATAGAGTTGATTTTCTTCACAGTAGCTGGTATGGGGCTACATTTTTGATTTGTGCTGAAAACTGTTGATAACACAGGGATGTGTTAGTTACTGCTGAGCAGTGCTTACACAGACTCAAGGCCTTTTCTGTTCCTCACACTACCCCACCAGCGAGTAGACTGGGGGTGCAAAAAAAGTCAGGAGGGCACACAGCTGACCCAAGGGATATTCCAGACTGTATGATGTCATGCTCAGCATACAAAACTGGGGGAAGAAGGAGGAAGGGGGAGACATTTGGAGTGATGGCGTTTGTCTTCCCCAGTCACTGTTACGTGTGATGGAGCCCTGCTTTCCTGGAGATGGCTGAACACGTGCCTGCCGATGGGAAGTGGGGAATGAATTCCCTGTTTTGCTTTGCTTGCGTGCACAGCTTTTGCTTTACCTATTAAACTGTGTTTATCTCAACCCATGAGTTTTCTCACTTTTACCCTTCTGATTCTCTCCCCCATCCCACTGGGGCAGGGGAGTGAGCAAACAGCTGTGTGGGGCTTAGCTGCCCGCTGGGGTTAAGCCACGACAATAGCAAGCCAGCACCACATCTGAGTAACACAGTCCAAAATAACCGCAATCATGAATCTTTTGTTAAAGCCCCCTTCAGTTACAAGCCCTCTTCTGTATTACACTGATACAGACTGTTATACAAACAGCAAACTGTGTGGTTTATCATTTGGACGCCATCGATAAACTTTCAGAAGGCTGAACCAAGCAGAATTCATTTCTTCCCCAGAGCCAGGTATTTCCCCTGCTCCTTACCAGCCCACGGGCAGAAGCCTGATGGGTAGTGCTACATAATCCTCACCACTATCCCCTCTGCAGCTCCAGAGGAACCCAGGCATGAAGTCTACTTCTTAAAGCTGCTTTTTTCCTTTTGAAAGTAGTAGCATCAAGACAATCAGGAAAAGCTTAGAGCCTTTTCCTGTGTTTAAGCTCTATTGGGCCTATTCCTCAACAGCAGACATTAGACAATTCATTCTTGCACGCTGAGATGAGCAAGGGCTGCACAAACCCCGTGCTGACAGAACACCTACTGTCCAGCCTTCATTCACATCATCCAAGCTGTGTCAAGCCCCAGAAGTGTGGTCTTGGTAAGATACCACGGTGCTTACAGAAGCAAAATTTTCCCAAACTTAAATAAGAATATTGCCTGCGACCAGTTCTAGCAAAGGGCAGTAGTCACCGCTACTTCCAGTAGCAGCACCTGACACAAACTGCTCGGACAGTTTCTCATCTTGCACTTTCCAGCTGGGATCTGAGTGAAGATGACGACTTCTGGTCAGCTGCATTTGCTGGGCAGCTGTGTGGACACACACGTTCAAAGCGGAAAACTTGCTGTATTTCTTTTTATTGTAATAGAAAAAAAAACACAAATAAAATCAAAACATCACTTTCTGTCTAAAGACATTATTAACATTTTTTAAATGGCACGGGGGAACCCCAGCAATACAAGACAGAACAGTAAGTGTGGGCAAAAGGGCTCTGTTCCCTTTCAGGAGTTCAGTCTCCCTGCCCCTTTGTCAATCAGCTGGCTGAAATTCGTCATCTATATACAGTTACATACACTTCTCAGTCTAGTTTGTATTCCTACAGGTAGGTATGGCTGGGTGGAATGCTGGGTGCACAGTCCTGCAATTTACACATAACCATCTTTGGAGAAAGTGGGTTTCCTAAGAGGCCCACAGGGTACAGAGGTCTCATTACTCAGTAAGACCAGGTAAAAAAGAGTCCCTCCTACAGTTCTTTTGCCACGAGACACAGAGTAGGTCCCAAGCCCAGGAGACCCTCTCGGAGCTCCTTGCCTATTGCAAACAGTATATAGCCGAGTGAAATTTTACCCAGTGGCCTTAAAGTAGCAGCATTATCTCTGCAAAGGGGCTGCTCAGGAGGGGAAAAGGCAGACTGCAAAATGCACGGGGTGAACATCTTCCTTTTTCTTCCTGCCTCCCGAGAGGACGTAAAAAGTCCTGAAGCAGGCAGCCAAGCAGAAACCAGGCTCAGGACCTCTAAAGTGGTGGACATACAGGGGATATCCTCATTGTGTAAGAGTGTGGGGTAGAAACTGTGGCACCAGTGCTTCCACCGCAGGCAGCTGTGCCTGAAGTGATAGTTTGCTGAAAGACAAGCAACCACAGCTGTGCTGCTTGCAGGTACCAAACCAGCATACCTAGATGTTGGGCTGCACTTTATCAGCTCGAGTATACCTGTCCAACTGAGGAAGCTCCAAGATCTCTAACGTGCTACAGCATTTTGTGGCACAGTCCTGTGTGTGTGTTAAGATTAGAGACTGGTTACTCTTCACAGAACTGGTATGAGAAAAGACTGGAGAGAATATACATACAGAACAGGAAAACTAAGCTACGGCTTAGCAGAAAACAAACACTTACCAATCCTTCCTCCAGAAGCACAAAAAGGCATTCATAAATGACTTATTACAGAATGCTTTCTGCAAACAGGATATTTTGATGGGGAAAGATTGAAAGCTTTTGTATAAACCGATCTGCACTAACTGCTACAGCTGTCTCCAAGTCCAGCCCATCAAATGAAATGCTTAAGGAGAAGTTGATGGCACAAGCAGAGAATGAGAAGGAAAAAAAAAAAAAATCTAGGCTGCAAGGGCCACTGCTGTGCATTGAGAGCAGGTACACACAAAACTGCAAAATGGACTGACAGTACCCTATTTCCACCTGTGTAGTGACTCCACAAGGTGCAGGGCAACAGAGTATTTGACAGAGTGACTGAACTGCAGTTTTGCTCCATTGCAACCCCTCAAAAATATGAACCATTATAGTCCACACTGAGTAACAGCATGAGAAACTTATCAAACTGTATTATTCTGGGAGAAAGAGCCCAGCAGAGGAAAGACATCTCCTTTAGGTATGCAGGAAGTTTCCAGTGCAGGAAGTTTGAGATGCAGGACTGAACTTGCAGCAATACTCTTCACACCAAAGCCCTGGACAAAGGGCTATACATTTGCATAGATGCTTTTTCAGCAGCATCTGGGACATGCAATCCGCATTTATGGAGCATCAGAAATATTCTGGGGTTTGTCCGATGTCTTTCTTATGTTCCTTCCTAAATGTAACTGCTACTAAAATTTTCAGGAAAATAGTGTAATTACATGCATGGAAAGAAATCAGCGTGCCTATTCTTTCATTCCCCTGATCTTCTTCCACTGCAAATAATTGCAAAGCTATAAGAATCTTAAACTAGAAGATGCAGTATTGATACAATCTAATGTCAATCTAAGGACAGGACTGCTTCTGCATGTATCCCAATAAACTCCATTGTTCCATAGAAAAGCTTAATTTTACTCTTCCTCATATTCTTTACATTTGGGGAGACCTGCCACCTATTTCTCTTACACTTAGGCAGAGCCCTCTCTGTGATGTGCTTGACTGCTTTGGAAAAGACAGCAATATCAAAGAAAGTTGGAACTCCTACTGTGTCTGCAAGCAACTAGATATTGAAGGCAGAATTGGTCCACCTTATATTATCGTGCAGTTGCCATGCTATTCCTGCCTTACTGTACTGTAACTCTGGCTTGGTAAAAACAAACAAACAAACAGCTCTTATGCAAAGGTAAATAGTTATCAAGGATCTGTCTATCTGTGGATAAGCTTACATGCGAGAAAAGGAACATTTTACTTTCATGTGAAATTTTTTTCTACCACTTCTACTCATCAGATTCTGTTCTTTCAGCTGGTTCTTTCCCGTAACTCTTAGATCTAGCATTACCAGGCCCTTTGTAACCTTCAGTTCCAGCCTCCCTCCCACACACAGCTAATCCCATTGAAAGTTTCAACTTTGGAGTGTGACACTGATACACAGTTCAGCTTGATCACCTTTCCCACATAGCCATGCCACTGCAAATATGCTAATCAGATGAGTTCAGCTTTTCCCCTGAGCAAATAACATTACATCAATGAAATACGCCGAAGACTAATCCTGGGACACCTTCACTTCCTAGGCTACCAATACTTCCTTTGCCTTTTTGCTACAGACTTCAGCAAATACCCCCATAATATAGACAGTGATAGAAGAAAGAGATGCAAGCCTGCAAGGGATGGGTAGGACATCCCCTTGTTTACTCCAAATTGTGTAATGGGCCCTTGAATGCTTACGGAATGAATTCCCACTTACCGGCATGGGAGTTACTTAGAAAGTGTCAGCCTACTCGGACAAGACAGCCTTTATAAATTAGTATAATACTATTAGAAATTATGGCAATCTTTTTGGTAGCATTGTCTTACATGCACCCTGATAAATCCTCTCCCTAGGAAATTTTAAAACTTGTCTTGTAACTTCTGTAGAGTTAATTCTGATGGGAAGTTATAAAATAGAAATCTGGTAGATTCACGTTTAAAAAGGAAGAGGCCTGGTGAGGCTGGGCACACTGGGTCACTCCTGTTAGCTCTGTCCGTTATGTCTGCTGAAGGTATTTCCTCCGGGTGGCTGGATCTGGACGGAGTCCAGGAGGGGCCTTAAAGCTTGTCCAAAAGGTCTGAGAAGGGAAAGAAATAAACATCTCAAACAACTTACTTGATGAACAACTTTTCCCATTTACTACTGAAGTGCACTCACTTCCTAGAGTGGAATCAAACCAACATTGTAGAAGCAAATTTGAAGAACAGACTTCCACTACAAACTAAAGCAAAGTAATTTAACCTATTAAAGAGAGTTTACTGTTCAATAACTAAGAATCTTAAACATGATTTCATACAAGCTAGTTCTGAGTCCTAACACACCCAGACTGCTAATGTGGTAATACTGTGTCTGAAACTGGCTTTTAGTAATTCATTCTACTTAAGTGTGCAAATGAAATCCCTGTTATGCAACTGCAGTGCTCCATTAAGTACTACATCAATATTAAAGACTGCGAGAAGAATAGCCTCTAGCTCCCTGATAAGACAATGGTTCACCACTCACAGAATAATTTCTGCTGCAATCTGTAGCACCTGGTTTATCTTTCACTTTGACTCACTCTGTTATAGACTTTATCTGATTTTGAGAGATCTGAAGCGATAAGAGCCCAGGGTAGAAGACATGTGTCTCCCAAATAACGTGGTATACCATTGTTAGGAGAAATAAGACCTAAATGATGGAGCTTAAATCATCCCACTGGGATTCTCACTAGCTGAGAGGTAAAAAAAAAAAAAAAAAAAAAAAAAAAAAAAAAAGGTTGAGCTAAACTACCAGGCAGGAATTCTTCATTTCCTCTTTTTCATATCCTCTTTTTCCATCCAGTCCTAGCTTTAAAACTGCAGCATTAATTTTAAAACTACATCTCCCCTGCCTCTTCACAAGCAAAGCTGACACCTCCACTGCAATTACGGTGCTTGGAGTAAGAAAAGTGACCTTTAACAGATCCTGGTTTCCTAAGGCAGAAAAACTTGCACCATTTTCTGAAACTTTCTATGCTTGTCTGGTCACATGCAAGAGACCATCACAAAATAACTAGTTTTAACTTAAATGTAGAAGAACAACCTTCTGTTTTCTTAGTAACGTCAGTGCCAGTCAACACTTGTAGTGTTGTAAGTGTTGAAGTAAAGCAAATAGCATCCTCCCCTTAATCTTATGCTGGTTCTCAGAGAGACCTAGCAGAAACTGGTACAGCTGGCTCCGTCAAGTGTTTAAGCATTAGCAGGAAGCAATACCCTACAGAGAGAAGCAGCATGCATACTCACGTAGCAAGAACTTCAGCTGGAAGGTCAGTAATGTAGGAAGGGATTTTTCTTCCTGTCAGGAACTGTGCCACTTCATTACTGAATGTGTTGCAGTTATGTTCAAAGAGGTTATAAGACTCTCCTCTGTGCCACAGGAAAGGAATTGAAACAAAAAAAGACAGTCTCAGCAATAAATCTAACAAGCAGAAAAACTTAGACCCCTTGTGAGGAACATCTCCTTACACTAACGCTTTTTTCCCCACAAAGAATTCTAAGGCAAATAGGTAAATACAGACATCAATTCACCTTCAAATTCAATTGAATCAGGGTGGAAAGTGACATCGCTCTGCATCACTGACTTTATACAATGTTTTTTTGGAGGATAAGTGAGGTCAGGTTTCTTCAATTAAAACCACAGAAGGAATAACAAGAAATCACAAGGAATTATTGACATCAAAATATAGCCAGAACGCTAAATGCTGCTGTTTCCTATTCTTGCAAGAAGTAGACTAGACTCTTTAACAGTCAAGGCCTTGCTTTTACTCACCTGAAAATTGGCAGCTTTACTAAAACACTTCACCTATGACTCATGGGGCAAAGCACTATTTACTGAAATATTTCATATAGTGCCTTCATTTTCCCTGGTGATTCTCTCAAAGGCATTTCAGGCATTACTCCATTTTACAAAAAACAGTGTGAAAGACTTCCTGGCAAAATGCTTTCCCACCCTAGCTCAAGGCTGACACAGAGGGTTGCCTAGCTCGTACCTCCTTGTGTATTGGTGCATCAGTTCCAGTCTCGTATTTGGACAGTACCGAATAATACAGTAATGTGGGCAGGATTGGTTTCATAATACCTTCCTCCATTCTGCACCCCTCCCCTTAAAGGCTTTTTTTGTTATACAGATTTTATAGTACAAGTTGCTACTTACCGGAACATAGATTCCCCCAATGAGGAAAGATATTCCAGAAAAATTTCTTCTGTGACTTCAGTGTTCCCCAGGTCAACAACTGAGTCTGGGGGGCCAAGAAGTGTCCCTCCCTGTAAAAATTAACAGCCAGAAGACAATGTTAAATGGACAGACTGAATGCTTTTGGAGGACTCTACTGAATATAGCTATTGTGACTTGTCCAGGCACAAAAGGAGGAACTTTTGGTATGTATGTCAAGGAAAAAGCCCTACTGGCCTCCCCTGTTCTGCACTCAGAGAATGAGAAGTAACATGCAACTTACATTTCAGCTTGCATACTTGGCTCTTTGTGCTGAAAGCTCCAAGTTATGGCAAAATTCTACCTTAGAAGAATGGCCCATCAGTTTTGCCTCTCCCAAGAACACAGAGGTCTGACAAAGCACCGTGATTTTTTTTTTTTTTTAAAATCTTAAAAAGGATGCCTTGAGTTGCCAAGTCTGCATGTAAAACCTATCGATACAGAATTAGACAAGGTGTCGCTCTGGCAATGCAGCTGCAGAAGATGTCTTGGATAGATAGACTCTACCAGCAGAAGCAACCCCCAACCTGTATTTAGTTGGGCTTAAACTTACTGCCTATGCTCCCTTTTCCTCAGATGCCCTGGGCAACCATGGCAAGCAGCCACATCTGGCTGAATTCAGAAGCCTCTTGCTGCTTTCCTAAAGGACAGTGACACAAGCAATTCTGATCAGGTAACCCTATCACAAAATTATCTTACCAGAAAAATAAGTTTAACTTACAGGTGCACAGCTGGAGATTCCTCCACTGCCATAGAAGAACTCATCCTTATGGACTATTATGGAGGTATGCCTGCCACAGAGAACAAAAGCCAAGTAAAACAAAGGAAATATTTAACCTAGCACATAAGTCACTGGTAAATTTATGTGCTCAAGGACATAATGAAGTGAATAACTGAAAGAAAAGGTCAATGTATTTCTGTGAGCAGGAACAGGATCTGCTGGGACATGAATGGATATGGAAGCAATGATTATCAAGCCTACTGTAACTCTGTAAGCAGTTGGGAAAGAACACGCTTAGCTAGGTGCCCAAGCATGAAGGAACATAGGAAGAGAGGGACTTTTGCACCAGCATGAGATCTCCGGCAGCCTCTTTCAGCTAAAGGGTTGAGGGTGAAGTCACAGAGATAGAGAGACACTCTGGACCCTGCTGACTGAGAAGGCCAGACAATCACTGGAGATGGATCAATAGAGAGGAAAATGGATGGACAAGGGTTTGGGGTTTTTTTGCCTTTTTTAAAAAAAAAACCTTAATATGAATTATAGCAAATTGGGGGGTGTTTTGCAACTGAATGTAGCCACTGCTCTTATGTGCCAGAAGGCCTGATTCTGTAATACCTTCTTCCCACCTACTCTTCTGCTCTCATGTTTAGTCATGCCTGCAATTAGAAGACAAAGTGCTTGGGACAAGGACAACATCCTACCCTTGAAAAAGTGTAAAAGTGCACTAAAATGCAACTACTACCAACGCTTCTTTCATGGGGTCCACTGAGCTTTGAATGGAGAAGTTTAACCAGCACTTGACTGTCCATCATCTTACTGTCAATCTGTATTCAGGAACAAAAAGTGCCTTGGTCTTTCTTCAGCACCAAAATGTTCTTAAGATCTGAAGCATATATAATCTCATATTGAAAATACTTCCTACACCACACAGTGTTTAACACACATTATATAATTTAAATCTAGTCACTTACCAGATGCCATCCAGCTGTTTCCCTGTATGCAGAGAAAAGAACAGTTATTAGCAACGTATCTTCCAGATTCCAGCCTATTTTCTGTCAATCACTTAGGAACCTTGCTTATTATTTCACCACGACAGTAATACCACAGAATTGCTTCTGTGGTATTATTCCACCACTCATCCCAGAGTTGCTTCTAAAGAAACAGAATGTCCTTCTTTCAAATGAACTACTCCATCCACACTACTGCTATACTTTTTTCCTCCTGCATGCAGAGGTGGCAATGCTATCCTGTCCTGTCAGTGCTTACATTCCTTGGGCTTTTGTCTACAGACGAAGAAAAGAAACCTTTTCCTAAAATTAGAGTCTTCAGTCAGAACCAGAAGAGTTGAATTTTACACTGATTTCATAATTGCAGGCAGTTAGCCAGCACTGAGTATTCACTTTTCTTTTTCAGTAACTGATGAGAGATCCGACTTGAACATATGATGTGTAGTGATAGCCTCTATAATCTATTTCATGGTTTCCTCCTTTTCCTCCCCCGCCCTGCCCTTAAAAATTAACAGTTTAAGTGGTAGTTCGGGCAGAAAAGTGCAGGGTTGAAATTTATACAAGTTATAAAATTGTGTTTTATGGAACACAGCAGCAAAGACTTGCTTCAGGCACCACTAAATTGATACTATCATTGCGTCTTAGAGAAAAAGTCCCTTCTGAAATGCTTTTACGGTTCCCTGGAAATGGGAAACCTAAACCTCTCCATGTTCATGGTAGGGTCTCAAGATCAAACCTCTCTTCAAAGGGTCACCAGCTGTTACTGCTCTAGGCTCAATTATTTTATCTATCATAACCTAAAGGCTTGGTCCCTGGTATCGTGCCCCTTTGCAAACTTGCAGGCAACAACAGCATGCTATGACAGATGCGCTATAACTTTATTTTGCCAAACAAGGTCCACAAGACCCAGAAAAGTGGATTTAGAACAGAAAAACTGTGTGCATACCAACATTTGGTATTCTCCTGAACCCAAGCAGTAGACCGAGTGCTCCTCTTCCCTAGCTTCTGCTTGCTTGCAGCAGGCTCCTGACCCTTTTAGTCAGCCTCCATGTGTAAGTGCTCTCCCCCAGCAGACCACTTTCCACACCACTATCCTTTATACCCAAGCAGCACCTCTTTCAAGGTGTTTTATTGTTATTGTTCAACTTTTAGATACCAGAATGTGATGTGATGATCTGCTGAAGTCATCTGCAGGTTTCCCAGAGCTAGATAAAACCCACTGTGGCCATGATAAAAAAAGCCACCTGAACAGGGCAGGCACTGTTCTAGTGAAAGTTTGTTCAGAAAGCACTGATGGGTCAACTTTCGGCCAACAGGCTTTGCTCTGGTTTGGATACCATCTGTCTGCATCACACCAGCCTCAGGCCTCCCAAAGCTAGCCACAGTTCTTGCTTCCCGAGTTCTGGGCCATTATGTCTAGATATTATCCTCCTCCTTTAAATGCAGCCTCAGAACTGTGGTCTTTTTTGTAATGTTTTATTCAGATGCTTATGACATTCAGGCTTTTCTTAGCTATCTTGAGGGCCACTGCCTTAACTGACCTTAACTCAGGATTTGGCTGCATCCCTCAGCACACAGTCAGCCTTGCCTCTCCCTAGCAACTATTCCACCAGGCACCCTGCTTGTATTCCCACAGCTTATGATGCTGAAAGTGCACTGTGACTGCTTTTCAAAGGGTGGAATCAGATGCTTAACGATATATTATTCCACTCATTAAAAAAAAGTTTGGTAAAAACAAAGCTCGACTCAGTTGCATTCCCCTGCTCTTCCCCCACGATTCCCAAAGAGGAGGCAGAATGTTACACACTGGGCCCCAGGTAGCTTATCAGGGACCCAAAGCTAAATGATAGTTTGACCGAGCAACGTTTCATCCCTCAGCCTCCAGGATGCTGGCTGCTCTGCTGAAACTTTAACGGTCACTCTTCTGTCAGTGTCCAGCTTCTTCTAAGGTATCTGGTGCAGCAGCAGTGATGGGGTACCTTGTCCCTATCCCACTTGTTCTGTGGAAAGACATTCTCTGATTGTCCTTACTTAGATCAGTGCCACAGCATCAATGGCCTACAAGGAGGCAGAGGCATTGCCATTGCCTTTCCCTTTCTGTAGGCAGAGGTTCTTGGGGTATTCATCCTTTCCTACTCCTCTGTCACAGCTGCTTTGGTCTGTGAGTGCCAGGAGTGAATATGCTACTTCGAAGAAGCAGTAGTTCTTCACGAGTTCTTTCTCTTGGGCAAAACCAACTTTCTGTCATCATCACGACTGGGTAGAACAGAAGAACAAAACTGATGAGGCTAATCCTTCAAGAGTTCTGGGAAAAAGATGTTTATATGTCCAAGTAAGGAATAAAAAGTCACTACCATATTTTTTCTGCTCAAGTCTGAAGGCGATTAGACACAGAGATAGGTATGTGCTTCAGACGAGGGTCATATAAGAACGGAGGCAGGGAAAAGGCGATTGTGACAATAGAGACAGTCGAAGTGAGCACACACAGTTTGGAAGTAGGTGGACTGATCTGTCACCGCCGTGGATCACAGCCAGGCAGCAAGCATATTCACTGTCAACCCGTCACACAGAAACGTAGGCATGGAGTAGGATGAAGGCCAAAAGATAGTAGCAATGATGACAGAAGCAGAGCAGTGTGTTGCAACATCTCAGAAGCATTTGCTGCCCCTTTTGCATGGCCTACACTGTTGCGCTCTTTGATCCTCATGGCCCTTGTTCTACACCTTCCCCATCAGAGCTTTCACCTTGTGCTCTAGAGCTGCCAGAAACCAGTGACACTGCAGGCTCACCAGTAACACACAAGATAGGGTATAGCACACTGCCATAACTTTAGCAGCTGGCCTACTGCTTGGCTTTGCATAGTTAACATTCTGCATATCTGTTAATAAATTATTACACATTTGTTCAGAATAAGTCACTGTTTTCCACTAGAAACTTGAATTTTATCTTTCAGGGCTGAGAAAGAAACTGTTTCAAAGGCAGCACTTACTAGAATTATACCTGTCCTTTTGCATGCTAAATGGAAAAAGAACATCTTAATATTTACTTTCACACACATTTCCAGCAAACAATGATGAAAGGCTTTCCACAAAGTTGCCACTTTGCACCTAGATTCTGTGTGCAGGTGAAAGAGTTACAGCAGATGCTGACAATGTCACAGGTGCTGCCAGGAACCTGCTCATGCAATTACAATACCTACTTGAAAAGACCATTGCAACCAAGGCTACCACACACTGGGCTGCTCTAGCAAGACTGCAGCCAGCAGCTCAAGGGAGGTGACTCTTTCCCCCTATTTGACATTTGTGAGACCAAATCTGGAGTGCCATGTCCACTTTTGGATCCCCCCAGTACAAAAGACATTGACATACTGGGCTGGAACATCTGCTGTATTGAAAAGCGGCTGAGAGAACTGGTCTGTTCAGCCTCAAGAAGAGAAGGCCAAAAGTCCTTGTTGCTGTCTACAACAACCTAATGGCTATGGAGGAAAGGGAGCCTTGTTCTACTCAGAGGTGCACAGTGAAAGGCAACAGGTGCTAGCTGGAAAATGGGAAATCCTCAACTCAGTAAGAGGAGAAAAAAAATTACCATGAAGGTGGTCAAACACTGGGGCAGGGGTCCAGAAAACATGTGGGATTTCCATTCATGGAGATACTCAGATCTCAGCTGCCCAGGGCCCTGAAGAATCTGCTCTTGCCAGATTTACCTTGAACAGCACCTCCAGAGGTCCCCTTCCACCAATGCCATTCTCTGAACAAAATTGTATGAACAAAACCCAAACTGAATTCAGGAAACGGACTTTGTACCAAACTGCAGTCCAACCCTAGGGGGCTCCTCTGGCTGCTACACACAAAATCTGTAGCCAACAACAGGCAGCAGCTACCAGGGCAATAACAGAACAGCTCTTGGCAAGTAAAGCTGCCTATCTTCCCAAGGCAGGTCTGTCTGAGGCTGCTCAGCTAGGTCAGTTTGTGCCAAGCACTGGTTTGATGATCTTAATGGAGCTGCTGACCTGCTAGTTTTGCTTAGCTCTTGTAAGACATTAACCAGGCTGGCATTGTGGAAAACACATGCCAGATCTGCAGCACTGATAACAATAAGGCATCCATGGTAGCTTTCCAGCCTGCTGCAGACAAAATAAAATCCCTTTCTGCCACTGGTGGACTATGCTTGGTCAGAGGCAGTGCAAGCCTCTCCAATGACACCACCATTGGGGAATCCCATGCCTAAGAAACTTATTATTGGCCACATATGTATCACCCAGAGACATCCAAGACCAAGAACTTTTGGTATGCTGCTGCAGTTTCCCATGCTGCACAGCTGGCTGTTGTCATCTCAGTTCTGAACTGACTGACAGAGGAATAAGTCAATGGCCACCAGCTTCCGAGGAACGTGGGCAGCTCCCTTTCCTGCTGCTCAGCAAGAATCTCAATGTTTTTTGTCTGTTGCATCATGTAAGAGGTTCTGTACAGACCTTCATGGACACAATTATCTTCCTCCTGAAGTTTTGCCTCTCTTGGTGATCCTCCTATATGACTCTTCTTGCCTTTCTCTTGAGATGTTGCACAGAACACGTGACAGCTCACAACCACTGTCACTCCTGACAAACTCACATAAAGCAATCAGAGCAGCCTGCACTAAGGAGGTATGTCTTGCCTTCTTCTGGACATTGTCCACTATACACAAAATACATTGCTTGCAGCCTCTGAAGGCTTGACACACATACCAGCCCCAACAGTACGATCAAGCAAGGATCGGCACTGCCCTGTTTCCACAGCCAGCTGCCCAAGTGAGAGCCTGAGTACGGTATTGCTGTAGCAGTGCTAAGGCAAAAGTTGTATCCAGGTCTTGTAGTGACACTTTCCAATAAAGCTGCTTCAGGCAACACTGTCCAGCTTAAAAAAATAGGTCAGGCTTGCCAGGGAGCCTCCCCAAATACTCCTACAGTGCAATAGAGCTTACATCCCTTAGTCAACTGAGTGGTCTAGAAGAAGGGATTGCAAATACCATCTGGGATACTGGCAGACATCATCATGTTTCATGTTCTTCCACTCCTTGCCACAACACTCCAAACTCCCATGGCATGCTGCAACGTGGGCAGAACTATATGCTGGTACCGCCACCAAAACCAACACATTACTCAGAACCTGAGGCTGTCTATAACTATATAGAAAAATCTGATTCCCCAGTAATTTCCATTTGAGCTGCAAAAGCCTTTAAATTGCAGGCACTACCCTTCACTCAATACCTACAGCAAAGCTAACCCAAATGATGCACATGCATATAATGCAGAATAGGAACATCCTGATGGGATGATACTCTTTTGCGCATCTAATGTTCATCCAGGTAAAACAGAGAAACAACAAGATGCCTAAAGAGCTTAAATATTTCAAGGGACAAAGAGCTGTTGAGCAGGAAAGGGTGTCACAAATTTAGATGTACACACTTAATCATACAACAATTAGTGCACATGATCAGGTTACCAGGTATCAGTTGTCCCACCCTGACTGCCTGTGTGCAAGCTCAGCCTGAAGTAAATGTGAAGCAATTCAGCTTAATTTGATCTGCTTCCATTACGAGCTAACGCAAGTCAAGGTACCTTGTGTTTGTCATAGACCACAAACATGGACATGAAAGTTACTGTGTCATATCTGTGAGAGTTTAGGGTGATAGCTTGTTAGTCTTCGGAAACCTGATCACATACCTGATCTTTAAATTTTTTTTTTTTTTCAATTGCTAAGGTGCTTATATGGATCTTTCCTGCAAATACTGACTAGAACTCAGGAGGGGATGCCAGTTCAGCACCGATCCGTGTGTTTAAGCATCTCAAAGATTCAAATTGTTTGAATGAGGCAGAGTATCATCTGGCAAGAAAACAAGGGTTTTTTATTTGCTGTTATTTTTCTTTGTAACATTCATAGCTCAAATACTTTCATGGTGCCTACATGAGCCAGAAACCTATGAGAAAAATACAACATTCAAATGTATTAAACAATTCCAGGACCCTCAGCTTAGTCACAGGAATGCGGAGAATGAAGTAGATTTGTTTGTTGTACAACTGTTTCAGGAGACTGTCATTGTTAAGATATGAGGGCATTTTGAAAGAAGCAAGCCTGCCCCTATAATTTTAGAATACAATCAAACGGGATTACTTCCATGCTTAGATTTATCTGGAAGGCCAAGCAGAAGGGAGATTAGACATTCACCAATCTATTTTACTGGCACAGTTAATTTGTTAATCTTGAGGGCCACGGAATGTAGTTTATTCCTGTGCATTTTAAATATCAAATGAAAGTGGCATTTGTATATTCATCAAATTATTAGACTGAAGGGCAGAAGAGTTCTGAGACGAAGGAATTATATAAGGAGACGGGTAGTTTGTTTACCCCATTCAGACCTTAGGCCATCCACCCCTCAGCACAAGAAAAACAGCTGTTCCTCAGCTGTGAAGTAAAGTAGTAATAGGAAGCTTAGTATTTTTAACCACATATCTATGCTCTGCAATGGATATGCAAGCTCCAGAAGACCCTAAAAGACCCCCCAAAAGTAGTGAACTAGTCTCCTGTGGAACTGGAAGCAATACAATTTGGTCAACTAGCGTGGATATTTCTAGCAGTGTGTTGCTTTGCATACTGTCATAATTTCCTTAGGCCAACCCATTAAGATTCCTGCCCTTTTTGAATTGAAAGTTATCCTAATTAGTCAAGCACTTTCTCCTATGTGCTACCCAGGGTGCTCAAGTGAAGCAAGAAAACTAATGGAGAGGGAAGAGCCTGCTTCAGTTCCCTTCTCCCTGAAGTGCCTAGAGAGACCAAGAAGTAGGCTAGACTGGGGGAGGGTAATGCACTTGATTTTCACGAAATCCCTAGCAAATGCTCTGGAGCAAAGCTGATGGAATCTCACACTGGAGCAATTCAAAACTCTTCAGAATAGGTGGAGGAGAGGCAGAGTAATGCACTGGGTCTAGAAAAGAGGAACAAAGCAGAAGGTACCTCCTTCTAGCAGTTACCTTTTGCGCCCATTCTTTCTGGGCTGTTAAGTCCCTACACCTGAATGTACCACTTAAAAATGTCAATGGATACTAACTCCCCATCAACTCACTGATAATTTATACTACACTGAGCCAAAGCTGCTGTGGTAAACTAACCTCCTGCCCATTCTGTGAGTCACATGAGCAACAACCTCAGCTACAGGACAGGGTAACTTTGAGAGCTGCAAGACATTGTTCTTTAAACCCATGATGCAATAGAATTTTAATCTTCCTTAGAGTTCTCTGCCTTTGGACATCTACCTCAAAATCAGCACTGCAAGCTGAACTATTCTGTTTTCCTCTCTACCCTCCACAGAATCAGCTGGATTATGTTTTTAGCCTTGGAAACAGAAATCTCATTGGATTCAGGTTAACATGTAGCTGGACAGACAAATGTAGTCTCACAGACTGAGAATGGGGTAGAGAGGGGGAACAGTACCTGTAGAGAAGATGCACGTAGAGCAACAGCACACAAAAATTAAATACGCTGCTTCTGATACCAAAGGCAATTGAACTACAGTATTTGGTCATGTATACTTTAGAATAGAAATATCACTGAAAAACTACAGGAAGCTCACAGAAAAATAAGAACAACAGCAGGATGGGTAGAAAAAGAGTAAACTTGCCAAGAAAAGTGAAGAAGTGCCCAAGGGACACAACTAAGTCACGCTAAAGCCTCCGATGAACAGTGCTGCATAGCTCTGCCTTCCAGGTTCATTATTCAATGACAATGGAGAGAACCGATACTGAAAAAGTTAGGATAACGCTTAGTAGTGAGAGCTGATCCTTGAATGCTGTACTGACATAATCCATAATACCTCTGGATCTTATTAGCACAGCTGAAGACACCATGTGGTGATGCTCTCACAGTGGTCAGCCCCGTAAGAAGGAATTAATTTCCTTCTGGCAGGGGGATCTCAGCTTCTGGTTTTGAGGATGCTAGGAATTGATTTTAGCACAATCAATTACTGTATTTGTTTCTTCTCTCTAAAACACATGTATTTCACTATAGGCAATGTTACAGAATGATCACTCAAAGCAAAAGCATTCTTTCCATCAAACTTGGCATCTACGGAAAGAATACCATAGGTAGAGATGACAAATGTTTAGCACTAAATCATCTAAAAAATCCTTTCCTCTTCAACTTCTATGACTTTCCCTGGTGATGTACAGTTTGTGAACATCACTGACAAAAAAACTGGAACAATAGCTATTGACCACCTTAAAGTTGATGCACAGAGAAGCAGCAACAGTTTTTGTTGTTCTTCAAGAAAAAAAAAAAAAAAGGTGTGTACATGAGGCAACAGGAGTACTCTCTCCATCATTTTGCTCTTGGGGAGGTTTCTAAAATAATCTGGAGGAATGACAGAGCTGAGTGTAAACGCAGAGAAGATACTTAACTTGAAGAAAAAAAGGAACAAACAATGATTTGTTTTACAGACAATCCAGTCACTGGATCCACATAACCCCAAATACTCTGCAGTTTGCGTTGTCACTGTGACCACGCAGGCCTAGTTGGCCCTGTTCCATGAACACGTCTGAACTCAGCTAGTTACCAGGCAGTACTAGCAACACTTCCCACACTACCATGAGACACGTTCAGATTTTTAAGTTTTCTTTTTCATTACTCAGACTCCTAGAAATTTAGCACTAAACTGTATTGCAAGCATAAAGTTTTTAAGTTGTTGTTTGGTTAGCATACAAAGCATCAAAAATGAAGTCATGCACTAAGTGTTTTTACGTGGAAATTCAGAAAGCGACAAGATCCCAAGATTGACTTTGCGGGTAAGACAACAGCTAAAAAGCCTTCATTTGATCTGTGTGAAGATTGGCATGGAGATACATATAGTGACAACCTATCTCTGAACAAGTCTTTGCTTGGACCAACACTTTGAAATAAGACTGGTTAAAATCTGCTCCCCCCAAACACAAGTAAATCATGCACACATGTAACCCATATCTTAAGATTTGTAACTCTTAGCATGAGATAAAACATGGCTATTATGAACTGACAGGTGAAAAGTTACTTCCCTGAGGGCTACAACAGAAGCAACTCTGACCACACAAAAAGTTCTGAGGTTATCCAGTGCAGGAAACACATCTCCCAAAGTTGCTGTTGCTGTCTGGCTAACAGAGGGCATCACATACAATCTCTATAGTATTTTCTTCTCAACTTTGCAAGCCTTCCGTTGACGTGTATGAAACCTCATGCTAAGAATTATTTGGACTTTCATTTTAAGCTTGCAGGAAAGCACAGAATCTCCTCATGGGACAGACGAGCGAAGCGAATGCCAACAAACTATAAAACAAGATTACACAGAGCCATCTGTTCAGACACTGAGCCTGCCGAGAAGCCTCTCGTCTCACACAGGCTGCTGGTCTGACACGGGCCAGAGTCTACGCGTAACAGGTATAAACCACTCTCTCATCGCATTCCTAATTCATGGTTCCAAAACTTCAAGCAAAACCTAAGCTTCCTTCGCCTCCCCAGTCCAAGGTTCAGCTGGAAACGCACACATTCTTGGTAAGACATACCACAAACTTTTAGGACCTCTCTGGAAGGAGAAGGTGGCTAGCTACACACGGCGAGCCCTGCGACGCCTCGCCCAAGCCAGCCTCACCACAACAGGGAGCTGCTCGAGCTCAGTGACCTTGTCAACAGCCAAAGGCTTTCTTACACTTCAGCCTCGTTGCCGAGGCATCGCGGCAGAGCCTTCCCTCACTTCAGGGGCTAAGGAACAGTTTTATTTAGCCTTCAGTAAACAACGCCAACGAAGCAGCAAAGGGCAGCTGGAGGAAGAGAGGCAGGACCGTCTTCACCTGAGGAGGCCTCACCGACGACGCCGGACGGCGGCAGGGATGCCGCAGCTAAGCCCCGCGCTGCTCCCGGGCACCGGGCCCCGAGCCAGGCCCCCACACCCGCAACTCCTGCTCCAGCCCCCTGCCCGCCGCCGCCACCGAGCGCTGCCCGCGCCCTCGGGGAGAGCGATACCGGGGCGGGGGTGGGGGGGAGAAGACCACCCCCGGGGCAGATTCTGGCCGCCTTTCCCGGCGCGGCGTGGCCAGGCCGCGGCGGTCGGTGGGGGCACACGAGCCCCTGGGTGGGACGGGCCGGTACCGGTGCCCCCGCCGCGCTCTTACCCAGCATGAGGGGGCTGAGGCGCCGGGCCATGCCCTTGGACAGGTCGTACACATAGAGCTTCACCGGGTGCAGGGCCAGCGGCTCCTCCATGGGGGCGCGGGCGCGGCCGCCGGGCGGCAGCCGGAGCCCTGGCGGGCGGAGGGGAAGGGGAAAGGGCGGCCCCGGTGCCGGTCCCGCCGCCGCACGGTTGTGAGGTGACAGACGGAACGGAATAGAAGGAGCGGCAACGCCTCTGCACATGCGCGGCAGCCGGCGACCGGCCGGGCGACCCCGTCACTGCGCCGTTATGCAGCGCGGCGGTTCCGGCCTGGGGCGGGGGTGGCTGCGGGGGCGGAGCTAGAGGCGGTGGGCGGGGGGGAAGTCCCTCCTGTCATTGGCTGAGGCTCGCGAGCCGGAGCCGCGCGCAAGGGCGGGCAGAGCTCCCGCCTTCCTTTCCCCTCCGCAACCAATCCCCGCGGGGGGAGGCGTGGCTTCCCGCGGGGAGGGGCCGTGCGCGGCGCCAGCCTCTCTCGCCATTGGTCGGAGTTACGAAGGGAGGCGGGTCCCCTGGCGAGTGTCAGTCAGCGGCGCGCGGCCGCGGCGGTTGGCGGGCCGCTGAGCGCAGGTAAGAGCGGGCGGGGCCGGCTCGCGCGGCCGGTGGGGGCACGGGCCGCCCCTCCCCTGCCGGTGAGGCTCGCGCCGCGCGGGCAGCCATGTCGGAGTGGGTCTCGTACTACCGGAGCGAGGGGCCGGGGCCGGAGGAGGAGGACGAGGACGAGCAGCAGGAGGGGACCGAGGCGGTCGGTAAGGGCCCACCGCCCCCTCACGGAGGGCAGCCCGGGGCCCGCCGCCCTCGTGGGGTGAGCGGGCGGGGGGTGGCCCGCTGCTAAAACCATTTCCCCCCCTGCTTCGGTAGCGGACTACAGGTTCTCGGGTCGGGACAGCCTCATTTTCTTAGTGGATGCCTCCAAGGCCATGTTCGAGTCTGACGGGGATGGAGTGACTCCCTTCGACATGACCGTCCAGGTAAGGCTGCCGAGGGGGCCGCCGCCGGGGACCCACCCCCGTCCTCCGCTCCGCTCCGCCGCGGGGACGGGCGCGGCTCGTCCCTCTGCCTGACCCCGGGTGTCCGCGGTGGCTGTGGAACTGGAGCGGCTCGGGGTTGGGAAGGGCTGTGGCCTGGTGGGCCGCGTCCGGCGCTGGGCGGGGGGAAGTGTCTGTACGATGAGGTCAGTCCGCCGCCGTCGTGGTGTGCTCGATAAATGTTTATTTCCTCGGCCTTGCTTGCAGAAAGGGAACGGTAATGAAAAATATGGAAGGCTGTGTACCGGGAAAGTAGTCCCTCGAAAAACAAGCTCCCACATTCTTTCTCCTCGTGAAATTAAGCTGAAGCCATGCGTCACGGTTCTTCTGTTTGCTAGAGCCTGCTTGTATAAACTGCTAATTGCCAAAGACAAAACTTTTGCACCCTTACCACAACCGATTTTCATCGTATTTTGACCTGCGTGCGTTTTTTTTCAGTGCATCCGGAACGTGTATACCAGCAAAATTATTAGTAGTGACAGGGACCTGTTAGGTGTCGTCTTCTATGGTACAGAAAAGAACAAGAACTTGGCAGATTTCAAGCACGTCTATGTTCTCCAGGAGCTGGACAATCCAGGTAAAGGCAGTAAAGTGATATGAAGGTTATGTAGAAAGATGGACTAAGGAAATCTGTGTAGTAGCATTGTCAGTAACTGGTCTCTCTGAAAACAGAGAGCTATCAGATGAACAAAAAAGTTCCTGTTGCTGAGATGCATTGGTGGTGGTGGAGGCATAGATTTAGAAATTTACTGAAAGCTTAGAAACTGAGTGGGAGCTTGGCTTTTTCTATTATAGTTTGTTTAGATCCCTTTCCTCTGTCTTTTCTTCTATTTTAATGTGGTGGTTCACTTGCTGTCCGCTAAACCTCAACAGAACTCTTGAAAGCCCATCATGTGTCTGCTGCGCTTCAGAAAAGTGCATGTATGTGCTAAGGCACCATGGATTCCAGCTGATGGAGAATATGACAGAATGGCTGAGGTTGGATGGGATTTCTGGAGGTCATCTTGTCCAACCCTCCTGCTCAAGCAGGGTCAGCTAGAACAGGTTGTCCGATACGTTGACCTGTTTGGGGTGTTCCATCTCTTATTTTCAAGTTTTGCAGTTCTTGAATGTAGCTCTTCCATTTTCTTATAATTTCTTAGAATTACATAGCATCTGCTTGAGCGCCAGTTGCAGAATTGGAAAAGGTAGTAGGAGGACTGCAAAGAATGCATGCTAGTGGTGACAGATTCTCTGACAGCACAGAGTCTTGGGGGGGGGGTTGGGGGTGTCTGCTAGCTTTTAATAGCAGCCTTTATCTCTGAGGAGGTTGGATTTCATTTTCTTAACTAGGAGATGCAGGTTTAGTGACACATGGGGTTCTCCTGAAACAACTGTGCCTTGTCCTAGTTTCAGAATTAATTACGATGGGGACCTGAAAAGACTGCCTTAGGTTCTTCTCCCTTTTCTGGCAGCAAGGGCCTTAGGCTCCTCGCTCATCCTTTTTCCTCCTCCTTCCCTGTTTGCCCTTTTCCCTGTGTTAGAGGCAGTAGCTTCACCATGCTGATAAAGACAGTGCAGGTGAAAGGTGGGTGTTGTTAAAAAGGAAGAGAATCATGTATTTGCTGCCCCTGAAGAGCAGTGTGCTCTGGAGAAGGAAGAAATGCTATAGTTAGTTATTATGTAGTACTTAATGATGAACACTTTTGCTGTTAATTCAATGGCAGCTGAGGAAATGAAAATAAAGTAGTAAATGGGGGAGAGGGAGGACATTCTCAGATGAGATTTCAAAAGTGCTATAGAATTTGAGTGAAGGACAAAGGAAGAAGCTCTGCAGAATGCACTAGCTGAAAAATGAAAGCTTGTCTCCCTTTGTACAGTTATGGGAGAAAACAGTCTGCTGTAGACAGGTGGGAAAAGGAGTCATAGTTGGCCTGGAGTAATCCGCAGAGCTTTAGAAAGGCCATCGACACCTGCCCTGGATGTTGCTGTGTTCCATGTGGTGATCTACAGGCTGCATCTGACCTCTAGGTTGAGTCTATCTGGCACAAGGGGCAGGAGAGCAGGAGGAATTATCTACCTTCTCAACGTGCGGTGGAGATGCAGGATGTGTTTCAGGCTCCTCTCCTTCCTCTGGTGGCGCAGCAGTGTGCCATGCCTCTGCAGTGGGTGCAATTGTTGCCTTTCCTGCTCAGCACTTGTCCTTTCAGTGTAGAGGGTCTGCGATACTTCGATCCCAGCCTGTTTCCCTCCCTCAAGAGGGAGAGCCCCACATCGGTGCCAGGGCACTTTGTGTCCTTTTGGCCCTGGTATGTGCTTTCAAGTGGTAACCGGCTTGCAATGTTGCAAATGTTAGGCTATGCTGAACCATTTTCTCAGCCAGGTGTTGGAAGGGCACTGCCACAGAAGTGCTAGGGGACCTTACTCGGACATGAGCTGCGAGGGACCCTCGTTGCATATTTAGAAGAGTTTATGGTACTTCTTTCAGTATTTCTAATGCATGTGAATGCTGTTATCCCCCTTAGGTGCAAAGCGCGTTCTAGAGCTGGACCAATACAGGGGAGACGAAGGACGAGTACTTTTCCGTGAGACCTTTGGCCACAATGCTGACTATTCACTGGGTGAAGCACTCTGGGCCTGCTCTAATCTCTTCAGCGATGTCCGAGTCAGACTGAGCCACAAAAGGATCATGCTCTTCACCAATGAGGATGACCCTCATGCCAATGACAGTGCCAAAGCCAAGCTGGCCAGGACCAGAGCTGGTGATCTGAGAGACACAGGTCATTATTTTCCCCTTTAATTTTGGGCAGAATAAAAGTGATGTATCCTCACAGCAGATGTTGACTGCATTGCAAGTCTGTGACGGAAAAAGAATGTAAAATCATCAGAACCGGGGAATCTTTCTGAAGCTTTCCAAAGGAGAAATTTGGTATCTAATCTAAATTAGAAAATCTGTTCTCCAATCTGGTATGCAACAACTAACACTTATTTTCTAGGATCTCTTTTTCTACTCTGGTAGCATAAACCAGGACTTGAGAGGGCGATGGAAAACAAACTCCACTTTTTTTTCATTATTCCACCATTTTCCAGGAAGGAAACAATAACACTAAGTTAACACAAAAGGAAAATTACTTTAATGGCTCCATTTTGAATTGGCTGAAGAACAGCAACCAGAGCTCAGAGACTAGAGAGCAAATGCTTCGTTAGTTCAGCTATGTAGCTGAGATCACCACTGTTTTTGGAGTTCAGCAGATGTGCTGGATCTAGAAGCTGTGAGGCTTCCTTAAACCATTAGCCTTTATAACCGGGAAAGGGGAGTTTCTAAACTCATTACTTCCCTCTATGCCTGAGTTAAGATTATGTTTTATAGGAGCTTGTCAGAGCTGTTTCATACACAAAGTTGTCCAGATTCTTAATTAGGGAGGAAACATTTTCTGTGGCATGTTGTTTTGACTGAAGTTGAAGAATGTCTTTTGCCTCTTTCCCTGGAAGCTTTCACATCTGATGCAGATGACAATCTGGAGCTTATTCTTGCTTAAATTCTTCGCTTAGAGAAATCTGAGAGTGCTGAGAAACATGCCGATGTAAGAAAAAGGCAGTTTGTGTGGTCCTCCTCCTATCTCTTTCTTTGTTTCTAGGTATCATCCTGGATTTGATGCACTTGAAGAAGCCTGGAGGGTTCGATATCTCTTTGTTCTACAGGGATATCATAAACACAGCAGAGGATGAGGACCTTGGGATCCAGCCTGGGGAGTCAGGGAAACTGGAACATCTCATGAAGAAAGTACGAGCAAAGGAGACAAACAAACGGGCTTTAGTCAGGTTTGTGCCTAGTTATGATATTTCATTCAGTGGAGACACCTGATGTTATTTTTAGACTGCATCTCACCTCCCTCTTCTGGAATGATTGGTCTATAAAGGCATCAGTGCTTACATTCCATCATCTTAATTCCTTAGTCCAAGATTGGTGTTTCTTCTGTAGCTTCCAAGGATATTGTCCTTGGTGGATGAGAAGAGTGGAGAGGGAAGCTAGGCCTCCTTTTTTGCTCTCTGTGACATCTCCTGTATTGAGCTTGGCCAGAAATGATCCTTTTTTCAAAAAAATGACATCATTGCCAAGTAAAATACTTACCAAAAAATCTGTAACATGTAATATGGTTAGTTTATAGTGAAATCTGATTGAAATGAGGCTTTTCTTACTAGTGTTAACTTAGAAAAATTTAATCTCAATGTGACTGGTAGGTATTTTGGCCTGTTACTAAATAGTTATATGTGGCCAGTCTGTCTAGGGAGTTGGTGTGGATTCACACAGCCTTGATATTTCTGATCTCCTACTGAAAGATTAGAGATACTTACAGAGAGATTAAAAGGATCTTGATGAAGCAGAGAGAAAGTATTTTTGGAATCACATGTTCCGTAACAGTTGGGTTTTTTAATGAGTGAGTTCATAGCAGAATGATATGGAAGCACAGTAAGGGAATGAACTTCACAGCCTAGTGTTTTTTTTAAGGTACTTAAAAAAAAAAAATTAAAAAAAATTAAAAAAAATCCCAACCTGAGCTGTTGTCACTGGCATTCTTGCTCCAGCTCTCAGCTTTATTTGCCTCTTCTGGGAATGTTCCTCAAGCTTTCTAATAGTTGAGGAGGAAGAATCCCATACTAGTGATATGTTTTAGAGGAGAGGAAGTAACATTCACTGTTCTGCTCTCAGAACTTGAAGATTACCTCCAATTTTAAACCTTTACTTCTGAATTTTTCTCTAACTTGGATTATTATTTTTTCTTAAATCGTGGTATTGTTTGTCTTGATGGGGTTCTTTTGGGGAATTTTGCCTTTTGTGTGAACAGCTGTGTGAATTCAGAGGTCACATTGCATTAAGCACAAGTGGGGTGCCCAAATGTGAACTTGTCCTGTGCTCTGCTTAAGCGTAGCTGCCCTTCAGTGTGAAAACAGGTGAAAGAAATATGGTAAAGCATTTGTGTTTAAATCATTTTTATGACCAGAAGTGATTGCATTGGAAGAGTGTTTTTATACAAGTGAGATTGTGACTCAAGTAATAGTATGTTTCCAGAGATACATGTGATTTTGGGGGAGGAGAATAGGAGGAGGTCAGAGAAAATAAATTATCTGAGGAGATGACTTTCTTTTGCAAAAGTGATCTTTTGGAAGGCTCAAGTCTGTATCTGCTTTTTTTACACAGGTTAAATCTGTATCTGAACAAAGATCTGTCACTTTCTGTTGGTGTTTTCAACCTCATTCAAAAAGCTTATAAGCCATATCCGGTGAAGCTTTATCGGGAAACTAATGAACCGGTTAAAACGAAAACAAGGATGTTTAATGGAAAAACAGGCAGCTTGCTCCTGCCGAGTGACACAAAAAGGGCTCAGGTAACGTATTGATTATGTGCCTGCTTTTTCCTGGCTCTGTGATGTGTGTGGTGGAGATGCTGATTCTCTTGCTGTGTTTGTATTTCATTTGCAAGATCAGATGCAGAAATATTTACATCTATATGTCCCTAGGGATAGCCTGGTCACTTCATAAGCCACGCAGAGCAAGAGTGGGTTGTTTCTCTGGCATAACTGTCAAGGGAAAGCATAGCCGCTGGTGGAAGGGCACTCAGGAACACAGGTCATTTCTTTCTGTACGGCAGAACCAGGTTGTCAGAACCTGACCTTACATGGCCTTGTGCTATTGCTGCTGGTGTTATCTTTTGATTCATTAGGAAAAGATTTTGTCCATTTTATTAAACATACAAGTGTGAATAACGGGGGGGATTGGAGCTCTTTTCCAAACAGAAAAATAAGTATATTACCTTCGTTTTTTGTTATTTTGTTCTTTGCTTTGCCTTCCTGCTTGATAGTTTGGCTGATGTAGATTGAATGTCACATTCTGTTCAGGTACAGCCTTATTTCAAAGCAGGATATGCAGTTGCTAGGTGTATTGTCACAAGAGCACTTTGTGTGTCGTTCCATGCCAAAGGCTCTTAAAGTTGTTGTCTTAAGATTAAATATTAAGTTTATTTATACTGGACATTAGTTTCTTGAAATAAAGTACAGGAGATGAACAGAAAGCTGAGTGTTAAGCCCTGATGTCTAACGTCAGCAGCTGGACTACAATATGTTTTTGTGACTTATGAGTGATGCTTCAAAAGTGTTGTTTCTTGGTCACTGTTTCTGCCAGCAGTATGTAGCTGACATGCATCTGCTCAAGCAAGTTTAGAATCAGATGGGACCTCTGAAAACGTCTGGTCCAACCCAGCCGAGAGCAAGGCTCACAAAACCAGATCAAGTCGCTCCAGCGTTTGTTTGGGTCAGCTCTGAAGAACTCCAAGGATGAGATGTGAATCTGTGCTAGGGCTTAACCGTTGTCCTAGGAAAGTGCATTTTGCTAATGTCCAGGTGGCATTTGCCTTTGGGTAGTGGTCACGCACCGTGACTTGCCATTTCACTCTGCCCTCATGGTGACAGTTTACTCTGTCTTGTCTATAACCCTCTTTTCAGTAGTGGAAAACAGCAATTGCATTCTCTTCCTAACCTCGCTGCTCCCCCGCAATTTTTTTTTTATGCTGGCAGCATTACTATCTGCTCTTCCCTGGTTTAGACATATGGAAACCGCCAGATTGTGATGGAGAAAGAGGAAACAGAAGAATTAAAGCGGTTTGATTCTCTGGGCTTATATCTGATTGGCTTCAAACCACTTTCAATGCTAAAACAGCACCACCATGTCAAGCCCTCCCAGTTCATCTATCCTGAGGAGTCCTTAGTAAGTGGTAAGTAAAGATGGCAAGAGAAGATTCACCACCTTGCATTACGGTAACCAGCTGATTCATAGTGTGTTTGAGTGGGGATCACTGAGTGTAAAATCTTTGTCTAACTTAAAAACTTGCTAATGTTAAAAAGTATAGAATTAACTGTTACTGCCCCTTTCAGCTGCAGTTAAGTCTTGTTTTCTTTAATAGCAGAAGAGCCAGTTGGGCTTAATGTTTCACCCATCATGACAAGCAGCTATTCAAGCTATGCAGATGTAGTCCCCAAATATTTGGTTTTCTCATTCATGAAAGTGAAGGATCCTAGTACCTGACAAGAAGGCAAAGGTGGTTAAAAAACAAACAAACAAAAACCAAACCCCAAACCAGTGAAGATAACTGCCGGTTTTAAGTCTGTCCTGGTTTCAGCTGAGATAGAGTTAATTTTCTTTCTAGTAGCTGGTATAGTGTTATGTCTTGGATTCAGTATGAGAAGAATGTTGATAACACACTGATGTTTTCAGTTGTTGCTGAGTAGTTTTTATACTACGTCAAGGATTTTTCAGCTTCTGATGCCAGCAAGGAGGCTGGAGGGGCACAAGAAGTTGGGAAGGGGACACAGCAGGACAGCTGACCCAAACTGGCCAGAGTACTATTCCATACCATGTGATGTCATGCCCAGTATATAAAATGGGGGGAGTGAGCTTGGGGAGGATCGCCGCTTGGGAACTAATTGAGCATCAGTTGGCGAGTAGTGAGCAATTGCATTGTGCATCGCTTGTTTTGTATGTTCCAATCCTTTTATTATTATTGCCTTTTTATTATTGTTATTATTATCATTATTAGTTTCTTCCTTTCTGTTCTATTACACTGTTCTTATCTCAGCCCACGAGTTTTACCTTTCTACTTCCGATTCTTTCCTCCATCCCGGGGGGGGGGGGGAGGGGCGGGGAGTGAATGAGCGGCTGCGTGGTGCTTAGTTGCTGGCTGGGGTTAAACCATGACAAAGTCTATATCAGCTAGGAGTGGAAACACAATACTCAGGAAGTAAGGTTGAATTAACAGCACTTTATGGGCTTGTAAAGAGAGGAGAGGAAGCTTAGGACTGCTTTTTCTCCCCTTTTTATGTATATATGTAAGTTTGCTTATCTAGAAATACAGTGTTAATCCATCCCAAGCTGCAATAGTAAAGAAAAAACTCCAGCTCCTCAATCTACCAGTGGATAAAGAGGGCTGAGTTATGACCAGATGCTTTGCCATGTCTGACTAAAGAAGAACCTTTACAGTACCTTCTCCAGCTTAGCAGTTTCCTGAATCAAACACCTTACTTGTATGTCAGTCTGTTCCTGACCACTGAATCTAGTAAAATACAAAGCAAATGTGTGCCTCGAGAGGAACATTGCAAGCTGAATTCTTAGTATGTTCTGCAAAAGTTCCTATGATGTGCTGCTACTATGATGTGCCGCCAGACCAGGAGGAGGCTTTGCAGGTACTTGTTTCCAATTTTCAACTGTATTTCATTGCTCGGATGTTAGTGATATCATTTCTCTCACCAGAACTCCTGCTGCTCTGGTCAGGAGAGACACTAACATTGTTATTTTTGAGGGCTGCCCCTTCCAAAAGTTGCTTTTTACCTCTGGAATTTTACAAGCAACTCAAAAGAAGTCACAGGTTCTGAAACTGTAATATCTAGAGTTACGTTCCTGAACAAAGGAGCAAAGCTGTCAATTTGACCAATACTGTCTTGTCTTTGCAGGGAGTACAACGCTATTTAATGCCTTACTGATGAAATGCTTGGAGAAGCAGGTGATGGCACTGTGCAGATACACTGCCCGCCGGAATACTCCCCCTCGCTTTGTGGCCCTTGTTCCCCAGGAGGAAGAGGTGGATGAGCAGAAAGTGCAGATAGCCCCTCCAGGTATGGGAAGAGATGCTCCCTTTCCCTGCACGATCAGGTGCAGTCAGCATAATAGCCTCCTGTATTGTGTGAAAATGTTCTTAGTGCTGCTCCCCTTAAAACTGAGGAGAGTGCTTTCCAACATCCCTTTTCTTCTGTTTTGTCATTGTAAGCATCTGATGTTGAATCTATTTTTAAAACCCCAGTTGCATCAGTGCTTGCTCAGGTATCACACGGCTACAGTATTTTCCCTGCCTCCTACCTCTTTTTAGCAGTCTCAAGTAACTGACCTAAAAATTAAAAGCTCTTTTTTCTGCTTGCTGACTAGACAGAATGTCTTTCCCTGAATTTTATTGTCTGCTCGGATACATTTTAAAGTGTTAAATAAATAATCGTGCATATTGAGCCTCACACCTTATCAGCTGAGTGGGGAATGATGAGGGAGCAAAGGCAGACTCTTGCTCTTTTGCATTTTCTCACCTCTTTAACTGGAAAATCCTCTTCTGGGAGAATGTGAAGTAGGGTAATAACACTGCTTGTGTACAAAGTGAAGCATTTCAGAAATAACATGTGGGCATTAACTTAATTTTCAAACAAGCCTTTTTCAAGCTCATATCCAGGGAGAGATGGGGAAGGTGGACAAGTTGATCTCCTGCATAAAAAGCAAGTCACAAGTATCCAGCTCTTAGCTATGCATTTAGTTCAAATCTCTTTCAAAAAGCCATTAGTGATGTTGCTTGTACACACTGAGATTGGGATTCAGTGTCGTGCTGTAGGTACTAGGAGGTATTATGGATTGCTGTTGTTTACAACAAAATAGCTAGCTAGTTTGGAGACATCAGACCTAGATAATAAGCATCTTGGTCTTTCCCATAAATCATTGTTCTGAGGCCGTGGTTCTGTATAACTGTTCTCTTGCTCCCTCTCTTCCATGTAGGTTTCCACATCATTTTCCTACCATACGCAGATGACAAACGGAATGTTGATTTTACAGAAAAGGTGCCAGCCAGCCGAGAGCAGGTGGAAAAAATGAAGGAAATAATTCAAAAACTTCGGTTCAAATACAGGTACAGGGAGATAAATTGTGTGCGGAGTGTGACATAGGGAAGAAAGCGCAACCCTGTTGCTTGCTCTGTTGCACACATTGTTGGGTTGTGGTGTCCACGAGGTGAGATTTTGATGTATTTTGATGCAAATTGCTTCCCTTTGCAGTAGCTTTGTCTAAACTTTATTCTTAATCATTCTGAATACCCAGGCACCACACGCTTTATGTAGCATGTTCTGGAGTTCTTCATAGAATTGCTCTTGTTCTCTGGGCTGTTGTCATTTGTTGCAGAGGTATCACATTTTATTGTGGTTCTGCCGATCTATTGCAGATCAGACCTGGACTGTTTAAATTAGAGCACTTTAGGGAGAATGGTTAGGTCTTTTTCATTATAGCTAGGATAAATTTTATGAAGTGCTTTTACAGGACACGTTTTCCTAGGTATGTGGAAAGTAACATAACTGTTATTAAAGTAGAATTAACTGTTATTAAAGTAGAATGCCACTGTCTCCCATTTGTCTCGCACAGCTTTCTAAGTCTTGCACAGCTTTCTAATGTGGTTGATGCATGACAGGATAGTGATTCAGCAGGTGAATTGGAAAGAGGAAAAGCAGTTCCTCTGATGAGATGGATTGTTGTGTGGGAAGGAGGGAAGTTTTACTTTGAAATAAGTTGGTGGTAGATCTTATGTGTCTTGTCTGTCTTCTGGGCAGCATGCATTGACATTTTGGGGGATTCTTGACAGGGCTGACAGCTTTGAGAACCCAGTTTTGCAGCAGCACTTCAGGAATCTGGAGGCTTTGGCACTGGATATGATGGAACCAGAACAAGCTGAGGATCTTACAAGTGAGAATTATTGGTGGGTGTGAAGGGGGGTGGGGTAGAGGGCTCTTGACTTTGTTCTAAGTCAGAGATACGCTACTACAAATCCAAATGTCTTTTAAAAAATATTGCAGTTGTGTGCACTTCCAAGATGTAGAATTCTGGATGTGTCCATTCTGAAATATTGACACCTTACTTTCTAATGCTGTCACTTTTAAGATAAAGGAAAAATCGTTCACTTTACCCTCCAAAATTAAAATTGAATCACCTTTTTCTATGGTGACAAATGCTTCTCTGAAATTTCTCTCTTCAGGAATCTAATTAATATTTCAGTCTGATAAATAGACAGTTACTCAGAGAATGATTCTGCTAGGAGGCAATGATGCTGCCTTGTGGCTGTGAGAGTTTCTATAGAAGAATATCTTGTCAAAGGATAGAAACCTACTCCTGGAGGGGAAGTTCCTTTTTTAAAACTGTGTTGTAATCCAGGAATAGTGTTAGAGTAACTATTTGTCTCTTCTGAAGTGATACCTAACAAATAATCTAGGCCCCTGTGCTAGATACCATACAAATACATGACAGAAACAAACTGTTCTGCCTCAAACTACTCGCAACCTTAGATAGTAACCTGTTGTATTTTCAATGTCTGAGATTAGACCTAGGTAACAGTGCAAGCAGGCAGGTGATCTTCTACATCACTTCCACCTTGTCCGTTTTGTTCTGCATATATATTTCCTGTTCAGGGATATGTGCAAGTTCATTATATCTGTATAACACAAACTCTCAAGATTATCAAGAGCTGTAAATTTCTCATTTGGGAATACCATAACATATGTCTTTGCATTTTGCATGCTTGCAAGATGCTTGCATGCTGATTATTACGGAAGCACAATTGTATCTGGTGATGGCCTTGTTTAGACTTCCCTGTGATCACTCTCTTGTTGAGAGGGCAAATCTTTCTCTTTTGCCAGTGCCAAAGGCTGAAGAGATGAACCGCAGGCTGGGGAACCTGGTGGAGGAGTTTAAGCAGCTGGTTTATCCCCCTGACTACAATCCGGATGGGAAAGCTGTAAAGCGAAAACAAGGTAAGTAATGATGGTGCAGACGCACAACATGGTGTCTGTATTCTCTTTAGAAGTTTCTGTGTTTTCAGTTTGTCTCATAGTTTAAAGAAGCTGCTTGTGCAAGAACTCTCTTTACTCATCTCCACAACAAAGTGGATTTATATCCAGTGGTGATTCTTAGGAAGTAGAGGATATTGTGGTATCCAGTTGGAGAGCTGCTGGAATGAGAAACTGCATAGTGAAGTATAGGAAGCAATGTGGCTAAATGATTGTAAAATATAGTTTACCTTTTTTTTTTAAATAATTTTGGTTTTTATGACAGAGTAGTAAAATCGTTCATGCTTTCAGTTGGTGTTGGTGAGGAAGCAGACTTTTATGCATGGGCTGTTCGGCAAGTCCAAGATGGGCATCTTTAGGGCTAAATGTCTAAGTAATGCTGAAGTACTTGTGTAGTTTGGGAGTCTATGAAACTGCATAAAGTGGGAGGGTCAGTTAGTTGAGCTCCCTGTGGAATCATTGCATTCTGCTGTCTCGATGAGAATCCCTTAAAAGTTTCATTTGGGGGTGGTCTTTCCGTCAGAACACAAAGTTTCATACTTGAGCTTGAGATCACTCCTATCAATGAAATACTACATGACTTACGTGGTGAGTGATACCTGCTTCTTAAAACAAAATGTGTAAACTAGGTCCGTGTGTAGGTAGCTGTTTAAGTACCATGTGCTAATGGCCACCAACTGTCGTATGTCTAAGAAACGTTGATGCCTTTCTATTAAGAAATTGTTTAAAATCTTGGTGATCTAAAATTTATCTTTCTAGCTTCTGATAGTCAAACTGAGAAGAGGCCCAAGGTAGAACTCTCAAAAGATGAGCTGCGGAGTCATGTGCAGAAGGGCACTCTAGGCAAGCTCACTGTACCTGTTCTGAAGGACGTGTGCCGGCTTTATGGGCTGAAGGGTGGAGGAAAGAAGCAGGAGCTCATGGATGCGTTAACTGAATACTTCAGTGAGCACTAAGCAGGAGTGAAAGGCCCTGGCTGACTTCCATCTGCTTAAAATTTTAGTTGTCTTATGCAGATGCTGTGTCTGTTTAATCTTGCTGTGGAGGAGAAGGCGGCTAAATGTTGCTGCATCTAGCAGTGGAGAAACTTTTTACTCTTAGTTGTGAAACATCTCTGCAAAGTTGGATTCTGTTCACAGTAGCCAAAGGCAGAATGAAATTCCCTGCTAACGCAGGTCACCCACTGCAAGTGAACACAGTTGTGCCTTCCTGGTTTCTTAATAAAAGTTATTTTGGACTTCTTATTTTGCAACACTGGCTGTACCATCTTTGCATCATAAAGACAGCAAAACTCACTTCAATGTAAGAAAACAGAATGATCTGTGTTAATGGCACCATGTGAATCCAAGCAGCAGGTCAAGTCTTTGTGCTAACAGAGGGTATAAATGTGGTGTATTACTCTCCTGCTCTCCAAAACAGCCAGTCAGTATCAGTACTTGTGATCCAATTGGGTTCTTTGCCACCATTAGCGTTATAGACATTACTAGCAGATCATAAAGGAGAAAATCATGACTGGGAAGCAGTAGCCAAACCTTTGGGCAAAAAGCCAGCACTTCACAAAGCTGCACAGCCAGGTTTTTCATTTTTAAATGGTAATAGCAAAAGCTGGTTTAAAAAAGAAAAAAAAAAAAAAAAAAAAAAGTCATGTTCCCTGGAAGGCTGCAAGCACTTACTCCAGTTAAATTACTGCAATGGCATAGAGCTTTTCCACCTCTGTAGCAAGTATGAGTCAGACTATTGTGCAGGCTTCTGTACTCAAATCTGTGCTTTAGAAACAGAAAAATAGCAAGTTGTGGAGTGTAGCCCTTGTTACGTCCAGTATTTTTTTTTTTTTTTTCATCACACTTACAGAGACTGCATCTCGGGCTGTGTTTTGGTTCTTAAACTTCCACCCCTGGCATGCCCCACCTGTCTTGCAGTGCAAGATGACTAAAACTAATAGTCATTGCCCTTGCTCTAGGAAACTACTAACTGTTTAGCTAAACTGTAACTTTCTACAGGGGGCAAACATAGGATACATAAGGTGTCCATTTTGGTCTTGTGTGGTGGTTTTAGCGTTCAGGGATTCCTGTGTTTGGCACGCAAACTATTAGGCAACTTATTGAAGAATTAAGTCATACATTAAGGTTGTAGCAGTGCTGTCATGCGGCACATACATCGGAGCCAGCTGTGACCACCCTAGCTGTGGCAGCAGGCTGCTTGCTTCCACCTCCACAGCTCCTCTCGAAAGAGCAGCTATAGCCCATGTCGAGCTCTGCAGTATTGAAGCTACATAGTCTAGGATACTTTCAATCAGCCTGCATTATAGTGACTTTTAATGAATATTTGTCTATGCAATCAATTTATTTTGCCCTTCAGCAAAGAAGTTACTAGACACTTCTCTTAGCAAGATTCAAACTGAACGCAATAAAATAGTGATACAATCCTGTCCTTCATTCTGTGAATTTTCCATTCCCCAAATGCCCTTGTTAACTTCTCTCTTGGCTTGCTAACCCCCAGGCACAATATGTTCCAGGCTTTGGATGATCATGGCATGTTTGTTCTAGGTTATCAGATCTTCCTTTTGGCTTTTTTTTTAATAGCAGGCTATTGCATTAAGTGGAAGTTTAAAAGGGACGGTGATGGAAGGCTTCAGAGCAGAAAATTAGACGGTTTTGCTTGCTCAAGAATCCTTTATTTCTGCTCCTTATGTGCTTTGTCTTACATCAGCTGTCTTGGCATGGTACAATAGCACAAATCCTTTGCAAACTGTGGTTTTAAACACAAGTACCTCAACAGGCAGCATCAGCAGAAGGGAAGAGCAGCCTTTCTAAACCTCATAGAAGTGAAAGGACTACAAAATCTTTGTATTAAGCTCACCTCAGCAAGGATATTACTGTTTATCAGCCACTTACAAAAATAGACAGGCACGATTTGTCTTCAGTCTTTCATGAGCTGATTTCATCTGCTTGGGGATGTACTTACTAAAGGTATGAAGTTAGTGCCTCTGTGGAAACATTACAGGAGAACTTATTTTCCCTTCTGCTATTGTACCTGTTGGGTCTTTGCACACTAGCTTTGCTTTGGCATCCTGCAGTAGAAGACAGGTTTGATACGACCCATTCCAACACAAAGGTTTAGATTCTGCTCAGAGCAGTAACTGGATTTATTATACAATATGCATTTAACTAAAGCTAGCTCCATAAACCCACCACTAATTCAGAATGCTGGTGGTGCTTCACGCTTTTCCAGAGCACGTGATTATCTAGCATTCTTGAGACACAGGTTGATCTACCTGAAAAAGTACTTGGTCTCTTGTCTTGGCCATGACTTATAGCACTCATCTTCAGTCAGGTGATAACAGTACAGTAGCTTCCCTAAAAGCATGAGATACTTTTTATAGTTATCAGCCAGATGTAGGGTACTTGTAAGCCACAGCAGGCTGCTCTCTACCATGTGTTTTGCGCTTAAATTCCCTAGGTAGCCCAAGCTCATTGGTACAGTCCACACAAAGAAAACTTGAAGAGTATGAACTACTGCACTGCAATAGCCTTTAGGCAATCTCTGAGCAGTCTAGCTTTACAAGCAGGAACACTTCTGTTAGTTGCAAATGCTTTCCCCGAGGGAATGACAATTATGTTTAGCTTTGTCAGCAATTTTATTTTTCTTAAAAAGTCAGTATTTAAAAATAAGCGAGATAAAGAGATTTGCCCTTGTGCACTGCCATAAGATTTCTGCTCCCTGTACACCTCTTATGGAAGTCCCTTGTCTGGTTTCAAGAAAAAAGGTTGTGCTACCAGTACTGATCTTGGTTCTGTCTGCTGCTACACAGTAGCCGCTGCCTGCCCTATATGTGGTCTATGCTGCTCCATCACTTAAAGCAACAACTCCAGCAGTCTGCATGCACACGCTGTGCGGGGAACCAACATGCTTTATCCTCAATAGACTAAACCATTCAGGAACACACAGAGTTACTTATGCCTGTTAGAGGCTGAAGTGTCACCAAAATACTCCAACACAGAGGAAGCCCCTGGGTGGGTTAAAAAAAAAAGCCCCGAGCAGGCAAACATGGAGATAAGGGGGGGGATTTTTTTTTTCTCTCTTTTAAACATCAAACAGGAAATACAGTTGTACAATCACTTTTCAAGAAGTAATACAATGAGAATGAATGTGTTGGAGTGGAATAATAGAAAAGAGGGGGGAGGAGAGGCAGAAACACTAAGAATTAAGCTGTTATTAAACAAAAACGTGGTGCTTTGAAATGGAACACTGACATCAAAACTATAATCTCAACTGAAGCTGGACAATTCCCCCTGCCTTCAGCTTTCCTATTCCACATAGACTTAAACTCACAGGCATTTAGACCAACAGTCTTTCTATAGCTTGCTGGACAGACTGGATCTGAGGCTTTAGCTGTGACCCCTCCTTGATGGTGATGGAGCAGGCGATGACAGGCCGGGAAACACCGCAGGCCCGGCCCAGGGCTTGCTTGGAGCGCACAAACACGTAAGGTACGTTCTTGTCTTCACAGAGAAGAGGGAGGTGCAGGATGATTTCCAAGGGCTCTGCGTCTGCCGCCATCACAATGAACTCCGCTATCCCTCGGTTCAGTGTTTTGGTGGCTGTAAGAGAAACTGAAGAGTAAGTCTAGGTCCTTCTGGACAGCCCATCTAATGAAAAACACCTTTAGGAGATGCTGAAATTGGCATGAGCAAGAAGGAGATCTAGTGGTAGCGTGAGGGGAGGCCAAAGGAAAATGGCAGCTATAGGGGCAGGGAGGGTATTATTCAGAGGGCTGCACTTGGGGTACTGTGCCCAGCGCTGCCCTCGAGCACAGCGGAGAGGTTCCCCGGGGAGTGAGGCCAGCCCAGGGGTGCTGCTGGGCAGGGGCTGGGGTGCACCATGGATGAGAGGAGGCTGGGGCAGCTGGGTTGGTTTAGCCTGGAGAAGAGAGGGCCGAGGTGGGAGGGGAGCTGTGTGGCTGCTGCCTTCTACTACTTCAAGGGGATGGCAGAGAAGATGGAGCCAGACCATCCTCGTGAGTGCATGGGAAGGAGGACAGGTTGCAGACTGTGACTGTTGCCTCAGTGAGATTCTGGGGATGTGCTGGTATTTTATATCCCCCCCCCCCGCCCTGCCCCATTATGAGATGGGTTTAAGCCATGGGAACTGGACCCTGGGAGACTATGGAGTTTCTATCCTTAGGGATTGTTTTGTTTTTTTAAAAGCTTGACTAGGCAAAGCCCTGAGCAACCTGATCCAACTGCAGAGGGAGCCGCTCTCTGAGCGGCCTGCACTAGAGATACCCTCAGACGCAAATCTTTTAATGATTCTGAACTGGCTAGGCATCTGGTAATCCCAGTGCCACACCACTAAAGCACATGTGATCACAGGACATGCACCAGGAGCACAGCTTGGGCATCCACCAGAACTGCATATATGTGTTGAAAAGATTACAGCTTAGTTCTGTCCCTGAATATTGCTTAAGAAGGCTAGAAGGAGGAGGAAGGAGACACTTGCAATAGCTAGATCTATAAAAAGTTAGCGGCCCACAGCTAGAGAGAAAAGACACTCTCTAGCCACAGCTTCTCACAAAATCCTCGCTATGATTTCTAGGACACTTTGCAACACACAGGTCTCACCTTCGTTGGCTCCCTTGCGTAGCTGCTTATAATTGCAGGACTGCTGCACGAGATCGAGTAGCGTTTTGGTGAGCTGCGCATCAGCCAGGGGGTAAGCTTTGGGATTCACTTCTGCCTCGCTCTAGAGAGAGGAAAAAGTAAAGAGCATTACAACAGGAGCAAAGCGGGCTTCGTTCTGAGCAGCATCGCACCACCATCACCACACATACTGACAACTGCGGTCACATCGCTATTCTCGTCTGCTCTGCACATCTCCTAGAAATCCCACTGCATTTTATTTCTGAAGAGGGATTCTCTCGCGTTCTTCAAAGTCAAGAGTACCTCTGCTCGCGCAGATGGCCAATTAACGCCCTACAAACTAGCAGCAGCGAGCGGGCCAGGCGCTCGGTGCAGGGACTCTCGGCCAAAGGAAGCGTTTCCGCGCTCAGGCACGAACGGTACGGCAATCCCCGCCAGCTCCTCTTCTGCGAATCACGAGCGGCTTCTCGGCTGTTAACGGCAATGGCATAGCGGAACACCGACGAGGTGACGGCCGGCGTTAACGACCGGCGCCGGCCGAACGGCAGCGCTGCCACCACGTGCTCCCGCTCCCCGCTGGGGGGCCGGGCCGCCCAGTCCCCCCGCCGTTAGGTGCCCCCAGGACCGCCGGACACCCCCCCAACCCCGGGCATCCCCCCCCCCCCCCAAGCTCCGCGAGCTCGGCCGCGGCGCCCGGCCTCCACGTGCTCCCCCGCAGCCTGGGCCGGGGAGGGCAGGGCAGCGTCCCTCCGCCCCAGGGCCCCCCCGGCGCGCCCCGAGGAGAAGGAAGCGGCGGCGGCCGGCCCTGCTCACCATGGCCGCGGCCTGGCCCGGCCCGGTCGCCGCTCCCGGCCCGATCGCCTTCAAGGGGAGGGAGGAGGCGAGAGCGCTGCTGCGCGCCGCGCCGCCGGAAGTCAGGGGGCGGGGCCCGGCTCTGGGCCCGCCCCGGCGGGGAGTATCGGCGCGAAGCCGCTTCCCCGGGGCTGCTGCGCAGAGCGTGACGTGTGCACGGAGGGAGCACGAGGAGCCGCCGCCCCGCCCCCTAGGCGGTGGCGGCCCCGCGCATGCGCAGGACGGGGCGGGCGATGGCGGCGGCGGCGGCGTGCGCGGTGGCCGACGGCGGGCATGGGCCGCGCTGGGCCCTGCCGCTCCGCCCGCCGCTCTGCCTCGCCTGCGCTGTGGAGACCCTGGGCGACGGCGGCGCCTCGGTGGGCAGCGCCTGCCGGGGAGGGCCGGGCCCCGCGGCGGTCCCCCCAGACCCCCGCCCCGATCCCGGCGCGGCGCGGAGCGGAGCGCTGACGGGTTCTTTGTCCCTCTGTCCGTCCCGCAGCTGGTGCGCAGGAGGCACGTCCTCGCCCGGCTCCGCGACGCCCTGGCCCGGCCGGCGGGGCCCGCCGTGCAGCTGCTGGCGGCTGAGGAGAGGCTGTGCGCGCCTTTGGTGGCGGCTCTCTCCGGTAAGAGCCCTGCCGCGGCCCGGTGCGGCCGCGGGGGGAGGACGGGTCCTTCTCCCCGGCAGACGTGTACCCGTGAAGCTTCTCTGCCTGGGAAGCCAAAAAAAAAAGCCAGCAAAAGAACACCGAGGTGCCTAACGCCGTACTTGCAGCGTTCTGCGCTAGGTGTGGTTTCACTCCCTGCGGAGAACTGCCTGACGTTTGATTAGGAATCGGTTAATTAATCTCCTTATCCCCCAAGGAGCGGGACCGGCACGTTCTGAAAGCTCTTGCAATCTCCCAGAGCTTCTCGGCCTATCTGTAAAGCCTCTCTGGAGAACAGGGAGCGCTGGCGTATGACCCTTCCCTGAACACCCCCCCTTCTGCTCGCCTGCCTCAGTGCTTTCTGCTCTGGCTGGGCTGTGGCCTTACAGAGGGACGCACGCAGAAATGGAAGCGTGACCTTGAGAAGGCGCTGTAGGATTTAAGACCAAAGGTGCAAAATACATAGCATTTTTTTCACACCGTTGCTTTACATTTGTAGAAATCCTTGTAGGCGTAGGACTGTAGTACCCGCTGCTTACTGGTGGGTCAGCCTCACAGCAGGAGAGTGTTCCGCAGAACGCCAGAAGGTGCCTTTCCAGTAACAGCCTTAGTGATCTTGAGCATCTCTTACTGGTTTGCTGTTTGCCGTGGGAAAGGTCTCTGGAACGCCATCTAAAATCTTGATGGAGAAGAAATAAGGGTCTAAATGAGGGAACAGCAAGGCAGGAAGAGAAAGGTGGAGGGTATGAATGCGAGTGCCTTCAAAGAGCAAATATACTGGATTCCTTTAATTCCATGATCTCATTTGCACATCACAGATAATTCTTGTTCTTTGGGGGAAAGTGACTTACAAGCCCCTTTCCCTGCCTTGACGCACTGAATAATTCAAACAGCATTTTCCCAGTTGATTTCCCAGCACAAACTGCATTGTGCATGTTTTGGAAGCAGCTTTGTTAGAAATGGAACTTTGTGCAGGTTTAGTTCTCTCTGTTGCACAAATTTTTATTGAGTGCCGTCTGTGCACATGATCCTATACAGATGTGGAGAGAGTGGTCGTTAGGGCCAGCTCAGTCCTATGCTGTATGACCCTAACACGAAATACCCCAGAAGACAGAGGAGCTATGCTTGTATTTCAATGCTCTTGTCTGCTTTTAAATAATAATTCTCCCTCTCTTTGAGAAGCTTTACAATTGGGTGGTCTGGGGACAGCTTTGGGATTTTACTGTACTTGGTGTAACCCCTAGAGCAGTTGGCATCCCAGTCTAAGCTTGGGGCTACAAGCAATGACATGTAAGTTTTGGATAGAGCTTGGATGAACTGGGTCTCGTCTGGTGCAAGGGAGTAAGAGGGACACCCCCCCCCCCAAAGGTTTGAGCAATGCTGTGGAGGAAGAATTAATAGTAAATTCAGGAAAATACATTCATTTTTCGGAGGGAGAATATTAGGGTAAGCACAGACAGAAGAAAGAGGGTTAAGAGAACAGAGGTGTAGTGTGGAGTGTTACATACGAGAAGATGGTGAATTTCAGGTAAGCCAGAATTTCATGCAGCTTATGTTGCAATGTTCACTAGTGCTGTATGCAAATCTTTTCCAAAGGGTAAGGAATTTACTGAAGATTGGGCAGATGAGGCAGGAAATAAGTAATTTCTTCACCTGCAATGTCATAACATTGCTTTAGTTGGTCAAATTTCTGAGAGGTCATGGAGTCTCCAGGGGGGAGGTAATTGGATTGGATACGTTGAAACAAGTGGTTTGGTGTGGCAGAAGTGGGGGTCTGAACCAGACCCCTGCTGCTGTAGGTACCTGAAGTCGGAAGGAGCTGGGAGGTAGAGTTTCTCATCTGTTGTGGTGTAGTGGAGTGAGACAGTGCTTATTTTAATATATCCAATCTTACGCTCTTGTTGTACAAATGACTTGTGAAGTGGTGCCTTCAGGTTCAATTTAATGTTGGAATAGTTTCCAGATGCTTTAAATCTCGTGTTCAGATTTGGTCTCGGGATTTTCAGTACTGTGGAGAAGACTGTTCATGGTATTGGGTATGAATGCAAGACAGAAGGGACAACTCACAGCTGGGCTCTAACTTCTGTCATTCTGGAGCGTTGTTTCAGATGTATAACGTTGGATACAGGCAGCAAGATGTGGTGACGGTAGCAGTTACATATTTGCTTACATAGGTGGAGCCATTGACTTAAACTGTAAAGTACCTAAAAAATTTGCAGAAGAACTGAATGCCTTCATGTCCCTGCGTCCTGCTTATGGAGGCGCCTTTTGTGATACTCCCTGAGAGAGCATCCACCTTCCTCTGACAACGTCAGACTGGTGTCATGTGAAGTGGGGTAAACAAAACAGTTCTGAAAAAAATTTGCAGCTCTTTTTAGAAGGCATTACAGCGCTGATGAGCACAAGCAGGAGTGGGTTCCATGACTGATTGTTGTTTATCTTTTAGGGATGTTGCATACTGTGGAGGACAGCAGTACCCTGGACTTATTCATAGAAGGTGAGAGGCAGATGCCATGTCTCAATTACTGACAGTTTGTGAAGGGAGGCTCTGTCTTGTCCGATAACTATAGTGAGATGCTCAGCTTCTACACAGCTTGAATTGGAAAGAGCATCTATTTTCTGTCAACGCAACAGTGACGAGCATACTGTTCCAATATTTGGGAGCAGGGCAGTGCATGCAGATTTAAATATTTAGCATTTCTCTCACAGGTTCTGTGCATGCCATGAATTTAGTGTCAGATGGGTAACAGTGGTAAACAGTGCCTCATCTTGGGACCTGACCGAAGTCTCAAAGCAAATGGCAATCTTCCCGTAGGCTTCAGTGAGCTTTGGGATCCACTGCTTTCTCCTCAGGACAGAGAGTATTTGGGATTTACCTGCACAGGCTGCAGATTCTCTTTGTGAGCAGTCCTTCATTTGAAATCTGAAGGAAATGCCTGCAGGGCTGACAAAGCAGCAGGCCAGTTAACCTTGGGCATCTCTGTTGAGTCTAGTGGTGTTAGCAATGGAACGATTTCCTCCTGTCCAGCCAAGAAAGATGAAGGGAGGTTTGACCAGCTCCTTCCAGAGGCGTTTCGGTTTTCAGGCACTTGCTTGAAATGGTCTTGAAAAGGTGAGAAGTCTTTCTGACATGTTACCAGTCTGTTGAGAGATGGATGCTCTTGAACAGAGGAATTTTAACTTAGTGTTACCTAACTCTTGAAAGTTTTTAGAGATTCTGAGAGTTCAGGGCAAGAAAGGGCCATTAAACCATCTATAAATCGCCTGCCTCAAGCCTCTGCTGAGATGCGTAGCTCTTCAGCTAAAGTAGGTCTCCTAGATAAACCTCCAGTATTGCCCTGGATATACCAAGAGATGGTGAACCTAGAAGTCTCTGGTATTTTTTTTTTAATGATGCTTTCCTAGAATACAAATCAAAAGAGTGTGTTTTTCAAATGAGTCGTGCCATGACAGGAAGATACATCCAAGACAGCCTTAGCAAATCCCGTGGAACAATCCTCTGCACAGTGTCTCGGTAAGGGGGCTATTGTCAAAACTTTATCTGCTGAACATTCAGGTGCCCAGGTTCTAAAAATACCAGAAGAGGAACTTTGCTTCCTGAAACTGGTCCACTGGTGTATGTGTGGAGGCAGAGGCAACCTGCCAGCATCAGGCAACTCCCTTGTGATTTTGTTAGGGAAACCCCAGGTGATGTGCAGCCAGTGCCTGGTAAACGTGGTTTCTTGTTGATTCCTCTTACTTGGACAGGGTGGACAGAGTTCTTAAAGTTTCAGTGAACCCAGAATAACAGCCCTTCCTCAGGGCCGAGAAGGTGAATGGTACCACAAAGGTGACTGGGGTTTTCCTTTCTGGCAAGGTGTGTGGGATAACTGCAGTGGGGAGGAATGGCTGATAGACTGCAGTGTTACCTCAGGGATAGCAGGAGCTGGAGGAGGAGCTCTCGGTCTGCGTCTGAGGACACTCAGCAGTTTCAGTTATGATATCTTCTCTGGAAAGATGTGTTTTTAAAGGCCAATTTTCATACTGTAGGAAATTCTATCCAATTACCAGAAATTTTTATACTTTTAAGCTAGGGCTTTGTTTCCTTCCCTTCCTGGTTCCTTACCTTTACTTGGTGTCCTGATGCTCAGGTTGTCGCTTGCAGTTCATTTCTATGCATGGTTTGTAGTGCAGCTGGAACAGGACTGCTGTAATGTTGCTGCAGAGAGCTCAGGCTGGGCTATCAGAAGTAATTGCACTGAGAATGCCAATGCTGCCCTGCTCTCTCGGCACCTCTGTGCTCATTTAATTTCTAAGCTCTTTGCTCACTGGTCTGCTGAAGCCCCGTGGATGATTGATTGTGAGTGCTCTTGGGTGTGAATTACTGATCCTGGTTCTTCTGCCTAGTTCTGGTGCGGCTTGTAGTGGAGCTGAAGTCAGAACAGTACTTACGCTGCATTTTGGATGAAAGCCAGAAAGAGGTCAGTGAAGATGAATTCCCTGCCCTTCCTTTCAGTCCTTCAGAGGTTGAAGAGCTGGGAACGAGGGGTCCTGCAAGACTGCAGCTGCTGCGCTGGGATGCAGCCTCTGCTGCAAGCGGGGTGTCCTAATGCCAGCTCCCCAGCTGTGATTTTGGCAGTGTTGGTGTCTACCCTGGAGTTTTCCTCTTGCTCCCATGGTGCCTTGCAGCCATATGGCTTCGTGGTGCTCTTGTGAAGCTGTGTGGCTTCCTCAGATTCTTCTTTTCCTGCCTTACTGTTTCTGTGATATGAGGAGCTTTCCCAGCCTGTGCCGTGGGCTCTTGCTCTCTTCATTCCTAAGTTTGTGACGATCCCATGGGGTACAAAAAATTGGGAAGTAACAAAAGTGGGGAGAAATTCAGCTGGTTCATCTGCTCATGTAAGAGCTGGAGGGGAGAGAGAGGAGAAGGAACAACAAGCAAGAGATTTCTTGGATTAATTAAAAGACATTTTGGAGACTTAGCAGTGCGTTCAGGGTTTTCCTGTGGTTTATCCTAAGTGGTGAAGAGGACCCAGCTTAGAAAAAGATCCTGTTCCGGAGGGTTATGCATCACTGAGAGCTTGCTGGTTTGGGTGCATTTCTGCCTCTGGACTGTGTCCTCACCAGTGAAACATTTGCTTTCTCTGTCTCCTCTACAGCTTTGCAAAGCAACTACCATGAGAGGCAGCCTGCCTACATTCACTCTCTTGGGCAAGCTGGCAGATGCCATCCCGGGCTTTGCTGATATACTGGTAGTAGAGCACAGTGAGTAATGTGTCGTGCCCCACTGAAGGGTAGTATTCGCAGCCCTAGTACACGTAGGCATGCATGCGCTCCCCTGTCCCCTGTGTGAATTCACGAAGGTCACACAAGAAGCCTGTGCAGAAGTCAGAGTGGCATTCAGGCCTCCGGGGTTGCAGGTTCAGTACCTTCGTGGCAGGCTTGTCATTGTGCTCTTAGCCAGCCTGGCAAAACCCACCTCTGTGAACTGGGATTTGTGGGTCTGCCTCACAGGCAACATACATTCAGTTTTGCTTTCCTTCGTCCAGCCCCTGCAGGTCTGGTGAGCAAGCTTAGCTGTTTATGGAAGTAGCTGGGATGATGGATCTTCATATGGTGAACAGTGAGCTTCTCTAGCCATTTATTACTGTACCTCTGCTCAGAGGGACAGATGGTGGTGAGCACATCACCTAATAGTGGCATTCACAAATCAGCATACACCGTTCGGTCTAGTGGGCTTTTGCAAGTTTTCAAGGGAAATAGGTCGGTGCGTTTAAAAAGTCAGTTCATTGGTGTGAATGTTTGCCATTTCTGTTCCTCACATGAGGTAATTTAGTGGATCATCTGCTGATGGGATTGGCATACCCAAATGAAGGTATAAAGGCTGCTGTCTGCTACTTGTATGGCAAGCTGTACTCCTCTCCTGTTGGCACAGAACGGCTCTCGGCACACTTCGAAGAAAGGCTGTGTGGTCTCTTCTTGAATACCTTGGGGCATGCGCAGACAAAGGAGCTGCAGGTTAATTGTTTGGGTAAGGCGTTGCTGAGAGAAACTGCAAGGTGCAAGGGAAGGCTTAGAATGAGGAAGAAATCCTTGGCTGGTTTAGACGCTCTCGTGTGGGTTGTTCCCCAAAGGAGCTTTTCGCTGCTCCTGTGAAGTAGTCAATCCTTTCCATTGCTCCATAGCAGTCAAATGGCCCAGACCTGTTGCTGATCTCCCCCAGCCCTCCATTGTCCCTTGAGCCCCACATTTGCTTAGCACTGACAAATCTTCGGAGTCTCCTCAGAACTTGCACTGTGGCCTGTCCTGTCTCAATTTGATGTTTCATCCTAGGAACAGACCATCCCTCAAGGTGTCCGAATGCAAACACTATGCACGGACAGGCAGGTTTTGTAGAGCAGTGGGATGGAGTCTAACAAATATGGTCTTCAGATGTGGGGCATCCTGTTATTTAGGTTGGAAAGCTAATGTGGAAGCGGCGCTTTCTTGCATTTATGTTTCCAACCACACATATCAGCTGTTGCTGAGGAGCACAGCTTCAGCCTTTCTGACATTGCTTGTTTGTAAACCACCTGGGGAATTCCTTTTTCTTGTAGGAGGTAAGCAGGAACTGGATTGCTCCTCAGATCATCTACTTGGCTAGTAGAAATGGGTGATGATTCCTTTGAAAGTAGAATTCTTTAGCTCAGATGAATTTGTACTGACATGTACTGATGATTTGCCCCTTGTGAATTTGTACTGACATGTACTGATGATTTGCATCAATACCTGTAGCAGTACTCTATACTTTTATACTGAAGGCTTTTGTGTGTGTGTGGATATCCTTTAGCTAAACACAGCTGTTTCAGTAAGAGCCCGTGAAAGTAGAAGGGGAAGATAAATGCCAGTTCTCGAGGAAGCGTTCCAGGGAAAATGTCTAGTTATTGTTGGGTCACTGACTGTAGCTTGGAGGAAAATGTGAGTCAAGAGCTCTCCTGAGAAACAGCTTAAGGGGTGGGTACTGGCGCACAGAAGATGAAAGGAGTTGAGAGCTCCTGAGAACATGTACCAGTGCACATGCACAGCTCTTGAGAAAGAACAGGGAGCAGATCAGACCCCGCAAAAAACATCAGCAACAAGGGGTTGCAAGACATGGGGCTCATGGCAGTATCTGGGCATACAGTAAGAAGAAGCTCCCTAAACTGGAGGTGAGGGCTTTGTTAGGAGTGCAGGAAAGGGAAGGAAGCTGGCAACAAGTCTTAGGCTGTAAATACTCCTGTGTTAACGTAATCCTTGCTATCCCCAGTATGGTGCTCACTCTTGCTCCCCCTTTTGCAGGTTTGCTAAAGGAGCTGCTGAAATCTGACCATTTTGTATCCATTCTTATGAATAATTCAAAAGCAGAGGAGGAAACTGAGAACTCTGACTTTTTAGAAGGGGAAAATCCACTGCCACTTGTTCTCAAAAAGGTGACTGCTGAAGTAGTAGTGAGCCATCAGTAAACATAAAGAATTTGCTGCCCTGTATTGAACCTTTTATCTGAGGCACTTGGGGTATGCTGTTGCCAACAGCAGCAGTAGATGCTGCAGTGGGAAAAGGGGACACCCCTGCAGATCGCCTCATTGTTCATTCCTGCGTCCTGGGGGTCGAGGGCGGGGGGGGAAGTTTTACTCCTGGCCTCAGTTGATTTTACTCACTCACACTTGAGGTCTGATACAGTGCTTGTAGTGCCAGCATGACTAAGCACAGGGGCAGAGCTATTCATACTCATAGTTTGCTCTGTTATGGTTCTCATTTTGCGGGTTTTTTTGAGTGTGTTTGGTCCAGTGTTTTATCTTGCCTTAGCAAGTTTAATCTGTGGAATACATGCTAAAAGTGAGATCTTAATTTATGTTTTAATTTTAAAATGTAGACGAAACTGTTCCCTACTCATATCTGCATGGTTGACTTCCTCTCTCATTTTGACTTTTGTTTCCCAACAGCTTTTGTTGACTAGAGATGAGATGTTACAGGCAGCAAGTTCTCACTGTGTGGCTGCAGTGCTGGTTCACTCTCCCAACAGATATGCTCCTGCTTTTATCCATGCAGATGTCCCAGGTGAAGAAATGCAGTAGCATCTTAATGTTCATCTCCCAGTATCAAACCACTCCCCGGCTGTTTGTTTTAGGAATCAGTCTGGCTCCATGAAATCCACTGATGGCACAATGTGTGCACTGACCATTTTATACCAGTAACAATGGCTAGTGTGATTTTAGGAATAGAAGGAGGAAGTAAGTTTTCGAAAGAAAGTGTAGAAGCAGCTCTCAGCAGGCAGAATGGAGTTTCCACAGCAAGAATTTGGACAAGTCCTTGAGGTCAAGGCCTTTTGTGCGGGACCTTAGATACAAGCCTAAACAGACTGGGGTTCCATCTTATCCCACTAACTCTTGTGAGTTTGCGCAGAATTTGGTCTAGGATTTAGCTTTAGAATGCGGCTGTAGGAGATGGTTTGTTATTTCTCTGTAATCCCAGAAGACAGAAATGCTTTCATTTTACAAATTCTTTGGGAGATGTAAAAGTTCTGAGGAAAAAAAAAAAGATCACTGCCTCTGTGGTAAAGCTTGCTTTGTGGCTTTTCATTTGTGCCAAAGGCTAGAGCCACAATTCAACTCCTGCCTGCTGAGTTTGTGCTGGGAAGATGCCTGCCTGCGGGACTCTGCTCTCCTGTCACCTTGTTTTGAAGACTAGCGTACCCCCAAGCATCCGCTCCATTCTCCATTCCAGCCGTTCTCCCTGTGGCTGTTGCTATGCTTCCTCGTTTCCTCCTCCTCCCTCTGCTCTGTTCTAGGAGCAGCTGTGCCATGCTGTGAGCAGAACTGCCTCAAACCGGGGTGACCTTATTTGTGTGTGTATGTGTGTTTGCAGAATTCCTGTTTGAGTGTCTCTCGTGCAACAGTGAAATTCTCATTTGGTCAGTGTATTGCTGCCTGCTCCTCCTAACTGAAGAGCGCCTTTTCTTCTCCAAGTGTCACACAGTCTATGGTGAGTCATCAACCTTTCTGACAGAGCGACTGCAGTAATACGGTGGGCATTTGCTGTGCCTCTAGCTGAATTTTCAGTGCTTTACACACAACCACAATTTCCAGTCAGGATGGATGAAGGACTGAAAATGAGTAACCATCAGACACGTTTGTGATGTCCAACATAGCTTGAATTACAATGTCGCTGTTCTAATGAGTTCCTGGTGAGTATGCATTCGTTATAATAACTAGTTATCATGACTGACACTACCTAAGTTACTATTAGGTGTTTCTGTGGACATGCCAAGAGTGGATCTAGGAAGAAAGGCTAATTTCCTTCTGTTCTTCTGGACTTACCTCCAGCAGTGGAGGCTGGAGCCTGTTTTCAGGGAGCTGGGTGAATGCTCAGCAGTTTGGGGCAGTTGTTTCTGTCAGTGGCTCAGAAGAATAATTGTTTAAATCTTCCTTCCTTTTAAAAATTAATTTTGCTTCCATCCTGGAATTTGGGGTGTTAAAAGCCCTCTCTGTGACTTCTCTTGAACATGTGCAGGCATTGAATCTCTGGTGAGGAGTCTCCAAGATGTCCTGCAGCTGAACAATGTGGAGTTGCACAAACAAGGGCTCCTGCTCTTCACTGAAATACTGAAACGGTAAGGGAGTACCCCCATCAGGCTTGCACAGGCGGAGTTTGGTGCCCCAAAATGGAGGCTGCGGTGCTTTTGTGTTCTAAGGTTTTTGCCCGAGACCAAATATCTACACCCCCAGAGCCTTTGTGTTTGAAAGATGTTGCTGAACAAATGCATCTCCCTTATTCTTGTGAAGAAGGGCCAGATGGTTGTTTCCAAACCTCCCAGCTTGTCCTCTTTGTGCATGCATCCGCCAGTATATCTGCCTCTTCCTGCTTCCTTGCCAGTCTGGGAGGTGAAATCTCCTTTCAGCTGTAGATCGAGCAGGAGGGAAGGCTAGGAAGGTTCAGGTGTATGTGAGCAGGCCAGCTCCTGCTAAGTGCGCTTCTGTGACAAAACAGCATGCAAATTCCATGGCTTCTAGTCTTGTATTGTCACCTAAGCTAAATTCAAACAGCAGAAACAAATTCTAGGCTGAAATACTGATGTCTTCTATCACTTTTTTCCTCTTGTTTTCTGCTAAGGAATAACATACCCTGGCTTGTTTTTCTTTTGTGCTTCCTGTTCTTGCCTCTATGATCTCATTCCCATCCTGTCATGCTAGCGACAGGGTCTTGTTTTTGCCACTTAGTTCCCCCGAGAAAGCCCTTGAGCTGATTTTTGGAAATGTCGTAGTCAATTCTGTAGCAAGTAGCAGGGTAAAATGGAGAAGGAAAAGCAGCAGCGCTAGAACAGTGTGATGATGCCAGTGTGGTATCTGTCAAAAAGAGAAACCAGGATGCTGGAAACACTGATTATGCTTGTAAAACAAAGAGAACGCTCTGTGCAATTACTCTCATTTACTAGCACACCCATTCTGCTTCTCTGAGCTTTGCCTTAGAAATGATGTTTAATTTAAAACTATCTCATAGTGGGGAAAAGGGTCTCATCCTGGAACCTCTCCTCTTGGTTCTCCCTTGCAGCTGGATTCTCTTGTGTAAGCGAGCCCCACACTCTGGTGTTGTCCAAACAGGACCTACTGGTCCCCTTGGCAGCCTGTCAGGAATGGTGGGTAGCTGTCCCTGGAGTGCCCCTTGTCTCTCCCAGCACAGACAGAGTGGCAGGCACAGTTTGGGACCCAAAGGCAAGAGAGAGGCTGCAGGAAGCTGCAAGAGTGCTGTCCTTCACACTTTTCTCCCAGGCCCTGAAGACTTCATAGTGCACCATATTGCAAGTGGGTTTGTGCCTCTTGAATGAGTCAGCAATACTCCTCCATCCCTTCCTCCCTGCATGAGTCAGTGAAGACTTTTTTTTTTTTCCTGATGTGGTTTACTGCAGAAGGTCAGCGATTAGAGAAAGGGAATATGGAGCATTAATAGAATTACAGTATAAGTAGAAACAATTTGGAAGTTCAGCACATCACTTAAGGCTTGGGGAGGCTGCTGCTGGTGCCCGAGTTCCACAAAGCCTTTTCCTCACCTTGCCCACCTCACAGCTTTTTCTCACAGCAGAATGTGAGGTGATTGCCAAGGTGGGTTTCATTCCACTGAGTGGCTAAAAAGAGTGGTTCTGCCTCTGCTTGCTTTTTGCCCTGTAGCTGGGCTACTAGTGTAATTTTTGCGGAAGTTCATTTTCCTCTCCTCTTTGTGCATGGAAGCATGTGCTCCTGACTTGCTTTAGTTGGGCACGTCCGTGAAAACTGAGTAACAGGGCATACTTTTGGCTTCCAAGTCTGGCTTCTGTCATGCTGTGCTGCTTTTCTTGCTTCACTTCGGAGAGGCCCTCTGGCAGGCTGTTAGTGCCTCTTGTCTGCATGTAGCATACCTGACTTGCCAGGAGCCAAATGAGCACAGTCTGCCATTTACACAGCTCTGTCCGATAATGGGATTAATGGCTTGTCATCCCTCCGTGCTCTTGTGCTGAGTGCTCAAAGGTGCTGGGTCACAAGGTGATCAGATGACCAAAATGCTCACTGTCGAGAATTGTCAAAACAGTTGGATTGTGTTTATTTTCCTGATTACTTTTCAAGTTCACAGAAGACCCTGTCCTTCTGACAGCATCTGGCCTTAGAAGTGCTATAGGACTGTGAGAGAAGCTATTCTCATGGCATCATCCTTGTTCTAGGATGGTGGTGTTTGCTTGTTCACTCAGAAATATGAATTACCAGATGAACCTGCAAATGCCAGAGCAGATAGCCTCAGCATACAGTCCTAGGCAGAGGAATCACCATATTTTGCAAAGCCTGTTTTTCTTGTGCTTTTCGTGTCAGTGTTCACTGGTGCAGTCACAGGGTTATCCAGGCTGTGAGTTTTTTCATCATAGTAGGGCTCCAGACCTGCTGAAGTTCACTCTTTGTAGCAAACCCTCCACCTGCTCAAGTCTGAGACTACCTCCTTGAGAGCAGCTGGCTCTGAATGCTGAAAAGCATGGCTGGAACCACACGGCTCAGCTGTCTGTTTGGTGAAATGAGAAGAAGGCACTACAGTTACTTAACTGACAATATGCCCCTTGATTACTGTTTCCTCTTCACAGGCAACCAGTGGAAATCAAATTATTCACAAACCGAGGTGTATGTATAGAAGCCATTGATGTTTTGATGGAGACAGTGAACTGCCCAGTGCTGGAGGTGGTAGTGGAGGCTGCGAGAGCGGTGGCAGCTTTCCTGAGGTAGGCAGCAAAGTATTTGCAGGCTTTTCTTCAGATAGATCTGTTGATATCATGTTGGTCTCTGTGCCTCCCCTGTGGCTGTGTGGGTGAGTGTGCTCTGCAGTGGGACTTCTGGCTGAGACAGGCGTGGGTACAGCAGAGCTAGCTTCCCACCCGCCTCACAAGGCTGATGTGGTAGGCAGTAAGTTGCTGCAGCAAGGACCTAGCATCCCAGGCAGGCTTGGACTGCAGCTGCTGTGGCTTTGTCACTCTGTGCCCCATCCAGATAGGTAAGAGCAAGCATAAGACTGTACAGTCATATGCTTCCTGACTGTAGTGGGAGCGGGCAGTGAATGCAGTGAGGCTGTGTTTGGGCGCGCATGTGGATGAAGGCACTGTTCAGATATTGTGACCTTAGTATGGTGTGCTGGAGAGAAGTGGCAATGGCATATTGCTGTCAGAAGACCAGTTTTTCTGCTGGTGTTGCCTTCCCAGGTGGAATGTCCCCAGCAGGGAATGTGCATGCTGTCTTTCTCTCTGCTTGTCCAGGAAGGACCATCTGAGCTCCCCTCCAGTCCCATACGAAGAGCTGCAGAAGCTGCTGGAGGCAGTGCTGAAGCGATGTGCTGACCTTTCCCCACCACAGAGTAGCAAGAGGCATGCAGTAAGTCAAAAGTTGTTGTTGCTTGTTGGTAGGACCAAGCAGGACAGGAATGATCCTCCTAGCACACTGTGTGGCTGTTGTATATATGTTTTGTCCCGTTGCCCTGTGGCTGTTGGGTTCTCTGGTGTTTCTTTTGATCCTTGTGCCTTGAGATGGTACCAGTCTTTGTCTTTGAAGTAGCTGAAGATGGATTCTGGTGAATGTTGTCTTTCTAAATCAATGAAGATTTGCGGGGCACCACCTGAGCACGCTGCTCTCTTAACATGTCCAGTACTCCAAAGTCATTTGAACTTCCCCTTCTTCAGGCCCCCACCTTGTAGGCTGCGTCCGTCAATGTATGTTTTTTGCCAATGAACGTCTGTTGCTGTGCCTTCAGACCAAGAGGGACAACATATATGCACTATGATCCCTCAGCAAGGGAGCTGTTAGCCACTCTTTGAACTGCAAATCCTTTCCTGTTCCTGGAATACGTAGTTAGTGTGATGCGCTGCTGGGACCTACACACTTCTGAGGAGAGCCCCCATTACAGATGGGTAGTGAAAAGACAGGGGCTGAGCCTTCTTGCTCTAGGCTTAGAGCCATGTAGGTTTAGATTGCATGTCTGTAGTGGCAAGAGCATCTTGCTGGAGCACCAGCACTCCAAGTGCCTGATGAACTATCTTTAGGCCCAAGTTCTGTGCTATCAGATGTCTGTCTTCTCTGCCTGGAGAAGGCAGAACTTCTTTCTGCCCCGTAGGCAGATGTTGGTCCGTCGTTTACACACACACGGAGCTTGGTGTCCCATTCAGAATAAGGAGCTTCACAGGAACGAAATTAGGCAGATCGTAAGGACATCCAGGCTGTCTTTAAAGGGAGAAAAGAGGAAATGATTGTACCTGTACTAAGGTATCTCAGCCTCAACTGGAGAAGGAGGAGGAGTTCTTAACTGCCAGGCACCAATGTGTCGCTGTGCCCTCCTCTGGTAGTTTTCGGAGAACACCACCACAACAGGTTAAGGCTTAAAGGCAGATGCCAAGTGGTTCCAAGTTTGGGCAAATGATTAACTCTGATGCTGCAGTTGGCTTCTGGCTGAACTTGATAGGATGCTGTGTGGGAGCAAGAGCTAGTACATGGGAGTTGCTTACAAATCTGAGCCAAGGTGGAGAACTTCTAAGATTTCACTGCTGACCAAGGAGAGGAACTGTTCAGTGTTGTCTGAAGAATAATTGGAAGAAACAAAATGTAGAAAAATACCAAGTTTTCCCAGAAGGTTTTGAAGCTCCATTAGCTGAGCTGTTTAAAACTCAGATTAGACCAAACCTTGGCAATACAGACTGTAAAGACAGGGCAGTGCAGAACTAGTAGCTCTGTAACTCTGTCCTCCCTGTGAAGAGCACAAAGGCTCTGCCCTCCCTGGGGAAAGCACAATAGTAAAAAAACAGTTATGTGAAGGAAGTGAGTGAAATGCAATCTGTTGTTCCTCCAGCTGCTGGTATCAGAGAAGAAAGCTATTTTTTCTGACAGTGAACATAAGCTTTTAAAGATTTCTCTCCTTTAACAGGGTGATCTCCTATTCTCAGTGTCTCAAAGTCACCCAGCAAACAGACATCTTAGCAGAGTTCCTCAGAGGCAGGGCCAGTTGTTGCTAAACACTCTGGAAAGTTTCAGAAATGCTTGCAGGTGAGGACAAGTGTGGGGGTGGTGGGGGGTGGTGGTGTGTGTGTCCATGTCCTTCCATCCTTCTGTCCATGTAACTGAATTCTTCTACCCAACCCCACCACTGAAATACCACAGGGGAGTTCAATGCATAGCACTTGTCAGTGAAACAACAGAAGGAGGGATATGTAGTGATACTGAAAATTTTGTGACACCTGTATATGTCTCCCAAGAAATTTGCCTGGGACCTATCAGTTTATTTCATGTCTTTGGCCTTTGAGGAACTGCTTGAAAATTGGCCAAAACTACTGACCATGCAAGAACGGTTGGAAGTTATGTGTGAAACCATATTCCTGTGCCCTGTGGTATGTGGTCTCACTGCTGGAGGGGATTAACCATTTAACAAATGTATATCTGCTCCAGATGCTGGCCTTGGATTTGCTCATGTCTGTGACCTGTTACTGCAAGTGGGTTTATAGGCACCAACTTTTCCTGTTTTGCTGGATGAGAGCTACCTGTTGCCCTTAGCTGCACAGCAGATGGTGGTAGATGAGTTTGTGTATGAGTCTGCATCTGTCGTTAGGGAAGTCTGGCCAACTTAGTTATTTTGCCTTGCATCACTTGCATTTGGCTTGGCTGAGATAATTCAGTCAGAAGCAGGTGTCCCTGTCTGCACTGACCCAGTGTTTTGGGGTGGTGTTAGAGGGCAATCAGATTCTGTCATGGTTTTTAGATCAGCTGAATGGTCCCTGGCTGATTTTCACAAGGTTTGCTCTGTGGTGCTCCAGGCACTCTGGCCTGGCTGATAATCTTTAATCTTGCCACGCTAGGGCTTCTCACAGCAGATATTTTCTTCACAGAAGCTAAGTCTTCCTTTCCCAACTTGTACTGTTGTGGAACATTGCTGACTTTTAATAGCTTCACTCAAAAGGTAACTCTGTGCGATCACCAGATTCCTGTATTTCCAACACGTCAAGTGTTTGTGCGGTCCTTAATGGTGAAAGTTGTGATGGAAATGTAGTATCTCTTGACTTCCTTTACAGAGTGAGGAGGATTCCTCTTTCCTCTGGTATCCGCTGTGTGTTTGTAGGTTAGCAGTGGAATTCCAGAGTGACCCCATGGCCCAGGAGAATGCTTTCACTGCCCCCAACTCCAAGAGCAAGGACACACTGAGCAACTTCTCTGAGTTCCTGTTAAGGATTTGTGACAGTCTCTGCATCCCCATGGTCATGGTATGGTTTCTTTTGAACTTGATCTATTCCTTGGGTACCTAGAAAGGTGCTTGAAAGCACCAAGAGTGGGTTGCACAAGTGATTTTGGGGGAAGAGAGCATGCCACCTCTCCAGAGCCAAATGTGGCATTGTACAGTTCATGCAAAATGGGAGGTTACCATCTCAGAGGGTGGAGAAATTCATAAAGCTTCCATGTGGGTGGCAGTGTCTTTCTTCAGACTGTGCAATCCCCATAGCCTACCTGCCATGCTGTCTAATCCATGGCAGGTCTCGATGTTGCAGAAAATGAAAGAGTGCTTCAACTGTTGTTTCTTCTTCTGCCACTTTTTCAAAACTTGCCTGTGTCCTGGAAAGCAGTGGTATTTTGCGCCTGCAGTTTCATTTTCACACTTCTTTCCAGAAGGTATTGAGGAGGCTGCCCAGTCTACACAGCAAAGGCAGTACTAAGCATTGTCCCTTAGTAAGGCCAGGGACATGGTTTAAAAAGCAGCCGTGGAGAGTCATGTGTGCTTTAGTGCTCCATACAGACCTGTTACTAAGACACTTTGAGGAGAGTTGTCAAAGCAATGGGACTCTTGTTGTGGTTCTAAATGTTGAGTACATTTTGCTTGTGCAAAGGTCACAGGTTCAGCTGTATGGATTCTTGCCGCTGTTGGGAGCTTGGAGGTGTTTTGTTTTGCATTTTTTTAACCAATCTCTTGGTAGGCAGCTGCAGTGGCATTGCTGTTCTCCTCCCTGAAGGGAGGGTGCAGTGCATGCGCATTTTGGCAAAGCTGGAGTCAGTGCGCTCACTTTCTTTCTCACTGAACTTGGGTAAAAATCAACGGACTGTGAGAAAATTGTCCAGTGACCTTCTACAAGAGTGAGTCAAGTCATTCTGTTCTAAACAGTTTAGGACTGGACTCTGTAGAAAGCTTAAAAGCCTGCGTTTGCCACTACTCAATAAAGTGCTGAAGCACAGGTGTTAAGTGTTACTGAAGTCAGCTGCTCTTAAGCATATGTCCTATGTTGTATGCCACGCTGGAGAATTAGCCATCTGACCTGTAGGAGCAGTTACTTCCAGGGCAGTATGGGCAGTAATGTCAGTTGCTGTGCATTAAGGCCTAACCAGTTGCCAGCTGGAATCGGGAAGAAGTTTCTTGTTTGATGTAATGTCTTGCAGAGTTAGCAGCTCGTAACGTTGGCAGAGGGGATTGTTAGTTGCTTTCAAAGTGCTTTGTAGGCCTGTGTACTTGCTGCCAGGCATTTTGGTAGAAGAACTGTTACTCCACTTGTTTGGATTTAGAAATCTAACTTTCTGGGTGGGCGGGAGGCAGGAAGAAAGCTGCTGCTTTCAGTGTTCATTGCATATCATGCACCTGATCTTTTCTTCTTTCCGCAGAACTACGTGGAAGGGGCTGTCAGCCCGTCAGTGATGGAGGTTTTCATCTCAACACTTAATACCCTCTTTACAGTGGTGCCAAACATGCAGAACAAGTTCTCCAAAAAGCTGGGTATGGGGGTAGTGTGGGATCATGTTCTCTGTGCTCTTAACTTAACTGATGGAACTTGCTGCTACTGCATATTACTGAGGCAATGAGCTTAACGAGACTTTATGTGGAGGATTATATTACATGTTTATATGAGTAAGAACAGAGTGTGCAGTCATGTTCAGCAGGATGAAAAAGTTATTTGGTCTAGCAATGATGATGGGACAGATTTTATTTTAGATAAGTAAGTAGTGTCAGCTTTAGCTTTTCCTCTGGAATATTCAGAATTGGCTGTTCCTGTAGGCAGGGATTATGCTGGAATTGTTGGTGGGATTTTACTGTGTAGAAATCCTATTTACTCAGTGTATTCCTTACTCTTCGCACATCAGAGAGGTGATGTAGAGAATTCCTCTTTTCTAAACATGTGAAGCTGGCAAATCTTCCCTTCTTCTCCTGAGAAAACAAATGAATCTCAGATACTTCCCTCCAAACCAAACTCAGAGTAGTTTGCTTTGGAAGAGAAAGCCTAACAAATGTATTCTTACTGCGATGGCCTGCCCTGTTCACCAGTTTGCATGGAGATGTTGGGATGGTTATGGGACCTGCCTAGTCTTTTCCCTTATCGTGCACGTTCTGTACTCCTTCGACATTTTTGTCTTGCTTTCTGTCTAGCATCCTCCTCCTTCATCCGACTGACACTGGAGCTGAAGGCCAGATTTTGCTCTGTACAAAGGTATTGTGTGTATTGTGAGCAAGTAAAAAATTTCTGGATGGGAAAGCAGATCATGCCTAATCTAATGCATCTGATTAGGCAAGACGGGAGGCTGAAAGCCTCAAGAGTGGTTGTATCTTATTGGAAAATGTAAATGGTAACTGACAATGGAAAAGCCGGATGTGGGAGAGGGGAGAAGCAGCCGGGTAGGGAGCGGATGGATTTACACACTGTTGTGAGAATTCTGTGCTCCATCGTGAGCTGTGCAGATAGAGGTAAAGCAGCCTGACTTTGGAGTAGTCAAATCAGTGGGTGTTTTGAAAAGAAGTAACAGTAGCATCAGTTCCATTGGAGCTCTGGCTTCCTAGGGCACATACTACCACTGTCTTTGTTCCTCATGGTGTGATAATGTATATGAAATGGGAGGGAGGAGGAAGACTTCAACAGCAGACATCGCAAAGGGCCTTCTATAGCAGAGGCTATGATTTCTAGGTTGAGGAGCACTTGGGGAGACTCTCTGTGGATCTGCAGAGATGTTTTACATCCCCTTTCCTGTGACTGTATCTCATTAAAAGAGTAAACAAAATATACAGCACCCCTAGTCCAGGTTACCACTGTGGAACTTAGAGAAGGGATGTTTGTCCCTGTGAATGGTGTGAGCAGGGAGTGATCTAAGCCTCTGAATACAGTAGTGTGGGGCACCAAGGATGGTCTGTTACAGTGCAAAGAAGTTTGGTTATGTCCTATTCTGCAAAGGAATAATTGGAGAGAGAGAGAGAAATACCTGGAAATATCGCTGTTCTCACCCTTTAGTTAATGTTTTGGCATTCTTCATTGTTCATCCCTGGAAACAGCATTGCTACAAAATCTCCTTACTGGTGTTTGCCAGTGGAATCAGGAGCCACTCTCAAACACCTCCCACTGTTCTCTGTGTTAGGGGTCCTGCCCTTACAGGACTCCCTGTGTATACCAGGTATGATGATTGTGAGAGTACCCCACTGCATTCATGTTGTCCCAAGGTATGTGAACACGTTCACTGTTGTCACCATGCACACCCACTACATCTGTGAGCTGACTGTCCTTTAGGAACTCCTCATTTTCCTGGAAGCCCAGGTTGGCTCCTGGAGTCCTGTTGTGAATGGGGCAGGTGCTTGTATGTGATCATTCAGTAAGCTGAGGTTCTGGCAGGCAGCATGTGGTATTAGAAGCATGAAGGGGATGTTTCTAGCCTTCTTCACTGTGTCTTTCTACTCTTCTTCACAGTAATCCTGCCTTGAATCAGGCTTGTTCCAGCTTCCTCTGCAGCTTGTGCCTGAGCCTTTACTCTGCCACAGAGAAGGAGAGAACTTCTTCTCAGGATGGCAAGTTTGGGGAAAGAGACAAATTGCTTCATTTAGTTTGAGGCCCTGCTACTCTCTATTTAGGCAATAGGTGTAATAACAACAACAACAATAATAATAATAAATACAAAGGAGGAGGGAAGGGAGGACACATATAAGCTCTATTTAGAGATTTTTTTTTTCCCCAGCTTTTTTTTTTAAGCTGGTCCAGCAAGGGGATAACAGTCAGAGAATGCCTTTTGAAGAGTTTGGAACCCTACCTGAAAGAATGCGTTTCATCTGCCTATGGTTTTGTTTTCATGATGACATTTATTAGCATAACTCTGCATGGCTTAATTGAAACAATATTACTTGCCACATAGTCACCCATATCTGCAGATTAAGGTCATTTTTTCCTCTGGTATACTCTGTAAAGCTTTTCCTGTCCATACGGTAACTTTCCTTAATAGGTAAGTCCCAATTAAATGAGATGAAAGTTTCCACATCACAAAAGCCACTTTTCCCACAGGCAGTGGTTGGTCACCATACAGGCAGCATCAGCAAAGAGCTGGGCACCTCAAACAGAAGTGTCTTTTCATCCTCAAAGCCAGCTCCATTAAATCAGGTCTCACACCTCTATTCATGCCAAATCATAGAAGTGTGCTTGCTGTATGCAGGCTGTGGGGTAGTAGGTTGGCTTTGATATTTCTTACATCAGGAGCTTCCCTAATTTAATGTGCTTGAGTTAGGGCAGGCAGATGCTATGCCACTCTGCTTCATCGCAGACATTCCTCATCACTGCCTGCCTGTTCATATTAGTTTTATTTCTAGAGCAAGAGATGTCTGAGCTCCTGCAGAAGGGTCTGCCTCAATTAAACTACACCACTGCTGAAAGCCTTCTGCTCCTGGCTGAAACCCCTGAGCCTTTCTCTTTGGATCAGTCTCTTTGCATCCACCAACACTGCCTCATACTACTCTTATACTTTGCCTACACCCTTGGGGACAGGTGAGCCAAGAGTATGCAAGGCAAGTGGTTTTGTGGCCATTACATACCATGTATTGGTGGGTAAGCCATGTCGAATGTTATTGTTTCCATTCCAATCTCCTTGAATGCAGGTTTGTCCCAGAAGCAGAATTATTTTTAGCTGTAAGAAATTTCCTCGTATCAGCACAGGACCATGGAGACTGTCCCCCTCCATACATACTCAGAGCTGCACTTTACCTGCTTGCTGTCTGTCAGGACAAAGGCAAAGCCCTGGACTTGGTAAAAGATTTCATTCCTACCTCTTGGAGCCTTTTTGTTGAAACTAAGGTTTCTCCCCACTCCCATTAACCCTCTTGCAGAAAGTCTTTTGACATAGGTGGTGAGCAGTGAGTGAGTGAAGAGTGTGCAGTGCAGCTACACTCTGGAAAGTTAACTGTGAAAAGCCACTAGGGAATATAGATTTGACTGAATAAACTTGTGTATGTGTGGGATGTGTAAATGCGTTGGATAGGCTGTGAACTCACATATGGAATATAATAAATTTCATAGCTTCAGTCTCCTGAACACATCTACAGCCTCTGCAGCAGGCTTTCTAGTGTTCCCATATGGCTCTTTGCTGCTGCACAGCTTTGAGCACTGTATAAATCCTACAAGTTTCTTAGCCTTTGTGATGCAAATGGGCTTCAGAGAATGATGTTTAACTGATATATTTGATTGTCTACTTAAAAGGCAGTGTGACTGTTTCTCACAGTAAACTCTCATCCCTTCAGCTTTTCGATATTCAGTATCTAGTGATTATTTTGTTCTCTCTCCCCTTCCCCCTCTCCCTCCCACACATTTACCAGAGGTCATTGTCTACCATAAAGAAGATCCTGGATAATCTTCCAGATCTGAGCTTGGTCTACGTCCATTGTCATCTCCTGCTGAAATTCTTCCTGCGCTACCCTGAACTTATGGGGAGATTTGGACACCAAGTCCTCCAACTCTGGTTTTCCTGGAGACACTGCAAGCAAACTGAGACTGAAGAAGCTGGTTTTGGCATGTCTGATCAGCTGAACAGTGCTAACCCGTTACTTCCCATTCTGAAGAGCAATTCCACCATTTTACTTATTTTACTGGTATGTGACTTTGGCAAGGTCAGGCTGCTATCTGATTTAGGGGGCTCTTTGGTTCTTAAAGCTCTTAGTGCTGTTACGAGGCCAAGGATTCTGCTGGAAGGACTCATGTGTGTATACACAGGCTTCCACCTCCCAGGAAAGCCTGATATAGAAAATGGGAATGTGTATGCACGTTAGCTCTTTATCTGTCATCCATCCACTGTGATGGAAGGGCATCTTTTGGGAGTTGGCTAGGATGCGATCTGAAGGGTGCTGCTGATGTATGCCATGAAAAGCCCCATTCCCATCTCTATCCAGATATACAACTGGGTACTCCAGATTCTTCTGTGGCAGCCTTTCAAGAAGCTGTTTTGCTAATTTAGGAGCAATGGTTTGCTACTGGAAGATGAGAAAGGTATGAGCGACAAAGAACTTTGAAAAAGCAGCGGTGCAGAGAACAGGTCTTGAGGGCATGGCATTCTGTTTGCTTGGGGGTTTAATTTTGTTTGTTTTTAACTGGAGAGTCTTTGTCAGAGATTTTTGCAGTACTCTTGAGTTTTCAGGACTGCAAATAGTATGTGTTATTGCTTTTAAAAGATAAAATAAAAATCTTGGGACAGGGAAAATAAATCGGTGCAGAGGTGAAAGGGGCCTTGAAGTAGCAGGACTAGTGTGTTTGTTTTTAGCTGGCATAATGAGCTCTGTTAACCTATGTAATCACGACAGAATCCAGGTCCTGATGGCTGCTCAGAAGCCTTCTCTCACCTCCACCTCTCCCCCCTGCCCTGTCACCCCTCCCCATCAGTGACCACTTGTCCCATGACTGTTCAGCCAGTCACATAGTAAATACTTGCTAACATTTCCACACAAGAACATGAGATTTGCCTGTAAAGCCAAAAGCTAAGAGCTGTGATGTTTCTTCTCCTGCCTATTAGAGAAATTAAAAGTATGTATCATTGAGAATAGAAACCCATGTCAGCAGACAGTGAAGAAGCAAAGTTTGATTCTGAGTGAGCACCTATTGGGCATTGCAGACTGGCGTGTATTTGTTCTGATCTAAGAGGCTATGAAGTAAATTTTAATATCCCAGGTTACTGAAATGACTGACAGGAGGGCTGTCATGTAGGGCAGTTCTTTCACAGTTAGGGTGGTATTGCAGAGTAGGTAGCAACATCCAGACATTTGATACCATTGCAGAGCATTAGTAAAAGTGATAAATGAGTTGACCTATCAGTACAAATTAAGAAGGAGAAGTGTCCCGTGAGACTTGCCTACGCTGTTACCTTTAGCAGTAGTTCTGGAACCTATCACTCCATAAACTAAAGCAGATGTATACATCACAGTTCTATCAATAAGCAAAAGAGAAACAGTGGCTCCTTCCCTGAAGAATGGTACTACGTTCCTGCTGTCCCTTTTCAGTCTTGCCATGTGCTCTTGCAGAAATAAATTAATTTAGCTCTGCCCTGGTCTTTAAAGTGAGTTGTAATAAATCATAGGCTTTGACAATTCACCTTTCAGTTGGGGAAAAGCATAATCAATCTGAATTTAGATGGACTAATAAAACAGTGCAATATCCTGGGGTAAATATACTGTCAGATGTAAACAAAACTTATGAGGTGAATAACCTTAGCCTGAGAATGCACTAGTAAAATGGAAAGGCCTTTGCATGGTACAGTGAAACAAAAATGAATGTCCTTCCAAGGATGATTTATTTGCTTATCTGCTTTTAATAATTGTCTGCATTAGATAGAACAGATGGTTAGTGGCTTCATCTGAGACCTTGAGCTCCTGAGTAGGAAGATGTTCACACAGTGATGCATTTACCAGGACCAGGAAGGCTGTGGCCCTTGGTTAGTGCCATTTTATGCTGTGTGTGTTCATCTGGGGGTGAACGTGGTCGTGATCACACACTGTATCCCACTTGTCTTCTCCATGCTCCAGATCTGAGCTGCTCTCTCAGAGAATGGAGATAGGCTGACTGATGTTAGATTACGTTCCTGAATGTCATATGGAGCAGATCTATGTCAGCAGAGCTGATTGTGCAGACAGCTCCCGGCCCCTTGTTCCTGAAGGCCTCAGTTATGGGCAGGAATCGGGCTCAGAACTAGAGAGGTTTTTCTGGCTCAGGCAGCCTGTTCTTACCTTAACTGCTTTCCTTGGGTATGGGGTCCCACAGCCATTTCCTCTCCATCACCCCAGTCTGGATGCACAACTATGGTGTGATAGGGGAAGGCAGCTGGAAAAGGCAGTAGGCTGTCCTGGCAGGCTATAGGCTGGGTTGCTGAGACCAGTTTTCTCTTTACCTCTTTCAGCTGTACCATTTGCAATGCAGTAGTTAGGACTACTGCGGGAGGGCAGGAAAGGCAGTGCTGACATAACACATGTTGAGACGATCATATTATGTCAGCACTACCAGGCATTTTCTGCCTGGTCTTTATGGAACTGCATCTGTACATGCTGTGGAGGTGAATTTAATATTAGACACCTTAACAACAAAACTATGCCCAAATTAAGGCTACTGGCTGTGGGATTCAGCTCAGAGACTCCAGACAGAGATCTATATTCAAGGAACAAGCTTGTGGGCTGAATGCTGTGTACACGACTCTTCCATTTTCCGTGATTGAGTGATTGTTTGTCTGGTTTATGTATGTTTCATGCAGTTTAGCTGTTATGTTGCTGCTGCAGATACAAGGCTGCCAGCCTTTTGAAAATGAGTAACTATGGACTGACTCATAAGCTTGATTTTTAGGTAAGCATCCTTAATATGCAACCTGATTTTTCAAAACAACAAGGAGAGCAGAAGTGCCAGAGGCTCTGTGCTCTTAGAAGCAGGGCCCAGGATTTAGGATCTCACTTGTCTAAAACCTTGACCTTAAATGTATGTTACACCTACACTTGTGTGCTGGATGGGAGTTACTTAGCCAAATGCATTCTTTAAACGGGATATTACTCGGAGGTGCCTATCAGACGAGGGTCCGTCTGCTTTATACAGTTTTCTATTTAATCAGGACATACTTAATCTGAACAGTACTTTATTAGGCTGTTTCCCAAGGCACCAGATTAGCATAATGGTATTAAATAGCAGTGACTTCTGCCTAATCAGGGCAGAAAGGTAATGTGTGTGCTTCTTCCCTTGCAGGACCTGGTCTGCTCAAGCTCTGTGGAGGTGGCTTGGAAGGTGTTGATGACTCTAAGGACCTTCCTGGAAAGAAATGAGGATGTCCTTGTCTGTGACCTCCTCCGGAGTCAGTTCCTACAGATTCTGCAGCAGCTGCTGGTAGAGAGCAGCTCAGCCTCCTTACAAGGTGACTCCCCGCTGTGACTTGGTCTTGCCATAAGATAACTGGCAGGGTAGATGGCTGAAGGGGTGCAATCTGGGATAAAGTGTTTTTGAACTGCTGGTGTAGCTTCAGTACTTACCTGCATGAGGAAATTTACAGACAGAAGCGTGCTGATTTAGTTTTCTTCTCCAGAGATTCTTGTTTTGAAGTGAGAGAGTCTCTTTCTATTTTAGGTTGTTCTGGCTTCAAACTGTGGTTGTTAAACCAAGGCAAGGTTCTCTTATGCTGCCGTAAGTGTTCAAGTGGAGAGCTGTGCTGGTAAATCTTCCAGCTTGAACCAGTTGAGCACTGGTGACTGAAAGGCATCCTCCTTTTTGCCTCTTCTCTGTGCAGAACAGCTTGGTATGCCTGAGTACCCTCAGTTCCCAGGGCACAGAATCTGGGAGCAGAGATCATCCGAATCATTCATGATACTGATCCTCAAACAGGAACTATGGTATCACCAGATCTCATAATTCTATTAAATCTCTCAAAGATTTAGCAGGGTTGTGACTGGGGGATATCACTCTGTTTTCCTTACTAGCACTGGCTGTGGAGTTGGGACCATTGTCCCATCATGAAAGTCACTGTGCAAAGCAGCCTGTGAGCTTGAACTGAAAGAGGGAGCAGTGCTAGGACATCCTTGGCTCCCCTAGGATAGGGCCCAGCACAGATTTTACTTGTTCCTGAGGGGGCCACTGACACTGGTAACAGCCCTGCTCTGTTTGGGGTCTTTTTCTGTGCAGCAGTTGGGATGGAAGCAACAAGAGGGAAAGTGTTTTTGCCTTACCTCCAGCAAAGTCAGTAGGCTGGAGAAGAGGGGGGGCTGAAAGCAGGAGCATGGGGGAGCACGAGGCTGCAAGATTATGGATAAGGAAGGCAATGTTGGCATCTGCTAGATCTGATCTTGTTTGGAACTGTGCACATTTGGACTTGTGATGTCCCTCTGTTGCTAATCCAGGGGTGCCAGGGGCTATGGGGAGGCAGATTGTCCATTTCCTATTGCAGGAGTCAGACCTGTTCCTCCAAACTGCTGGTGATGGAGACAGGACACTGGGCTAGAGGGGCTTTTGCAAGATTCCAGCCCTTCTGCTGCCATTAATATCCCCAGCTCCTCCTCATACTGCATCTTGAACTCGTTAACTGAGTTCCTGGCAGCCCCATCCAGAAAGTCAAACACCAGATGTACTCTGGAGACACGACTTGTCTCCCGGCACGCAGGCAGCTCTCTGTGAGGTCTGGGGCAGATAAGTCCAGGGGATCTGCATCCCTGTTCAAACAGTAGCCTGCTCTCAGACAAGAAGGTGGCCCAACAATGGGACTTTGTCAAGACTACATGAACATTAAAGACACCCATAAATGTTTCCTCCTCAAAACTGAAAACTCCTGAGCCTTTGTGAAGACATTTCCTGGAGGCGATAGTTGCTTGCTGTAGGTATGGCTGTATACAATACAAAATCTTTACCTCTTCACGGCACTGCAGAAGAGTGAGTATACGAGGGAGGGGGTCGCCCTGGGGAGTTGGTGGTCTAAGCAGCTCCATTCTCCTCACGTATAGACCTGCCGTGTGGGCCTCTCGCTTCTGCTGTCTCTGCTCTGCCCTATGGGGTGGGATGGACAGCATTTCCTGGCCTCACAAGGTGGAGGAGAACAAATGCTGTGCAGCCAAGTGCTCTGAGGTGCTGGGCTGCTGTCAAAGCACAGGCTGCCAGTGAACGTCCAGTAGATGGGAAAAGGGCAGTCTGCAAAGGGCTTATGAGGTTTCAGTTTGAATGTGCAGTGACCATGCCCCTTAGATGGTTCACTAAGAGTGTAAAAGACCCTAGCCTCCTTTTTCCCCCTCTTGTCTAGTTGTTCCTAGAATGGTGTTGGCAGGATCCGGCATGTAACTCAGGCTAACCCACAGTGGCAGAAAGGGAGCCAGATCCAGTGGGGACTGTAGAGATGAGAATTAAGTTAGGAGCGTGTGTGTGTGTGTAAAGGGGGAATACTTCATCCCGTCACCGACCCTCATTCCTGAGTCGGAAAATTAACAATTTTTGGCATGCTTTAAGGTACAACAGTTTAGAGTTCACTGACAAGCTAAGCTGTCTGCGCCTTTCTTAGCTAACAGGAACCTGCCTGTTTTGCTGAGCCTCCTTTTCCTGGTGCAGCTGCGGAGCAAAGGTGTGAGGGAGCTGGACAGCACAGACTTCAAGCTGCTTCACCAGGGTGAGTCCATGCATCCATCTTCTCCCAGGGGACTTTGATTTGTGCTTGATAATTGTTCCATAAGATGATTAGGGGCTGGATCTTTGTCTTTTGAGAGAAGATGTGCCTTGCATTACAGTTATGGTTGCTTTGAGATACTTTCATAGCCAGAGCGTGGTAAAGAGCCCTGGTTATCAGTTCAGTCAACAAAACCCAGGTTCTCTGCCTCTTGCTTTTACAATACGTTTGTTGTCTGAAACCTCACAAGATGGCCAAAGTATTCTCCTGGCCGTGACATGATTTCAGGGTCTGTGACTGTTGTGGACTTGGCACGTAACAGTATTGCTGATGAGCTTCCTGAATCATCCTTCCCCATCCATACTTGCTAAAACACTCCTGTGGGGTTCAGGCCACAGGGGTGCCCTGTGACGAACCAGCCATCAGGGACCAGCAGCCCTGTGAACCTGGGCTCTCCCTGGAGCGTGAGTCCAGAGTATATGGGTCCCAGCCAGCTGTGGGACTTGCCCACTGCACCCCAGAGACACAGAAGAGCAGGCCATGTTTGTTCGCTCACCATACTGTGACCTGCTCTCTTGGCTGGTCATCCTTACTTGGCGACTGCTCCCTTCTTGCTTGGCTATTGGAGGTTCATGCAGGCTGTGAAAAAAGAATAGATACTAGAGGGAAGTTCAGCTGATCCATCCTGTCATCTCTTCCCTGCTCTGACAAACTGATCTCTCCAGCAGACTTTGAAGGACTATCCCCTTGAATTTGAAAGGTTGTATGTCTCAGGGCTGCCTGTGTTGCCCTTGTAAAGAAGCAGCGTTTCTGAAGACATTCACTAGCCCAGGGAACCGGGGGTGTGGAAGAAGCATGTCCTCTTTATGCCAGCCCTTTTTTAGCTGCTGTGGTTTCAGAGCACAGCTCAGCTGCTCCCAGGAGTCACAAGCTCCTTCTGCTCTTGCTTTCTGCTCTGTATTTTTCAACACAGCTCTCTCCCTGCCCCAGCCACCCCCTTCATTCCCTGCTTGGCTCCCCAGGCTGTGTTCTTCAGGGGTGGGTGTGCAGGGCACTCTCCTCTGACGAGGCCTACGTGAAGTCAGCTCGTAGATGGACAGGGTGTGGGGAGGCGTGTTGATGTGTGTTTTTTGAGAAGTGCTTACTCAGACTTTAAGCTGTTCTAGAAGATCTTCTGTGACAGTTTTGCTGGGCCCTGCAGTCCTGGATTTCCCTCCCAAACTCTTGCTAAACATTGTTCCTAAGGGTTTGGTGCTTACAACAAACGTGGCGTGTTTATTCCTTGTGTGAGCAGAGTTGGTGAGAGTGGAGGAGCACAGGTCTCCGTGCCATTCCCCAGTCTGGTCACCATGTGAGACAGGCACATGGCTGTTCTTGGTATTAGGATCAAACTCACTCTGTGGAAACAGGTCACTTAAGTCTGTTGCTCTTGGATTCATTGCTGCCCGATGTGATACATGCCCTTTAATATACCCTTTTCTATTCCCCCCTCCCCATTATCGTCCTCCACTGCACTGTCCGGTCTAACGCAAACACTCTAGGGCAGGTGTCTATTGCTTTGTCTGTACGATGCTCTGTTTATTTTCACTTCAGGTTGTGTCACTCTTGTCCAAATTCTCTCCCCACTGACTGACTTCTCTCTTGTGCTGAGGTGCTCTGTTCTATTGGTGTCCGTGTTATGCACGTTCTTTTGTTTCCAGTCAGTAATCTCTGTGGGAAATGCAGGCCGAGGGACAGTGACCTCCTGCAGCCATCCTTGAATTTTCTGTACTGGAGCCTTCATCAGACAACACCTTGTAGTCAACAGAGAGGTGAGGCAAGATTGTATTGATTGCTAAGTTAGTCTCAGTGAGGTTGTAGCTTGGCCATTAGAGATGGTATTCTAACTGTCTCAGCAGGTAAGGTGGATTTTTCCCCTTCCAGATGCAGCATTACAGTTAACAAAGACCATTTGGTATTTGGGATGAGTTTTTTTAGGTTGAGGGGTTTGGTTTGGTTTGGTTTTGCTGCCTTCTGATAATGCAGGAATTGGCTGCTGAGAGTCAGAACCACTGTATTTTTCTTGTTCATAAAACACAGCAGTGGGGCTCTGGTACCTTGTTTGAAATGTCCTGGTATTGCCATGGTTCAAAAAATTAAACAATAATAGAGAACAGCTCTAACCAACCTTCCAGCTGTGTTAGCTGAAGGCTGGTCATTTTATTAGCTGGCTGAATGGTCGCTTGTGCTGTGGGAGATGAATACTAGCATAGCTGGACAGCCTTACTCTGATGAGCCGTGGCAGTGGGGGCTGCCTCACTGCAGCAGAGGTGTGCTCTGCACTTCTCTTGTGCTTGTCAAACTGGTTTAACCTGTGCCATCCCATCAGCCTCTCTGATTATGTTTCTCCCACGCAGCAGTGGCTGTGCTGCTTTCCAATGTGTCCTTGCTAGAGCTCCTGCAGAAGGTTTTGGAGTACACCTGGTTGCGGTCCCCTCCTTCTGAACCTGCTTACCTGTCATCTGAGGATGCATTGCTCTGCTCTGGATGGCTGTTGGTTGCATCCCTCTTACTTTATCAGCATCGCTACAATACTGAGGTTAGAACCACTCTAGTGTTCAGATCCAGGGAATGGCTAAACCTTAAAAAAGAAAAATTGAAAAAGAAAAAAAATCTTCATTAGCAGAGGAAAGTGCTTTGCTCTGGCCTGGAATCTGCTTGCCTTGGTTGCTCTTTTGTTATTGTCCACAAGTTATTCGCTGCTGCACTTCTCCAGCAGGACTGGAAGCTATCATGTTGCTGAAGGCTGAGACACGAATCATTGGAGAGTTAGAGAGCAGCAGAAATCCTGGGGGAAAAAATGCATACCCATCCCTCCTGGCCCAAATCACTTTCCTCTTCAGGACAGAGTAAAACGCATTTTAAGGCCTTTCTCAAGGGAAGGCTGGGGGTGGGAGACACAGCTCCCATGCTGTAAACTGCTTTTTTGATACTAAAATGATCAATAATGGAACAATCAAAATCCAAACCTATTACTGGCAAGTAAGTGTTCAATATTAGCAAGCTCATATGAATGTGGGCAGTTGTCATTGTATTTGATGCTTTGCGGTTGTTGTGGGGTAGTGTCTAAGGACTGAAAGTGTGTGAGCTTTTACCTGGTCTGAACCAGCACCGTTTTTTCTCTTCTATTTCATTCTCCTCTAGGTTCACCAGTCACTCTCTCTAGACTTAACGGCAGTCCTGAATGCAGTCATCTTCAGGAAGAAGCAGCCAGTCCTGCTGTTAGGTATTTTGCATCTGTTACAGGGATTTGACTGGAAGCAGCTGCTACTACCATGTTACAGGCAGCAAGGGAGAACTGGTGACTGTGGAGAGGGATGGTGGAGGTGCTGGTGGGAATCTGGAAGCTTTGGTACATTTGGCTTTGGGAGTACATAACTGGGAGTGAGAAAAGGCAAAAGGGAACTGTCTGGAGTTCTGTGTTTGGGCAAATCTTCCTTGGGGGTAGTGACATCTGGAACTGAGCATGAACTAGGATAGTGTCTCACAGAGAGGAGATGAACAAGGGAACTTGTGTTGCCATTCCTGCCTGCAGCTGTCAGCAGCTGGTGGGCAACTCCAGTGGGCCCTTAAGCCCAAATTTTCTCTTCTCACCCTCTCCCATGCTATTGCACACGCACCAACACACAGGGCAGGGGAGAGGAAAACACTGACGCACGCTAATAAGTGACTCCCTGTTTAGTAAGCATCATGCAGTTCCTGAGAGCTGTCCTCCGACAGAACTTCTGCTCCTCTCTGTTGGTGATCGTTGGCCAAAACACAGCCCAAGGTGCTACGCCACCACAGCCATCATCACTGCAGGATGCTGCCTTGCACCCTCTTGCCACGTGGCAGGTCTTCTCGCTTGTTGTCAGTCTGCAGAACCTTATGGTGCACGTCGAGTTGCAGGTATATAAAATATGACTTTTGGAACAACACAAGTGTTGGGCTTCAAGCAGGTACAGTAACCTGAGGAGAAACCACCCTGTTACAGGACCTAAGGGGCTGCCTTTTTTTTTTTCTTCTGCCTGCATTTTCCACCCCTTACAGACATGTGATAAGGAGGAGGGAAAATGCTCTTGCTGCAGCATGGCGCAGTGAGAAAGAAGGTAAATCAAGCTATGCAGTACTCCCTGCCGCTGAACTGGATAGCTGAAATTCTGTGCGCTAATGATGATCTCCGTTTTCCCATCTCCTGCTCTGCAGGGACGCCAAATGCATAGGGACAGAGGTGGGACAAGTGTAACAAATCCCAGTCCCTCCCCCAGGTCCCTGGCAAGGTGCTTTGGGGCGTAGTACATCAGTGTACATTTAACTTGCTCAAGTGATGTTGGGCTCCAGGGGTGGTACGCTGGTTTACATTTAACTCTCTCAAGCGACATTGGGCTCCCATCTTTATTCTTTGGAGGCTGTTACTTATTTTTTTTTAGTTTCAGAATAAGTAGTCGTGCCTTTGTCTGGCTCCTTGACGTGACAGATAATTTGCAGCATGTTGCATCCCGTGAAGGAGATGAAGGGTGTTATTTTCCTGTCTTGTATGCTCTTCAGATCCTGCCACTTTATGAATTTTCCTCTTGTAATAGCTGTTGACTGGGTTGGGTTTTTTTTTCTTCTTTTCTTCCCCCTCTTGGTATTCCAGAAAGACTTGCTGCTCTCTCAAGCCGTGGTTGCCTGCCTGGAAACCTTAGTGGAATACCTGTATGTGAAGAACCAGGATGTTGGTAAAGTCTTCCTGCTCTTTCTTCTCCTGGGTTTCTCTCCTGCAGTGATTTGAGCTCTTTGATCTCCATCCAGTAGCGCCCTGGAGCAGATGCTTAATGAGTTTATGCCCAATAAGAAAAATTATTTGTATGCCTAAAGTTAATCATGTGCTTTATCGGTTGAAATCACAGTGCCAGGCTCCCCTGCAGGCATAAGCCCTCACTTTGGCTCTGGACACCAAGATGGTTTCCAGAAGGAAAAAAGTCATTCCCTACCCCCCCATATTGTAAGAGTGAGAGGTTTAGGAGTGGAAGGAGTGTAGCAATAGTCTTTCACTTCCAGGTCAATTTGTAGCAAACCTTTAGACCATAAATATAGGGGAGGGAGGATCTGAATATGATGTGTCTTCCACACAGACAGCATTGGTCACACTTTGGTCCTGAGGGAGGGAAAGGGAGAACAGGGTACTAGGCAGCCTTAGGGAATGGAAGCTGGAAATTCTAGATTTCCAGGGGCGAATGCAGACCTTGGTTTCCAGAGACCACGTCAGACCTTATGTATACCATATTAGCAATATAATCTAATATGACAGCATTGTACAGCTGGGGGAAAGAACAGACCCTTCTGCTTCTTGTCAGCCTCCTGCCACAAAGTCCAGGTGCTGGCTCTGATCTTACAACAGACAGAAAGTTCTCTGTACCCTGACCTGTTCAATTCATTTAAACACTTAAGAGAAGGGGATGGAGTGAATGAACACCAGACAAAAGGGACACTGGTGGGAGAAAGGAAGCGGTTGAATGAAGATGTAATACTGCAGATAAATGACAGCCAGTAGCTGAAGAGAGGCTATTAAAAGGCTGGGTTAACAAAAAAAAAAGGTGGCATGTTATGGGGAGGTTCTGCTGATTTGGGATTAAGCTAATGAAATGCTGCTTCAGCAACAGCTGAACCTGTCACTTTGGCTGCCCGAATTCTTGCTGTGGTACAGAAGTTCACAACAGCAATAACAGGAGCCTCCTTATTCCAAGCAGAATGAGAGTCATAGCTATGTTTGACCGAAAGATGTGAGAACACTGCAAAGAGTGCGGCCTGGACTCTGACTCCAGGAGTTGTCTCATTTGAGGCTTTCTAAAACCCTCTCTTGATCCAGAGAGTTTTCCAGATGCGCAGAGCAGGCTCAGTGCACAGTGCTGGTACTTTCTCATTTCCACCAGCTAAAAGATGCCCCCCAAACATTTTTACATGATTTTTTAGTGTTGTATTCCCATAGAAAAGATTCTTGTAGTGGCAATAGGGAGGTTATGTGACTGCCAGTGGAAAAGGGACCTTTCTAAAACCCTGGTGAGTTGCCATGCTGTAACAAGTTGTATCAGCTGACCTGTTGTAGTTGTCCATCCCATGCTCCTAGCCTGCAATAAATACCAAGTAACAACACTTACCTTCAGCATTCAGTGAGAGACTTCTGCTGTCATAGACAGTGACCTTGAGCCTGAACTTTGTTTATCATATATGTTCCTTACTAAGAAAATGTTCTCTACTGATTGTATTGCTGCCATCAGCCTGGCTGGTCCCCACAGTATGCTCTCTGCTGCAGATCCAGGCTCGGTTTCTGCAGCTTATGTTATAGAGCTTTCTTCATTCCCCAAAGGGTATTCTGCAGCTAAATAAAACCTGTGGTTAGGAAACTTGTCCTCATATTGAAACCAGAGGGTATTATTTTTAAAACCCTGGGCTAAAGATATCCCCTTACTATTTTATGACGTGCACCCCAGGAGAAGGTTTCTCTTCCTGTACCAGCACAAAGATGGACAAAATGTATTTTCTGCTTTAAAAAGCTACTAAGCTTTTGTCCTCATGACTAAACTCTTGCCCAAAGAGTGACAGATTAAAAAGCAAGTAAGAACAGAGCAAAATATCCCCTTAGTGTTTCACAGTGTGGGGTCTAGAAGAGAAAACTTGGGGTCAGTATTGAAGACTGTCCTTATCTGGGTCCAGCCTGTCACTTGGCCAGTTTTAAAGCTGTCTTTGATTGGCTTCTCCTTCTCTCCCAGCTCTACATGTTGCTTCACAGCCCTGGCACCGATTCCTGCTCTTCGCACTACTCAATCGGGGCCAGAAGTCCCTTCTGCAGCCAGGAGTCCTCAGGCTGGTGACTTTGGTGAGCAGGGGAAGGGCAGGCTGTTGGCCATTTTTACCAGTATGTTGGTACAGTGCAGTTATTGGAACTTACCCCCTACGCACACACAATCTCAGATACTGCCGTGGCTTCGTCTGGCACTATATTTGTGCCCTATAATAATGATATTTTAAAGTGAACTTCCCTTCCACACCCTGCAGAAACTGACTGCTGTTAGTGAGCACCTCCTGTTCTTCTGGTGTTTGTAGCATTTATTTACATCATCTAGGACCGCTGGGGAGGAGAGGGGAAACCTGCAGAGAACATGCAACTGCTGTTACCAGTCAGGGAGCGTGCTGCAGTGCTATGGAAAACAGAGCTCTGCTTGGCATCACAGCTTGTCTCCCTGTCTTTGACCTTACAGACCTGACTTTTCGGGGGGAGAGTTACCGCAACCTCCTGCCCTGCTGTAGGTGGGCCCTGTGAGCAAGAGAGGGGATGTGGTCCTACCCAGCAGAAACACTGCAGACAAAGCCCTCTTGGCAGTGGATGAAAGGAAGACGTTTAATGTGAACCTTCCTCCTCCAAATACAAGATGTGTCTGTGAATATTTGCTATTCTTACTTCACTTTTAAAAGGTTACCTGGTTTATTTTAGTTCCTTCCTGACCTAAACCAAAATAAGTCTGGTTATAAACCAGAGCACCATCAACACAGATATTTGCACTGGTTCTATTAGAAGTGGTATAAAAATCAGGCCTGTGCTTAAGGGGCTGCAGCATGCCGTTACATAGAAGAGGCCGTTCCAGGAGATGAGTCACTGTTGGAGTCTGTGGGTCTTTCACTATTTAATGCCTCTATTTTTTTCCTTTGGTCAAGTTTCTGAAATATCAGAGCAGCAATATTATTTCTCAAAAAGAAATTAGCCAGATTCTCCAGGAGGCAGCAGAAGCCAACTTAGCAGAGCTGCCTGAGGCCACATCTCGTGCTCTTCACCTCTTCCTTTGTCAGGTAAGAGCGCAGTGACTGCCTAGGAGAATGGGAAGGGAATCCCTAGGGGTTTGCTTTAGCCTTTGATGGGGAGCCGTAAACTTCCTTTGAGGCGGTTATAGTAAGATGAAGAGGAATCCCGCAGCTGCTAGCTTGGCCTACTGCCTTGAGGGGCGTACAGTGAAATAGAAAGGGAGTGATGCCAGCAGCTGCCTAAACTGTGTCGTCATATTGGGCGTCCCCTTGATTCCCTCCTGGATCAAAGTTTGAAGGTCTCATTGCTCTGTGTGGAGCTGAGGGAGGGAGGTTATGAGGAACAAGCCCAACAGTTTCCTGCTGGTCTGGAAATCGTTCGTTCTTCTGACTGCTCAGATTCAGAGCAGTCATTGCCAGGTGGAGCCAGTGCAGTCGAGGACCATTCAGACCTTGCTGGAGCACCTTGTGGGACAGAGGACCGCATGTGTAAAACATCAGGACATTGTGTATCCTTTGCTGGGCAGACACCTTTGATAGGTGATGTGAGGGTGGTAGGTGTAACAGAGGTGGAAGGGATTCTTGATCTGCTGCTCCTTCCCTTGTTCCAGCTGAAGGTGAATACAATTGCAAAAACTCGGAGTGGTTGCTACACTTGGCTAACTTTGGGATGAAAGGCTTTGTCATCCCCAAATTTGAAAAGACATTTGGGAAATGAGGAGACATTTGGGACTAAAGATGGGTGGGTCTCTGTGCTGGGATTGCATTCATCTATATGGCAGGGGTGGTCTGATGAAAGGGGAGCAGGCCAGGGAGACTGTGACTTGAAAGCAGTAATGATCTCCCTGGAGGATGAGAAATCACTTAACCTCTGTCTGCGTGCTAACTAGCACCAGTACGCCCATGAAGTCGTGGAAACCCGAAGATGACTCGAGCACTTTCAGAGTGCAGCGAGCATTCGGAAGCTGCCGAGTGGAGTTACTGAATTTTGTTCTGCTCGGCCTTAGAGTCCCTTCCTGAGACCTGAATCCTCCTCTTCATGGACGGGAGGTGGGGGCCACTCCCAGATTACTTGTGGAGAAGGAAGGGAGCCTGGCGCAGTGTTTGTTTATTTCTCAAACCAACTGCTTTTGCCTTCCTGTTTTCATCACGCCGCATTGCCTCAGACAGGTAGCAGTGATGGAAGCAGCCCCAGCAGTGATTTCCTGTTGGGGTGGGGACTTCCTCCATTGTGGGACACTGTCATCGGCCACGTGCAGGGCATGGACTGGGTGAGGCATTTGCTACCTCTGAGAAGTAGCTTGTCCTCGTGCTTACCCCCACCGTGATACTACTGCACTGTGGTGGGACACTTGGAGCGCAGGTTGTCTGAGTGGAGACCACCCAGCCCCATGAAGTTCCTCTGCACTGCCTTTGCCTGTCTGTACAGGGGTGAGGGAAGGGGGACAGGAGGTCTTTTTACATTGCGGAAGCGGCTCCTCATTTCTGGCTTTTACACATACAAAGAAGCCTTCAAATCTTGGTTGTTAGGAAGGGGTTTGGGTACACTCAGAGAGCAGCAGTGGTGGCTACCTGAATGGAGAGTCATGAACGCAGAAGACAAAACCCTCTGGTCAAAACCAAGTTTTGACATCAGTTTTGTCGAAAAAGAACTTTCTTCAGGTTCGTCCACGATGGTGTTTCTCACATCTGTTGGTGGGGTTTCCGTGGCTTGGGGGAGGGCTGGTTCAGTAATGAAAACCTCCCATCAGCAGTGTGTCAAATGTGGGAATTCCCGTAGCGCGCTGGAGTGTCAGCCATGCCTTCCCTGCGGTTTCCGCTCATGCCAGCCACAACAGATGTCTGGGAAGCGTGGCAGTGTCCCTCTCGCACATTGGAGACTGAAATGAGAAGATGGGGTGCACGCAGCAGAGGGACGGGGATGGATCAGGAGACCCCATCCTGCCCTGTATTCCCATCGAGTAGCAGAGGGAAGAAGGGCAAAGGAAGTCGTCTGTAGCTCGTTTTCGGAGAAAGGTTTGTTGAGAATCGTTTATAAAGCCTGGTTACTGAGACGGGGCTCCTTTCCTTTTCTGTGTGGGGCGAAGCCCGGTTGATGCTCCTCGGTTATCACCAACAGCCCTGCCTGGCGGGGACGCCGTCGCCCCGGGCGGGCGGGGGCTGCGGAGGCGGCTCTGCTCCCCCGCCTTAGCTGGCCGTGCTGCGGGATGGCCCCTTCCTCGGGGCCGGCGGGGGGCTCGGCCGGGACCCCCGGGGAGGCAGCGGTGCCGCTGGGCCCGTTGGGCAGAGGCGGCTTCTCCCCGGTGGCAGAGCGAGCCCGTGGGCTGCGGCCCCGACCCCCCCGCCTGCCGCTTCTCTCCCAGCGCCGTTCGCGGAGCCGGGGGAAGCCGGCCCGCGGCGGGAGCAGACCCCCGGGGCGGGGGTGGTGGTGGTGGGGATCGCGGCGACCGGTTCCCCCCCGGCCGCGGGAGCGCGGTCAGCCCCGGCGGGGCCGGGCCGGCCCGGGGCGGGGCGGCAGCTCAGGAAGTGACACGGCGGGGCGGGGAACCGGCGGCGGCGGCGGCATGGCAGCGCGGCGGGACTGAGCGCCCACCCCGGTACCCGGTACCCGGCCCGCAGGTGAGGGGGCAGCCTGCGGGGAGACGGGCCAGGGACACACACACACCTGGGAGCCCTCCCTTCCCTTCCCCTCCCCGGGGGGTCGTGGCGGGGAGGGGGTGGCCGCCGCGCCCCCCCCCCCCCCCCCCAGAGGGAGACCCGGGACGGAGGGAAGCCCCCGCAGCCGGGGTGGCCGGTGAGCGGGGCGGGCGGCGCGGCCCCGGGGCTGCCTGGCTGGAGCTTCGGTTAAGGGGGTTTTGCCCGAGGGGGCCACCCCCCCCTCCCCCGACCCCCCCCGTGGGAGCCGTGCGAGGAGCCGCCCGCCGGCAGCACCGGCCCGGCAGCCGTGGGTGCGCACCCCCCGGTGCTGCCTGCCGCGCCCGCGGCTCTGCGTGGGTTTCCCGCGGCGTGGCCGGGCTGGTCTCGGCTGTTGCGGTCCCCCTGCGCCTGCCATCACTTTCGGCGGTGCTTGAGAGAGACACCCCCCCCCCCCCCCGCCTCTCTCTCCGTGCCCGCCGCCGCCCCAGCCCCTCGGGGGGCTGCCGACCCCCTCCCGCAGGATGGGAGCCACGGGGGTGGGCTGGGACGGACCCGTTCCTGCTGGAAGTCGCAGCAGCTCCCTGCCTTCGGTCAGGGCTGTCCGTCCCCGCGGTGGGCCAGCTCTGGGTTTGGGGGTTGAGGGACTTCGGAGGCAAGCTGGTGCGAACGGCCCTTGCCGTGCCACCGATCATGTCAGCCCTGTGGAGAAACGTCCTGGCAGAAGAAGTCTGAGCAGCCTGTGTTTCGCTTCAGAAGCTTTTGGTTCAGCTGCGACAAGAGATTAATCCTCATCTGGCTGTCGGAGCAGCGGCTCGGGGATGGATTCGTGGGGCGGGGAGTTTTCCTTCCTTGTTTCGGGGCAAGCGGGCTGGTGATGCTCTGCCCCGGCGTTTCAGTGCCCTGCGGAAGGGAAGGGGGGTCCTGCGAAAGTCCCTCCTGGGAACCGAAGCGTGGCAGCGTGGCTCTGCCTCGCGAGCTCATTAAGCGCATAAATCCCGGGGATGCTCAGTTCAGATGGGGCTCTTGCAGGAGAATTTATAAAGTCATTAAAAACATTTTAATGGAAAGTACTAACCATCTATAACACAGCATCTGTTGTCGTGTCTTTGGAAAAACATGTCTAAATTAAGAGAACGGGAGACAGCGAGACAGACTGGTGGGCTTTCTGCTGAAACAACCAGCTGGCCGGGGCTGCAAGGGAATATTGGTGGAAACTCCTTCCCATCTGTAGCATCAGGCCAGGCCCTGGCTCCCCGGACCGCTCTGGGAGCACCAGGCAGAGCTGGCTTTGGCAGGGATCAGTTCAGGGAGAAGCGGGGAGGGAAGAGAGGAGCAGCTCTGCGGTGTTTCTGTCTCATCTCGTCCTTCAGCGGGTGTGAAGACACGAGGGAGGGTTCGTGGGGAAAGCATGGAGGAACATCTGCAAGAAGCTTTGGCATTCCTGCGCTTACGCAGTCTGGCCTGGAGAGGAGGGAATGTCCTCTGCTATTAAAATGGGTTGAAAAGGGCAGGGCAGCAAAGGGAAATAAGCTCAGGCTGGTCCCATGCGGCACGAGAAGCCTCAGTTTCCCTGCGGGTGAGGGCAACAACTGGCTCCTGCTTCATTTTCACAGGGGTGTTTCCGCCTGATGGACAACGACGGTCAGTAGCTTCGATGTGAGAATGAGTGTCAGCAGGGAAGGGGTCAGATGAAAAGGTGATGGGCTTCTGGTATGGTGTGGTTCTCCAGTCCTCTTCTTCTGACCTTGTCCCATGGCACAATCTGCAGAACTGCTGCAGGAGGATTTGTAAAGTCATTGAAAACGTTTTCATTGAAAATACTAGCCATCTATACTGCAGCATCTGCTGTCGTGTCTGTGGAAAAGCCCGTCTCCGTTCTGAGACTCGGGGGCAGCCAGGCAGGCTGGTGGGCTCTCTGCTGCAGCAACCAGGTGGCCGGCAACCCCTTTGGCCGAGAGCCGTGCCTTGCTCTGCTGCTGCCTGAGCGGGTTTTTTTGCAGCTCAACGTCTTCCTCCTTGGAGCGGCCGCGGGGCATCCGCCAGCCACCCAGCTCCCGTGTCGGAAGGGGGGATGCGGGAGCCCCTGCCCTAACCAGGCGTGCCGGGACTGCTGCGGGCAGCGTGGCAGAGCTGTTGTGGCGAGCATTTCTGCTCTTTGCCTTTCAGCCTGGTCTGGGGGTCACCAGCTGCCTCCAAGGTTTCTCTGATTCTCCAAGAGCACGACAAATAGCCAGCCTGGTCCTTACGGCCGCATGTCTGATCCGAGGGGCAAACAAGAGCCTGTGTCCCAGGGCAGTCACAGTTTGTGCTTTTGAGTTGCTGCTCTTCCTCTTCCCCGAGAGCCTAGGAGGGAGGGAGCAGCTGGGGGGGGGCTCTGCAGAGGGTGGACCCACACCCCCTCACTGAGCCAGGCCTCAGGTCCTTGGGTCGTGGTTTTTGGCAGGGTGAAGCAGTCTCTTGGAAGCCCACCAGGCTGGTGGGTCCAGCAGAGCATCTGCTCGCCTGGGCTGGAGAATTTCTCCTTACAGCCTCGGCTTATCGGTGTTCTTTGTGGCCTTTCAGGGTGGCTGGAATATGCCTTAAACCTCACACCACAGTGGGCAGAGGGGACTGACCCCGGGCCCTGTGTGGGAGGCTTGTGCTGCCGCCCCGGCTCTGCATCGCATCGGAAATGCGAAGTGTGATGCTGAGCCCACACGGGGGGCAGCTGTCTCTTCCTCTGTAACGCTGGTTGTAGTTACTCTGATCCATTCCCTTCCAGGGGTGCTGCCTTTTTCGAAGCACAACAGGAAGACGATGCAGAGGGTTTCTCGTGTTTGCCTGACGCCGTTTCCCTGCCCCTGCTGGGGGTGTGAGGGCGCTTGGCTCAGCCTTGGTGGGAGCTGCTGCTGCTCCTTGCAGGACTGGGAGAGCTGCCGGTGCTGCCCGCTTTGTCTTGCTCATGGGCCTGAGCTCGAACAAATTGTATTTGTTTAAAAAAGAAAAACAACAAGAAAAAAAACAACCCTAGATTTGGTGCAAAGAAGAGATTTGTTTCTGTTCCAGTTAGGGCATCGCAGGGAGAGGCTCGGCTGGGTGGGCGAGCTCGGATGCAGGGGGAGAGCAGGGGGACAGGGTGAGGGCAGCTCTGGTGGCCTCATACATCTGCCTTTCCCTCCGGAGCAGGAGGCGGCTCAGGGGATGCCTCTGAAGGAGCTGCTGCTTCCGTAATTGCCGCTGGCCGCTGCTCAGTCCCGCGGAAACCTCATCCCTGCGGACAGGCCACCTTGAATCCCGGTGCCTGGAGGCCGAGGTACTGCTCTCCTTGTCCGAGGTCTGGGCTGTCCCAGGGGCCAGGGTCCTCGTTCTCAAGGACCTTCTCCTCCAGCCTCTCTCTTATCCGCATTGGCTCTGTCTGAGGGACCCTCGTGGCCAGGAGCAGCCCGACCACATCCGTGCAGAGCCTCAGGCATCATCTGGGGAGGGACGTGCTTGGGGCGAGGGGGGAATTACCACCAGATCACCCAGCTGCTGCTTTTCAGCATGGGGCACACAGCTGGCACCCGGCTTGTAGCCAGGGGAAGGGTCCAGGTACCAGCAAGCACCCCAAGAGGTGAAGTAAGATGGTCGAGCCTGGTGCTGGAAGGAGAGGTGGATTTCATCTCCTCGGCCATCCTCCTCCTCCCTTCGGCCCTGCTGCTTCGGTTGCTGGCTGCTCTAACTTGCATACCCAGCAAAAAGCTAGCTGTTATTTTTTGGAGAAGGGGTAGGACTTAATTTTTTCTGCTGGGTCAGTGCTCAGCCAGATCCCTGGGGGCCTAGCCAGTGCCCAGCCAGCAGAGGAGGCAGGTAGAGAGGAGGGGGGGACCAGGGCTTCCTTCGCAGGGGAGAGCGGGCCGGCTGCAGCATCGCCCCGTGGCCCTGCTCTGGCCACCATCTCCCGCAAACCCATCGTGGGGACAAGGGAGAGGCGGGCAGGGACCCTGCTGCCGAGGGCAATGTGCTGTTGGTCCTGAGAGGCTCCTGTGACTTTTCCCTTTGGTAAGTCTTCTCGCTGGTAATTGGTTTTGTTGGTCCATTTTGTTCCAGGCTGTGACGGCCAACATGGATTTTCTCTTCATCTGCTCCATTCTGCTGGCGCTGCTGCTGTCCCGGGGCAGCTTCGCAGACCTGGAAAAACAGAGGGTGGACTCCGGCTTGGAAATATGTATCCTTCTCTGCAGCCTGCCCCTCATGTCCTGGCGTACACACTCACACCTGCTGAGGCTGGAAGGAGCTCACGCGCAGGCAAAGCGTCAGACCATGGAAAGGGGCGCAGGGGGGTGGAAGAGAGAGGACCCAGAACCGCTGGGCAGTTGCCTCTCTGCTCTTCTGTAGAAGGGTTTTAGCTGAGCTCCCAGGTTTGCTAACCAAGCGCCTGGCTTGGTGAAGGAGTGGAGGTGGGTTTTCCAGCAGTGCCTGGCATCCTCCCAAGCGCGGTGCTTTTCCTTTCTGCTCCAGCATGCTGGGCGCCAAGCACGTCTCCCAGTCCGCTCTTGGGAGCAGTGTGGTCAGCCGGGTGGCAGAGCACGCCTGTGGGTCGCAGTGCTTTGGGATTGCTGGCTGGGATGATGGGAGAGGGCTCCTGGGCTTGCAGCACTCAGTCTCCTCTGTGCCGCGGGCATTTATCACCCACAGGGAGGTGGGCTAATGCAAGCCCTTCCTAGGACACGGCAGCATGCCCTGATGAACAGGCAAATTATTAAAAGGTATTTAATATATGTGCTTGTGGAAACACGCATGGGGAAGGTGGGAGTTCATGCTCATCCTCCAGCCCGTCAGCTGGAGCAGGGACTGGCAAGCAGAAAGCTCCCCACGAGCGCCCAGCATCCTTAAGTGCCCTGCTGGGGTGTCTGGGCAAAGGGGCTTGCTGGAAACCCATGTTTCATCCTGGCTTAGGTGCTGCCCCCCAGCCCTCAGGCACCTTGTGGAGAACTGGGGGGGCTAGGATGGTGCCAGGTGCCCAGCAGAGAGGGAGAGCAGGAGCATGGTGGGAGCGTACCGACAGCGTCCTTGACGGTGGTGCAGATAAGAAGCTGTTTGAGGTGAAGCGCAAGGACCAGATGAACGCACTGAAGAACCTGATCGAGCTCAATGACATCAACCAGCAGTACAAAATCATCGACATCATGCTCAAGGGACTCTTCAAAGTGAGCCACGGCACGGGCCACCCTCCAGGCTCGGTGTGCCGTGGGCCTGGGGAGGGTGGGCAGGAGAAGCAGGGACGGCCGAGGGGCCTCCATGGGGTCAAAGAGAAGAGCTGGGTGGGCAGTGGGCTTTAGGACCCAAGGGTGGGACGCCATGGGGCTTCAACGTGGGGCAGCTGGGGCAGCACCCCCAGGGTTTGGGGAAGGGCCAGCAGGATGGGGCAGTAACTGAGGGCTCTGGCAGGTGCTGGAGGACTCCCGTGCTGTGCTCATCGCTGCTGATGTGCCTCCAGATGGGCCTTTCCCTCAGGACGAGAAGATAAAGGATGGTGAGTCCTCTCCGGTCCTTACCCCCTCCCTTTCCTAATGCTCTGGGGCATCGCCAAAGTTCCTCCTGGGACCGGCGCTGGGGTAGGTCCAAAACCCCTGTGTACCCAGACCAGACCTGGGCTGGTCCCTGTCTGTCGGGGACCCTGTTGCTGCCTCTCTGACCAGTTTGTACTGGGGAGCCTACCCGTTCGCCCTCAGCCTCCCCACCTCCTGGCGGGGACGTAGGCACCAGTGGAATGGGGCACGTGTGCCGACGGGGCTGGCGGCTGTCCCCACAGCATACTCCCACGTGGTGGAGAACACTGCCTTCTTCGGGGACGTCGTCCTGCGCTTCCCCAAGATCGTGCACCACTACTTCGACCGCAACTCCAACTGGAACAGCCTCATCCGCTGGGGCATCGGCTTCTGCAACCTGACAGGCGTGTTCGAGCAGGGACCCCACTCCCAGGTCCTGGGGCTGGTACGGCTCCTGGTCCCCCCCCGTCGCATCCCCACTCTGCTGCTGGGGTTGGGGAGTGAGGTTTTGGGGGTAAAAGGAGGGCAGGGGGAGCGTACCCCATGTCTGAGGGGTGTCCTTGGGCTGAGGGGTGGGGGAAGAGCACGAAGGGGGCTGGTGGGGAGGAGGGGACCCTGGTCACAGGGGGGAGGCACCGCTCCCCGACGCGGTCTCCGCTTTGCTCCACAGATGGCTCAGGAGCTGGGAATCAGTGAGAAATCACCTGATTACCGCAATCCCTTTAAAACGGACCACTCCGAGGTAAGATGGTAATGCCGCCGGCTTGCCCCGTGGGCTTCCCTATCCTCGTTGTGGCTCCAGGCAGGCGGCTGGGAAAGGGAACGAGTGGCTTGGTGGGGAGCGGCCAACCCCCCCCAGCACAGAGGGAGCTTGGCCAAAACGCGTGCATCAAATTCCCCAGCTGGGCTGCGGTTGGTTTCGGGTGCCTGGTGCCATCTCGCCCCACCTGTGGCCACGTGCCCCGTGGGAGCATCGGGACCCCGTTTGCCTGGTGCCGCATCCAGCCTCCAGCCCTCTGGCATCGCGGGGCTTGTGCGATGGGTTTGGGGGAGGTCGTGCCTCTGGGAGGCTGTGGGGGCTCCCCCATGCTGACCCCCTGCCGTCATCCCGCAGTTTTTCCCCAGTGGCGACACCTTCCAGAAGGCGCTGCGGGAGGAGGAGAAGCGGAGGAAGAAGGAGGAGAAGCGGAAGGAGATCCGCAAGGGCCCGCGCATCTCCCGCTCGCAGTCGGAGCTGTAGCGTGCGGGCGCTCGCGCCTCGCGGCGGGGGCGATGCCGACGGGACGGCGAGCGGCTCGCTCCCTCTCAGCAGCCTCGGGCCAGTGCCCGGCAGTCCCCTTTCCGTTCGTGCCGTGGGTTTTGTTTTGTTGCCTTTCCCTTTCGTTCGGCAGGGGCCGGGCGGCGGTGCCGGTGGGCTGTCCCAATGGGGCTGGGGGGAGCTGAAGTGGGGTACCCCTTCCCCAGAGCCAAAGCACAGACGGGAAGGCAGCGGGGCTGTCCCCTGGGCTGGTGGGGGGCTGTCACCCATGGTGGGGGAGGGCAAGGGGGACACGCTGCGGCTGAGCCCCACGGGGAGCCCCGGGAGCCCTCCCCTCCACAACACAGCGTGCCCCACGCTGAACGTGCCTCCTCCGTCGTGGGTGGGCTGGGGAGCGTGTCAACGCCAAACAGCCTCATGAGCAATGCTGCTTCTCTCAGTTTTGGGGTTGTTTTTTCTTTCTGTTTTAAGCCGGTGATCTCATTGGCACCCCCTGCCCGGTTAGACCTGGTCTCTGCCCAGCCGCTACCTCTGCTGGATCAGCTCTCCCCTCTTTCCAGCGGCTGTTTTACCAAGCAGCATGCGTGCGTTTCATCGGTCAGCCGTAGCTGAAAAGGCCGACGGTGCCGGTTCCCGCCCCGACCGCGTCCCGCTCTCCTGGGCAGCTGCCACAGGCAGGCACACACGCAGTCAGCTTTTGGGAAGGCAGGATTTCAGCTCTCGGCCCTCTTTGGAGCAGATGGGCCCGCAGTGCAAGCACTGAAGGTGCCGGGGAGCCAGCCCTGAGCCCCTGTTGAGGGGGTCCTGCGCCCCACGCTGTCCTGCCCCTGTCCCTCCGTGTGGGGCTGATCCCCTCTAGTTTAGTCCCCCAAACCCCCTCCTCAGGGGGACAGCCAGCTACAGGCACGTGGGGACAGCGGGCCTGAAGCAGGGAGGGAGACAGCCGACACGCCATGACCCTCTGCAAGTGCTGTGACCCTCCGTGGGTGCCACGACCCTCGGGGGGTGCCACGACCCTCTGTGGGGCCTCTGGGCTGCAGCAGGAGTGGAGGTGAGGGGCTGGCCGTGGCCCCGGCACAACCACCCTGCTTTTTGTCATGGCTGCTGCCGGACTCAGAGTAGAGGAGGCTCTTGTGGAGGGACTGTCCCAAGGAGCGGGGTCTCTGTGCTGGGCTGGGAGCACTGTGGCCTTCGGGAAAGGGGAAACGTCCTGAATTTTTCACTGCAGAGCCAGGTCTGTCCGGCGTGGGGGGGGTGTGTGGCAATGGGCACGTTTTGTTTTTCTGGAATAAAATTGACTTTTTTTTTTTTTTTTTTTTTTTAAGTAAAAGAAGCCTGGCTCTTGCTCCTGTTCCTGGGGGGAGTGGGCGTCGGGTCTGGCCCCTCAGGAGGCGAGGGTCCGCGGGGAGCTGCGGGGGGATGGAGGCGCTAGTGGGGGGGGGGGGGGACGGACACAAACCCCTTCCTCTGGCCTCCACCACCGCCCTCCGCCAGGCCTTTCCCCCCACCTCGGCCGGCCTGGGGGCCCGGGGCTGCCGGCGCTGCCCCTGCCGCCCTTCCTGGAGCGGTGGGGGACCCGCCAGCGCTCCGCCCGCTCCCACGCGTGTCCGCCGGCCGCCGTGGTCGGCGCTGCGCGTCGCTTCGCGTCGCTTCGCTCCCCGCTGGCCCCGCCCCACTCGCTATGCATATTCTAATCAGGAGGGCGGGGGAGCGCGGGGCGGGGCGGCCTATGCTAATCGCAGCTGCTGATCGCTGACGCGCCATCACACCACGCGCCGCCGCGGCCGCCGATTGGTCGGGGGCGACCTGGTCTCATTGACAACAAACCGCGGGGGGCGCGCGCGCCGCCGCCGTGGCGGCGGGCGGGGCGTGGCGTGGCGGGGGGTGGGCGGGGCCGCCGGCCGGCCGGGGCGGCCCAAGATGGCGTGGGGTCGGCGGCGCTCGCCGGCAGCCTCCGCTTGAGCGGCCGGGGCGGCGGCGGCCGGGGGGTTCATGCGCCGGTGCGCCCGGCCGCGGCGGGCCCCTGCGCGATGGAGGGCGGCGAGCTGGGCGTGGAGAACATGGAGAGCCTAACCGAGCTGGGCGACGAGCTCACCCTGGGCGACATCGACGGTGGGCGCCGGGGAAAAGGGGGGGGGGGGGGGAGGCGGTGCGCGTGGGCTCTCCCGCGCGGGGTGGGGGGCTCTCCTGCCTCCCCGCGTGTCCGCGAGGGTCCGGGGCTGCTGGTGCCGCCCGGGGCGGGGGGGGAGTAGGGTGCGTGGGTGGGGTGGTTCTCGGGTCTCGGTGCGTGGGGGGCCGCACCGCCTTGCCCCGCCGCGTGGGGTGCGCGTCCCACGCGGTGTGGGTTTCCAGCGCGCAGGAGCCCCCCGTCCCGCGTGGGTAGAGGCGGCGGGGGGGGGGGGGGGCGGCAGCCGCTGCCCAGCCCCACCTGGGGAGCGCTTCCGTGGGGCTGAGCCACGCCGGGGCGGTCACCGCGAGGAGCCCCCGGGGGGGCGGGGGAGGTGTTCGAGCCCCCGCAGCCGCCGGGCTCTTCCTCCCACCCGTGGCCGCTGCCGGGGCGGGGGGGGGGGGGGCTGGAGAAAGTAACGTCCTGGCCCCTCTGCGCGGGCCGGTGTGGCTGCTGGGGCTCCCCTCGCTTGTCCCCGGGGCTCCCTGCCGGGGGGGGCCGTGCCGCTGAGCCCTCCTCCACCGAACGGCTCCAACCGCTTCAGCTTCCCCCTCTGCCCCCCCCCCCCGTGTCATCCTAAAACTTCACATCGATGCCAGAGCTCAGACCCACCAGAAAATCCCCGTTTTCCACCCAAGTGCGACAAAAGGAAGCACCCACGTGTGACGCCACCTTTAGTGCTTCCCAAACAGCTCCTGAAAAAGCCTTTAAAAATACAATTTCTGGATGAGCTCTGCCGTCGGCCAGTGACGGGGACCTGGCTGGCCTGCCCCGCTCTGCTCGGCTGTAATCCCGAACAGGGCTCGGCTCTGGGGGGGTGATGCCTAAAGCGTTCTTGTTTAGCAAGATAAAAATTATCTTGCTAAGGGGGATAAAGTTAAACGAGTGCTGTTAAGCTTATAATTGCGATTGATTTGCAGTGTACCTAGGAGCAAAATTCATAGCCCCCTTTTTTTTCTTTATCGCATGTAAAAGAAGACTATACCTTATGTGAATGTAAGGGGCTTAGCTATCTCTCATAAAGCTGCTGGTGCAAATCAAAGGTGATGTTTGCTCTTGTTTTGGCACCTCGTAATGATTTCTTGGGATCCATACGGAAACAGAGATGAATCCCGATGAACCTGGAGCCGGCTCTGAACTGCAGTGTGCCCCGGGAGGTGTGATTCAGAGCGATGAGTAACTTTGGAGAAAGAGCTTCACCTTCCTCCCCAGCTCCTGGGCTGGATTTTCTGGCGGGAGGGGGGGGAACGTACGACAACCCTGCTTTTGTTGTGCTCTGACATGGGTTCAGCTCAGGGTTGGAAGTTCTGCAAGGGTTTTGGTTTGGTTTCTAAGTCATCTTGTTGGCAGGTCTCGGCGTTCCTCTCCCGTTCAGGCTGAGGGACCCTCACCGCTGGCTGCACGGCTTCAGCGGTGGAGGAGGGACGATGCCGGTCGGTCAGGCAGATGCGGCGACTGCTCTGGGATGTCGGCATTCACCAGGGTCGTGCTCCAGGTGGGGGGGGTCTCAGCGCTGAGCCGAAGGCTTCTGGCTCTGCCTACTGCCCCGGCACAAACTCCTCTGCTGGACACGGGCACCTTCGCGCTGGCGGGGGGCCGCTGGATAACGCCGGAGAGCGAGGCCTGAGTCGGTCGCGGGTACGAAGCAGGTCTGGGTTTGGGGCAGAGAGGTTGTTTCCGTCAAGGTTGGGATCTCTACCGCTTTCCGTTTCTCAAAGCACGGCGTCTCCAGGAGCGTGCGGCAGAGCCGAGCCACCACCTGGGAGAGGCAGCCAAAGCCCAGCCCTTGCCTCTCGGCCAGGTATTCAGGCGCTGGGTGCGTGAGAACAGCAGAAGTTGTCGGTGGGCTTGGTTTTGTAACACCTCCTTGGTGTTGGTTAGCCTTGGGTTGGGCTGGGATGGTTTTCTGCAGAAACATCTTGCTCTGCATTAGGGGCCGAGACCTCTTTGGCGCAGAGGGTGCGGGTGATCTGGCGGTGATGCGTTTAGCACCCATAGCTGTCCTCCAAAAGCACCCGAGCTTCCTAACAGTCAGTGTGGACACTCTGTTCTCTGTGTGGGTGAAGGTGTTTTAAAAGGCAGAGATTTGGATTTTGGACGTTGCTGTCTCTCCTGCTTTTCATTTTTCTTGTGTTGCTACTAGGAAAGCTCTTGGGCACTTTAAAAGAGGTGGGTTTGATCCCCTGGCAGTCTAATTCTTTAAAATTAATCTTTAGACCTTTTGCATGTAGTCAAAGTTATGTCTGTGATAAGGATGTGATTTAACTTGTGAAAGCAAGAGTAGTTTTTTTAATAAGATATTAAATCTGCGGTGTTGAACACAATGTTCTTTAAAACACAGTACTTGAAATTTGGCTCTCGCACTGGAATTTACTCTTCCAGAGCAAACCTTGTCCGATATGTGTTTATAGTAGTAGTGCTGATAGTGAAATAGCAGTGCCATCAAATGAGAAGTACGTAGTTGGATTATCAAGTTTATCACGTTGAGGGTTATTTGGGATGGTCTTAGCTGCGGTCGGTTGGAGGGTGAAAAGCTGCTTAATGTACATCTAGATGTTATGCAGAAGTGTTAATCTTTAAACAGCCCTCCTTGCTCTGGGAATGTTTTGTGAAAGTTTACTGAGGCATTGCATAAAAAAAACTTTCATTCTTCTAGTTAAAATTGGAGACAAAGGTTTGGTCCGGCCAGTCCCGGAGGGCCGCCAGCACTCCGTGCCGGGGGAACCACGTGTCCCCACTTAGTGTCAGGTTGTAAATAGGTCAGGAGGGCACACCTCCATCCAACAGACTTAAGCTCTGAAGAGCAATGGTCGTGGGCAATGCTTAAATGTGTATAAGGATGCGGAGTGATTGCTGTCGGAGGGGAAGGAGAGTAGTATTGTAGAAATATAGAAATACGGCAAAACATTTGTTGAGGGAGCAAGAGGCTTGGGGGACGATCCCTTTGCTCTGTCTCAGGAGTGTCAGACAAATGAATGGGATAATGTGTGTGGGTAGCATTTTGGAGAAGCAAATTAATAGCCCTCTTATTGCTGGGACAATTTCCACGGAAACATTTTGTGAAAAATTTGCTTCTTTGAACCCCCTTCATAAACCACAGCAGCAACGTCCTTCAGGTTTGTGGACGAGAAAGCTCCTGGTGTAAGGGGCCCTTTGCCATATTTTTTCCTATAAATCAGAAATCTATTTTCTACTTTCTAAACCCAGATTTATTATTTAGTTATAAACTCTCCATTATGTTTGTGGGTCCCCTCCCTTTCTTCCTATTTTCAGAAAGCTGTGGAATAGCCAGAGCAGCATGGGCAGATCCTGGGATGGGAAAGGATGTCTGACTCCTCATGCCACCGCCCACACACGGATCAGGGGAAGTGTTCAGGTAGCTTAGGATGCATAATTGCATTAAGTTGGATTAGAAGGAAAAGGAAGCTTCACTTATGAACAATGATCTCTTGGTTGTGAAACTTTTTCCTCTGTGAGGGAGAGCTATAGCGTTGTGGTAGGAGCCTCGTGATGTGGGCTGATAAAATCCTGGAGAAGGTGGGATGGAGAGAAACTGCTGTGCAGTGATTGCAGGCAGGGGATCAATAGGCAAAAAAAACAACAGCAAAAAGCTATTCTGGTGGTTTAAGCACATGCATGGATTTCTCCCGCTACAGTTCTATAAAGTGTTGTTTCGCCTAGTGTTTTTTCCCCAATTTCCAGTATGTTTGAAAATACAGCAAAGTTAAGGTGAATGCTTATCCCATTTCTTCATTTTCCAGATAATTCAGTGGGGCAGGAGGGACAGGGGGCTTGAAAGCACCCTAGAAGTTGGGTGGGAGAACGGTTAGTGCTGGAATTGCGGAGGTGCTTGGTTTCTTCCTTCTGCAAGGACTAGACCAAAGCAGTGATGGAACAAGACTCTAATGTTTTAGATGTATTGGAGACGGCTTTAAGTTCTAGTCTGTGCTCGGACCCTGTAGCCTGGGAAAGTGTTGTCGGAGAGTCCTGCCTTTCCCCCGAACAGCGGCAGCAGTGCCCCACTGCCGGCCACCTCTTGGTTTCTTTCTGGAGGTGTTAGGTTGGTGTGGTATGTTCTCTGGAGGTTTTGAAGGACCCAGAGCTCCCTTCTGTGCACGCACACCGTTCTTCGAGTCCTGACATAACGGCGGGCCTCAAAGCGTATGGGCAATAAAGCGGCATTGAACGCATTTTCCTCTGTTTTACAGAGATGCTGCAGTTCGTCAGTAACCAGGCGGGAGACTTTCCGGATCTGTTTTCGGATCACCTGTGTGGCACCTTCCAGGGCAGCGGCAGCGGTGGCAGCAGCGGTGGGACCCTGGAACCGCAGTTGCAGCGGCCGTACAGCCAGGTGCAGCTCCAGCCCTTCCCGCCGCCCCCCGCCTCCCCCCAGCTCCAGAGCCTGCCGGTCAAAGGGGCACAGGCAGCACCACCGGCCCCTCCGCGGTCGGCCCCGCTCCTTCAGCCCCGGCCCCCGCTCCAGCCGCAGCTCCAGCAGCAGGCCGTGATGATTACACCGACATTCAGCTCTGCTCCCCAGACCAGGATTATCCAGCAGCCGCTGATCTACCAGAACGCAGCCACGAGTTTCCAAGGTAGCGGTTGGGGTGCTTGGGCTATGGGTGTGCCTGGCAAGCTCGACATTTTGGGGTGCTCAGGCTATGGGTGTGCCTGGTGCGCTCGCCATTTTGGGGTGCTCGGGCTATGGGTGTGCCTGGCGAGATTGCCATTTTGGGGTGCTCAGGCTATGGGTGTGCCTGGTGCGCTTGCCATTTTGGGGTGCTCAGGCTACTGGTGTGCCTGGTGCACTCACAATAAATGGTGTCGGTGTTCAAACTCCAAAAGCATCCTCAGCCACGACAAGCCTGACGATCCTTTTCTTATGGTGCTGCCTGTGTGGCATCCCTTCTGCCTACGTTGCTTTGGAGTTGGGGGAGCACGAGAAACCATCATAAATGAAATCTTAAGTCTTTTTGTGTTACTTCCAGCAATAGTTGTCTTGCTGCTCTCCTCTGTTACGGCCTTTTCTCCTATGGCTCTCAGGAGGCTTGAGAAAAGCATGTCTAAAAAATGGTTGTTGGCAAGCCTGTCCTCCCACTGATGGGTGCAGGAGGCAGATCCAGCCCTGAAGCTCCAGTCTGTCCCACGTGGCAGTCCGGAATGAAGGTGCCTTTTAACTACCAAACTCTTGAGTGCAGTACTTGTGTTGAGCAGAGACACTTCTAGGGATATTTAATGATGACTGGATCTTCCTTTGTGAATGCCAGTTGTCTTGATCCTCTTCAGCAGGTGTTGATTCCTTACATGATAGATAGGATCCTAGGGCCCACCAAGCTCAACAGGAGTGGGCAGCTGCTGGTTGGGTGTCCTGCGTAATGTCGCTGAAGTCATGAGTCCTGTGCTATCAGACCAAAGGTTTTTGACTTTGTTCTCTTAGCTGATCCTCTGTGCCTCCTGGAAAGCTGCTATTCTAGGTGCAGTGTCCTCTTGCATGAGGCACCAAAGGAACTGGAATCTTCCCAACGTGTGGGATGTGTTAGATGAGTGCTGCCTACTGAGAAGCTCTGGGAAGGAGTCAAGCTAGGAGCATCTGCAGGCTCCGGAACAGAGACCTGTGTCTCTGGACTATTCCTGACATCTCTTCTGCTTTTCAGTTCTCCAGCCTCAAGTCCAGAGCCTGGTGACATCCTCCCAGGTTCAGCCGGTTACCATCCAGCAGCAAGTGCAGACTGTGCAGGCCCAGCGAGTGCTGACGCAGGCTGCCAACGGCACCATCCAGACATTAACACCAGCCACGGTCCAGACGGTTGCTGCACCACAGGTCCAGCAAGTTCCAGTAAGTAAAAATGTGGAGTGATCCAGGGATCCGGCAGAAGAAGAAATTGCTTTTGAGGGTCTGGTCTCTTGGCTTGCCAGGGGAAAGGCAAGTCTTCCCTGAGAGGTATTTCTAGTCAGCCTGTGTTCCAGAAACATTTTACTTCATGGAAGTCATATGTGAGAGTCCCTGTTGTGAGCTGTGACGTGACTTCAAGTAGTGGGCAATGTTCAGAAATAGTTTTCACTAAAACAGCTGCATAACTAAGCTTGGTCTAAAATATTTTTGTAACTTGGTGCTGTCAAACTGGATTTGAAACCTTACTTGAACAAGCTTTCTTTGACTTTTGCCTGCTTCTTTGCAAGTCCACCATCTCTACCATGTCTTATAAGGGCCAGCTGATACTGGAATGTTTTCTTCCAATTCTTCTGCCACAGTTTCTTTGATCTTTTTCCTGCTACAGTGTCATGTGATTTTGTTTTAAAACATACACAAGAGTGAAAATCTTGTGTGTCTTTGTATTATATAAAAATGTTTATGGCTAGGGGACTCTCTCAATATGACAAGGTTGCTCTGCTTCAGTTGTACTGTGCCATCTGTAGTGCTCTCTGTTTGAGAGTCAACAAGGTATTTCAAAAAATAAGAGCAAGCTGTGTTATGGCAAAATAACTTACAGTTGGTTTTGATCTGCTTGATATTCATGGTACAGATCCTTGTGGTGAAATTGGAGGGGGGGAAGCTACTATAGGTATCTGCCAAAGCAGGCTGTCCTAGCCACATTAGACTCGGAGTACTCAACCAGTTAATGTAGCGAGCTAATTATAGGTGTAATTGGAGAGGGGAAGGGAGCTTTTCCATCAGCTCTTTTGTGTTTTGACATACTCGTTTACCTCTGGTGACTGATTTGGAAACCAATGTCCTGGTGGTTCCTCTGCTCCCCTCCCTCCAGTGCTGTTCAGACTGTCTCATGGTCAGAGTTTGCATCCGGGGCCCACAAAAACCATTCAGGTGATGCAGGGCACAAGGTGAAAGAAATACTCGCCCTGCTCTTTTGCCATCCACTGAGATGTAAAGTTACAACTCTGTCATCGCTTATGTCTGGCTACGGAAATCATCAGAGAAATACGTGCCTGCTCTCCCCTTCACCTGTAACTCTCTTCCACCTAGGTTCTGGTCCAACCTCAGATCATAAAAACGGACTCCCTTGTCTTGACAACCCTGAAAGCGGACGGTAATCCCGTTATGGCTGCAGTACAGAACCCAGCGCTGACAGCACTCGCTGCTCCCATTCAGACCACAGCTCTGCAGGTACCACACGGATGACGTTCTTCCTTCCTGCTCCTCACTGACGTCCTTTCCTCTTAACGCGAGGAAGAGATTTGGGCTTTAGTATTCTGCAGTGGTGCGAATGGGAGGGGGTTTGAGGGCTGCTCTAGACACGTCCGCAGTGAGTAATGCCCTGTTTCTGCCAAGGCTAAACACACAGATTGTACTTTTTTGGCAGCCTCCCATGGCCAGCAAGCAAAGACCAAGGGCATGTTTCTGTTTACCTTTTTTTGGTATTACAAGGAGAGGAATATGACCTAAAAATTCCATCCAGTTTTTAACCTCTGGAAGGTACTTGAAACTGAAAGCTAGCTCACTCGGAATACCTGTGGAACTTTCTTTTCCCCCTCAGTAGTGTCTAATAGCAGTATGTTGAATGTGAAAACTAATTAAGCTACTTTTCGGGGGGCATTTGCAGTGAGGATTCAGTACATGCATTGGAGGTGGCAGCTGTGCTTCATGGCCTCCACTTCTTATCAACTCTGAGAAACTTGTGGCCCCAAAGACGCGTTTATTACGATCTTGTACATTCTGAACAGATATCTCTGTTCAGATATTTACTGGGGGAGATAAACTTGCAAGTCTGGACTTAAGTTTTGACTTCTTTTGCATAGCATGGTAGGCTTCTTACGTACTTGTTAGCAGCCAGGTTAGTTGAAGATTTTAGCCTGCTTGCTTTTAGGTGACGTTTTCACACAGAGGTGAGGTTTATGTGATTGTGTCCGTCTGAGATGCAATCCGTAAATAAAAGACTATTTCAGAGTCGAAATTGTTCCTGAAGTTGCTCATGGCTAGTTTATTCTCATTTATGCTAGCCTGTCTTTTGACAGAAATAACTCTTCCTCTCTATAACCACTTCTCTGATCCTTGGTGTACTTCAGAGAACATGTGTACCCTTCTTATTCTTGTTTTGCTGGGTTAAGCAGTCTAAGCTTTCTTTACTCCCACTGTCCTAGAAGCCCCTCTGTGCAACTGTTCTGTGGGATTCATCATCTTTTATTGCAGAGTAGGTACTGCTTTAATTTGGTGTAGGTGGTCTGTCCTAAATCTAGATGCCCAAGTTGGAGCATTTCATGCCAGTGTATATCACTCATTGCCTTAGTTCCTAATCTTAAGGCATTTTTATAGCTTATGGAGCTATTTTTTTCCATTTAATTGAATTCAGATCAACTGCATTGCTCAAGCCAAGGTTTGTTTTTTTCCATAGTTGGGTCCTTTCTACCATTGCCATTACCAGTTTGGAAGCAGCATTGCCTGTTGATGATGTGACTTTATTTGTCCACAGAAAAGGTGGATTTGGCCACTTGGGGCATAAGGATTGTAGGAGCAAGGAGGAGCCTTGGTCCATTCCTCTATTTAGTGGATGAACAGAGCATGGTATTGGCAGAAGAGTGTTGGTGCTCTTGGAGAACAAGAGATGTTCTTACTCCATGGTGACCAGTGTGGGAGGCAGGGTGGCAGATTCTTCCTGTGCTGCTGTGCCAATGCTCGTGCCAGCTAAGGAAGACAGGAGGAACTGGCATATCTTCTTTTCTGACCTGTACAAACTTTTCCTGATGCTTTTTTTGTTTATTCCTTTTTCTTTTACCATCATAAACCTTATCTAAATTGGCTGATTGCTCGTGATGCTTGTTACACATGGTCTTTGTAGACCCTTGTTGGGAGCAATGGGACCATTTTGACCACAATGCCAGTGATGGTGGGACAAGAAAAGGTGCCTATCAAACAAGTTCCTGGGGGTGTCAAGCAACCAGAACCACCTAAAGAAGGAGAGAGGAGAACAACTCACAACATCATTGAAAAGCGTTACCGGTCATCCATAAATGACAAGATCATTGAGCTGAAGGACCTTGTCATGGGGACAGATGCCAAGGTAAAGATGTGGAATAAGAGCAAATCTAGCATCATAAACACTTTCTCTTCAAGTGCTTGTTGCTCTACCAAATGAATTAGTTGAGTACATATGACTGTTAGTAGTGTGCACGTGTGTATTGGCATAAGACTGGTGAGAAACACTTGTGCGATGGAAAGCTTGATAATTGTACTCAGGAAGAGTCACGTGTAAAATGTTTATTTTACTATGCTAGTGGTACTGTTTCTTGAAAATAAGCTATACCTTATGCGTTTGTTCTTAGGTCTAACTTAAATAGGCCCTCTAGGTAGAATATCCAAGGGGATGTTTTGATAACTGCCAAACCAGAGCTTGCTTAATTTAAGTTTCCTTTTCCATGTGACTGCAGGAGGGCTGAGGGTTTACAGAGCTTTCCAATTTGTTTCCTTTAGATACTGAGTTGTGTATCTAAAGTATGTGCTTGCTCAAGTATTAGAAGCTTTCTCGCACCATGTGTTCAGGGTTGTCCTATTCACTTTACCTCATGCTGGCAGAGCAGGGAGTAGTATTCTTGATACCTTGCATGGTCTGTACAAATACGTGCACTAGTGAAGTCACCTCCTATTGCTGGGTGGAATTGGAAGCTTACGTGTGCAGTGGCTTCATAGTACTTTGGGCTTGTGTTTACAAGCTAAACTTGGAAGCAAGTGTTTTCATGGGGATGGCCAAGGGAGTGAGGCAAGGAGAGCACCACTTATCTAGGAATTAAACAGTGAATGATGGTTAACAGACAGCAGCTTGTTCCATCCCAGAAGAGAGCCACTTCATTTCAAAACTATGGTACTTCCAAAGGACTATTTCTGGCTGAAACCCAGATGTGAACTCTGTTGTAATTTGGACGTTAATCTGTTTCCATTGTACTATTTTTATAAGATCTTTGAGAGACCCCAGTCCTTGTGTGTCTTTCAAAGTCTGATACCTTGCCCACAGAGCATGCCCCACTGTTGGTGTCTTTGCAGCTGCTGAGTGGTCCTTTACACACTTTTCTTTCTGCTGCTGCACGATACAATGGGTTGTGGTATCCCTACAAGCAGGAGTGACCCTTTGACACTCTTCAAACAAACTGCTTTCTGTATGTCTTAATTCCTCACAGATGCACAAGTCTGGAGTCCTGAGGAAAGCCATTGATTACATTAAATACCTGCAGCAGGCCAACCATAAGCTGAGGCAGGAGAACATGGTTCTGAAGCTGGCTAACCAAAAAAACAGTAAGTTGTGGAGGCTGTGCGGCAGGGGGGAGGCAGTCAGCAGGAACGTAGGATGCCTCTTGCAGTTTGTTATCCTTGACAGAGGTAGGTAACACGCACGTGGCATCGATAGTGGCCAGTGTTACTCCAGGTGACAGAGCCAACCTGAGTGACACTGGCAGGGTGCAGGATCGAGAAGCATGTACATAGTGCACTCTGATTTTTGCAGAGCTGTTGAAGGGCATTGACCTAAGCAGTCTGGTTGACAACGATGTGGATCTGAAGATAGATGACTTCAACCAGAACGTGCTGCTGATGTCTCCTCCAGCCTCTGACTCAGGATCCCAGGCTGGCTTCTCTCCCTATTCCATTGATTCAGAGCCAGGAAGCCCACTCCTTGATGATGCAAAGGTATTTGTGACTTCAGCTGTCAAATTGAAGGCATCTACTTCAGGGGTACGTAAGGGCCAGAATTTAAATTCTCCTAATTCTCAAGAGTGGAACCCGCAGATGTCTGGCAAGCAGATCTGTAGGGGTCAGAGATCCTTTGTAAGGATGAGGAAGGTGCATGGGTGTGTTGTGTTTTTTCTTAAACTATTGAGACTACTTCCTGAGCTGTATTATCTGAGCCATACCCCAGCTGCTAGAAGAACTGTACGTGGCCTTCAGCCCCTGTAGAGTCTCTGTGGACTTACAGTGTATGTTTATGACCCAAAGAGCCCCTGGCTTTCCAGGGATATGCATGTCCAGTGAATAAAGCAGGAGAACTTGGAAATGGATGATGACATCAGCTGTGGTTAATGAGACCGTAAGTAACCACAGCAACAGAAGGCTGTTAGCTGTCTTCGGCTGACAGGTTTGTTCTGTGGATATCACAGAAGAAGTGGGTCTTCTGGGAGATCCTCAAAAGAGTAAGGGCAGCAAAGGTTAATCCTAGCATAAACCAGGAATCCAGTTAATGATAACTGAAATGACTGGGAACAGAAGGAAGGTGGAGGCACTCAAATACTTCAGCCTTATCTTACTAAGCTAGGGAAAGCTTCACTGGCATTCTTGCTGATCTTGATCTTCAAAGCAAATTTTAAAATGTCTTCTGTTTCTCCTTCCCTACACCTCCCCTCGCAGAATGTGGTTTTATTCTACAGAATGGTAAGCAGGTTTTTTTTTTCTCCTCTTACTTTTCTCTCCACTCCTCTTCCTTTGAAGGTTAAAGATGAGCCCGACTCTCCTCCCGTGGCCCTTGGTATGGTGGATCGCTCTCGAATACTCCTCTGTGCTCTCACGTTCCTTTGCCTTTCCTTCAATCCTCTGACATCCCTCCTGGATGCCCGAGGAACGCCGGAGTCTGACAGCCTGGTGCGCCACGGCTCTGGCAGGAACGTGCTGACCATTGAGTCAGGTAACAACTAGAGTAGTTTGGACCACAGAAAGTGGCCAGGTTTACACGTGATCTCCCTAAAAATCATCTGCAGCTGTGGCTGCTGCAGGTCACAAGGTGGACTGTGGGTGTGATCCAGTAGGATGGTTTTGTGTGTTCAGGGAGTTGTACGACCTTTGTTTAATGGTTGGGGAGGGGTAGTAACTGCAGGGCTGGGTGTGGAAGGAGAGCCAGCCCAGAGTGCTTGGACACGGTTCCAGTTTACATGCACATCCAGCGTTCTTGTGCAAAACCAGCTGTTACTCAGTGTGGTGAGGTAGAGGGGGCACCCGTTTGTAGCCCAGCAGCCTGAGCTCTTGGGATAGACCCTTGAAAAGGAGTTCAGGGTAAGGGACGTCCTCCTGTCCTCACCAGTCTTAGAGGCATGGTCACTTTATATTTGTTTTTAAGGTAACTGATTTTTGTAACTTAGTAATAAGTAATAGGTGAAGAGTTACTTCAGAAACACTGTTGCTGTAGGGTCTTGCAACTGGCTTGTTAGATACACTTATTCCATAATATTTACAGTTTAGAGTACAGCAGCTTAGGGGAGGGCAGGGCATTCTGTAGGCATGCTGTCATTTCCCTGACTGGTAAATATGCTTCCTCAGAGTTGCTTTGTAAACTTAATTAAGACCAGAAAATGACACTGAAGTATTGAGTGTACCCATGGGTGTATCCGATAGAAAAATCAGAATACAAGGTACTCAGTGAAAACCAAGTGCTGACTCATGTATTTTTTTATAGATCAGTTTTGTAACAATAACTATTTTGATTTAGTTGGGAATGTTGTGGCTTGGAGTTTGGATGAAGAGCTGTTGATACAGGTGTTTCCTGATTAAAATGTAGTCTTTGCAAAAGTTGATACCACATGTGGCAAGCATAGCAAGATATATTTCTGGGTCTGTGCTCATCCTGTTGCTAGGCTTTTGGTGTCCAGATTAACTTTTAACTTTCCTTTTGGGATGTCCATCGCAGATGCGGGTAGCTGGTTCGGCTGGATGATGCCCACACTGATCCTGTGGCTCGTGAATGGAGTGATTGTACTGAGCGTGTTCGTAAAGCTCCTTGTGCATGGAGAGCCAGTGACCCGGCTGCACTCAAGGTCATCGGTCACGTTCTGGAGGCATCGCAAGCAAGCGGACCTGGATTTGGCACGGGTAAAGTTGACTTGTTGTTTTGCATCAAATGCATCTTCTGGGGGGGGATGCAGCCTAGTGAGGCAGTGGCTTGGCACTTGCAAGAGCATGGTATTACTCGAGGGGATTATCCTGTCTGATTTCAGAGAAGCCGGTGCTAGGTTGTCTTGAGTGGATTGCCCTCCTCCCTCAGCCTAAATTAGTGACGCATGGACATCAGCACTGGAGGAGGCTCTTAACTTCTATCCTTGTTCCTTGCTGCTGCATCTTGTAGCAATCTCTGTTGGCAAGGTCTTGGGTTTTGTCCATAATCTGGCCTCTGCTGTGTCTGTATGTCTGCTGTCCTCCAGCCTCTTGGAAGTCCTCTCCATTGTTGAGGCAGCATTTGGCTTTTGATATGGGGACCCTGAAACCTCTAGGTTGTTTGAGAAGGCAGGAAGTTCCTTTCGCCTAGTGCCGATGTCTCGCAGGCAGTGCAGGATCGGAGCCACGTGTGCAAAGAGACGTGTAGGGCCAGATTTGAAGCTGGTGTAAATTGCCTTCATGTTTACTGGGACTATGTTGACTTCCCTCAGCTAAAGATCTTGTCCTAGCTTGCACATCAGTTTGTCTTCCTCCCAATGCCAAGGAGATCCCAAAGCGTCTCTGTGATGGTGCTTTTGGTCGTCGAACCTTTTGTCATGTTATTTGCAGGGGGATTTTGCTGCAGCTGCGTCAAACCTGCAGACTTGCCTGTCGGTACTCGGCCGAGCGCTACCGGCTTCCCGCCTGGACTTGGCCTGCAGCCTGTCCTGGAACGTGATCCGCTATAGCCTGCAGAAGCTGGCGCTGGTGCGGTGGCTGCTGAAGAGGACTTCTCACCAGTGGCGGGCAAGGGAGGCCACTGCAGGCTTTGAGGACGAGGCCAAGACCAGCGCTCGGGATGCAGCTCTAGCATATCATAAGCTCCATCAGCTCCACATAACAGGTAGGAGCTGAGGTGGCAGATCTGCTGTCCTCGTTTTGCCAAATGAGGAGGCTCAGAGCCAATCCTGGGGGATACAGGCAGAGCACTACGGCCTCCCTCCTCTGCGAGGGCTGCTGTTGGGAATGAGCCTGACAAATTCTAGGAGCCACTTACTAAAACACAACAGGTTCATGCAATAAAAGAGCTCTGTAAGAATGAGCAAAGCAACAGCAGTGTCTTGAGTAACGTGTTCCTGAGTCTGCAGAGGTGGCTGAGAGTCTGTCCCAAGCAGGTGTTTGATTGAATGCAGTCCCTTTTTGCTGCTGTTAAGGGCTTGTTTCATCCCTATCACTTGGGAACGTGATGTGGAAGCAGGGGCTGGGGTTAATTGCTGGAAGAATTTAAATTTCCGAATCTGTAGAGTGCAGATTGCCACTTGGTGTTGATATGCTTTGAAAACCTGGGTGTGTGCACATGTACTGAGGAAGTGCTTGAATGTTCCTTGTGAACGGTTGTTTTTGCCGTTTCCTTGGCAAGCCAATTTGCAATGTTAATAGGCTCTGAGCACATCAGAAATCCAAGCTCAACTTCCTTCTGCCTAATCATGCTGTGTGAATTGCAGCCATGCCACCAGGGATAAGTACTTGTCCTTAATATTATCTGTGTAGGTACAGGTGTGGACTGCAAAGGAGTTCGGTTTTAAGATGGTGATGAATATAGCAAGACAAAATTTGCTGATGATTTTATCCTAACTGGTTTAGCTACACAGGGCTTTCTCACAGAAGCGAAGCTGTGGATGCATGCCAACCTTGGTATCTGTGGAGGGAACACTCGGTTATGGTTGTTCTGTTGTCTGAATACAAAGTAGGCATACAATGTTGTAAACTCACGTCAGCAGGTTCTTATTGTCTCTTTAGGATAGCAGCCCTGCAAATCATGGTAGTGTTTAGTAGCTGGTATTACTGCATTAAAAGTTGAACACTTTTCCTTTCCCTCCTGGTGCAGGTAAACTTCCCTCCAGCTCAGCTTACTCGGGCTTGCACATGGCCCTGTGTGCAGTGAATCTGGCCGAGTGCGCAGAAGAAAAGATCCCACCCAGCACAATGGCAGAAATCCACCTGACGGCCGCGGTTGGCTTGAAAACCCGCTGTGGAGGCAAGCTTGGCTTCCTAGCGGTGAGTTGTCTCCTCTCCTATCACACCTCCAAGCAGAGCTCTAGGAAGACCTGCAAGCTGGTATTGCCATAGCTCAGGGCATCTGCTAGCACTACAATTACATTATGGCCTGCAATTATGATATGAGCTGTAATTATGATATGACCTTTGTCCTCAGTGGTGTGTCTCTTTCCCTGGATGCTGTTCTCAATCTTAGCCTCTCCTTTCCCCAGAGCTACTTTCTAAGCCAGGCTCAAAGCCTGTGCAGCTCGGAGCGGAGTGCCATTCCTGACTCATTGCGTTGGCTGTGCCACCCCCTGGGACAGAAGTTTTTTGTGGAGCGAAGCTGGACGGTGAAGTCTGCTGCGAAAGAGAGCCTGTACTGCACCCAAAGAAACCCTGGTGAGAGCCGCTTTTGTCCCGAGTGCTTGGCAGTTTGTGCACCTCTGGGAAAAAGCAGGTGTCTTGTTTGAGAGTGTGCTCTTGTATGGGTGCCCTGCTTGTGGTCTTGATGGGCGAGAGGGGCTGTGGAGCTAAGAAACGTCTCCTCAGCCTGCAGGAGCTGGTTCTGTTCCCTTTGGATACTGTGCTGTGTCATCTTGCTTGTGTCTTTATATGCTGGAACACAACCTGGATGTGGCCCTGAATGTCGGGGGTGACTTTGGGGTGACCAAGGTTTATCCTGCTCAGAGTGGTGTCATCACTATTTTGCTGAGTGGCTGAAGTGCCAGAGGGATGTTTGGCCAAGAGCTGCAGCTTTATAAATGGATTAAAGGATTAAAAAGGCCCTCAAAACTTAGTCTTTAGAAATCTTTGCATTAATTCCTCAAGAATTTCCCTCTGCTGTTCTTCCTCTTGCTCCTGCATTTTGAGTCTTCTTTTTGGTTGTATTGGGAGGTGGCTATCACAGTATACAAGTGAAATGGTTTGGTTTTTTTCTTCCTCTCTAGCGGATCCTATTGCACAAGTTCATCAGGCGTTTTGTGAGAACCTGCTAGAGCGAGCAGTGGATTCACTCGTGAAGCCTCAGACCAGGAAAGAGATAGTGGGACAAGAGGAGGAGGAGCCATGGTAAGCTTGTGTGCTGTGCTGGGAACTGCTCACTGCAGCTGCAGGCTCTGAGGCAGAGCTCATAACTGTTGACTGAGTGCTCTGGGGCAAATTGAGTGGTTAGTCCTTATTAAAGACTTGAAATGACAATGTTAAATCTGACCACCACAGCTTATTAGCAGGGCGAGCTCTGCCTCTTCATGTTAAAACCTCTGAAGTCACAGGTGAACCCAGGTGTGGTAAGGATTTCTGGTGTCAGCTGGCATAGTACTGGTTGATTCCTGGACTGGATGGATGGCACTTTCTCTGCTGTGACAAAGTTTAATGTTCAGGAGCACTAAAATTAGCATGCACCTACCACTTCTATAGGCCAGAACATATGTTCAGGGCTCTGAGAGCATGGAGGTCTGGCATTTCAGAGAGTGACCCCACCAGCTTGCTACCTTGTGCGTGAGTATTCTCCTCAAGTGCTGCATTTACCAGCAGTGAAAAATCAAACTGACGTGTGGCAAGAGGGGGAGAGATGATGTCGGCCAAAATTGTCATTGCCTCTAAGTTCTGTGACCAAATGAAAGGGACTGATAGGTGGGAGTTGGAGCAACTTTTTGTATTCACCCATGCCCAGCTCTTTCCTGGACTCCACAAGAAGCGGACCCCCAGCCTTTGCCAGCAATTCTGCACTGTTTCTAGTTGATCTCCACATGTGCTGGTGCCAGGCAAATGGTACATAAATATATGGGAAGCTCTGTAAGGATCCTGTCCCCAAAAAGTGTGGGTAAAAACCTCAAGTGGGAAGATAACCCAGTTCCCCTACCTATGTAGGGGAAATATTGCACATTCAACCTTTTTTTTTTTTTTTAAAAATATCATGTCTGTTTTCTAGCATCGTTGCAGAGAATGAGCAGCAGTTCTGTCTAATTGCTTGCACAATACAAATGCTTGTGATCAGATGCTGCTGTTGATGATGAGAGAAGGTAGCAGGATTTGTGTGAGGTGGACTGTCAGTATACTTGTGGGAGTCCTGTCTCCTCATGGGAAGGACTAGCTTGAGTAATACAGCAAGCCTTTTTGTCCCCCTCTAGGGGCAGGAGCTCAAGATCTTCCTTTGTAGCATGTCCCAGGAAATTAGATCATTGCTGCATATGCAACTTTCTCTGACCAACGCTATGAACGTGTTGTCACTTGCATTCATACATATTTGCCTATATGCAAATAGTCGCTCGCAGCAGTGTAGTTCAGCCTCTTTTGGAGGCAGTGATTGAAAAGGAGCCTGTCATCAACTTGTAACATATGTCATGTCCAGCATCACTGTAGTTGAGCTGAGACTCCCAGGTCGTCTCTAGTTCTGTGCTGGTCTCCTTGCACGGGGAGATGTGAGGCTGCTTCTCCCTGAGCATCTGTCTGTGTGCTTCCACTCTCGGGGCAGTCTCTTCAGTCTGGCAGTGTTGTGTTACTTGTAGAGCTTGAACTTTCTGCTGGCTTAATGGGTCAATGTCGTTTAAAAATGCCTTGTGACTGATGAGAAATGCCTTCAGGCTTTGGTATCTCCTGTTTGACAGCATAGCAAAGGTCTGCCTTACTTCTTGTTTCAGCGAGTTCTCCAGTGCCATGGAGTACCTGAAATTGCTCAACTCTTTCTTGGACTCGATGGGGAGCGGAGCCCCGCCCTTTGCCAGCAATTCTGTACTCAAGTCTGCCCTGGGTAAGTCTGCAGAACCGAAGCTCTCCCAGCTGCAGGAACTACTGCTGATACGAGTTCCCTCTCTCCCCACCACCTCTCAAACTGCAGGCAAGGAGAAATGCAGTCCTTGGAGCGAGACTTGATTGCTGAGCAGCAGCACACCACAATGTGGTACAGCAGCTCAGACTGGAAGAGGGTGGTTGGGAAGGCTTGTAAATTTGGCTGTGTATCATAATGCTGCATGCCCAGGTGGGACTGCTGTTATTTGTATTGCCGGGCATATTCCAAGCTGAACCCCGTGCCCTCACCTGAGAGCTTGCTCCTGGCAATACAAAGCAAGAGGAAGGGTGTAGCGTATAAACAAGTATAGCAGTGTTGCAGTTGAGGTACAGGAAGGTTTTTTCCACTTAATTACCCATTGTACCAAATACAGGTTGACCTCAATTTCACAGCAGCTGTCACATATTCCTCAATCTCCAGAGACCTGAAGCCCCTGCTGTAGGCAAGCTCTAGGCATATATTGAGACGTGCTTGGTTTGATCCCTTGGTGTATATTTAGTGGGACAATGAGAGCTGTAGACTCCCTCTGAGCCATGCGCTCATCTGGGCTTGGGTGGTAGCAGGCTGCTGGAGTATTCATCTTGCTTGGTGTTGGTACAGGCAGCACCTGGCAGGTGACCAGACTGCTGCTGGAGTTTTAGACACAGACTAACTGTGCTATACCTAAAATGTATAGAGCAAACATAGATGGAAAACTAGGTATTTCTTTTTCTAGGGATTATATTTTGCTATAAAGGGAAGTCTATACTTGGGTCAATATTGTCATGAAATTTAAAAGCAGGTCAGAATAGCAGAGCATATGTCCTTTGGCCCTAGGTAAGCTTTGGAAAGTTTTTGAGGGGATGTTAAGTGATGAAGAAAATTACATAGGTAACCTGATTTACTGGCTTGATGGTGATTAGTATCAAAGCACAGTGTATACGAGTGGAGTTGTTATTTTGGGGTGGTGAGTGGAGAGCCTTGTTGACAAGGAAGTCAACAGATTTCTAGATAAGTAGATGGGGTAAGTTCCTGTTGACAAAATACAAACTTGGCATCCAAAATTCTGCTTGCAGTCAGATGTAGGGGGTTTGCCTGCTGCCAAGTTCCTCTGTGTTCCTACAGCACATCTCAGCGTTTACCTGGATGGCTGCATTCCCGTGGGATCAATTTGGGCTCGTTAGCATTGATCTCAGTGGAAGGCACTGGCAAGGGCACGTGACACCCGCTCGCTTCTCTGAGCGGGAGGGAGCTGGGTGTCCTCTCCTGGGCTGCAGCTTATGATTCTGTTTCACAGGCCCTGATGTGGTATGCAGATGGTGGTCAGCAGCGGTGGCTATGGCGATCGGTTGGCTCAGAGGGGACGACACGGCTGTGAGGTCACATTTTGCAGAAGTGGAGCGCATGCCAAAATCCCTGGAGATGTCAGAGTGCGTAGGCCTCGTATGACTTTCACGTACTTGCTCCTTCTAAACGGGGGTGGCTCTTCCCCTAACGCTGTCCTGTAGGGCTACCCCGACCTGTGCTTTGGAGTTGCACGCCTCTTGTGCTCTGGGACACAATAACATGACATGTGAATGTGCTCAGCGGTTGGTTCATGTGTAGGTCAAGGCTTGCAGGCTGATATTAGAGCTGTGGACTGGAAGTGTCAGAATTGCTTCTTTAGGGATGTCTTCTGGCTTTGTTCTAATTGCACAGCCTCCCGCCTTCCAAAATCAAACAATACTCACGCACTGACGGAAAGGCTGCTGTCATCATCTTGGTTCTTTTGCACTAAAGCATCTTTGCCAGTTTCCTTCCATTTCTCTGTGCAGTCTGTGTAGGTGAGGAACAATTTCCATCTTTTTTCTGTCTAAGAAATGACAATATCTCTGCTTTTGAAGATGGGAGGGTGAAAGCTGATGCTGGTTGCTGCTTGAGCTCAGCTCCTGGGGCTGCCCTGTGGCAGCATGACATGGTACTACTTGAAAGCAGTGCTCTCCTTCTCTTTCAGGAATGCCCTAGTGAAAGCCACCTTCTACGTCTGTAAAGCTATGCAGGCCTCACTGTCTGGGAAGGCAGATGGACAGCAGAGCTCCCTGGGTCACTGTGAGAGGGCCAGCAGTCACTTATGGAACAGCGTCAACATGAGCAGCGGCGTCTCCAGCACTGTCCTCAGCAATGTAAGAGCTATAAGCCCCGGGATAACACATGGTCTGTCTTAGTTGTAAGGTTGGTCTTGCTGCAGGTATATCACTTCCTCCTTGTATCTGCATTCTCCATCCAGCCTCTGTCTCATGGGAGCAGAGGGGAAACTTCCTCCCTTTCCTTGCAAAGGGCATTAACATCTTTGTGCCTCTGCTGTCTGGAGGAGCAGAGCTGCAAGTACAACATCGTTTCCCTGGGCCTGATCTCAGATAGCTGAGCTCTCACTCCTCTCCTGCCAGTAGCTGTCTCCCCCTTCTGGTGCTTTGACCACTTCAAATTTGGCCCATGGAAAGCATCCATCTCCATCCTCCAAATGATGTTGCTGACACCTGTAAAGCAGGACATCATTAAGTCAAGTCTGCTCTGTTTCAGGCAGCACTCATGAGTGTTTGAACCCTCTACTGCAGAAGTGGGACTGCCATGCTATTCCTGAGTTTGTATGGGGCTTGTTTCTCTTCTTTCCAGGATTACCTAGAGCTGGAGCTTCCCTTCACGGTGTATGGGACACTGTTCTGGTCCCTTCTGTCGCTCCTGGGTGGCAGCTGTCGTGCATTGTAGTTGCATTGCATGTTGTGGCAGTAACTGTGCAATGTTTCTGCAGTGCAGCACAGAGGCACTCGCCGCTTCGCCAGCACGGGTAGGGTCTGCTAAGAACAGCCAGGACAGCGAGTGGTGCTGGGGGGCAGCAGCAGATGGGGAGAAGGGATTTGGGCAGCTGCTGTGGGCTGTGTCAGGACTGCCTTTTTTTGTTGTTTGTTTCCTTTTTTTTTTTTCCTCCCCTCTGCAGGTAGCAAGGCTGTCTTTGCTCTTTCCCATTAGTTAATATCGTTGTTTGGGCAGGAAAGCCTTTGCAGAAAGCTGGGGCATTGCTGGTGTGATATCCCCTTGGCATGCCTTGTCTGGAGTGGGGTCAGTGTCAGCCTTTGGAGATGCCATCCCTCCTGGAGGGGACAGCCACTCCTTGGGCACAGCCTGGCACTTGTTCCTTAGGCTAGACCTCTTGGTGCCGAGCCCCAGGGATGCTGCCTGGGCAAAAGGCAAAAGTCCTGTGCCTTTTGGTGTGTCTTGGTGGGGCGACTTGGCTGGGAGGGCTGGGGGTGCTGCTGTGTCAGCAGCTGTGTAGCAAATGACCTGTTACTCACCTGATGGGTTGTGTTAATTGGCATGTGTGCCTGGGCCCCATGGCTCTTGCAGATGATCCAGCTGCTGGCCTGTGACTTGCTGCTCTCTCTCCGCACCAGCCTGTGGCAGAAGCAGGCGAATGCCAGCCAGGCCCTGGGTGAGACCTACCATGCCTCGGCCCCCGAGCTGACAGGCTTCCAGCGAGACCTCGGCAGCCTGCGCAAGCTGGCCCATGGCTTCAGGCCCGCCTATCGCAAGGTGACGGCTTGCATCCTTTGCCTGCTTCAGCTTAGCTGTAGCCCTTCCCGGGGGGCAATGGGGAAGCAGCCCTTGGAAACATGGGGTGTGTGTGGGCTTGAGCAGTTTGGACACCTGGGGTGGGATGGTCTGCCACCAGCGACTTCCATACTTTCTCTTGGTGGGTGATAAGGGGGCTCCCATGGGAGCCCGGTGTGTGTGGGGAGGTGCCTGCTTTAGTTTCTGCCTAGAAAACCATCAGCAGGGCTGTATTGCCAAGTAAATACTATGGTGTCCTGTCCTTTAACATGGCTTCAGACCTGGTCAGTCCCTCCAGGGAGTGTGGAAGGAGGCTTCCTTGGCCATGTTGGCTCTGCAGGTAGCTGGGGGGTCAGACACCTTCTGCACCTGTAGAGTACCAGGTGCTTCTTTGGGGGGTTTCCCCGCTTCTGTTCTGTTTAGACCATCTAGCTTTAAGCCTCTGTGGAGGAAGTGTAGTCTAATACTTGGACAAGAGCGTTGTCCTGGTATTGTCCAAACTCTGGATTTCAAAGTTTGATGCTGTTGTGAGAGCGCTGCACTAGCAGCCTGGGGTGAGACGTCCACCTAGGCCACAGTGCCAGGGTTTGCTGTCCTGTTTTCTGCCCTGTTCCCTGCTCTCATTCTTCCCCCTTTCCAGGCCACTTAGTTACGTGTCAAAAGCTTTTTCCCCCTTTTTGCAGTTGCCCTGACCTGCAAATTCCCCAGAGACAGGTGGGAAGATCAGGGAGAAGCAGGGAAGTGGGTCTCTGTTGTTGTCAATCCGTCAGTGCTCCGCTCTTGACATGGCGGTGGCTGAGGGATGATGCGAGTTCAGCCGCAGCGCAAGCCCTGCCAGCCCACCTCCTCCCCCCCATCCCGCCTTCCCTTCCAGGTCTTCCTCCACGAGGCCACAGTGCGCCTGATGGCGGGTGCCAGCCCTACCCGCACCCACCAGCTGCTGGAGCACAGCTTGAGGCGACGCACCCCCCAGAGCAGCAAGCAAGGTGGGCTCCAGGGCCCTGGCAGCGACCCGCTGCCTGTGGGGCTGGGAGGGGGCAGCGCTCAGGCAAGGTGGGGGGGCATGGCTGCCATGCACAGCATCTTCCCCATGTCTGAGGCTCAGGATAATGAGCTCCCATCAGCCTACGGCTCATGGTGATGCTTCTGCCGTGCTCTCTACAAGCCGGCTAATGCGAGCTGCCAACCCCTTGGCTGGAGGTGTCGGCGAACAGGCTAGAAAACATGCGTTTTTGTACAGCCACGCATGCACAAAGCTTGGCAGAGTTCAGGGTGGTCAGTGCAAAGGCAGAAGCCAGGAATCCTAAAGGGGGAGAGCCAAGAGACATTCTGCTGGTTATAAAATTCCTTGGGGGTTTAAGGAAATGGGCAGATGTGTGTGCCAGTGCTGGGATGAGCCCTAGGAAGTGAAGTGAAAGGGACTTTCTCTGTAGAAGACAGGATTGTCAGTCCCTGCCTGACTCCAGCTCAGACTGTTCTCCCCTGCCAGCCTAAAGCAGCTGCCTGGGGATCCGCAGGGAGCCCCTCAGTCTTGGCACAGCTGGGGGATGCCAGCCAGGGATGCCTGTGCTAACTGGTGCTAGTCGAGGCCCTGCATGGCGGGGTTTTGTCATGCAGGTGGTAGCTTCATTGTGAGCTTTTTCCCTCCTCTTTGCATGCAGGTGAACTGGACACCCTGCCGGGCCAGAGGGAGCGAGCCACAGCCATCCTGTTGGCCTGCCGCCATCTCCCCCTCTCCTTCCTCTCCTCCCCGGGCCAGCGAGCGGTGCTGCTGGCTGAGGCCGCCCGCACCTTGGAGAAGGTGGGGGACAAGCGCTCCTGCAACGACTGCCAGCAGATGATTGTCAAGCTGAGCGGGGGCACGGCCATCGCCGCCTCCTAATGCTGGCGTGGGGCCTACTCATGTAAAGACAGCCTGGCTGACTGTCAGCCTAGACTTCCCTTCTGGAGCTTAAAAGGAAGAAAAAAAAAAAAAAAAGTGCTAGGTTAGGGCTGTGCTGGTGGGATCGTGATGGGGTGGGAGAGGGAGGGAGGGTTTCGGTTTTGTTTTGGTTTTGGGTTTTGTGGTTTTTTTTTACCTTGCCCCAGGTTTAGCTTTATTAGCCCCCTTGCTTGTTCTCAGGCACTGCAGCAGGAATCTGTCTAGTTGTGGTTTTTGTGACTGTGCCTGGGGCTGTTGGGAAGTGCTGCCCCAACCTGGAGCCCCCATCCCTGCTGGGGGAGAAGCCCACAAACCCAAGGCATAGAGAAGTGGCACACCCTGTGTCTGTCCTCAGGGGCCTCTTGTTCTCTTCCCAAACATCTCTGTGGAAAGGAACCTTTGGGGGGACAGAGGATCTGCTCAAGCCTTGCCCCATGGGGCTACTGGGCTCTGGGGCTGTTCCCAAGGTGGGGGGGAGGAAGGCACCAGCTTTCCTTGAGCTGTGTGTCAGGAAACTGAAGGCCCCTAGACCCAACTTACAGAGGTGCTCTGAGAGTATTACGTGGGGCCAGTACTGCCTGGCAAATTTCTCTACGGTTTTTATACAGGTTTTTTTATAGGAGTGTTTGTGGCTTTACAAAAACATAGGGAACGATGCAGCAGATTTCCCTTCCTCTCCACTTCATGCGCCTCCTTTCTGTGATAGCTGCCTCTGGTTTTTGGCAGGGGGCTGGGTTTGTGGCAGCCTACAACAAGCGGAGCCTCGTAGAAGGCCGGGGCATCCCTGGTCATCCAGTGCTGGGAGGCAGCAGAGGTGGACGTGCAGCACCCTGCACTCGGCACGAAGGGTGAATGCTGCTCTGGTGCCTTGTTGTTGATGCAGAAACAATTTTTTAGAAACAGTTTTTTATTTTACTCAACTCCCAGTCCCAGAACTTGTCTTCAGGTGTTTCTCCTTCCCTCCAACTGCTCAACAGCTCCTGAGCAGCTCCAGGGACTGGGAGGCACTGGTTCAGGGTGTGAGTCTCCCAGCTCTGTTACCGTTGCTATTCAGAGCAGTTTGACTTGCAGGTGTTGAATTGCCTGTGACTTTTCAAGAGGGGGAGGAGGATTGGGGACAGGGAGGGAACAGTTTGCCCTCTTTCTCTCTGCCTTTCCTGTTGCATCTCTCCAAAGAAGTGCAAAGCAGTTGCCCTCTCATGCAAATGTGGAAACCAGCCCTTGGCAGGCGGGCATCACTGCTTCTCCCTGTGCATAACTGGCGTGTGCTCCGTGTCAGCAGCTAGAAGCATTTACATAAGGGCAGCAGCCCAATCCTGTCCTGTCCCAGTCATCCCTTACAGCCTGATTCCTGCAAAATCAGAATTCAGACTGTTTTGCAAGAAGCTTCTACATGTATCTGGCTTTTGCAGAGGAGCATGAGAGCTTGAGCTCCTTCCAAAATGAGGGGAAAAAGATGGGGGCTTGTTGCCTCACTTTGCATGGGGTCTTTTGGCATCTGGGAGGGGGATTTCATGTGCTGTGGGAATTGAACATAGTGCTAGTCCTGGAGTTGCCTGGCTTCAACAAATTGGAAACGGGGGCCAGGAGAAACCTGTCTCTCAGCAAAGCCCATTCCCAGCGGCCCTAGGCTATAGCCACAAACAACAGCATAGGGACCAGAAGATGCTTCCCTCTCTCCCCTGCTTTATTTGGGGAATAGCTGGTGCACACCCAGCTGCGATGGCTGGCAGCCTGTGCTGCTCGCCCCACTGGCAGGCAGGGGGGGTCCCTTGCTTCCTGCTGCCAGTCAGAGGTGAGCTCATCCTCTGAGGATGCTCTTGCCTGTCTTCGATCAGCCTAGGGGATGCTCTGATGGCAGCCACGTCTGCTTTGAGCAGGGATCCCAAGTGTGCAGAACAGCTCTTGGGTTTGGGGGGTTTGGATTGCCCATCCCAAGTTTCCTAGCTTATCAGGGATCCTATGTGGGGGGGGGTGTGGTGTGATCGCACCCTCCTACTTTTTTTCCTCTTAAGTGGCTCTCACACTGTCTTCCTGCTCATGGGTTTTTCCTAAAATACAGAAACTCCTTACCTGTGACAACCTCAGAGTTATTTTGCATTTCTCCAGATCTGCATCCAACACATGGGAAGTTTTGTGCTTTAGTAATTGGAAAAGGGAGATGCTGAGGCTTCACTTTGTCACTAACGGTGGACCGAGTCCTGGGGGATGGGCTGCAGGGAGTACAGGCTGGGCTGGGGGTGGGAGGCTGCTGGGCTGAAACCCTGGTAGCTAACAGCATCACCCACGGATGGTACTTCTCTCCCTTCCAGGGCAAGGGATCTTTGCCCTGTTTTTTCTACACTGTTTATAAATTTGCTGCCCATCTGTCCCTACAACTTTTTTTATATGTGTGTGTATATACTGTAACTTTTTTTTGTGGGTTGGAGGAAATTGTTTTATGGATTATGTGAAGAAAGTCTATTTATCCACATGGAGTTTGGAGTAGGGGTGCTCTGTGATACGAGGTGCAACTGGTGGTGGGGAGGTTCCCTGGGGAACATATCTGCTGTCTGAAAACCCTGTTCTAGGGCTCCTGAGCATCTGTTACCTAATAAAGGCAAATGTTGCCACCACCTCCTGCCTGCCCTCTTTCTCAGCCCTCTCCATCCCACCCAGCAGCTGCTCTTAAGCATAGGTGAACCTGAAATGTCCTTCGGAGACATCCAACACTGCAAGCACCTCAGGAAGCTGTCAGTCCTTTGTCCAGATAACCTGGAAAATGGAGCTGTACGGCTGGTAACGGAAGATGGTCCCTTGGTGGAGCACGTGTGGTGTCTCTGTGCTCCTTTGGAAGCAACCCAAGGGGCTGATGGCTCGAGCAGAGCCAAGGGAGGCAGAGCTGGGCCAGAAGCCTGCAATTTTAGGAGCATCTATACGGGAGGAAAACTTTTACCTGACCTTGCTCGGAACAATGTCCTTTCGCTCCATCTCTTTGTTTCTCTGCTCCCCCTGGTAAAACTGTCAGAACCATTAAACCTCAGACAGAGGAGATCTGTTTGGTTTTCGCATAGCTGCTCCAAGGGGTCTGCCATTGGCCCTGGAAGCTGTGTTCCCACCACTTCCCCCATTGGGGGGGTTCCCCGGGCCCTGTGGGAATGGGCTTCGCTGCCTGGGGGAAGGAGCTGGGGTTTTGGGAGCAGTGTGGGGTCCCCCAGCCAATCCATACCCAGGCCGTACAGTTTAATGTATTGTTTATTGACAAGGTGGAGGCTAGAGCATTGGGGAAAGGGAGGCTGGGGAGGGAAAGAGGCTGCTGGGACTCTGCTGGCAGTGCCAGGACAACGCTTTGAGTCCGTTGCTCTTCCCCCACCTGGTCCCGGGGGTGCCTGGCCCCAGCAGGATGTTTCCCCCCATCCCTGGGAGCTGTAGTCTGTCCAGCGTCGGCCCCCGTCCCCCGAGCAGTGCGCTGCTCAGCCAACGTGCCCCCGGCTCAGCCTCTATCATGGGAAGGGCCGAGAACGGCTGAAACTTGTTGCCCAGATGAGAGGGACGGTCAGGCCCACAGTGCCTCCTCGACGGTGGAGCGCAGCCAGCGGCCCCCATCCCCGGGAGAGGAAGGACGGCGCGTCCCCCACCACGGCCATCCGTCTCGATGCTTTGCTCCAGCGGGCCAGCCCGGGGGGAGGCCGTCAGCGACATTCAGGCGAGCGGACAGCCCTGGTCCCCTGATGGCGCCAGCTGTCAGACGGTGACCTCGGTCTTGCTGTTGGTGGCGAGGTGCCGGGCGGGCTGGCTGTACAGCGGGGCAGCGGGGCCGAAGGCCTCAGGCGGCCCCTCGGGGCGCAGGGCGGCCAGGCCGGGCCGGCGGGGGCCGCGAGGGGGGCCCCCCTCCCAGCCCCCGGGGAAGACCGGGCCCCCCGGCAGCTTGGGGCCCTTGGCCTTGGCGGCAGGCGGGGGGCAGCCCTCGGGGGTCTCGGCGGGCGGGAAGGGCAGGGCGCCGGCGGGGGGCACCTCCGGCCCCCCGAACCACCTGCAGGCGTCCTCGGGGGCGCACTCTGTGGGGACAGGGGTGGGGCGTCACCCCCCGGGGACACTGCTGCCAGCGTGGGGGGATCCCGGGCGCCGATTGGCTGGGGAGCGGGGGGGATCTCGTCTGCAGGTTGGCCAGGGAGTGCCGCAGGGTTTGGGGAGATCCTAGGCGCCGATGATCGGCTGGGCAGTGCCGTAGGGTTTGGGGAGATCAGTGCAGTGTGTCCGTACGCGATCCTGAGCTCTGACTGGCTGGGGAGTACAGTGGATCCACAGGGGCATCCTGAGCTCTGATTGGCTGGGGAGTACAGTGGATTCGTGGGGGTATCCTGAGATCTGATTGGCTGGGGAGTGCAGCGGGTCCACGGGGGGGGGGGGGGGGGGGATCCTGAGCCCTGATTGGCTGGGGAGTACAGCAGATCCGTGGGGGTATCCTGAGCTCTGATTGGCTGGGGAGTGCAGCGTGTCCACGGGGGATCCTGGTCGCCGGTTGGCCGGGCAGTGCAGCCGGCCGTCGGGGCAGTGCAGAGCCTCTGCCGTGAGCAGCCGCCCTGGGGGACGGGGGTGCTGGTCCTGCCCGCGCCCCTCTGCGAGCCCAACGCCCCTCCCCACCCGCCCGCGGGCTCCACAGAGCACGTCCCACCCCAGCCACCATCCCTGCCCACGCAGCAGCGGCACTCACCTCCAGCCTTGAGGGCGGCGTAGGCGGCGTAGGCTGGGGCCGGCAGGGCCAGGCTGCTGGCCAGCGGCAGGCGCTTGCTGTGGCTGTGGGGCCGCCCCAGCGGGGGGGCTATGGCCACTGCGTTGTTCAGGGGCGGCTTGTCTGCGGGGGCAGAGGCAGGTGGGCAGGGGGGCTCAGCCACAGGCAGCGCCCTCCCGCTGCCTTTATTCACCCAAGGGAGCTTATTCTTCCCCACCGCGCCGGTGCCTTACCTGTGCCGTTCCTGGGGGGCCCTCGGGCCAGCCCCTCGCCCAGAGGGACCTGCACGCCCCCCATGAGGCCGTCCATGTGCTCAGAGGGGCCGTGGCCCGGCTGCTTCAGCAGGTCCGTCAGCGTCCTGGGGAGGGGGCGAAGGGCCGTTAGGGCGATACCCCACTCCCCTGGCCCCACCAATGTGTCCCAGCCCTGAACCCCCTCTCTTTGGAGGCAGAGCCAGGCAGCCTGTGGCTAGGACACGGCTGCTGGGAGCAAGGAGAGTACCCAGGCTCCCAACGCAGCTTTTGCAAGGGGGCTGGCGAGCCCCTGCCAGCAGTGAATTTGGGTCTGAGCCCTCCCAGGGCTGGGAGCATCAGTGGGTGAGGGCAGTGAGGGAGATGCAGGCTCTGAGCGGGCTGCAAGGGTACAACCAACCGAGCTGGAGGAACCCGAACTGCCGGCAGCCGGAGCAACACCTCGGGGATGCTCCCCCAGAGTGAGAGCCTGATGGCGGGGGGGGACGACACAGAAGGCAACACTTCCACTCGAGTTCCTTCAAAGCAGAGAAGACCCCGAGGAAGGGATTAGAGAGGCCACTTGCACCTCTTTGGGGAGGAGGATAAACTAGCGGCAGCCCCCGGCACACGCGCTGTCTCTGCGTAACGCCCTCCTTATAAGTAACAGCATTAAACATTAAACACCATTACATAAGATAAAGCCCTATTGTGTTTAACATTCATGGACAGAGATGCCGCAGTCCCACCATGGCACACCAGTGGTGCCAGAGCAGGGCACGCCAGCAGTGCCAGAGTGGGGCATGCCGCTGGTGCCGGAGCAGGGCACACTGGCAGTGCTGGAGCGGGGCATGCCCCTGTGGCATTGCAGCCTTCAGCAGCAAGTCCCAGGGCAGGATGGGATGCTCCTGCTGGTGTGGGGCTTCACCATGAAAGGACCCACCATTCCCCCTGCAGAGACCAGCCCTGCTTGACTGCAAGGGTGCAGGGGTGTCCACTCAGGGCTTTTTTTGTCTCCCTAATCCCTGGCTCACTGTCAGCATGCCTCGCGCCTCGAAGGCTCTGGCTGGCTCATAGACACGCACCGGGAGCTGCAGCAGGAGTTCACGGTTAGCAAGTGGCTGGACGATAAAACAGCAGATTAAACTCAACGTGCATAAATGCAAATTGGAGAGGAAGCGGGGGAATAATCCTGGCTTGGTGGATATGTCAGCTCATGGCTCTGGAGTGCTCAAAAGCCCAGTGAGCCTGGTGCAGGGAATTGCCAGGGAAGGCAGCGAGAACAACAGCGAAAGCAATACATTATGCCTGGGGGTGTGGATAATCCAGGGGCCCCAAGGGCTGTTCCCGGGACATTTTCCCTCCCAGTTTGGATCCAGTCACAATCACAGGGCGATGGCAAGAGCAAAGCTACAAGGGAGGGTCGCTTGCCCTTTGGGTTCATTTCACATCCTTCTTGGGGAGCTTTGGGTAACACTCCCCCGCCCTGCCCCGGGATCACTTAATCTCCAAATGGGCCAACAGGACCCTCATGGAGCTGAAGAAATTGAAATGAGGGAGGAATAACACCTGGCACCAGTATATACTGGGGGCTGACCAGCTGGAAGGCAGCTTGGCAGAAAAGGGCCTGGGGCTCCTTGGTGGACACCAAGTTGAAGATGAGCCAGCAATGTGTCCTTGGGGCAAAGGCGACGAAATGGTCTCCTAGGCTGCATTAAGCAAAGCGTTGCCAGCAGGTCCGAGGGAGGTGATCCTTCCCCTCTGCTCGGCACTGGGGAGGCCACACCTGGAGTGCTGGCTCCAGCTCTGGGCTCCCCAGTACAGGAGAGACATGGACATACTGGAGAGGGTCCAGCAAAAGGCCACAAAGATGATGAAGGGCGTGAAGCATCTTTCCTGTGAGGAGAGGCTGAGAGAGCTAGGACCGTTCAGTGTGAAGAGAAGGCTCGGGGGGATCTTATCAACGCATGTGAATATCCGAAGGGAGGATGCAATGAGGACAGCGCCAGGCTGACAAGAGGCAACGGGCGCGAACCGGAACGCAGGAAATTCTGTTTAAACAGAATAAACAACCTGCTGGTGAGGGTGGTCAAACACTGGGCCAGGCCGCCCGGGGAGGCTGTGGCACCTCCATCCTGCAGCTATTCAAACCCCACACCTCCCCGGGAGCCCTCCTGCAGCCGACTTGACCTCAGCTCTGGGCCCAGCCAGGCTCCTTTGGCCACGGGTGCTGCACCCAGAAAAGCTCTGGGCACAAGCCTGGGGGGGGCAGCGGGCTGTGGCCAGGCAGGGCAGGGGGGAGGCAGGTCCCCCGAGGCCGTGGGCAGGGGCTGTCAACCCGGGGGGCTGCCGCCCCGTCAGCTCCCACCTTCCCCGGGGTGCACTGCTTGCTGGCCCCCTCCCCACTGGCCGCTGCCTGCTCTCGCCTGTCCCTGGGGCCAGCGCTCAAACAGGCATTTCACCAGGAAGTTCAATGTGATTTGACCTATTTTTTTAAATTCTGTTGTTTTTTTTTTCCTCGGGTCTGTTTATGAAGCTTGAGCAATCCTTTATCTGTGACTTCCTCTCCACATAAATCCATCACTGCTCTTTCTCGTAAGCCTGCCCTCCACGCCGACTGCCCGGGGTGTGTGGACGATAACAATTAACAATAATGGTACGAGCAGCTCTTAACGAGCTATTTTGCTAAGGTGAGAAGTATGCATGAGCCCTCAGCGCCCGGCAATACCCAGACTTACCCCCCACCTTGCACCATGAGCCATGCCGCCGGCCGGGGCTGCCAGCAGGGCCCTGGGGGCTGCACCCCCCTCCTGTCCCTGTCCCCAGGCAGCGCGGTGCAGGGGAGGTGGATCTGAAGGGTGACACCGTGCTGAGGAGCTGATGTCTCATTGTACATGTTTTGGGGGTTTTTATGAACCCCAGCCTAGTCCCATGACTGGGGAGCTTGGGGAAGGTCAGGCCACATCTCCCTAGGTCACCCGGTGGTCTGTGGCACCAAGACAGCTCCAGGGTGCAGATGGAAGTGGTGTACACAGGGCAGATGTGCCTTTAAACCTGCACTGCTCATCTGCAAAAAAACGTTAACGAGCGGCACCACTGAGGCCTCCATTCACCACCATGGCCATGGATGTTGAGCGCATAAGGCCACATGTGGTTGCTTGCCCACCAGCTTGCCTGAGCACAGCCGCTGACAGACCAGGCATGCAGCCACCTCCGCAAGCCTGGTTCTGCCAATGGGTGCAACCAAGGTTCCCCAAACCAGCTTGGCGCAAGCCCTGAGACCAAGCAGAGAGGCAGATCCGGGAGCTGTGATGACGGAGGCCAAGACAGCTCTGTGGCAGGAGCCGGTACGCAGCGCTCCGTGCTCCCAAGCCATCCTCAGGGGAGCCACCGGCACGTGAAGTGGAGGTGCCCATGTGGGAGCAGGACCCAGGGCCTGGCAGAGCACGCCGGCCCAGGGGTGGTGACCTGCTTTTGGGAGGCCCAAGCCTCACACCCGGCAAGCCCAACAGGAGAGCAGCTGCAAGTCCTGGGCAAGGGGACAGGGAGCAATGGGGAGGAGACAGGAGCACAGCCTCCAGCGGAGAGGAGAGATGATGGAGTGACAGGCAAAGTGACATTGCCCCGAGCTGGAGCGAATAACCCTTGGAGGGGACACAGAAGGTGGCAGCTGCCTGCTGAGCAGGACAGTGAGGTTTGGAGCAGAGGTGCGGTGGTGGAAGAGGCACACGGCATACTGTGGCTGCAGGTGGGCTGGCACCCTGGCCGGCCATGCCACCTCCACACCCAGCGAGAGTGTCACCTTCGCTTCCCAGGGGGGACATTTCCCATGGCTTATGGTGCATCTGCTTGGGGCAGGGGGTGCCCATCCATGCAACTGAGCAGTGCAGGCAGCGTGGGACACCCGCACGGCAGGGCTGGGACACTCAGGGATGCTCAGGAAGGCTTGGGGATAGCAAGGCACCTTTGCAAAACTGGAGTTGCAGCAAGGGGTAACGGAGCTTGGGCAAAGCACTGGGCAGTGGGAGTGAGCCTGGCTGGACATCGTGTCCGGTCTGGGGACAGGGGTCTGGATGTCACTCCCTGAAAGAGCTGGGTCCCCTCTCTCGTCCCCTGGAGAGCCAGGGTGGCACATAACGACTCGCCATGCTGCCTGCAAACACCTTTTCAGGTCTAGTCACCTGGTACTGCGGGCATTGACCGCAGGTCTGGCCGCAGACTGGAGCATTGCCAAACACCCGGGGCGGTTGAATGCACAGCAGGGCTGGGTTTTGGGATCCCAAATAGCACAGGGGGACCTAGAGAGTGAAAAGCCAGCATCGGGCACTCGGCTACTGTGGCTGCCAGGGCACCCACTCCCACCGGCTGTTTTGTCCCTCTCCAGCATCCCCGCTGCCCCCCAGGAGGCTGCTCCTCGCCCAACTCGTCCCATAAGGATGGTCACCCCAGCCATAACCTGCAACGCCCCCCAGGAGGTTTTGGGGAGAGGTCTGGGGCGCATCCGTGCTGTTGTGCAATGGGCACAGCCAGATCCCGGCGGCCCCCGAGGACCCGATGTCCCTGGAGATCCGGGCCCTGAAGAAAAACATGGGCAGGTGTTCCTGACTCAACGCAGGGTTTGGCCAGGCTGAGCGAATGCCAGGGATGGCTGCCAAGCGTGAGCCGAGCAGGAAGGAGAGGGGTTTGCGGGAGCTGCCATAAGGCCCTGCGGGAAGAAGGCGGATGGGGAGGGGGGACACTCCAGGTAGCTGCAGCCGCTTGGGCGCCTGCTCCCCTGGGTGGACCGGCAGGCAAAGCTGGGAGAAGCCATGTTGGATGTGGCTGTGGCGTGGGGGTCTCAGGACAAGCTGGATGAGGGCTGCAGCGAGCCAGGACTGAACGGGCAGCTCAGGTGTCTCCATCTGGGAGGAGCTGGTGAGGTTTCTATGCCTGGTCGCTCTTCCTGGGCTCGGACCAGGACCAGGACCATGACAAACGATGCCTGGAGGTGCAGAAGTGGTTGACCTTCCCCCCTCCAAGGGGGAAGCCTGCAAGCAGCGGCAGCAGGAGCCATCCTGGGGCAGCAGGCAGCGCTCCCCAGGAGCGGAAAAACCCTGGTGGGAGGGAGGGATGGGAATGGAAACCGAGCCAGCCGTGCAACAGGGAGCTGGCCTGAGGCCACGATGCGGTGCCCGAGGAGCAAATGAGAAGCTCCTACCTGAGGCTCCGGGAGGGAGACGAGGTGGCACTGCCCATGCCTTGGACCATGCGTGGGTATGGGGATGAGGCAGCTAGAAATAGCCCTGCTCTCTCAGAGGCACCATGATGAAACGTATTGCCCAGGCTGACGGGGCACACAGCGCGATGGAGGCGACAGCATCCCTTTTCGGATGCCCGTGCCATGTACCCAGCCCCTGGCACTGTCTCCATCAGCCCGGCACCCAAAAGGTTGCGCTCACCTGGTGCCTTTCCTGTTGCCCGGGGCTCTGTACCCAATGTACTGCTCCTGCCCTGCTGTGGCTTGCTGGTCACCATCCCCGTGGACCGGGAGCCGTTCATGGCTTATGCAGAAGGACACAGGGCATGGAAGATGGCGAGACCTTTCCTGACTTCTGCAGTGATGGAGGTGCCCTTCTGATTTTGTCCCACAAAGGCGGGCAAGGAAAACTCGCCTTCTCCCAGTCCATATGTCAATGCCCAAAAGATGTGCAGCTTTGGGGAAACACATGGCTCCGGCGGCACAGAATTGAGGCTAACCACAGAAAACACCACCTGGTGAGTGGCAGCAGTCCCGCCAGCAGCTGGTGATGGAAGAAGGCAAGAAAGACCTGCAGGCAGGGCATGAGGACCCGAGTCCAGGCATCCCGGGGGCCAACCCCTCCCCAAGCACAGTATCTCCTTCCCAGGAGGTGGGGGGGAGACCAAAAAAAGACGCAGCGGCGGGCAAGTGGAAAGGGAGTTGAGAGGCAGGGAGGCTGGCAGAGGCCATATTGATCCTGTCAAGGTGCCAGCGCTTCCTCAGGCGATGCGGGGTGGGGAGGCATGGGCTCGCAGCAGCACCCAGCCAGGCTCCCTGCCAAGGTGGGGGAGCCACAGCATGGATCCCCCCAAAAGTGCCTCGCATGGCTCAGTAGGGCCCTGCGACCCCCACCCATGCCCGGATACGACCCTCCTCCAAGCAGGGGAGTCAGCCTCTGCTCCCCTGGGTGGGTGCAAGGAGCAGGGTGGGTCTGGGGATGGGGTGCAGCAGGTTCGGAGTTGGGGTGTAGCACCCAGTGGCTGCCCAAGCCCCAGGCGGGCAGGGGGAAGTGGGTGCCCCAGGGGAAGGAGAGAGGGTGCCTGTGCTGGGGAGGTACAATCAGGGCGGCTCCCTGATTGTCCCGGTGAAATAATTTCCTCCAGCCCTGCCTTTTTTTTTTTTTTTTTTTTTTAAAGCTAAAATCCCTGAACAAAATGGCATAAAAATGGGTTTATCGCCAGGTTCAATGTCCTCACTGGGAAGACGCGAAGTAGCACATGCATCCCGCTGCTCGGCAAGGTGCTGGATTTGGCTCAGCCGCCAGCCCCTCTCGCTGCACTTGCAGCCCTCGCTGGGTCCCCTCTCCATCCCTCCCTCTTTGATTCAGGGCACCCATGGCACGACCATGGCACAACCACCTTGGTGAACCTGCCCCGGCTCTGCTCCTCTCTGTGTGTGTACACACACGTGTGTGTGCACATGTGTGCATCGCATGTGCGCTGGGGGGGGGAGGCTGAGGAGGGCCAGCTCTGAGTCAGAGCCGCAGGGGCAGAGCTGCGCCAGGGAGGCTGGAACTGCCGGCAGCCACTTTGAAGTGTTAAACTCATTGAATGTGATTGGTAAAAAAAAAAAAAAAGAAAGAAATTAAAAAAAAAGGAGGGAGAAAAAAAACCTACTTAAGTGAAGGAGCTGTACAACACGACACTGACAGGAAAGCAAGGCCACGGAGCCATGGCTGGGTGCTGGGGCCACCAGCCCTGCCTGGCCTTGCCTGTGCATCCTGCCTTGCCCTGCCCCGCCCTGCCTCGCCCTGCCCCACCCTACGCCGGGGTGGGGGTGTCACCTGCCGCTCCTGCTTGTCCCCACATGCCCCAGCATCAGGCACAGGACCCCGCTGCCCCCAGGGAAGCTGGTGGGGCTGAGGCCGGGCCGCTCGTGACACCTCAGTGCTGGGAGATGGGGGGGAGGCTGTGTGGCAAGGGGGGTGGGCCGAAATGGGTGAGAAGCGTGTATCTGGAGCCAAGACTGGTATGGGAGGGAGAGGGGAAGACGCACCAACAGCCATGGGAGCCGGGCAGGAGCAGGGGGACGTGGAAGGGGTCCCCAATGCTGAAGTGTGCCTGACACCCCAACCTCCCTCCCACCAGCCCCACACTCAGCCCCAGGAGTGGGCTGAAAAGCCAGGGGCTGGAGCCGCAGGGCGCGGCGGCCAGGGGGAGGCTGCCCAACTTTACGCTGGAGGCTGAGCCCCAGGGGTGTGCAGCACAGTCCCCCCCGCAAGGGTGACGTCCCACCCCGGTGCACAGAGGCAGGCACCGTGCACACCCATGTACACACACGCATGTGCACATGCATGCACACGCACGAGGCAGCGCAGCAGCTACAGCCAAGCTGTCTTTGCCATCTCCTCTCCCCCCCACTGCCAGCGAGGCTGAGCCCAAGGGACTGCGGTCCCGAGTCACCCACGCACAGTCGGACCCAGTCTTGCCTCCCTCGCACATTGGGAACCACGGCTTTGTTTTGGGGGGGGCAGAAGCCACATCCTACAGCTCACATGTTGCCCACCCCACTGGCCGATGGGGATGGCTCTCAGGAGGCAGGGACAGCCTTCCCCAAGGGATGGAGCAGGTCACTTTGAGAGGGGATGGGTGTACGATCACCCCTTCTCATGGAGGCTGTCCTGGCTGGCAGCCCTCCCTGCCGGGACAGGTTGGGGGGCTGCAGCCAACCCACCCCCCCGGTGTCTCAGAATGCCAGGACGGGGGTTTTGGGGATCACCTCACCCTCCTGGCAGCCCTAGGGTGAAGCAGGGGCTCGCCCTACGCAAGGGGCTGGGGATGTGGGCTGCCACCCATGGGGGAATCGAGCAGGGCAGGTGGGGGGGGACCGGACCCCTTTACCTGGAGACAGTCATCTCCGTCTGGGGACCCTGCGCCTTCTCCAGGCCCAGCTTGGTGAAGATGCCCACCAGCACCATGATGGCCACCACGCCGCAGATGATGTAGACGATCATGTTGGTCTTGTCGCGAGTGGGGTCCTCGGGGGTCTCGTCCACCCGTGCGGGCGGCTGGCCCGTGTTGACCCAGTTGGGGGTGTCGTAGTTGGAGCAGCCGCTCTGGTCCAGCCGCCCGGGCTTGAACTGGCAGCAGAAGCGGTACCCGCAGGTCCCGCAGCAGTACTGGTAGATGCCGGCGTTGCAGTTGAACGGCGGGTCCCACTGCCCCATCACGTCGTAGTAACCGCGGCAGCGGTCCCCCGCCGGCGGTGCCGCCCCGGTGGGCGCGGGGGCCGTGGGCTCCGCCGCCGGTGCCTGGCTGCCGTTCCCGCTCTCGCCGGGCCGCCCGGTGCTGCGCTCGCCGCTCCACACCCGGCCCGGCTCCAGCAGCACCAGGCAGCAGATGCCCACGACGTAGCTCGGCTCCATCCGCCCGCGGCTCCGGGGGGCCATCCGGGCGAGGGGGCGAGTTAGAGCCGCCCGCCCGGGACCGGCCGCATGGCCGCCGAAGAGCCCCGGCGGAGGAGAAACGGGCTGGGGAGGGGGTGATGGGGGGGGGGCAAAAAAGGGGGTGATGGGGAGAGAAAGGGGGGGGAAGTGCGAGGGGACGTACCCCCTCCCCGCCTCTCCCCAGCTCGGCCGAGGGGCAGCAATTCAGAGCAGGGGGCGAGGCGGGCGGCCGGGCAGAGCCGCCACCTCCCGCCGGCCGGGGAGGGCGGGCGGCGGCGGGCGGGAGCGGGCGGGCGGGCGGGGGAGCGGCGGCCGCCCCATCCCCGCGGCTGCCGGCACCGCGCTAGGCGGAGGGGAGGGGGGGGAAGGAAAGGGAAAAGCCGCGAAAGCCCTTCGCACCCGGGCGGGAGGAGCGGGAGCAGGAGCAGGAGCAGCAGGAGAAAGAGGAGGAGGAGGAGGAGGAGGAGGAGGGCGGGGGGAGGGAGCCGGCGCGGCCAGCGAGGCGCGGGGGGCTCGGCTCCCTCGCCGCCTGACAGCCTCCCGAGGAAACCGGAGAAGGTCCTTCACCGAGTCCTCTGCCAGGCTCCCCCGCCGGCACCGGGCGGCAGGACGCCCGCCCTCCCCGTCGGGCTGCCGCCGCGGGCACCCGCCCGCCCCCTGAGCGACCCCCTCCGCCCCCGCTGCGAGACCCCCCCCACCCTCCCCGGAGGGAGCTGCGGGGCGGCAGGCTGGCCCTTCGGGGTGCTGGGGGGGGGACGGACACGGCCCCCGGGGCGGTGGGATGCTCCCCGGCAGCCCCACAGCTGGGGAGGGAGGGGAGCGGCAGCCCCAGCCCTGTGTCAGAGTCAGGGCACCCCCCGAGGGGACACGTGCACAGGGGGGACGCCGGATGGGCGAAGCAGGGGGCTGCTGGGGCACCCCCAGAAACACGTCCTCCTCAGAGCCATGGTGATTTTTAGCAAGCTGCTAAACGGCCCCTTGTTTGGGCTTCAAAGTCTGGGCTTCTCTGGGTGACGTGCCCCCCCTGCTCTGCGCTCTGGCTGGTGCCGCCCATAACGATGATATTTATCCTCACTGCTGGGTCCTCTCCCCAGAAGGGCAGGATTTGCTTTCCCTGCTCTGGGGCTGTTGTGGCAAGAGCAGGGTGGGGGAAACTGAGGCGCCATCGAGCCCCTTGCCCAGCACTGGCGTGCTGTGCAGCCTGGGACAAGGGCGGCTGGGGCGAGGGGCAGCGACATGTGGGAGCTGTGGCTGCAGCCTTGTCCTCTCCAGACAGTCCCGCGTCCTGCCCCAGGGAAGGGCAGCAAATCCAGAACCACCAGGGTCTCCTTGGGCAAATCAGTCCCTCCATGCTCCAGGAAAGAGAGGCTGGACTCTGCCTCATCCTGCCTTGCCTTGTTGGTACCCTGATCTGGGAGATGGGGCTCAGTGCCGGCACAGGAGAAGACCCCAGCCCCCAGGCAAGCGGTGGTACAAAAAGACATCGTAATGATGGAGGTGGGATTAAACAGGTTGGGGAGGCTCAGCTCCCTCTGATGGGTGCCTCCTTCAGGCCAGCGCTGAAGCCCTGTGGACCAGCCTGTCCCCAGGACCCATCCATTACCTGCCCCACCATGGGTGGCAGGCTGAGGGTCTCACACCAACGTGGAGCTCCTGCAGAGACAACTGCCCCGGCTGAGGGCTTGGGCAGCCTCCCGTGGGCACGCAGGGCCAGAGCTGGCCATCTGTGGTGGTCTGACAAATTATAGCCAATGTCTCAAACGTTTGTTAAAAAACTTTGGTGGAGAAAAATGGCCTCTGTAAAAGCGCTGGAGCTGCGTAAACAGGAGGATATGTCGGGAGGAGAGGGCCCCACGGGGGTAGCACCGTGCTTCTCCAAAGTCATACTTCCCTACTTTAAGCAACCATGAGAAGAGGCACAACACACGTTCCAGGAAGAAGGCTCAGATAGCAGTCATGCCTACAGGGAGGGAGAAGCAACTCCCTGACAACCCATCGACCCATTTCCAGAGACATGAACTGTGCATGTCAAGACCACCAATTCATTTCTGGAACATTCCTGAGCACACACTGCACCTGCTCAATGACAACAAATCCCCATCTACAGGGGCGGACACTTTAGGTGTAAAAGAAGGAAGGACAAGTTCTCAGGGGGCTCTCCCCAACGAACACCCCCATTGGCAGGTCCAACACTGGATCGAGGACTGATGATCTCTCTCTCTCTCTCTGTTTCTGTCTCTATCTCTTGCCCCTCTTCTAAATAGTCTCTAAGTTATAGTTTAAATGGTTAAGTAATGCAAGGCCGACCTTGACCTCCCATAAAGTTGCATAGCTTAGGTAGATCTAGTTGTGAAAGTGCCATCGTTTGTGGAATATTTGTTGCTATAGAAGTTTCCCATTAAAGTTGATGTTTATGCACGAACTTCAAGTGCTATTTCACTTTAATCCACACTGAGGGGATTTGCGAATCTGAGTGAGTCACTCCCCCCTCGCCATAGGTGGGACGTGACACCATTGCGAGCTGCTCAGGTGGGAGAATGCTGTGCCACGTGCCGCACAGGGGGAGGAAACACACCATCATCCTCCTCCCCGCACATCATGGCGACATGATGTTTCGGGCCAGAGCTTTGCACAAACAGCTTCCCCCACAGTGAGGGTGAAACGCTGCTGTGTTTTGCTGCAGGAGGAATTTAAGGGATAAAATAGCCTCTCCCTGGTCACCAAGCCTGGACCCTGGCAGGCCCCCAACCGCTTCCCATCTGGAAGCTGGCAAAAGCCAAAGTTTTTGAAAACGTGGCTAAGGAGGGCAGCTGGAGCCCGGGACATGTCCAATCGGCCTCCACTGCTGCAACCTAATAGAGATCCATTAGGTAAGGTAGCTTACAGCCTCCAGAGCTTCACGAAAGAGATAAAAAGCCAGTGAGGTGGAAGAAAACCACGCATCTCCAAAAGCCTCGCTTTCCCCGAATCTCAGAGGGGCTCTCTCATGAAAGGCCCCATCGGCTGGAAGTTGCAGACGTGGGGGTCGTTAGCGCTAATAGCCAACAGCAGAAGCTGTGCAAGCAAAGTTTGCTGGCTGCCCAGGTAATGCCAGCAATCATTACCCAGGCGCCGGGCGAACGCTCCCGACGTGTGTGCACACAAAGCCGCCCCGGGGGCCCAGAGGCTTTAGCAGGCTGTTAGCAGGCAGAGTGAAAAACTGGCCAAAATCAGGGAGTTTGCTGGAAAATGGTTGCCTGGCATGACCTGGGAGAAAGGGAATGGTTTTAAGGGGGAGAAGATGTTCACCGAGTGTGAAGCAGCCAATTTAAAGGGTCTCTGGGAGGGAGAGGGAGGGAGGGAGGGAGAGCCGCTCATTAGCAGGTGTTAGCTGCGTGCATCAACCCAGAAGGAAAGCAAACCCCAGGGCATGGTGTTGAGGACCACCCACCCCCTGCCCCCAGCATGTCCCTGGTGCACAGGGCAAGACCCTGCAGGGGCTGGCTCCGTGCGGTGCTGGCACTGGGGGCTGCAGCCCACAGCCCCGCTGAGCCGTCAACTCATCTTCGTCAAATAAGCAATGCAGCCACTAGCTGCATCACAAAAGGGAGGGGGCTGTGGGAGGGAAATCCTGTAGCCTGGCACCCACATCTCTCACATCCCCGGGAATCAGCAGCAGGACCCATAGGAAAATTGAGGTCAGCAGGGACCTCCGGAGAAAAAGCAAAGGATGGGCTTACAACATCCACGGGCACTTCTGGGGATGGGGATTTGGGAGAGGAGCTCCGGTACGCTTTGGCCACGAGCCTTGGAGGATGTCACAGAAATATCCCCTGCAGTGACAACACCACCCGGACTACAGAAGGGTGTCTCTGCACCTGCAGAAATAGGATACGGGTGGTTCAACACCGAGAGGGGAGAGATACGCTGAGCGCTGATACTATAAACAGATTGTTTCTGGCAGGGCATGGTGATCTGGAGGAGATCCTCTCTGTTGCAGCCTAAGAGCCCAACAGACCCAGATCCCTGCCGATTGTGGAGGTGCAAGCCAAGCAGAGCTGCCAGGCCCCTGCCAAAGGAGGAGGAGGAGAAGGAGGGAGCCATCACCAATGTGAAGCAAAGCCACGGGAGCCTCCCTGAGCGCAGGAGGCTTTGGGGTGCAATCAGCTCCTGGGGAAAGTTGGCTGTTGGTGGTCAGAGCACCAAAGCTACCCAGGGACCCCCTCCTAGAGCCAGGGATTATTTGAGACATTTGCCCCAAAAAGTGATTTTCGCCATGCAGGACCAAGCTGGGCCCTGGGCCAAGAGGTGAAGGGAGAAAAGTATGCTGCTGTGGGCTGGATGCCCCACGCCGAAGGGCTGTGCCAGGGCAGGAGTGCTCCCCCACATCTCCCACCATTCCCCAGGACACCCTGAAAATCTTGCTCCCCTCCAAAACTTCAGCTACTGAAGCTGATCTGTTCCAGCCAGGCATAGAACCAGGGAAGAGGCTTTCCTTGCATTTGTCTTCACTATGGGGGAAATTTCTTTGGACACAGCATTCCACTGGCAAGTCTTGAGTTTTCCTGGACCCACTGTCTAGGACTGGGATAAGGGATCCACGGGGTTGGGTGCTGGGCTAACACACAGTAAGATGCTTCTCCCCTCCACATGTCCTCATGGGCTCAGCAGATAAGGGAACCCAAAGGACATCTTGGGTGTCTGGTGTTGGTGATGGAGAGCTAAAGCAGGGCTAAGTTAAATGCACTGGAGGGGCAGAGGGCAGAGCCCAGAGCCCAGAGCAGCCCCCAGCCACTCTACTTCCAGCCCAGTGTGCACAAGGGTTTTATTGCCCTGCCTGTGCTTGATGCTCTGGCTGTAAAAAGGCTGTAAAAGAGCAACTGTGCCTCGTAATGGCTTATAGAGAACACAGAAGCATATGTGCCTTTACCATTACGATCATAATTGCAAACATTCAAAAGTCGAGATTTGCAAGCTCCCAGCTTCCCAAAGGCGGCTGGATTCGAACCCAAATGACATCCAGAGGAATCAGGGGAAAATCAGCAAAAAGCAAGGGCTTATTTGTAATTTACACTGCGGTATGGGCAAGCAGGATCCAGGCTGGCAGCCCGATCTCCCCCAGCTGCCGCTGGTAGAGGGCAGCTGTGCCCCTAGATACAGCCACAGAAGCCCCTGCGCATCGGCTGTGACCCCCAGGGTCCTGGTGGGGCTGGCTGCATATGGACTTTGCATTTAGGATTAATCCTGGAGGCTGGTGGCAGGGGCCGTACCGGTAAATGCTCCCCCTGCACAGACACTAGGTACTTAGCAGCTCGCTGGCCCCAGAGGCTTTGCTAGCGTGGCCTGGAGCTCATGTTGTGGATGGGTGCGGGGTCTTTGCAGCCCCCTTTACACTTATCTGAGCTTCAGGGCAGCCAGCAGGACATTGGACCCAAACCCATCCTCTCACCGGTGCCTGCAAGCGGAGCAGGAACAGCCCAGCCCCAAACCTCCCTCCCATGCTGGGCTTGTGTGGCCAGTCCCTGCCTCTATCCTGGCGGGAGCCCAAGCATCCTCCCTCTGCTTTCCTGTTCAAAGCAAGTTTCCACCAGTGTTTTCGAGCATTAAAAGGCCATATAAGCACACCCAGAGGTGGTGGTGCACAGCCCAGCTTACCTGGCAGTGCCGCAGCATCCCTGGCTGTGTTCCCCCTCCCCACCCCCCCCCCCCGGAAGCTCTCACCCCTGACCACCCTATGCAAGGCGCTGATTCAAACCGCAATCGTTTAGGGCAAAACACACCCAAACGGAAAAGGGATGAGAGCAGCCGTCCCCATGCAGGCCATCCCCGGGGCCGTGGGACACTGCTGTGTGTAAAGCGGGGGGTCCGCTGCAGAGCGGGCGGGAGTCAGCGGGGCCAGCCCCGGGCTGCTTTTGCCAGCTGTGGAGCAATAAAAACCAGACTGTGGCAGCAAAAGGGACCGAACACTTTCCCTCCCGCGCTTCAGGACCCAAGATGGCAGTGGTGGCAGAGCGAGCTGTTGGCGTTTGCCAGGGCGGGTGGATTTAGGGTGCCTGTTCCGGCGGACAAGGCAGGGTTGGCGGGAGGAGGCCATATGGCCGGGAGCAGCGTGCGGTGTGCCATCCCGGCAGAGACCGGCAGCAGCCGGCAGAGTCTCTCCTCGGGAAGGCTGGCTGTGCCAAGCGCGGGCTCTGGCACAGGGGCCGGCCGGCTGCCAGGTATGCTCAGGTGCTGCAGGAGGCTTAGAGCCCATGGGGCGGCACGGCACAGCCGGCACAGTGGGATGCCTCCGTGCAAACCGGCTGCCCCTCCTCATCCCCGGGGCACCAGGGGACGTGTGGGGGCTCGTCACCCCCTGCCCAGCACGGATTTAGGCCAGGCAGGTATAACCATGCGTGCGGTTGTAGCGCAGTGTAAGTGCTGATGAGCAGGATGGGCACGGGGAATACAGGCCGTGGAAGGGGGGACACAGCCATGTAAATGTGTGTGTGGGGTGGGGGGTGCGTGTCCGAGCGTGTGGTAAGGGATGTGGGTGCACATGTATGTGGGGGTGTGTGCATGCATGTGCATGTGTATGCATGGTGGGAGGCTGCACGTGTGTGGGCATGTCCATACATATAAGTGCCCGGTGTAGCGGTGCGTGTGTGTGCCAATGCAAGGCGGAAGGGTGCAGGTGTGTGCTGTGCGGCCCTGTGCTGGCGGCCATCTCGGGGAGGGTCGGTGGACATGCCGTGGCCAGGGCAGCCCCAGGGAGTGAGGCAGCCGGAGCGGCCGGAGCGGCCAATTTACCGCTAGAGTCTGCGTGCCGGGCAGGCTGGCCAGGGCAGCCGGCGGGCATCTGAGCAGGGCTGCCTGGTGCCTCAAACCTCCCAGCAAGTGGATGAAATCTCCTTTTCTTCTACAAGGACAACGTTTCAACACAGAAACAGAGGCTGGCTAGGGGGACATTGGCAGCAGGAGCGCATCCACCTCCTCCTCCACCTGCTCTGCCCCATGTGGGGGTATGGGCTCCTCCAGCAGGGACGTGGAGGGGCTCAGCATCTCCCTCCTCTTATAATAACCCTTTTCCAGCAAAGGCTGGCCCCAGATTTCCCACTCCTGCCCTTGCTTGAGGTGCAAAGGGGTGAAAAAGCAATCGGATGTGTCCTGAGAAAGAGGGACTTCAGGCAGGCATTGGGGAAGGCTCATGAGCAGAACTGGGCAGGGAAGGTCCTTCACTAATACCAGGGAAGGGAAGAGGCTCTCAGCAGATCAGGTTTGCTTTTCACATGGCAGAGGACAAGGGTGAACAAGAAGCTAAAGAAAATGTGGAGGTGCGGACATGTTGCTCCCTTGCATTGCCTCCGCACGGAGCAGCGTGCTGCCTTCGGGACCATCACCTTCCCTGGCTGCCCTTCCCTGGGCATGTGCCGAGTTCTTCCCCTCTCTGTCGGCAGAGGGTAGGCTCTGTTTGCCCTTGGCTTCCCAAGAGCGGTCCCAGGGCAGATGAACTCGCCCTTTGATGTCTCTTTTCCCCAGATTAGAGCAGAGGGAGAAGGCTTAGCTATCAGAGGGCTGGCTGTGGGCAGAGCTCCCTCGCCCACTGGGACCCTATGGGCTCTCGAGCCAGCTTCTTTTTGGCCTGATCCGCCTTTCTGAGTGAGACCTGCTGAAGATGGCCCAATCCTATTAGCATCTGGGATTTGCTTCAGGTCTACTGTCATTAGCCCAATGACATTTTGCTGGGCAGTAAGCCTCTGTCTTTTGGGAGAACAAAAATCAAGTGTGCTGCTTTCCCCCGTAGGAACCATCCCTGCACCATGCCAGCAGGAGCCTTGCTGCGGCAGTTGGGAGTCACCTTGCTGTTCCCACCAGATACAGCATTTTCCTTCTGCCTCCCAAATCCCAGCCCAGGGACAGGACAGATGCCAGCAGCAGCAGGGCTCTGGGTGAAACGAGTCCTGTGTTTGTCACCCAAGGATGCCAGCCAAAGCCATTGTGGCTTTGAGCCCCTCAGAAGGAAGGGTAAGAGCAGGCAGCATCAGACCAAGGGGTTGTCCAGCCCTGGGAAGCATCTCTGACACCAACCAAAGGGAGATGCTGAGGAGATAGTAGGAGGGCAAGTACTTAATGAGACTTTCCCCAGGCCATCTGCTCGGCAGACTCCTGATGCAGGGGTCATTTCTTGGGTTTGGTATGTCTTAAAGGGTTTCTACTTCTTGAGCTTGTCTGGGTTTCCCTTGAACCCAAGTAAGTGCTCATCACCTGCGATAGTTAGGGGTGTAAAGTCTCCGTTGCTGAGCCTTGGACACCCACTCGGTCCCACTCCTCATGGCTGCAGCCCAGGAAAATGCAAAATATTCACTTTACTTCCTGATACTCATTTAAAAATGCAATTTGCTTGCTGCCAGCATTGCCACCATTTCTAACAGAATGACAGCAGAAGAGCCTTGGCATGGGGGCTGGATTGTCCCTGTGCCTTGGAGATCTCGCACCCCTCCTGCCTCCCTGTCTCGTCAGGAGGTGAGGGACTGTCCCTTGATACTTGTGAAGCCACCACATAGAGCATAAGGACATTGCAAGCTGGAAGGGTGAGATTCAGCTTAAGCAAATATTTCTGGGGATAAAAAAATCCTGTATAATGTGAGGAAGGGGGAAGGCTGGCATGGCTCAGTGCAGTCTAGAGGTGAGAGAAGAGTGAATTAGCAAGTAGCTTTGAGGCAAACAGAAGGGCATCGGGTGGGTGCACCCACCTTGGGGAGGCAAGGGACTGGGGGACAGGTGACAGCAGAAACTCCTGTGACCAGGGATGCAGGAGGATCTGTGGAAAATCTTGGAGAAAAGAAGGGAAGGAAAGGAAGGCAAGATACTGTTCTGAAGATCTATGTGAGGTTTGTGAAGTGCTGAGGCCAGATGAGGGGCTCAGTAACTACCTGCAGCTCCATGAAGGACAGGGTAAGAGGGCAAATGTGCAATGGGAGGACTAGGACTAAATTAAGAAGAACAGCAGAAAACCTGAAAATCCAGACAGCGAGACATATGCAGCTATAGGATCCTCTCAGGCTGGAGCAAGCCATGCATCATTAAAAACGTGCCAAAGCAGCAGAGCGGGCTCAGGGAGGAGGATGTGACAGGTCTGCTCTCACTTCTGCAACAGCCCGAGTGCATCGGCCGGGGCACGCGCCCCAGCACGTGGGATCCCGCCGGCAGGGTGTGGGCGGAGGGGACGCCGGCAGGGAGAGCTGCGTTCGAGCCTCCCAGGCCCTGCGTGGGGCAGGTGCTAACCCTCGTCCATCGCTCCTCTTGGAGGACTAGTTCAGAGTCTAATGGGTGCTGCGGAGAGAGAAGTCCCTGACGTCCCCCCCAAACGGGGCTCTTGCTGACGGATGCCTATCTTGTGATGAAAGCCCATGGCCACCCCGTGCAGTCGCCCGCTGGTGCTGCCATTGGTCTGGCCCTTTTTCTGTCCCTGCGCTGTCTTTCACGATGTGCCATCAGCCTTTCGCGGGCAGAGGGATGATGCTCACGCCCTGGCTGGCAATGGGCTTAAACGCAGGGCTGTGGCTGCTGGAGCAAGGGGTGTAAATGCAGGGTTGCAGCTGCCCTGCTAATTTTTAAAGCTTGCCAATATTTGTCACAACCAACAGAGGTAATTGCAAATGCAAGGAGAAAAATAAGCACTTGGGATCCACCAGCAATGAGTTTCCCCTGTACCGCCAGCAGCACGGAGAGCCCAGCAGTCTTGGGCCAGGTCCGAAATAGGTGTAAAAACTTCCATCCGCCATCCTTTTTAAGGATGGAGCAGCTGGCTCCTGCACCACTGGGGAAGGGAAGGCTGCCACGTGCCGAACTGGGCGCTGGGAGAAGAGCTCGGCCAGAGGGTCCCTTTGCCAGGGTCCTGCCTGGAGTGCGGGAAGGGGGAAGCGGACCCTGGGCAGAACAAAGCTGGCTGAGGAAGCTGCTCCCCGGTGTGCCCCAGAGCTGCCACGTTATCACAGGCATGTTGCTGAGCACAGCACAGCCAGAAGCATCTCTTCATTTCTGCTCCCTTGGTGTTTAGGAGCCTGAGACAAGACCTTGGGCCCCTGATTTTGAGAGGCGTGGAGGATGCAGAGTGCTAAGCATTTAGAAATGTGGGAGCTCTCTTGCTCCAGTTTGCCCCTCTTAGTGAAGGTTGGAGCCCCCATTTCATGGGGAGGGCTGAGAGCTCGAGGCTGCTCTAGCTAAAGTGTTTTCAATACTTTAGATGAAGGAGAAAATTGCAGACACTTGCACCATCCTGCAGCAGGAAAGTGGTACATGCATCAGAGATGCCTCGTACCAAAGGGCTCTTTGGAAGGGCAGGGGATGTTTTAGCACTGAGCTCATGTTTAGATGTTTAGCTCACATTTCCAAGTTGTCCTTCAGCTCTGAACAGGAGCTTGCTGGCTGCATGGTGACAGCGGCCACCACCAGCCTGCCCTCGGCGGGCAGCAGGACCAGCGGGAGAAGGGGTGGCCGGGACAGCAGCGGCGGAGAAATGTCATGCCTTGCCGAGCAGCCGAACTGCAAAGGCAAAAAAAGCTCAGTCTTAAAAATTAGCAACACCTGAGCGGCCCTTCCGCTGTCTTCCACGTTATAGCCAGAGACATTTTCCCATTGCACCGGCTCTACCTCCGCCAGCCATGCTGCCCTCACTGCTGCTCTCGTGCCACTCCCCACCTCCCCAGCTGTGCGAGGGGGGCTCAGTGGCTTTAGAAACTGAAGGGGCTGGAGCACCAAAAGCCCTGCCAGGTTCCCCACCCACACAAGTGCCCGTGGAGCTCTGCCTTCATAAGCAAGATGTGGGTTTCTAGTCCCCTGGCTCAGAGAGAAAAGCCTTGCAAAGGTAAAATGAGTGTAGCCTGGAGGCTCAGGAGCTGGAGATGAAATAAGTCCCCAAACTTCACTTTTTTCTTTTTTTTTTTTTTTAACTCACCATCTTTATGCCAGTTTTTGGCTTTCCGCAGTCTGGGCTCCTGCCTTGAGGTGTCCGAGTGTAGCACTATGCCAGGCCCCCCCCCGGGACAGCTGCTGGTGGCCTGGGAGGACTTTGCAGTCTCTTCCTGCATCAAAGATGCTTTCCCACTGGAGTGGGCGAGCCGGGCTGCCAGCACCCATCCCACCCTCCCTGCGTGTGGCGGGGGTCCCGGGCAGGCTGTTGGCCCCCCGCTCTCCATCTGGCTCACACCAGGGGATGCATCCCCATCTGCACGGCCTGCCTGGAGCCGCGGCTCCTGTGCGGGACGTCTCCTGATGAGCTGATCCCCCTCCTCTCCCCTCTTCCCCGGGGTGGCCGTGCCGCGTGTCTCCGTGCAAGTGCAGCGGGAGGACAGATCTGAGGAGACAGGAGGAAAATGAACTCCCTTAAATGTGATGGAGACGACTGCCTGGTTCTGTCAGCCATCGCTCCTGCCCCCCCCCCCCCCCCCCAGCTTGTCTCCTGCTGTTTTTCTCTCTCTCTGGGTATAAAATGTCACAAGGATTAGGCCCAAATCTCCCTTGAGTGCTGCAGCTCACCCCCTACTCATCTCTTGAGGTCACCTTGGAGACTCGCTCTGTCCCCTCCAAACCGGTGTCAGCTGCAAAGGCGACCGTAGTGGAAATCACACCCTCGAAACGCCGGGTGCAGGCAGATGTGCAGCTCTGCTGTCACCCTTCATGAGCAAACCCTTTAAAATGTCCTGGCCCGGCAGCCAGCTAGCGTCGCCGCTAGAAGAGGGATGCACTGCTCGCCGGGCCAGCGGGGCTGTGCCAGGGCAGCGGGGCTGGAGCCAGGGCAGGGGGAGATGCTCAGGCAGAGCCCTGGCTCCAAACCCTCCGAGGTTTCCTGTGGTTCCCAGGTGGAAGCGGGAGGTGTATCCGGACACAAGCCCATGAAATGCCGTGCCCAGGCAGGCTCGCCCAAGCCATGCCAGCACGACGATCATGAGACATGCAAGAGCATGCAGCAGAGCACACTGGGACTTGCAGCAGTGAGTGGCGCCATGTCCCAGGAAGATCACTGTCGTTTTGGGGTCATTGGTGTCAAATGCTGTTACAGCCTTGCTGGTAACAGATGCAAATCTTGTGGGCTCTCCCAGTGTACCTCATCCCCTTCCTGAAACAACTCAGTGGGGCTATATTTGCCCCTGATGCTCCAGGGCCAGCCCTGCTGCCCTGTACCCACATGTCTGGGACCCTCTGGATTCTCTCCTGCTGCCCCTTTCCTCCGTGCATCCCTTCACCCCAGCACACTGCCTCTGCCGCCATCAGAGTGGCTACTTTCCTCTCCGCCATCCCGGGAGAGAGCCCACGCTGTCCTGATGTGTGGCACCTCTGCAGCAGGGCTGCCTCGCCACCAGGCTTTTAATGAAGAGTTAATCGCAGGTGACACTGCCCAAGCGGAGGAGATCTATCCTGGATCTCCAAGTCCACAACAGCACTTTTGGCCGGGATGGAGAACAAGAGGAGGGAGCGTTGGTGCTGCTGGTAAATGTGCTCCTAGACAAGGAGCAAGGGCTGCAGCATCTTTATTCCCTCTTGACCCATTTAAAGCAAGCACCGGTGACTAAGGGAGCCGGCAGGAGGATAAAAATACCTCCCACATGTTCCTTAGGAGGCCAAGGACAGAAATAGGGGTGCTACCACCTCTCCAGTGAGCCGTTGGGGTCACCCAGTGTTTTGCAATCCCAAAGGTGGAGTCCCCCAGTGCCTCTCACAGCAAACACAAGAACATCAGGGGCTCAGAGTCTCCTGCCATGTGCAATCCCAAGAGCTGGCTCACTTATGCCCTCCCTTTCCTTCCCTGGGGATGGAGCAATCGGAAAATCCCCCCCAAAAGCGGTGGCTCTCCCTTACTGCCAAAAAAAGCAGGAAAGCATCACACAAGGACATGTTCCCTGCAGACCCTGGCCGTGCGGGTCACCGTGCTGCTGCCAAAATGCCTGCGACCATGCTGCTCACCCCATTGGGGCTGCATCCTTGTGTGGGCTGTGGTGGCCAGAGGGACAGATCCTGGGGCTCCGCTCACCTCCCCGGTCTGAGCTGCTCCAGGTGTCGTGCTGTCATCTCAGGGGAAAATACACCTGAATTTCCTTTGCCTCTGGGCAGAGCTATTCTTAGCCCACCAGCGCCTTTCAGCAAGACACCCTGTGAAATGCATGGTGACCTGATCCACTCGGGGAGATGAGCTGGGCTGGCCCAGGTGCATGGGTGCAGGATGAGACCCGGTGGTCTGGGACTCATCCTCTCCATTCTCCCAGCACCCACCGCCAGCAGAAAGCGGGTGGGCGAGCTGGCTGTCAGCGTGGGAGGTGATGGTGGTGGAATTTGCCACGGAGTGATGAGCACAGCTCCCATGCCTTCGCTGAGAGCTGCCGTGGAAAAGGTGGTTGCTGGTTCTGCAGTGGGCCGGCTTGACATATCTTGCAAGGTTGCTGCTGGATTGCTCTGCAGCCCTTGACGGACCGCCGAGTTGGGTACAGGGACCAAGGGGGTCTTCCCAATGCTGGGCTGCTGAGGAGACCCACCTGAACAAATAAGACCCTTCCAAACAACATGGTTATGAGAAGGGCATGGTGCCCACTGTTCCCAGATGGGACCCTGCTACCTCCTTCCCCATCCTCATCCCACCATGCCCTTGGCTGGTGGTAGGGCGAGGTCTGTGTTGGCTGCGGGGTCTGGTGCTGCCTTCCTGGCCCCACCGTGTTGGCTTTTGCACTTGGAGTGGGCTCAGCACACCAATGCTTTGTAAGTCAGATGCTGGAGACCAGCAACCACACCTGGTAGTTTATTTGCTCTTCAGGTCATGCAGCTGCCTGCTGCTTCATTAAACCTTGGAAAACATCTTTTGCAGGCAGTCACAATGCTGAATGAACCTAGTTTCTTAGCAAACCAAAAGGTCTTAAACCAAGCAAGCAGACTGCAGCAGATACCCAGGATGCTTGACTTCAACGGGGAGGGAGAACTGGTGCAGGAGGATGCTGTGGCTTTTGGGCAGGCTGCCAGGCTCACGGACAGCAGCAGGTCTCCTTGCATGGGGTAGTGCAGAGAGGTGTTATGGGGAGACATCAGCTGCCTTCCCTCCCTGGTGGCTGCAGAGACCACCAGCCAGGCATGGGAATGAGGGCTGGCATGGGGCCAGGCATGGTTGCTGAGACCTTGGGTTCAAGAAGGTGGTATTTGGCCCTTGCGGGGTTTGTTAATAATTTGTCCATAAAAAGCTGGGGGCTCGAGGCAAAGGGGTGAGTTACAGCAAGGAGCCAGCAAGCTCAGGGTCCCCCCTCTTCCCCCTTGGCACAGGCTCCCTGCCTGGGATGGAGAAGGTTTGTAAAGCAGAGAGCAAACAAGTCTCTTCCGCCTACGGCTTTCATGGACCGATATATCTCCAAAATCTGGGTGAGCGTTAGCAGGAGGCTGAATGTCAAGGCAGAGGTTTACAGGCGCTGGCAGGTTGCATAGCGTGCTGAGCGGGCACCACCAGGAACCCAAACGTTGCCATCCCTGAAGGACTTGCTTGCTTAATATAGCCACCCAGATGTATGAGCAGACGGGGTAGGGCAATGCCTTAATAGTAGTGAGGGTGTAAGTTGGTCTCCTGGAGCGTTAGAGTTATTGGGAAAAGCAGTATATGCTGAAATAGGCAGTCCTGCTTACTAAATCTGTAATTCCAGCTCTGGCTATATTTTTGTCTTTCTAATAATAAGTGCAAATATAGTAAGGATGAATCACAGGCTGCAGGCTTCAGGGGTTTTTTCCCCTCCTTTCTCTGCAAATCCATCATGTGGGAGAGAGGGGCTGCCAGAGAAAAGGAGCTCAGACCTAGGGGAGATCCTGTCCCAAGCAAGTCTAAACCAATACCCTTGCACCTCTGCGTGCCATCGATCCTGACCAGGAGCCAGCAGTCCCTTGCACTCCAATTGCCTCCAGTATTTCATCCTGCTAGTGTAACACTCCTGCCCAGGGATGTTTTCCTGCTGGGACCCTCCTGGACCGTTCCCAAACCAGTGGACCTGTCGCATCCCTGTCTGCATCCTGGGGCTTGTATATCCCCACATCAGGATTTGCCTGCTGGGAATTTTTTGCTTTGTTGCAAGGACCTTCTGCAAATGTTAATGCTTTCCTTTCGCTGGAGAGCTCTTCGGCTGATCTGCCAGAACACATTTCACACGCTTCTCCTAAAATTATGCCCTTTGCTTTTCTCGGCGTTCAAGCTGAAGCGGAGCCCAGCGTGCCGGCGGCATGCGAGGAGAGAGCTCGCTGGCTACTCCCGGCTCTGGGGGCGGTGGAGCAATGGGTTAAGCGTTGCCCAAATGAGCATTCGCTGGCTGGTGGCTCCCAGGGCAGAGGACCGGAGAGGTGGGAGGGCTGGGTAGTGCAGAGCCAGGGAGCCGTGGGGTGACAGCAGTGGTCTGTGCTGGACATTTCAGGACATGGTTTAATGGGCATGGTTGACAGTTGGACTCAATGATCTTAAAGGTCTTTTCCAACCTAAATGATTCTACGATTCTACGACTTCGTGGATGCCCTCAGCGGGGAGAGGAGGGTGGATCAGAGCATCCCTTGAAGCAAACAGGTTTCAACACTTCCCCTTCCACAGTGCACATAAGCCAGAGTTCAAAGTACACCACAATTTGGGCACGAGCATTTTAGCTGCGGATGGCTCTGGTTTTTGGCTGAAAGTAAGGGCTGAGCTAAAGATAAGCTGCTCTTAACACCTCCCAGGCCAGTGGTTCCCCCCAAGTTTCCCTCTACTGGAGCCCAGCCATACTGAGCTGTAGACACCCTCTGCACAGCCCTAAGCCACCTCCCGCATTGCCACCGCCATTCTCCAGGCCAGGAGTGGGGACACGGGATGAGCCCCAGCAGTTCCCAGTGGCTGACAGAGCAGAGAGCCCTCGCCATGGTGCGAGAGGTGACGAGCAGGGGGGTCCCACAGCAAGTGACCCCCAGGGGCAAGGGGGGGTCTCTCCTGAGCATGGGGTCAGCGCCCAGTTGGTTGCGGCGGACACCCGCCGTCACGGGGAGGTCGTGTCCAGGGAGCCCTTTCACTGCTGCCCCCCACGGCCATTCGGCATCAGAGCTGGGATGGGGCTCGGGTGGGCAGGGGAGTGCTGGGGACAGGTCAGCACCGCTCCCAAGGAACTGACCTGGCACACACCCCGCTGCTCTCCAGGTCCCTGGAAAGGCTCTCCACAGCCTCCTGGCGCAATGTGCCCATGCACGTCGGCATCCCCCCACAGCCCTTGCACCCCCTGCATCCCCCCAATCCCCTCCATCTCCTGCAGCCCTGCATCCACTGCATCTCCCTGTGCGCCCTGCATCCCCCACCTCCTGCCACATCCCCTACATCCCTCTGCATCCTTCTGCATCCCCTGAATCCCCCGCACCCTTCCATTCCCCTCATCCCACCAGTCTCTATAACCTCCCACATCGCTGCATTCCCCCAGCTCAGACATGTATGTGGGTTACGGGGAGCTTACGATTACCCCCAGCCACCCTAAACTGTAAATGAGGACATTCAAGGTTTACTCTCCACCAGCAGGAGCCCCCCCAAATATCCCTGTTGGGGAATACCACGGGAAGATCCTGATTCAGCCCTGCCACTGGCCCTCCACAGCTGATGCCAACACTAAGCAGCTAGTTATGACTGTCGTCTCTGTGGTTAGAGCTGATTAAATAGATCTTAAATGACTCATTGGGGAATTTTTATTATTTTTTTTTAATAACTCACCGTGTCACTACAGGGCCCGAAGTTTGCTTCACTGAGTTTGTTTCCCCGTTTCCTTGCAGAGATAAATAATTGAGGAGCTGAGTAGCAAACCAGAAACCCAGAGAGACCGTTACCGGGAATATGCTGGGAAATGTGTCACCCCAGCAGCATTTATAGATTTCATTTTGATATTAGTGGGGGGGACGGGGAGGGGAGCAGAGAGAAGAGGGAATTTGGTGGGAGGGAATTGAGGGGGGCAGGCCTGGGGGGCTGGGGCTGGGGGGGGCTCTGGGGGGCTTCGAGGGGGGCAACAGGTCTCTCCTTCCCTCTCATCTCAATCCACTGCTCCAGCCCTTTCTAACCCTCCCCACAATGGGATTGCCCAGCATCAAAACTATGTTCCCTCTCGTTTGGAATGGGAAGTGCTTTCAGCATCTCCCACTGCAAATAAGCCGGGACCACCCTCAGGGGAGGGCAATGACGGCCACGAGGGGCCAGCGAGGCTCACTGGCCATGGCGATCCCTCCTGTGCCCATCCTTTGCCCCTGCTCTGCTCCAGAGAAGGGGACTGGGCCTCCTGCATGAGGGCTATGGTCCATGGTGGACACCCCTGGGGATGCTCATAGAGCAAACCTCTCAGCTAGGGAAAACAGCATTAAAAAAAAAAAAAAGAAAAATTATTCAAATATTTGAATTTACCCAATACCCAAATTTACCAGTGCTGCATTTAAAGCACCTTCTTTAAAGTTACCCTAACTTCATGAAGGAATTAACAGCCTTGTAAATTCTTACCAAAAATATTATTAATATCAAAGAATAAGAGTTAACAGGGTTTTTTTGGAGGAAGAAAAAGATGCTCTTTTGCATGTCACCCCCACCATAAACTCCTATTTCAATTGCCATCCTAAGCTTGGTCTCAGCCACAGCCTTTGGCTGCAGGTGCCTTCATCCCAGAGTTTCGCTGCTCCGTGAAATGCTGGTGCTTCCCAAATCAGGAAGCGGCATCTGAGTAGTGGCACCCAGTCAGACTGCAACCCCCGCAGGGAAGGAAACGAGAAAGACATCTGCATCACTGAAACCTTTCAGGACGGGGGGGGGGGGAAGGATGGGGGAATCTCCTGAAAAATCCCACCTGCTCTTCCCTGCTCGCAGCCCTCCTCCCAACATGCCTCCTATGGCTGTCACCCAAACCCCTGCTCTCGCCCATCGATCTGGGCTCAGAATAGCTCCCGCCAGCAGCCAGCGAGCTGCAGCCGGCTGACACTGGAGCTGCTGGATGAAGGACATGGGGCTCACTCCCACAGCACCCCACTGCCAGTGACTGCGTCCCCCCCTCCCCCCCGCCGCACCCCTCTGGCTGCATCCTCGGCTCCCAGCACAGCCCCATGCTCGGAAAAAAGGAGGTAAAAGGGGAAATAACATAAAGCAGGTGGAAAGGACAAGGATGCAGTGTGGGCTTGTAGGAGGGTGGGCTGTGCCATGTGCTCCAGCTCCGACACCAGCCACCTCACTGCCTGGCCGATCCCTTTTTTGGGGGGGGGGGGGGTGTCCAAAAGTGGACCCTGACTTTTGGGGGTCTTCCACATCCCACGTCCATTTCCACAGCCCTTTGGGAGCAGCGCAGTGGGGTGACCCACCTCCCGGCAAGAGGAGGGCCCTGCATCCCTTGGAGGTGTCCCCGGAGGGGGCGGGGGTTGGTCCCTGTCATGGCGTTGCCTTGACAGGAGCGCAGAGGCTCTCCCCACGCAATCTGCCTGTCGCTGCTGATCACTTCAGGTGTCAGACAGGGTTTGTGTCACTTGGTGGGGCTCCCCCCTCCTTGCTAGCCAGGACTGGGGCGAAGAGTGGATTTAAAAAGACCTCACTTGCTGTGGGAGGGGGGAAGTCACCCCCCAAAGCCCAGGGGACGTGCCAGGTTTGCCCTATGCCTGCCCTGGGGCCTCCTCTTGGAGCATCCCCGGAGTGGGGCCAGGCTGACACCATGGCACAGGGCTGAGCATCCTCCTCCATGAGGCTGAGCATCATCCCTGCCCAGCATGCTCCTGTCCCTGCATCCCTGGGGTGCGATGGGGGGGTCAAAGGCCCGGGCACCCCGAGACCACTGGGGGCAGCAGCCCGGGGGCAGGATGGGGGTTTCCCTCAGACCCCCCTCGCATCTCCCCTCCCAGCCCCGGCTGCACCCACAGCGTTGCAGGTGGCTCTGGAGGCAGGTGCCATCGCCGTGGGGCTCGGGGAAGGGGCTGGGGAAAGGGTTTGGAGGGGTTTGGCTGCAGGTGGAGTTTCTCCAGGGAGGTGAAGCTGAGAGCATCACCATACCTGTCCAACCGCTTTGGTCCCCGAGGTCGGGTTTTGGGTGCTCCCCTGCAAACCCCAGGGCAGTGGCCTTGCTTCGTGGTGCCGGGGAAAATGTGGGGCTGTCCCTTGGCCAGCCCCTTCTGCCAGGGGAGCTGCTGCCCGCTCACCGCAGCCCCTCAGGTGGTTTTTGGCTGTCCCCCCCGCTCTTGCCCCCCTGGGAAACCGCTCGCTGAGCACGGCCAGCAAAGCGGGGAGCAGTGGGGGTGGCCCCGGGGGAGAGCATCAGCCCATGAAGGCAGCGAGGAAACCCCCTCTGCGTCGGGCACCTGGGCGAGCACCGCGCCCCTCCCACCACTCCCCCGGCACCCTAAAACACCTGGAGATGGCAGGGGGCGGGGGAGGGCAGCCAGTGCCACGTCTCAGCATCTCCCCGGCATGCCCGTGGACCAAAGTGATCCTGACACTAAGTGAAGGAAAGGGAGGCTGATCGAAGCTGGGTGCTATTTTTTTTCTTTTTTTTTTTTTTTTTTAATCTTTCCTTAAGTGCGAACACCATCTGGCTCCCCCAGCTCTGTCAGCGCTTCCAGTCCCCAGGCAGCTTCGCTCTTCCTAATTACTGTCATTAGGCAGTGGGTAGCAATTAGGGAGGGATGCTGATGAGCGGCATCAGGAAGGCCGTGGTCCCCAACAGCCTCACACGGGGCTGGGACGGGGGGGCTGGGCAACATCTTCTCCCCAGCCTGGGGCTTTTTCCAGCTGGGGAGCTTGGCAGGTACCAAGGCAGTTTCTTCTTTGGTAGAGGCTGATGGGGAGGGGATGGGGAAGGGAGGTGCTGGCTGGTGGGACCAGGTCCCAGGGAGTCCCCACAGAGGCCTGACACCACTGGGGATGGGCTGCTCTGGGCAGTGGGGCAATGGTAGACGTGCTCACTGCTGCTGGGGGAAGAAGCAGCAGCTTGCTGCATCCTACTGTGCCTCTGGTTGTCCCATCACTCCGTGCTTGCTCTGCCCACAGACGTCCAGCCACCAATAACCATTTCTCCAGGGCAGCCCAGAGGCCGCGGCAATGGGCACCACAGCCAGATCCACCAGCAGCCATTTCTCCCAGGCAACCCAGAGGCCATGGTGATGGGGTGCGTGGCCAGACAGAGTCAGGCCCAGCCATCACCCTTCTCTCTGGCCAAAGCGGGGCTGGCCACTAGCCTGCCTGGCCCTCCCCAGCTCCCCTCGCTGCATTTGTGCATTCACCCTCCCATGCAGCTCCCCTGCAGCACTGCAGCCATGCAGGCCGGCGTGTGGTGTCAGTGCCACCTCGTGGCAGGCGCCCTGGGTCTCTCATCGTCACCCACGGCCTCCCACAGGTGTCCCCCAGCGATTGCAGGGGCACCCACGGCCTCCCTCTGCCATGGCTGGCACTGGGAAGCGGGTGGTAGGGAAGCCTCCTGTGGGGTGGGATGAGGTCTGTGCCCCACGGGCGGGTGATGGGGTGGCCACGCAGCCCTGGTCGTCTTGCAGCAAGTGAGGGGGATTGGGGGCTGTACCCAGGGACCAGTGGTCCCTGTTGGACATTGGCCATTGGAGTGTTGCTTCGTGCATGGGATAAAATGGTGCCCACCTTGCCCTGCCTGCTGTTGAGGTCCAGCACCCACAGAAAGCCCATGGAAGGGCAAGACAGGTCTGTGGAGGTGCTTTGGGCTGGAGTAGCTGGGCCTGTGGGGGAACTATCAGGAGACCAAACTGGTGGGTGAACCAGCAATGGGGGGAGAGAGAAGAAAGGGAGGGGAGAAAGGCCCAAATGGGGAGGCTGATGGAAGAAGCCGAGCACTTTGGAGGCTGGGGAGCCTGTGGGATTGAGGAGGGTTTCGCAGATGTGACTGGTGGCTGCAGAAGACCTTCAGCCAGGGTGCCCCCCGGTGCCTTCCCTCCCTGTGCCAACACACTTTGTTGGCCAGCTGGCTCCTGCCTTTAGGACCAGGGTTGAAAACCACCCCCCATCCCTAGGGACACAAAGGTTTCCGTCCTTTACCACCAGCATCGTTGGTGGGACTTGCAGGAGCTCAAATACCACAATGACCTCCATCATAGAAGGGTCAGTGGTGTTGAAATGGCTGGAGATATGCCTGAGATGGTTTTGCAGCAAGGAGGAGCCCTGGCTCCTTCCTCCTGCACCGGGGTTTCCTCGGACTTTCCCCTGGCTCTCTCCAAAACCCTGTGTCCCTGTGGCGAGGTTAAGTCCGGCCTCACCACCTTTCTAGGCAGTTGTGCGGGCACGGGGCTGGGGAGGAAGCACAGCTCCTGCCTTGCAAGGGGAAGTGAGAAACTGCTGTGGAAAGTCAAAGATGGGCAACATCCCCCCCCCAAACCACTTGCCCCACTCCTTGTCCTGTCAGCCAGCTCCCGGGGTGGCTGCGGGGCGGATGGAGGTGGCCAAGCTCAGCCAGTCCCCAGCCACGCATGTGGCTGTGCACAGGGGATGTGCTGGTGAAGCCAGTGCAGAGGGAGCCTCTCCAGATCAAGGTCCTGCTGTACCCCCAGGACTGCTGCGCTGGAGACCTCTGAAGCCAAGGGAATGGGGATTGAGAAGCCACCTCCCCATACAGACCTCTGAGTGTGCATTGGCAGCAGGTTCACTTTATTCTTTAATTTTTACAGCCATATTTTTGATCTCCATTCCCTCTGCAATCCATGGAGACGAGACAGACAGCCCCCTGACCTGCACATAAGGATGGAGAAGCATGAACAGAGGGGCTTGCAAATCCCTCCTAGGTCCGGGCAGACAGGCAGGCCAGGCAGGAGGGGAGCCTTGCCCCGCCACGGCTGGCAGTTGGGCAGGCAGGATGTGGGGAAGATGCCCCATGTGCCATAACAGAGAGGGGATCTGAGGGGTACTCGCTGGCTGAGGAATCCAATGTGGATCAAAATGCTGCTTCTGCAAACTGCAGATGCTGGCAGCGTCCCGTAGAGGAGATGCCTGGCTGAAGCTCTAGCATAAATGAGAGCAAAAGCCCTTACCTGAGCAGAAAGAGGGGCTTTTTCAACAGGATTTGTATGGGAGTTTCTTTTTCAAATTGCCACACCGGTCAGGGTGGACAGCACATCTGCAGGGCTGAGCTGCAGCAGTCACCAGGCGGGAAGTGGGAGATGCTCCTGATGGTCCGGCTCCATTTCCCTCTCACCCCCATTTCCCATGAAGCAGGTTGCTCTGTCTCCCACAAGCAGTCCTTCCAGCTCCAAAATGTCCCCCGGCCTGGCTTCAGCTCATTTCCCCACTCCAGATGCACAAAGGTTGCTCAAAGTCACTTCACAGGGCTGGGTGCGGAGCATGGGGATGAGGAGATGCCCGATTTGTGCCATGGGGATACCCCTCCTGTGACAGGCAGCACACCTGCTGCAGATAACTGGGAGCCCAGCGCTGGATCCTCCACAGCTCCTGCCAGCAAGCCACAGGTGCCTGGAGCCCCAGGACACAGTTGCTGGGCACGTGGCCCCTCACCATCCTCAGCCCCGAGGCTGAGAAGGGGACCCATCCTGTTCTGGGTCATGCAGAGCGTCAGCCGGATGAAGGCTCACCTCCACCAGCGTGTTTAGGTCTGGGAGAGGAGTCTTAGTGAGGAATTTGGGTCTTGGCACCCATGGCAGTGCCTGTGGTTCCCTTTATGGGACGGATGCCGCGAGTCCACCTCCAGTGGCGTGGGGAGGGGAGAAGAGGGAGGGTCACCCTTCAACAGCAGTGTCTGGTCCTGCAGCCTCAGAAGAGAGCTCAGGCTTGGGCAGGGAGTCACCTTCCCGTCATCAGAGGGACATCCCCTCCGCACAGTGCCACCGGGCGATCCTACTGTGAGCTGTGGCCCTTGGTGGCCCATTGGCACTTGGCAGCAGTGCTCCTGCACCTTGCTTGGCCACCTCTGCTTGGTCCCTGAAGTTTCTCAGGTGAGGAAGCTGCCTCACCAAAGGAAGAGCAGACCCAGGCTGCCACAGAGATGGTGCTTCATGCAAATAACCCCACAAAGCATTTCTAATTGCCTAATCACCCCCTCCAGGGCCAGCAGGGTTTCTCACCTAAAGCATCGGCCTGGCTCTGTTCAGCCAGGGGGTTCAGCTGCTGTAATTACTTGGGAACAGCAATCCCACACTAAAGAGTTCATTTCCAAAGCAGAGCCCTTCCTGTGCAGTAAATCCACTTGTGGGCAGGTGAACAAGACCATCTACAGAGAAGTGCCCTGGACCAGCAATGCTGGCCAGCTCTTGCACACAGGCAAAGCCTTGAAGACACTCACGTAAATTAAGTCATTGCAACTACGCTCACATGACTCCCTGCCTGGTTTTGCGTGGCGTGGAAACATCCATCCCAAGTGACACGTGGTATTTCTGCAGCCCCAGTGAGCTGAAGTGATGGTTGTCTGGGGCCATAATGAGAAGCTCAGGGAGCTCCTCTAGACCAGCAGGCTCCGTTGCCTGCCCCTGGTCCTCCCTGACTTCAGTGATCACAGGTCAGGACAAAGACAGATTCCCCGCCCCCCCGCTTCCCTCCCTCACTCCCTGCTTGGGAAGACGGACTTGTTTCTCATCCCTGCAGTAGCCGGCTGCAGAGGGGATTCCCATGAGCGCCAGTGGGTGCTTGCCACTACATGAGAGTGCCCAGAGGGAGGAGAGATCTGGATATTATGGCATGCAGAAGATGGGGGCAGGCAGGACTGAATGGAGCAGATGCTGCTGGATGTGCCTTGCTCCATGTGACCCCAAGCCTCCTTTTACTGAGGTCAGTAGCAAAAATCAAGTTAATGGCAGTGGTGTGGAATTTGGTCCTAATGTAACTCCCTGCCTCCCTCTCCATCTTCCTTCCCACCCCTTTTTCTGCTATTCCAGCCCCACGTTCCTCAGGAATCACCCATCCAGCAGCAGACCCATACTGGCACAAAGGCAGCCTTGCAAATGGCACAGCAGCCCCTGCCACGCTCTGTCCTCACCAGCCACGTCTCCTCTGCCTCCTCCCAATGGTATGGCCGTGGCAGCTGTGGGCAGTTCAGCGTAACTCGGCGTGATCAGCTTTGGCTTCCTCCAGTGCTTACAGGCATAACTTAGGACTCGGCACAACCGGGGAAGTGGAAAAGGGCAGTCATCTTAGAAGGCTGATCTTGCTCAAGGCAAAACCTGGTCCTCAGACAGCTCATATCCGTGCAAGGCTTTGCCTGCCCTGGGGATGGGCTCTGGGCGTCTGCAGGAAGCAGCTGGAGCGCTCCAGCCCCGTTCCTCCTGCTCTCAGGCTCTCTCCTCTCCGGGAGAGTTCTGGGTGGTTTTGGTGGTGACCAGGGCTGCAGCCCCCAGCTCGGTGGCGGGCAGTGGGAAGCCGTGGTTGCACTCCTCGTGCCGGGGGTACACAGCAGAGAGCAGGACGATGTCACCGTCAGCATCACCCTGGCAGCATGGCCTCCGTTTCGCCCCTGCTTTCCCGGGCAGCCCCGGCATCTTCAGGCCTCCATTGAGATGTGGGCACAGAGCTCGGGCTGGGGCCAGAGTGGCATCTCCCTCCGGCATGGCAGGGTCCTGGCAGCCCAGGCTGGGCAGGGGGCTGGTGGCATCCATGTTTGCTGGGAGGAGGCAAGAAAAGGGGGTTACTGGACTCACAAAGTGGGGCCAGGCAGGTCCCAGGGAGAGGGTCCAGTCCCTGGGGACACACAGGGGGCAAGATGGAGCTGGAGCAGGAGGAGCCTGCAAGGTCCCCAATGCACCTCTCCTGCTGCAGAGCTCCTCCTGCTTACAACTGATGGGCTTTTTCTCCCCTAAAAAACAATAGGGAAAGGCAAAAATTTGCACTTGCACTTCGAGCCCTCTTGCTAAACCCTGCTGGTGGCAGATCAGCCCAGCCCTTGGCGGCTCACCCTCCCTGACCGCCTCCCACTTAAAAATAGACTTGTTTACATGCTTTGAACACAGGCGCATGCTGCTGGCCCCAAGCCTCCCATGACTTTCCACACATCCAGTGCTGTAGCGGTGGGCTTGCTGGGGTGCAGCCCAGGGGAACGGGGGGACAGGGACCAGGGCTTGTGGCAGGGGAGTAGCTGAGGGGTGCCTCCGATGCTCTCCCATCATGGCCGGACCTCTCTTGCCACTGCATTTCTCCCTCCTCTTTCATTCTTGGTATTTTTCCCAGGTGTGTGCGCATCACAGGCTGTCTCAGCAACACTCGGTTTAGCGGAAAGGCCCCAGGTAACGTCCCCCACCAGTCTGAGTCACCCAGCCGGCACCACCGGCAGCGTGCAAGCAAGCCAGGGCACGAGGACTGGCTGCCCCCAGTCCCGCTGCCCGCCAAAGGCACCCACCCAGGCAGTGGGGCAGTTGTGGGTGCCAGCATGCCCCAGGACAGCCCCTCATGGGGGTCCCGGGGAGCCATATCCCCTTCCTGGGGATGGGAAGGCATGAAGCCAGGGTGAGACCGTTTCCGAGAAGAGTGGCCATGGTTGAGTCAGCGCTGGGGTGCAGGTCCCTGGGGGAGGAGACGGCTGCCTGGATGCTCCAACAGGATGAGCCATCGTGGGGCACCTTGGCCTCACTCCCCTGGAAATACTCTACCAGGAAAGGCTCAGCCCCATCCCTCGCCCCCCAGCCCTATTTTTGATGCCTTTGGGGATGATCCTGTGCAGTGCTCCGGTGTCCTCCCAGTGGGGCTGGCCCTGACACTGTTGGGGTCTTTGGGGCACACGTTGGAGGGCACCGGGCATTCCAAGTGGGAATGACAAGCTGGGCAGTCAGCACGGGACCCCCATTCGCAGTGCTGTGGGGAGAGGCTCCCTCCGTAGCCATCCCCGGATGTCCACCGCTGCCCCTGCATCCCCCCGCTCCATCCACGGCCCTCCAGCTACCGGGGAGAGGGAGACGCTCCTCACCACCGCTCTGTACGTGTTCCCCCATGGAGAGGGACGGTGCCAGCAGGTGCTTTAAGCAAGCGAGGGCACAGGTAGACCCGGCAAAGGGAGGGATGGTTCAGCAATGTCACGCTGGCAGTCAGGTGCAGGTGTAGGCTCCCACCTGCATGCAGGACACCGTCACTCAGGAGGTGGCTCGGCTGCCCCAAAATGCCCCGGGGTGCCCATGGAGCCCATGTTGAGGTGGAGGAGCCGGCCTCAACAGGGATGCGCCTCAGGGGAGCCGGCAGCGAGTGACCCCAACTGCCGGGGGGTCCTCAGGATGCTGTGACAGGGAGAGCAAGAGGTCCCCTACCTTCGGCCTCCTCGTCCGCTGCCTTCCTCTTCCTCCTCTGCTTCCCCACCTTGCAGGCCAGGAAGCCCCAGAGGGCGGCCAGGACCAGGATGAGCCCCACCGCTGCTGGGACCCCAAAGATCAGGAGGGTGCTGGGCAGGTCTGCCGAGGGGATGGTGGGTGCCAGGGCAGAGGTGGGCGCTGCGTGGCCGGGCTCTGCTGTGGGGCGAGATGCCGGCAGCGTCAGGAGGGGGAGAGCTGGTGAGGGAAGGAGCGCGGCAGCGTTACCCACCCGGCTGGCTGGCCTCGGGGCCGTGGCGGCGGGGAAGGAGAGTGGCTCTTCACCGCTACCCACCCACCACCCACAACAAACCGTCCCCCTGCCTGATGGGACCTTCGTCCCACCTGCTGTCGTCGCTGGCTGGCGGGAGATGAAGCCGTCCTGCTCTTCCCATGGTCACCCCTGGGCCAGGCTGTGACCCCCCCCCGCCAGGCTGGATCATCCCTCTTCTCCCTGCACTGTATTCCCCTTGCTGGAACTGGCTGCCCTCTTCTTCTCTCCTCTTCCTCCAGGTGAAGCCAGCGCTCCATCCTCCATTGCCACCTCCACTGCCATCTGCAGGAGAAGGTCCCCTCCGCCTGCCCATGCCTGGGGTGCCCCCAGCCCCCTTGGCCCACCACTGCCCAGCCCCAGGGAGCTCGGTCCCCAGCCGCCCTCGTCCCCTTACTTGTGTTGTCCCTGAACAAGTCGGAGCACTTGACACAGGACCTGGTCAGGAGGTCGAAGCACTGGGAGGAGAGGCAGGAGGAAGCACCGGTGGCTTTTCCTGATGAGGACATGGCAGATTGGGAGTGAGAGCCCCGCTCCCGCATGGTGCGGCGGCGAAGGGGCTGCCCAAGTGTGAAATCGCAGCGCCTTGGGGCCCGTGGCAGAGGGAGATACAGTCTGTCAAGCTGCGTCGTCTCCCTTGGGGCTCGCGATCGCTGTGCTTGTCCTGGGGCGGATCTTCACTGGGGAGGAGGAGAGCAAATGCCCAAGCCCTACCCCTGCCTGCCCGCGCAACGCACCCTCAAACTACCCCTCTGCTCCAAAATATGCTTCCGAAATCCCCGCAGCCCCTGGCGTGCCCCAGCCGCACAGCACCTTGTGCCCGGCGGCATGGCCCCCAGCCCGATGGTGTCACCTCCTCAGCCTTTCCCCTTCCCCAGCCCACCGCCCCCAACCCGGGCATGTCCCCAACACACACCCTTCCTTGTTGGCTGGCGAAAAGCCCCCTCAGCATCCTCCAGTGCCTACAGCAGGCTTTCCTGTGCCCAGATCTTTACAAGACCCCATCCCAGGGCCACAGATTCGGCTTGGATGGAAAATCCAGAAAAGGACTGGAGGAGAAAAGAGTGCAAGGGTGCTGAGGTTTCCCCTTTGAAAAGCTCCCACTGCCCGCAGGACACGGCCTGTAAGTGACTGCTGCGCACACAGGCCAACTGTTATGTGTTCTCCACCTCTCCTAATGACGGTGCTCGCCACCATCTTGCTCTCTCTAACTCCCCCATCCCAGACCTAGACCTGTGGCAAGGACCCTCCCAGCCCCTTAGCACCATGTCTCATTCTCCAGGGTTCAGAGCTGGCTCTGCTCGGTAACTGCCCAGGGCATGGGTAAAGCAGGTCACACCAAGCAAATCTGGTCCCCATACCCTTGGAAGGGACTAAATAAACCCTTAATGGCCCTAGGTGTTCCTGATCAGGAGCAGGAGAAACGTCCTGCCACTGGTACATGTCACTCCAGCTGCACTTCTGTCCTACCAGCAGCATCCCCAGAGGGTGGCTTGCACCAGGGCAGCACCAAAGCGGCCTCAGCACCGTCTCAGCTCTCCCCGCCGGGTGCCACGGGACTCTGGGCAAGTGAAAGTCCCGACCAAAACCGGTCGCTGTCCGCCGGTTCCACGCCTGATGCGATTTCACTTCCCTCTCCAGCCGGCGTGCCCAGCCGCTTGCTCCCTTGCCCCTCACACACGTGCACACGCGCCTGGCTGCCAGGGAGCGCTCTGCCCAGCTGCACTGTGCCAGCGCCGATGGCCATGCCAAGCCCGGGGGGCTGCGGGCTCCGAGGAGGAGCTGTGAGAGCCCAACTGCCATCCCTGCGCCTGTGACTCAGTTATTCCCCCTCCGTGTTAGTCAAAGTAAAACTCCCCAACCGAGCAGGGACACGCCAAGCACTTCCCTCTCTCAGCACAGCCCTGAGCTCTGAAGCCAGGAGCAGCACAGCTAGCTCGGCACCCTCTGCCTCGATGCTCGCGCTGAACGGGCTGCGCTTGCCCCTGCGCCGGTACCTGCCGGGGGAGGACGTCTCTCCATATCCCACCTCACCCAGCTCCCTGCCTTTCATGTGCCACGGGCAAGGATCGGGGCTGTGGTGCAAGCATGGGAGCAGGAGGGGCATGCGGTCAGTGGCAGGGTGCACCAGGAGCATCCTGGGGGGGTGTCAGAAAGCCACAGCAGGGAGGGCTGAGGGGTCAGGAGAAAAGCTCAGCCTCGCTCCAGGCCACATCTGAGCTCCACAGTGGAGAGCCTCAGGGAGGAGAGGGCACCTGGAGTGCTTGCTGTCCCTGGCAGCCAGCTCACAGAAGCGTAAGGGTAGGGACTAGGGAGCAGAAAACATCTTGGCTTGTGCCCTGGTGGGACTGGAGCTGTGGACGGTGGCAGAGGACCCCCACAAAACAGGCAGTGCTCTGTTAGGACACCTTCCCCTGAAACAGCTCCCTGCTCCAAAGGCTTTGCTGTTCCTCTTGCCCCAGGGTGTTTCCACCTGCTGGTCTCCTTTTCCCAAAGGGGGATGCTCCTCCGTCATCCCCCTCTCGCCCTCCCCCCCCGAAATCCCCCCACTGTGCTTCCCCCACGTCAGCCACCTCTTGGCAACCCCCAGGCCCTATTGCCGTGGGTCCCGCTGTAGCACTGTCACCCTGTCCCTCTCCCTCCCCTCTCCCCTCCCTGCTTGGCTTAATGTAGGAGGGGGGAAATAGGTCCTGGCATCTGCTGTACCACACTTTACAGATTCACTCTGTGACCACCTCCAGTCAAATATATGCACCACAGAAAGCCCAAACCGAGGTACTTACATGTTGCTTTTGATGTGGGGGGTGAGATTTACAATAGAGCTCAGGAGCTGATGGCTCCCACTTTGTTCGGTACCTGGAGTGAAAACTTGAAGCTGCGAATGCATGGCAGGGAGCCCAGGGACAGCAGCCGTGATGTCCTCCTGTGAATAAAGTGCTCCCGGGTCCTATCATGTGGAAGGATGTTGCAGCTTCATCGCTGCGATTGACCTTACCCCATTCCCTCCCACTTTCTAGGTCCTCTTTATCCCCCTCTACAGCACTTTCATGCTCCCTTCCCAGTCCATCTGCTTCCTCCTGGGCCAAGAAAATGAAGTCTGAATTCACACATGATAACGCTTACTCATGGAGAAAATCACCGCTGACTTCCCCAGCGGCACTCACACGTGTGCCTGCTCATCAGCGTGGCCCAGGCTGCCCGGTCGGCTCCAGGCATCATCCATCCCCCTCTTCATCTTCCCCATCTTTGCCTCCCCTGCCCTTTATAACGGCTGTTGATTGGTTTTGGAACAGCAAAAGTTAAAGCTTGTTGGGTAGCTTGAACTGTTTGCATCTAAGAGCTGAATACACTTGATAATAGCACAAATGCATAATTAAAGAGCAGAAAAAATGACTCACTGGATAAGGAAATGTGCTTTTCTTATCTCCTCTGCAGAGAAATGAAAGCCCCAGGAGCCTGGGACTCCGGCTAAGTAAGTGCTTTTATTAAACAAATAAACCAGCAAAGATATCAAAGAGCTATTTAAAAATTATGTCCTAATCCTGGAGTTGGAGAGCTCGATTTCCAGTGCTGTTTGCTCCAACCCTGCACTGGGAGGGCTGAGCTTTGGCTGAGGTCAGCTGCTGGGATCCCTGCGGTGGATGGGGCAGCACCAGTGACCCGGGAGCACAGAGGGACGGCTGCATCCTGCGAGCACTCATGCACACATGAGAGACTGGACTCATGCGAGTGGTTCCTCTGGTGTCAGGGGTGGGTGAAGTGACTCACGCACATGCTTGCAGAACCGCCCGTAGCAGAAAATATCCACCGAAAGTTCACCTTGTGCTCGTGCACACCGGAAACCCAAAGGCTTGTCGATCAGAGAAGCCACGAGGTGTTTATTGAGCAGACCCAGTTACCACAGGACAAACCTCTGACAGGGTGCACCCAATGCCCCAGGAATGCCTCGGCACAGCCCGATGTCTACCCCGCATCCAGATGGTGCCGATGGAAGACTTTGGCTGGAGCCAACCCCCAAAGCGCATTCGGCACCTCACCCCTGCACCCCTTCCCAACACCCCTGTGGTGGCTAGTGGGAAGCATCCCCTCCTGAAAGGTCGCACTATGGCTCTGAGGAGCCAGTTTCGCAGGGTTCCAGCACAAACCTCCTCCTTGGGATCCACTGGGATGCCCCAGCATGGCCCAGCCCCACTTTGCTCTGCCTTCTCAAAGCCAGCCAGGCTCAGGGACAAAATCTGGGAAGATTTTAGGAATAATGTGGGAAACAGAAGGCCTAAAGAGATTCACCATCACTCTAAAACCTAGACCCCTCCATAGGCATGCTGCTCCTTACTGAGGGTTTTTGTGGCTCCGCTCAACCACCTGCATGGGGAGTTTGGTGTGGGGCAGTGCCTTGGTGGCACCAGCTCTGCTGAACGTCATTTGTCTTCTCCCTCTTTGTTTACATGTCCCTGGAGCTGCGCTTGTCCATGAGGCTAAGGAAGAATGAACAGGTGTCCTCAGCTCCCTCTGCAAGGGGACTTGGACCCCTCCAGGGGTGATACTGGGCACCTAAATTAGGCTTCTACTGTGGGCTGCCCTTTGAAGACCCCTCCAGGGTTACAGAGCGGTGGGTTGGCACTGCCTAGGCTCAAGCTCCCTCTGCCCATTCTCCCTCCCTGCTCCAGAGAGCCTTCCACAGCAGCATGGAAGACATGGGGGAAGCCCCCCCTCCCTGATCCAGCCCTGGGGGAGCCGAGCCCTCGACCTCCCCTGCCAGGAGCAGGCAGTGGGGCGGGGGGGGAGCGAGGGGGGTTTCCAGCCTGTCTGCTGGCTGCTCTTGCGGCTCTGCAGAGCACGGTGGGACTCTCTTAGCAAGGCTTGGGTCCCTGGACACTCCCCAAGCTCTTGCAAGCCACCCCCATGTCGTGAGCGACACGCCATTAGCTGACCCCAGCTCTTCTGACGGGATGTCCCCGTAAGCAAGTGGTGAGCCTGCTCTGCCTGCAGCAGGGACGCTGCCCCCATCCTCATCCTGAAGATGGGTGGGATCTCGCCCTGTCCCCCTTGGGTGACTCGGCGGGAGGCCAAGTCGTACCCCCCAGCTTCGCCTCTGCCAGGTTATAGGGAGCATTCACATGCCCTGGCAGGGACGGGCAGCACCTCCGACACCGAAACAGAAACCAATGGCCAAGGGCGATGCGCTGCCACATTGCGAACCTCCGAGCAGGTGGGTTCAGCTGGTTCAGGCATGTGTACGCTGAGGCACAAACCTCCTTGGCACACCAGACCGAGCGCAGAAACCTCCCCAGCACTCGCAGTGGGGAGCCCCACTGCTGCGCTCTCAGGGTGCGGAGGTGTCCAGCAGACGACTCCAGAGCCAAAATCAAAGCCTGCTGAAGGCAAGGGGCTGTCTCCTGTTAACTCCCCGCCCTTTGCGGCTTGCTCCAGCAGCAGGGGACAGGAAACCACTTCGGTCAGCCTGGAAGTCAAAACTAAACTAAGCAGCTCTGACTGCATTTTGCATAGCGCTTCGTTATAATGAACTGCTTGCAGGAGAGCTGCAGCTCCGGCTCATGCATGGGAATGGTTCAGTGAATATATTTGAACAAGAAGGCAACCTGAGAAAATGGGAAGGTGCTTGCAAGCGACTCCAACACAGAAGAAATTATCTTTATGAGGCACTCATTTGCTGCAGTTTACTCTGCTGCCTGCCATACGACCAACCCCCTTGCTCATACACAAATACCCCACTGCCCCCCACAACTGCAGCACAGCCCCAGCACGGCCGCTCCACAGCCATGCTCCTCAGTCATGCTCCTCAACATTGGTCACACAAGCCATCCAAATGGAGATGCTCAAAACCAGCAGCGTGCCTGGATAACTTAAAGCACAGCTCAAACAGGCAACAGAACGCACCAACCCCTCCTCTAAGACTCCTATGACACCTGCAGATTGCAACAGCCTAAGCAGGAGTAAGGGTACAGGAGCCTGTGTGGTTTCCAGTACTAACCACTGCTCCAGAAACGGCTCCCTGAGGTGGCTTTTGTGGCCAACTTGTTTTCCTTGCTAGTAGGGAGGATGCTGCCCTGCAGCCTCCCACCACCCTGGGCAGGGGTGGTAGGTGCAAGGTCAGCCTCCCCCACCCCCACTGCCCAACTTTTCCATTTGTCACCGCTGGACAATGCCCCACAAGTGGCTGAGCCGAGGGAGTATGGGGATTTTTGACTGTAGGCTGCTTGGCCGGTCAGATGCCAAACTCAAGCTGGTGTCAGCCCTGGAGCACTGAGAGGGACTGCAGTACTGGAGGAGGAATGAGTGGCACGTGTTTGGACATGAGCAAAGCCCCAGTCCGGGATGAGAAGCAAGGAAGCACGTTTCTGCTGAGCCGAAGCGGGCCCCTGCAGCCGGCCAGCTGCCTCCGGCAGAGAGCTCGTCACCGCCACACTGTCGGCTGTGAGGCTCCAGCTGACAGCCTCCCCTCTCCTCCCTCTCCAGCCGAAGCACCTCCGAGCCAACAGTGTTTCATTAGTCTGCGGTAGCATTGCTGCACTTACCAGTCCCTTCACACCGTTCACTGGCTTCTCAGGGACCTTTAGGTACCGGCTTGGTGTAAAAAGGCCGGAGTGATTTAATTTGCAGGGGCTTGAATGCAGACTCATGTTATACATTTCAAAGGCCGCATTAAGGATGCAATGTAGGAGAGAACTGACAGGCAGATTTGGCCTGTACCCCACCTCTCCTGGCCGGTATCTGAGCATGATGCCTTGGCCACCCTGCCAAAGCCTGGAGAAGCAACAGGGGAGCAATGCATTGGTTGGGAAAGGAGAGAAAGGGGAGGATGATGGGCTGCTGTGGATGCAGAGCTGGGGAGGTGGAGAGGGACTGCCAGCAGCCCTGTCCCGTGCTCACACACACCCCCCCACACCCCGTTTTCCAAGGGACCTGTGGGCAAAGCCCATCAATTCCCTTTGAAAGGGATGGTCCTCCCCACAGCTCGCAGGGTGTCCCCCTGTAACAGTCCCACCAACTTCTGAGCCTTTAGGGCCTTAAAGGCTCTGGCTGGAAGAAGAATGAGTTGCACCGGCACAGACTGCCACAGGAAGGGAGATGCTGTGGGGGGTGAATGGTACTGCCAAGGCAGGCAGATGTAATCCCTCCTCCAAGATCCCTTTCCCCATTTCCCGTCTCGGTAAGAACACCCATAGGGGAGGTCCTGCCCTCTGCCACAGTCCACGGGGGAGGCTGCCCATCCACCCCCAGGGAACGTCTCCTGGCCAGCACAGCTCCCTGGCTCACACTTGCCTTCCCCTTCTACACTGCAGCCACAGCACTGCAGAGGGCTGGACCACCAGAGGATGCAGGCAGGCTTCAGAGGGACCATGCGGCAACGTAGCATCTCCCATCACCCAACCTAAAAATGCACATTAGAGGCTGAGGGCAGATACAGCTTTATACCCCCTAATAATCTTGTCTCTAAGCTAGATAACTAGGACTGTAAATCCCTGGTGATAATCACAGCCACCATGCCTGCAAGCTCTCCCCCGGACCATTCATTTGGCTTGATGATGCTTTAAAGAGACATCTAATGAGGATAATCTGATTCATATCCCCTCTGCTTTTGGGCAGCAGAGCAATTCAGTCCCCCTCAAACTCCTTCTTCCTCCATGACTGTCTTTATTTCCCCTTCTCATATGAATCACTCCGGGGTTTCCTTTGCTTTTTTGCATTACTATTTCGATTCTTTGATATGACCACTACAATCAAGACTCACTCCCTTTAGAACCTAATTAGCATGAAATCAGACTCGCTTTTTACTCATAGCCTCATAATAGGATGCTGGCCTGTGCTTCAGCTCTCACTTCGGGTGCAGGGAACATTGCAGCCTGCTTAAAAAATTCCCTCTTTACCTGATTCAATCAGAACCACTTACGTGAGATCCGCACACATTTCAAGCCTGGCAAGAGAGTCAAGCTTTGGGAAGGGGGGAAGGTCTCAATCACACTCGGCTTTCGGCGCAGAGCAGATGGTGAACATACCGACTATATAATTTATAGGACACCATCACTACATATTAGTCCCATGCAGTGGCTGAGCTCAGCCAAACCACAGCTCATGCACACACAGAGGGGACTCATGCAGGTGATGCTCCACGTGCAACCTGGGCAAGAGGGAAGAGCCAGGTTTTGGAGAAAGCACACGCTTCATGTTTCATCTCCTTCATAACACAGAGCAGAGAATGTGGTGCAGCAGCCCTCACCCCGGAGGGGCTTTCTCTTCCCTGCAGGCCGGGCAAACACTTCCCAGCCCGCAAACTTGTGTTCAAACTAGGTCAGTATTATGCAACATCTGCACGCAAGCAGCTCCCCTTCCCTTCCCCGGGAGCAGCTCACACAGCAGCACGATGGATGCCAGGGCAGCCCAAGGCCAGATGCAGGGGTTTGTTTGCACTTCTTCAGGGCCGCTGTGCTAGCAGAGCCTGGTGTGCAGCTCGCTGGGGGTCATGGAGCCTGAGAGGGACACGCACCACCACCACAGCTCTATTTCCACAGTGCCCAGGCCTCTCTGCCCCTGCCTCTCACCTGGACACACATGCCCGCTGCTCGGCACAGTCAAGCAGAGATGCCAGGGAGGCGTTAAAGACCTGTAGGTGAGAAAAGGAGGGAGAATTGTTCAGGATGGCCAAGTTGGGTTATAACGAAGGAGCAACAGGACAGAAAAGATCAAAAGAGAACACCCACCAGGTAGTAAAAACACTCCCTGCAGAGCAAGGTGAAGGCAGCTCCAGCCCTGTCTCTAAGGTAGCAGACCTTTCAGCCCTCTGCGTGGCTGAAAAGGAGCCCTGGAGACAAGTGTGCAAGACTGAGCCTTTACAGGTGCCCGGTGTGCAGGCACAGAGCAACACTGCGCTATCCCAGGGCTTCCCCAGCTCCAATGCCTTTGAATCTCTGCTGCTCGGAGTAACAGCACAATGCACTGAGTCACCTCTCAGTCCCACGGGCAAATGAGGACTAATTAGTTGATGCTGGTAAATTGCTTCGAAGAGAGGTGCTTCACTGCAGCACAAGCCACAGGTTGTTACATACTGAGCTACGTCAAACGCAGCCCTGGCTTCACATCTGTCATCTCTGGAAGAGCAAGAAAAGGAAACAGTGAGGGGGGTGTGTGGAAATGAACATTCACATTCGGGTGATGCCAACACTGCCGCCAAACCTAGGAGAGCAGCCAGCACAGAGGCTCAGGAGAGCTTTGAGCTGACCAGTGCAGACAGCGGTAAGTGCCTCAAGGACTGCCAACCCTCAGCAAACGCCCAAGGTATTTCACCAACCCAAGCACTGCAGTGACATAGCCAGCAGGGCAGGAGCAAGGCAGGCCCAGCTGCAGCACGGCACTGTCACCCCGTCGCTGCAGGGTGGGCACACGGTGGGACGGGAGCGCTTCCATGGGAGGACAGGAAAGGAAAATACTCCGTGCTGCCAGAAAATGGGTGAAGCCTCCTTAGCTTGTTTAGGGCCAGCTGGGCTTTTTAGGTCTTTCCAAGTGCTCACCAGCATGCCTCTGCCTCGCTCCTGCATGGGGACCACTCTAGAGTACGGGCACTTCAACTGGCCCTGGCACAGCTGGTTGTAGGGCAGAGAGGGTGGCAGGACCTGGAGGATGGAGCAGCCCCTGCACACCAGGGCCAGGTTTCCCAAGGGGAGGTGGCTTCTTTCTTTGTTTTTGTCCTCACCCCACCTCGGTGCTCCTTCCCGTGACGCGCAGAGCCCCCGGGGCTCTCGCACCCAGCCTGCAGCTGCACCTGGGCCGGTGGCGGGGAAGCAGCCTGCGCGTATGTAAAACACGGGCTCTCTTTCACACACCGCTGACTTCCCTCAGTGAAGGAGGCGGGGGGACGGGCACGGCGCCTTTCCTGGCTCCTCGCAGAACACCCCACCACACGGCGAGCTCGAGGGGCACAAGGGATGTCGGCATCACGGCACATGTCAGCTCCTGCAGAAGAAGCCTGTGGCAAGGGAAACGTGGCCCAGCACGGGCTGGGAGCCCGCGCTACTCAGCTGCCAAGGAGTCTGAGCAAGTCACATCACTCCCGAGTCCCCTGCACCCAACGTCTCCCGCACACTGGTTCTTCACAGCCAAGACAGCCCCTCCTGCACAGAGGCGACCCGAGGGGATGCCATCCTGCCTAGCATTGCCACGCCGTATTAATATTTAACGGTGAGGAAGAGATCCAGAGACTTTGATTTCTCCCACTGGCCAACTCAAGGATAATTGAACTGTGCGGGGAATTTCAGCGTTTCAGAGGGTGGTTTTGTTCCAGTTCACAACAAACCCCAACCATGCCGCAATGCCTTATGAGAAGGATCGCAGCCCAGTTTCAGGCAGCCTCCCTGCCTGCAGCAGTCAGGCAGGTAAGCAGCACAAAACACAGCCGATCTCAGCAGGTGCCTGGCAAGCAGGTGCCAGCAAACCCTCCTCCCCCAGAACTTAGGTAAAAATCAAACTCTGCTAATTAGGAAAAAATGGTTTCTTCCAAATGTTTCCACCCAATTCCAGATTTGTGACCCCAAAGCAATGTTAATTCACCCTCATCACACCCCTCCAGCGGATGCAGCTCCTGCTGTAGAGGCAGAGCAAGCGAGGCACAGTGCATTTTAAGACACGTGCCCAGGGTAATGCAAGAAATCAGCCACAGAGGCGAAACAAGTCCAGCATTTCTGGCTCCCAGCTCTGGGCTGTGCCAGCTATTGCTTTCTCTTGCATATAAATCACTTTTCCCCACCAGTGAAGGACAGCTGGCCACTGAATGGAAAGTGGCAGTTATTCAGCAGCCCACAGCAACATTGCACACCAGCTTTTTGGGTGGGATGTGGAGAACACTCAGTGTGCAGAGGAGACTGCCAGGGGATCTGAGCCAGCTGAATGGAGACAGAGCAGCTGGAATCTGGCCAGAGCAAAGCCCAGTGCTCCTGCAAAATCAAGACAAGTTAAAAACCCCACAGGAGAAAGTGTCTCCCTTGCTTTTGCCAGCAGAGCAGGTACCTCTGCCACAGCTCTGCAGGTCAGCTCCAGGCAGCAGAGGAGGAATCCCTTCTTGTCCACCACTGCTGTGGACAGTGGTCATGATGAGAGCTACCAAGCAGATCTTACAGCGTGACCACAGCTGCTGAGTGCCACCGCTGACCTAACCCAGCCAGCCCCTTCAAACTACAGGTCTTGGCAAGCAGACATTCAGTTTTAACCAGTCTCCAAAGCAAATATTAGAGGTGGCCTTGATTCTAAACCTCTACCACCAGTTTCAAGGTTTGGAGGGACAGCCCCAGGGCTGGATTTATCTCTGATCTTTGTTCCAGGACAGAGAGATCTTTTACTAGAGGCGTATCAGCACAAAGACTTTTTCTCCTGTTAGTACAGACTGAGCATATCAAGTCTTATCACGCTTAAAAGTTGGTCTGATTTAACTGCTGGTGTGGCGAAGCCAGCAAAAGACCCCTTCCCTTGGAAAACCTGGGCCAGCAGAGAGCTATAATCCCAACAAGTAATGCCAACCAAGCTGATTTGTGCTGAAATCTCTCACAGAGCACCTCTGTGAGCAGCTCGGCTAGCAGGCTGAGGACACAAAATCTTCAAGTGACGGGACTGAAGGCAAAATCCTGTGGGTCAACCTGCCATAGCAGAAGAGACCTTATTACAGCCTCATTCAGTTCCACCCAAAGAAAAGCACTGCATGACCAAAGCTTACACCACTGCAACTGGTGCAAGGTCTTCTATGCTAATTAAACTGTTTTGACACTAATTTTGCTGACAAACAAAAACACATCCACAAACTGAAACAGTCAAACCAGCAATGCTCATGGGTACTTTTACCACAGAGAGGGGGATTTCTCTTTGTAAATCTCCACAAGGGTAGGGAACTGAGGCAACAGAGAGAGGAAGAGAAAGCAAGTAACTCCAAAATATTTGCTAGTTTAGATTTCAGCCAGCTTGGCAAGCTGTTTTGCAATGTTTAAACACAACAGAACCTGAGTCACTAGCCTTAATTCAGCTTCAGGCCTTCCCTGCCTCTGATCCCAATCCAAGTACTACTTTCACAAGACTTCATCAAACATTAGCCCTGGCTGCTCCATCCAGATGAAAGATACCCTCAGCTGCCTTGTCTTCTCTGGTAGGGGCTGTGTTATGGCCTGTCTAAACTAATAGCTGACAGTTCCTAGAGGTATTTACACAGTTGAAGCTGTCGCTTTAGATGTGTCCCAAATACTTTTGGTTGTAAAACGTGATGGACCTGAGACACAGTGTCATATTCTTAGATACGCTCTACTTCCCCTGCCAGTTCTAGTAAAGACTTTTTCCCAAGAGTAAAAAAAATATTTGCCCCAAGGTGAAGCAAGATGCTGCTCTTAAGGAACGAGATTTTATTTTGTACCAGCTGGGATTCGGCCACCTGTAGGAAGTACAAACAGCATCTTTCTTCTTTGAAAGTAGTAGAAGGAAAGAAATACTGCATCTGAAACACAGCAGTGGAAAAAAAAAACAGTTTGAAGGTACAGGAATGGACAATAGCATGTGTCAGTTGCTACAAAGCATTCTGGGTGAACCAAAGAAAGTTTTATTTTCACCAGTTAAGAAAGCACAGTGAAATTACTCAAGGCTGAAGGGATTTTACCCGAATCCAATAGTTATTAGAAGCAACTGGAGAGCAACCTAGGAGACAGAAGAGCCTCCTTACCTTACAGCAGTTGTGGAGGACACGAAAGACTGGCTCACTTCATGCCGCAGCCCTTCCTTCCCTCCCCCAGCCTGCACCTGCACATCAAGAGCAAATCGAAACCAGTCTATTCTAAACCATGGTCTTTCATTTATTTTGAGGGACCCAAAGCGAGAGCAAGACTGAGACAGCATAACCAACAGAGAAACTTGTTTCTCAGCATGATTGCCCCTCTCTGGTGGCAAAGTCCTGGCTAGTACCTTCAGGATCACAAAGCTAGCTGAAAAGTAGGGCATTCCCATTAAGCTTCCAATCCTTCGTACATGGCCATGAGCTTGCACATATCTTTCTCCTTTGGGTTTTAGCCAGAGTCCAGCCCTTTTGGGCACTGTGACACAACTGAATGGTTTAGCTCCTTTTGTTCCAGCTGACAAACAACTTAGCCCTCCCCCGCCAGCAACAGTACAACTGGAGCTAGGATTTGTGTGTCCTCTGAGCAAGGATACAGGCTTTGTGCCTGGCTGAGCTCTTCGCAAGGACACAGGCTTTGTGCCTTGCTGAGCTCTTCGCAAGGACACAGGCTTTGTGCCTTGCTGAGCTCTTCGCAAGGACTGCCAACACTCACAGCTGATTAAGCCTGCAGTGCTGCTTTCTGCTTTTTCCTGCTCACAGACAGATGTCAGAAACAAGCTAAGTGAAACAGCACAGGCAGCTAGAGCTCTGCACCTAGGAACACTGAAGCAGACTATTAGGGATTAAATAAATTAAACCAGAGGGGAGCTTAACACATTCTCTCTAGGCTTCATTTCTACCTGGCATGCAATTCTGGGTAAGAAACATCCCAGCATTTCAAGAAACACTGTATTTTGGAGGTGACACAACTCAGTATGCAGGAAGGATTACATTCAGAAAGCTTTTGCCACCACCACGTGGCTGAAAGCTTGACTGCAGCCCACCACCGAAAAAGTGCAAACTGCCAGCAAGGACCAGCCTTGCTGCCAGGGCCAACTGGGGCAAGTGTTCATAGGTTTTAGAACCCGTGCCACACACCTAAACAAAGAGCATGCAACTAATTCTTAAATAGTAAACACTTTATTAACTTAGAACTCCAAAACACACTACTGACTTGCAGTAAGAATAAGGCATGCATTACTACTGGTAAGAACTTGTTAGTTAAAGGATTATACACAGCATATGCCCAACTTGCAAGAGACATGTGTTTTCTGTACATTGCTATAGTCCAGTCTGCTGTGTTTCACCTCTGGTCAGCCCCGGAGCCTGGGTTGCTAGGGTCATCCTGGGCTTGATAGATGGAGCCTTTTTCTCTAAAGGTCTAAAAGAAAGCTAAAGTGCTAGATTATCTTTTTTAGTCCCTTCCTCCCCAATTAGGTATCAGGCATGGAAATACTAAGCCCTTCACTGGGCAGATGCTCACACAGCTGAATCACTAACTACCAAGTGCAGTCTATCTAGAAGCTGCAGGACAGCCTTTCTTCCCCATTATTCTCTTGGTGGGGAGACAAAACCTGGCAGTCAGGTTTCACATTAGTCTAAGGTGCTGTATTTCAACTGAAAGGAAGCAGGAGCCTGCTGTCTCTTCTCTAGTACTCTGGTGACACTGAAATGAAGATACTCAATCATGACATGCAGCATTTGGGATAGTGGCCCGTTCTTCCAGTATTCTCTCAGTAAAACATGTAGCTCCTGGCCACTGGCAAAGTGGGTAAAACTCAAACTTGATCATGAAATGGGATTCGGATGTAATAATGGACAGGAATTCCCAATTCAAACTGCCCTCCTCCCAGCACCTATGTTATCCACTGAACACAAATCAAGCTTTTCTTGAGAGACTAGCAACTAGGAACAGCTCTGGATGAGTGGTCATGACAAGTCAGGCAAAAAAAGCTTCCCAATGTGATTCCAACTGCAGCAGCTTGAATGCCTGAAGTGAAAAAAACTGATGAATGTGGCTGAATTCTCACAATGAGAAGCTAGTCATCAGCACAGTTTCTCATCAGTGAGCTAAAGGACAAGGCAGAAACTCCTGGTACGTGACCAGCACAGATCTCTAACATCCGGAGAAGTCGCTGAGCAGTGGCAACTTGTGACCCTTCCACCTGGAAACAAAATGGAGAAATTACTTAACCAATAGAAAAGAAGAAAAGCAGTGCTAAGCTGTGATAAAAGAATGAACCAGAGCAGACATTAAGTATGGTTCAGAGCAGCTAGCTACAGAAAATCCTGAAGAGGCCCATTTACTCCCCTAACGTTAGGGAAGGTACAGCATTGTCAGCCGAAAACCCTGAAGGGCTTGCCAAAGGCACAGATACTACCTGCTGGTAGGGAAGCAGTCTCTGAGGGTGGAATGATGAGTACACAGAAAAGTTAAGTGCGCTACCGCTGAATGCCAAACTCTCCCTCCAGCTTTTCAGACCAAGCAGGTAATTGGAAAGAGCAGCATATCAGATGGCAAAACAGTCTGTGAAGCAACAAAGCCCAGCTAACAGGAAGCGTTACGTAGGCAAGAGAGTCACATGGCAAATAAAAGCTCAGGGGCTCCCAGGAAAAGAAGATGCCTCAAGGAACAAGTGTACCAAAGCTTTGTATATCAGAGAAGTCTTTGTTAATTTAGACTTGGCTTCCTGAGCCTTTGAAGTAGCATGAGGAAGGAGCAGGTAATCTAGAAGACTCATTTCAAGGACTATCATACTCCTGTACCTCTACTGCTCTTGTAGAAAGAGTCTGGTCTCTCACACTTCCACAAGACAGTAGCGCATGTACATATATTTATTGCTAATGTAATGACACTCCTAAGGATCAGAGAGCAGTGGAATTCACAAATCCCTTCAGATACCAAATAAGCACCTTACCTCCAGCTCACAGAATAGCACAGGGCTGCAGTAGACTTCTCCCAGGTTCCGGATGGCGTTCATCTCTATGCTGCAGTAATTCACCCTGCCAACTACAGAAAAAGTTTTCCCACATTACAAGCCCCATAAATCAACATTCAGTGAAGAAAAGTACCAGGAAATTCCACATCCACAAATGATCCAGAGCTAATTTTGAGAGCACAATAGAAGGTAAGGCAACAGCAAGCAGTACAAACAGAATGGTACAAGATTCCCAATGGAATTAGCACAGAAGCCTTTCATAATACTGACAGCAGGAATAGTATTGCCACATTACTGAGTACTGTAACATTAACATTTTGGATAAGGGATCAGTACACTATCAGCATGGGCAGAATCTTCCACTCACTAATCAGAAGCCCTCCTGGCTCATGTGGTATCATGGGGTGGTCATGTCTCCAAGGAATTCACTCCGTCACGAGAGCCATAGCACAAGACAATGCTAAGACTCCTTCTCAACCCAGAATTAGGCCTCCTGACCCCCAGATTTCAGGGACACAGCACCACTGTTCCAACACTGAGCAGTACAGTCTGGTCCCTCCAGTTCCTCAGAGCTGAAGAAGGGAGGGTACGCAGGAAAGCACCCTCTCCACTCGAGGCAGGGAGAGAGAAAAGAGAGAGAGAAAGAGATTAGAGGCACAACAGGGCCAGGCAGTACACGGCAGGGATACCAGTCTTATATTAAAACTGTACTTAATAGTTTAGTAGCTCACCCACTTAGATTCATTTTATTACCCCAGTACCATATGCTCCTTGCTGCTCATTAAGATCATCATTAAGACATATCTGCAAGAGCAGATAGAACAGACTTCTGCAGTGCCACAAAAAAAACCCCATCAGTAACACAAATCATATTCAGGGATTAGGGACAGAGAGGTCTGACTAGCAAAAACAAGGAGAGAGCAAGTGAACATGAGATAAGAGAACTACGTTTTATCTAAGAAAACGATTAAAAAAAGGCAGACGAGTTCAGATATAATTTAAACAAAGCTTTCGACAAAGCCACTGGTTTCCTTTGTTTTGTTTCAAGTTAAGTCACTACCCTGTTTTAAGGAAGGTAATAGTGAGTTGTGCTGCTCAGAGAGGAGGAAGAGGGCAGATGCTGTACATACCCCCAGTGACAAGAAAGCATACTTTCCCCAGGAAGAAGCTGTCATCCACATATGCTAGGGAAGCTTCAACATTCTTCAAGCTGTAAGAAAAGCACAGACAATCCAGTTGGACAGGGAGGTAAAACCAGTGCAGCACAAGGACAAAGGGAATAACTTTCAGAAGCACAATTAGAAAACCAATGATGTTAACATCTGCTGATCTGTGAGCTGGCAGAGTTATGCTCTGTGCTAAAAGCATGGCATCAGAGACCTCTGCAATACCCACAGCTGTTTAATAATCCGCAACATACTCAACAGTTAGTCTTAGTTTGAATGGTGTCCTCCATGATTTGCAGACACTAAGCATCCAAATTCATTAATATTCAACAAGACTTCAGCACTGCTTCAGCTCTTTCAGAAGAGCTAGTCCACACATTTCTGCAGCACCATCTGTGCAGTAAGTATGCAGCTGGGCCTGTCATTTTTGGTAAATTAGAGCCCAGGATCATCAGTCACAAGTTAAGCAAGTCACAAAATGCTAACTTTTGTGTCTTAGCAAGTATTTACTTATGGCCTGGGGACACAAATATCACTTCTACAAAGACGAGCACAAGATGAGAGAAAAGGGATCAATCCCTGCAGACATCCATAGTGCTGATCCCACTTGACCAGCAGTATCAGTGAACTGGCAACACAGATGCAGCACCTGGCTCGTTAACAGGTAGCACTACGCAGCGCACATCAGCCATCTGCATATTACAGAACTTAACAGCACCACCATCATTTCCATCTAATTTTACAGACAGCATCTTTCCAAAGCCCGGTTTGTATCATCCCATATCTGGATCCAAGAACAAATTCTGCCTCCTCTGCTATGGCAACTTAGTGTACAACAGGCATGTTATTGGACAGAGCGGTTCAGTCCTAATCCATTGCTGGAGGCCAGAAAAACACTGTATATATTACTGAGCTGTTCCACCACAGCGAGTCTTGGCTTTGAAATCCACTATTCAGCAATTCTGACACAGTAAAAATGTAGATTTAGCCATCAATCCAAGAAAGAATATCAGTTTCCCCTTTCATATGTTCACCCTTCTTTTACCTGTATTTGCTCTTGATGTCAATCATAAATGCAACCAGATCTATCCTGGGCCGAAGGTGATCCCTCTCTGGAGGTAAGGGGAGGGATGTAGCAAGGTGACTGAAAGATAATAAATTTGCCAGTTTAACCAAATAGCTTGGCAAGGCAGTATCCACTTAACCATAACCTCATAACCATTGCAGTTCACCATGTAGCAAGTTACCAGGAAGCACGCTAATTACTAAACACGTAGGCACTGAAGAGACTTTGTGATTCTTTAAGTGGCATTCTCATCTCTTAGGCCTACTCATAGCTGCTGACAGCCACAGTGATACTTGGTAGAGAAGGCTGTTTATAATGGGAAGCTTATTAGAGCATAACAAGACTCACAGAAACATTTTCTCTGCACAGATCTGTACGACAGTCATTTTATTTAATTGTTAAGAACAGTCCTTTCTAACAAAGTGAACCCCAATGCTTTACTAGTATATTTTGCTGCCAAGTTTCAATTAAAATGTGCCAGTGCTCTCCTGTCACATTCCAAAGATACTGCTCACACAGGAGAGGCTACCTTCTCGGGTGTCCATGTAACAGAAAGGTGTGTTTTATTTGCAAAACCTTAAACCAGAAATTTATCACTAGTATAGCTTTATAGATAAAGTTATAACTCAGAAAGAGCTTCTATTATACCTTACCCCCCTTTTATCCCGTTCACTGTGTCATGAGTTACTAGGTTAGTTTAGGTGTCCTTCCACACAATACCACCACTGCTGATACAACTGTTGGAAAAAAGAATTACAGGGTGGGGATTTTTTTGTGTCTCTTCCCACTACAAAAAACAGGTTTCAGTAGTGCAAATCTGGGCCTTCCACAGGGAAGAATATTATCAGCACCATATTTTTGGAAGATCACCCAAAAAACAGATTGGACAAACAAAAATCCCAGAATTTCAGTTTCTCTCACAATCCACTTGCTCTCTGGAAGCCAAAAGAAACACTGATTTTGGTCTCCTTGGGGAATATTACTTCTACCAACTAAATCTTAAGGACTTAACAGTTTTCCCCAGTAGCCACAGACCACGGTACACATTCCCTTCTATTAATCATATGCAGTTCGTAGTTTTATCTGCCAGTCTCCAAATAAAGGTGTTTTGTTTCCTATAAATAAGAAAGGTACGATTTAACAAAAACATTCTGAAACTAACACAAGATAGGAGCAAAGTGTGCTTGAAAGACACATTGCAACACAAACAAGTTTATAAACTTAAGGTGAAAATTAGGGAGAAGCTGTGGTGAAAGGGTAGTATCAGATCTCATTGTCTAGGGGTGAAAAAAAAAAACCAACAAACCCAAAAAAGCCTCCATGATTTGGAATTCTACTACATTTAAACCAACATCACTATATGGTGTCAGCAGCCTCCAGATATGCACTGCAGAAGCCTTTTTTTTTTTTTTCCCCTCCTAGTGGTAAGAGACACAAAAACCCCAGCCCTGCAATTCTTCTCCTAACAGCTGTATCTGGCAGGTAGACTTGCCAGACAAGACACCATGTTTCTTTGTAATGTATATTATCCCAAAGCAACACAGTGGGGAAAAAACTGTCAAAGACTTCTGCTTCCTCATGGACTTCTGCTTCCTTAGTGATACTAGTGCAGGGACTTATCTTGCTCTGTAGCATGAGCCTAAGTTTCCATGCCTTTGTGTAGTTACCCAGCTGCAGTACCAGCAGCCATCTAGCCATGGCACTCCACAGCTCAGCAGAGGCTGCAGGATTTGCACAGAAAATTGGGTAATTAACTTACTATTACTTAGCACAAACATCCAAGACGCCATGATCAGAGTAGTACAGTTGCTCTAACTGGCTAGTAGAGCATTAGCTTGGGTTTGCCTTTACTGCATCACCTTGGCTTACAGCAGCGAAGTAACACAAACACCTTCTGAAGAGCTGACTAAACTCATTTGCTCTTGGCAAGAGAGCTGTCAAGGACATTATATTGTAAAAAGTTAGTTAATCGAGCTTTTAAGACAGGACTTGTCATGCAGATAAAGTTAAAATTGCAAATGTGTCTTAATAGCTTGAGGAGGAAAAGCACGTGCATGCATACAAACCAGAAAATGGCTGTGAAAAGCTCCAAAAGTAAAGGACATCTTTCAGGAAAACTTGTTTGGTTGCAAGTAGTTGCAAGCGTTGTACTTGTCCCATTTTGTCCCCGGGTGTTTAATTCCTGTATATGCCAGTCTCACAGGAGACAAAAAAATACCTGTGCTCCTCTCTGCTTCCAATTTAGTATCAAACATCACTGCACCATCCAAAGGGCAATGGTAGGTGCATAGTGAACGTGACGACCGCGAGAATTATTTCCACCCCCCGTTTCTAATCACGCCCCAGCCGCGTGCCCTGAAGACTGAGCAGTTTGCCTTCCGCAGAGGCTCGCCACATCCGTGCCGTGCAGCAGTGCCCTCCGGTGCCCACGACAGCAAGCTCGTTCTCTGAAGCCCGCACCCTCCGGCTCCCACCACCGCCACTTGGCGAGAAGCTGCACTTATAGGCAGTTTCCATGCGGGCCCTTCCGCAGCAGAAACTTTCCGTGAACCCGCATCACAGCCGCTGCTTCGGCTCCGTCCCGCGGCCAGGGCGGCAGCGGGACCCCGTGCGCTCCCGCCGCGGGCCTGCGGCCGGGCGTCCCGCTGTCCCCCCCCCCACTCACATGCTGATCTTGAAGTTCTTCTTCTCCCGCAGGATCGCCTCCGCCAGCCGCTGCTGCAGCCCACCGTCCGAGCCCACCAGCTGCGCGGACGGGAGGGAAAACGGCGGTCGGGGGCGGGGCCCAGCCGGGGCAGCCCCGCCCCTCGCCGCCCACCGACCGGCCGGGGGGCGGGGCCAGCCCCGGCGCCCACCTTTGCCTACGGCAGCCAGGCGGCCTATCCCCGCGGGGAGGGGCGGGGCCGGCGCGGCCGTTGCCCCTGAGGGCGCGGCCCGCGGCGGCGGAGGCTGCGGGGCAGGCGGGCGCCTACCGCAGGGCCGGGCCCCGGGAGAGGGAAGGGGCGGCGGCGGCAGCGCCGGACCTACCAGGAGGACGGCGGAGCTGAGCGCCGGGAGCTTGTCGTAGGGCTGCAACACCGCCATCGCGCCCGCCGGGATTCAAACCGCCGCTACGCCACACGTCGCGCTAACGTAGCGTGTCAGGGGAGGGGGGCGGAGCCGGGGGGCGGAGCTGCGTGCGCGCGTGCGCATTGGGCCCGCCGGGGCGTGGGCGGGGCTTTTAGTCACGCGCAGGCGTGTGCCGGGTGGGGTGGCGTCCCCTCCCACCCCGGTGGCGGAGCGACCGCCGCTCTCGTACCGGCAGCCCCCGAGCAGCAGCGGTATTCCTGCGGCCCCGGGGCAGCCGCGGCGGGGACTCTCGGCGGTGGGACGCTGCCCTCGTCCCACCCTAAGCCCTAAGCTTCCGAGAAGCAAAGTCGCGGATCCGGGGCATCCTTGCAGGAGGTGGGGTCCGTTAGTCTGCTCAAGCCTGAGCGGTACCGAAGGCTCCAGTGAAATCCCGCTGTCCCTTACGCAGACACGCGTTAACAAGGGCGGTGCACTTCCCTGCTGTAAAGGCTGCTCGATGTAGTGGCTAGGGAAGGGAATTGCCTGAACACCCTACGGCCGGGCTTCGCGCGCTGACTTGTTCTGCGTGAGGTTTTGCGGCAGCTCCAGCAGCCCCGACCACCGTCCTACCCCTTCCTGGGCACCTTCCCCTCGCCGCTCTTGGCTGGCTGGCCTCTGCCCGGCCCTGCAATCCCCTGCCCGTGGTACAGGCAGGAAGGAGCCCGTGCCAGCGGCCCTGCGGTTAGAGATGTAGGCTGAGCTCTTCTGGCTCCAAGGTCAGGGCGGGATGATGACGTGCAGCAATGTAAAGCCCTCGGTGGCCTGTGGTCCACCTTGCTGCATCTCTTGCTCTTTGCCTTGTCCCAGGGTTCGGCTCCAGCTCGGTGCGGCGGAGGGTCCAGGAGCCCCTCAGCTGCCTGGCGGGGCTGGTCCCTCCCTGCCCCTTCAACCAGGGCACCTCCAAATGGCAGGAGACATGCCAGGGGGAGGAAGAAGGCTGCAGGAGGACAAAGACATGTCTCCCCCTCTGCGGCAAGCCAGCAAGGGGAGAGGGGGGGGTTAATGTAAGCTGACATCACATGGCTGCTGTGGCTTTTTTGATCTTGACAAAGACAGATGGTTGCGCTCATTGCCAGCATGAGACAAATTACAGGTGAAGCAGAAGAGATTACAGGATATTTCTGGTTGTTGTTGAGTTCAACAGGGGGAAGGGAAGACAAATCCAGGGCAGATGTCCTAAAGATGGCAGGCGGGCAGATGCAATAAATAATGAGAGTCAGCTCCCAGGTTAGGGGGGCACAGAGAGCAATTTGGACAAAGCTGCTTTTGGGCTGCTGAGGGTGTAGAAATACACTAAAAGCTGCAGCACCCACCTAAAAGGTGTTTCTCCTCTTTCATCCCCCTGCTACTCCCCATTGCCTGCTCTCTGGCCCTGCAGAAGGACCTGGGTGGCTTCAGTGTCTGGTCAGGGACATGCTCGCTATCCCCTCTGTCGCTGCAGGCTCCTGGTGACACCAGTGCCTGTTGAGGTTCAGCATGTCCAGATGAGCTACCACCAATCCCACTGTTACGTTTCCTTGTCCCCAGCAGGTTTCTTGGCCATCCCTTGGCAGACTTCCCTTTAGCGCCTTACTAACAAAGGACCCTTGGGTGCACGGCCCACCTGAGGGTGACTCAGAGGGGGGCAGTGGTACGGGCTTTGCACAGCCAATTTCATCCTGGGATGCAAAGCCATTGCCCAACAGCTGGCATGGGGAGCCACACCAGGCAGATTCACTTTGCTTTCCTTTGTCTTTGAAACACAGGCAGGGATGCTCTGGGGAGCGGGGCAGGGGAGTGTGTGCAAAGCCTGCAGAGCAAGCTCAGCTCTGTGGGAAACCAGCAGGGAGAACAGGAGTCATTGTCCTGCACCCTCATTGGCTATTTACCCATGGGCCAAGGGGTGTAAAACAGATCTAATGTCAAAGGGTAGCATTTAAAAACTCTTTTTCATGATAGAGGATAGCATAAGGAGATGGAGACTCAGGCTGGTAATGTGCCTGCAGCTCTTGTCTAGATCTGTAGCTCGGCAAGGAGAGGAGGGGAGAGGGATGAGAAACAGTGTTGGAGGCTGGGGTGTATTTTACATATCACTGTGTGACTATGTCAGGCTGTTTCACCTCTCTCCACCCCTTTCCAGGTTGCAAAGCAGGAATAATGAGTTGATCTCTGCTTCCAAGCAGTGCAGGAGAGCTGAAGCAGGGGTGTCAATGCACTGGCCCCCAGTGCCGGCAGAAGGGGGGAAAGCAGGGTACGATATGGAACTGGAGAGCTCCTGATTTTAGTCTGTGGGCCATTGTACATTGCTCTGGTAGCACAAACCATTCAAAAAATGAGTAGAAGTGTAATGTACTCCCTGTGAAGATGCTCTGGTGATGCCAATGAAGGCAGTTAGCATCAGCAAGACTTGGCCTGGCCATCACCAGTGCTCCCCGGGAATGGTGCAGTCGCTCCTGCAGCAGGACAACACCAGCTGCTACAAAAAATATTGTACAACACACATTGCCCTCGAATATCCTTGGCCAATTTGCTGTATGCTTCATCCAGTGGGTTGGTGACTGAATCTTGGGATATTTTCTCTCTGATTTCTCTCTTGGTTCTCCCTGATCAGCCAGAGGAGCAATGGAGACAGGCTTTGGAGATGGTCTCGGGAGCATTGCTGACCCCAGCATGGTCCCATTTGTCCCAGCACCTGCTCCCAGACCTCCTGTGGCTTCATCCCAGCCCTGTTTAGCACAAGTTTTGTGAGATGTTGCCTGGCCATATGTCGCTGGCTCCGGCCTAACCTCTTGCAGTGCTGCCCACAAAGCACGCAGAATACAAACTTGTGTGTATTTGATCGCACTTGTTCTCTCACTAATAGACAAAAATGGTATCATCTGCAGCAAGTGCACATTATTAGGGAAACTGATGACATTTCCACGTATGTTGCTGGCAACTTCAGCTTCCTTTGGCAAAGGGTCTCTCCAGCTATTGTTAGACCCAAAGTAAGTCAGCTTTTTCCATTCTGCTGTTTAATTTAACTCACCATACACATTTCCTCAGCTTTTTGGTCAACTCAGCAAAGCTTTTCGAATGGGTTTCCTTATTTGAAGCTGCAGTAGCACCCAGAAGGCAGGCTACTCTGCTTTCCCACTGGAGTATCCGACTCATGTCCTGCCATGCATCCAGGGTGCCTTCTGCATCCTGCAGCAGCTCCCTCACCTCCAGCAGCTGAGCAGGGAAGTATTTCTGTGACTCTTGCTGGAGTTTTGTCCTCTACTGTGGACCTTGGGGAAGGCTAGTTGGATAAAGTCCATCTTCTCCCATGCCTCTACCTACCATGGGAGAGTAGTATTTGGGGGATTGGTGTTGCCTTAAAGACAGGCAGATACTTGTGTCTGATCATCTCAGAAGATGCTGATAAAAGCCTAAAGGATGCTAGAGAACAGCAAGGAAACTTGTTAGGAAAAACTGGAATAACACTTAATCAGGCTTGGGATTAAGCCGAGCTCAGTATATCATTCGTGCTGTGATTTATAGGCATGTTGCAATCAGGAAGCATGTGCCTGAGATTCCCAACCATCTCCTCTTTCTCCCGCCAGGGCCTTTGTCTGAGAAGGGTTTCATGATTTCCGCTCTGGCTGGGTGGCCTTCTCAGGTCTAACCCAACCCCGCACTCGCCTTCATTGTGCAGGTGAATTTGTGACTGCCCAGAGATATGGAGGCAGTTGGAGGCTTGGTGGTGGGCAGGTATCCTGGGTGAGTGGCTTCAGGGGGCTTGTGTGTGCACAGCCACTCAGGGGCTTCCTCCAAGCCAGGTGGAAGGGGGTGGAAGTCCCCCAGGCACTGGGCAGGATGATATGCACGTGCTTATGCCTGGAAGATGCTGAGTGACACACAGGAGCCTTATTCATAGTGAAAGCTGAACTGCAGCTGAAGCATTTCCATGCGGTTCGAGCTGTACGTGGCATGTCAATGCCTGGAGCCATCTCGATGCTGCAGCTCTGTCAGAAAGCAAAGGATGCAGCAGCACCTGAGAGCCCTGTCATGGGCAGCAAGCAGCTGCTGCAGCGTCGGAGGCAGGGGGTCTGCAAGCATCTCCCAGCTCTGGCAGCACAAAGCCCGGTGCTCATTTCCTGCTGCCTCCAAGGGTGCTTCAAACTCAGCTGGGGGGGGGTTCTGCTTGAAGCAAGCAAGGCTGCCATGTCATGACTTGCATGAGCCCACCAGTGCGGTGGTGGCTGTAGAAAGAGGTGATTCCCACTCCTCACTGTGCCCTCCCAGTGCTTGCATGGCAGGGAAGTGAGCCAGGGGAAAAAATGACCCCGTGAGTCAAAACTGTTGCTATTCTAGGGTTTTGGCTGCATGAGGAGCACACTAGCATTAAGCCTGAGCTTAAACCCAGGGAGAATTTGCAGTCCAATGGACACACACTGGCTCTGGCATCCCTCTGGGGTGACCTATGACAGAGAGCTGGGACGGTTGGCTGGGGATGGGGGGGATCATGCATGTTTCGGCATGATGTCCTCAAGGATGCCTGGCCTGGCAGGCCCTACCAGGGTGGCCTGTGGCTCTGGCACTGAGCGGTCTCCTGGAGAAATGAATAGTCTCCTGCCTTGTGCCAGCCATCACTGATCTCCCTCTCATTTTCTTTGCATACCTGGAAAGTGGTTTCCCTTCTGCCCTCTCAAATGTACTACATCTTTGCCTGCCCTTAGGGTTTGCTCTGGGAACACAATAAATAATATGCTTTCAATGCAATTTTTTAAAAATCTGTTTGGCTTTTGGTTTGCCCAAACCACGTGTTTCTCTCCCAGTGCGGTCAAAACCGTAAGGCTTGTGTTTTCCTCCCTCTGCAGTAGGATTAGTGAAGCAGTTACTGCACTGATGGTCAGGGTGGGTATCATGGCTGAACTTCAGTGAGGTTAAAATTAAGACGCGATTGTAGGCTCCTCTCTGGAGGCATGTGGCAATCACCTGGAGTGCTTACCTTGCTGCAGCAAACCAAGCAGCAGCTAGCTAATCCTAATGGATCTGATCCTCTGTGCAGATATCCTGCTAGGTACGGGTGGATCGCAAGCCTATACTCAATACTTCTAAGCTATCATAAAATTACATCAAGCAGAAGTGGGGCTCAGGAGAACAAAAGGAGGATGAAGAGGAAATCACGGAGCATACCAGCCAGCTCCCACTGCTCCCAGCACAGCCCTGTCTCTGCACTGATGGATGAAAGCCTGGTGCAGACCAGGCGACAGACCCCTTTGGGTGCATTGCCTTTGGAGCCAGCAAGCACGTGTGGGCTCTGTCACTGTCCACAGGTTGGTTTGGGGAGGGGACGAACCCATTTGTGCCTGAAACGCAACCTACTGGGAAATTAAACCTCACACTTCACAGCTCCTGGGGCATAGGCGTGTAGGGGGCACAAATTTGGGGCTCAGTTTGGTGGATATTATTAGCCCTGCAAGCCTTTAAAACCACCCCCTGCGGTGCACCTGCAGGGCTGTAGGTGTCAGACACTAAGCGGGCAGGACTGGAGAGCGCAGGCAGGACAACAGGCAGCTCTTGGGGCTGGAGCCAGTTGTTTGACTGATTTTGTTAAAACATTTTTGTGTTAAACGACTTCTGGGTCACAGTGAAAATTTCCCTGTGTACAAAAAAGACCCAACCAATAAACCAAACCAGTTTGGTTGTTCCTATTTCTGTGCTGCTGAAAAGCTGAAAATGTTTTAACAAAACCTCTTCTGTCAGCAGCAGCAATGACAGAGCCAGGTATGGATTCAGGAAACAAGGTATTTCACTGAAAGCAAGAATATTACTTCAGACAGCAATGTTTTTCTGTTTTCTGCTGGAAGATACTTTTGGTCAAAGCGTTGGTTATTTTATTTTTGCATAAAACCCCTAAAGGGAGTACTAATCTCCCTTCCCTTTCCACCCCTCCCTCTCTCTGCTTCCACCCCATGGCCAGCAAGCCACCAGCCCCCAGAGTCTGGGGTGGGCCCACCGGTGAATCTGTGGAGCCTTAAAATCCCATAAATCTCCATCAGCCCGAGATCACACACGTCTCCCCCAGCATTTCTCCTCCTCCCCAGCCCCATCCTTCCTTCTCGGCCTGGCGGAGAGCAGGTTCTCCAGCGCTGCAGCCTGGGCTGCGGGTGATGCGGGAGGAGGGAGAGCATCCCTCGGCCGCCTCTCCCGTGGCTCTCGTCCGGCTACCATGTGCGGGTGAGCTCGGGAGGCCCGTTGCCATAACGACTGCTGCTAAAATGCCCCCCCCCCCCGCGCGGGGATGCAATTGGTTGCGGACGGTCCCTCCTTCAGGGGGGAGCCCGGTGCTGGGGTGCCCTGGGGAGGCTGGAGGGGGGCTGACGCTGCCGGCAGGCGATGGGGGAAGGCCCCAGGAGCCCCGGTGGGAAATGAGGCCGTGCTGCTGGCTGCGTGTCATCCCTGCACGCTCCCGCCAGCCACGGCTGCTCCTGCCATCCCTCCCTCCCGCCCTGCGCCTGTCGCCTCTCACTGTCGTCCTGCTCTCCCGGAGCGGGGTCCCTTCTCCCTGGCACTGCCTGGCTGGGAAAGGAGCCTGACTCATCCCGGCCGGGCCCTGGCAGATGCTGGAGGCAGCAGCCTCATCTTGTCGCCCTGCGCCCACAGAAGGAGGTAGGTGGCATGTTGCAGGGATGCAATGCATGGGAGCGGGGTCGTGTCTGTGTCCCCAGCCATCGGCAGCTCCTTGCCCCAAGCTGGAAGCTGCCCCAGGGTGCGCTGTCCTGGGAGGATCTTCTGTGGTCAGGGTGAGCCCGTGGCTGGTAATGCTGCAACCTGGTTTGCATTCCCGACCATGCGCACGGGAGGGTTTTGTCCCCAGAATCACCTGTGTCCTGGCACTCTGCATGGGCACCACTTCTGCCTTGCTCACCCCCTGCCCGGTCACCGCTGCCTGTCCCTGTCTCCTGCAAACCCCCCTCCCTGCTCCTGGCCTCCCCTGAGCAGTTTCTGCCCTGTCACTTGCAGCGTGCCCCCCAGGGCACCCGTCACAGGTGTACCCACAGCACCTCGGGGGGCAGCCGGAGGTGGCACAGGGGATCCAGGGGTGACACTGAAGGAGAGCGGCTGGAGTGACACATGTGGCATGGGTTTATAAAGGGTCAGTCAGCTTACCTCTAGGAGATGCTGTCTCAGCTGAAAGACCAGGGACTCTTTCGTGTCTTTGGGGGGACACGGATGTCCCGCTGCAAAATGGGGTGCTGAGATCAACCGGTCCAGCAAGGGTTAAGGCACATTTAATATCTGCAGAGCTGCTCCGGAAAGCTGACATCTTTGAATGAAACTCCCTCTTCTTGGCATTTGCAGCCAAAATCTGCTCACCCACCTGACGAGAGCAAGTGCTTTGCCTGGCTGGCCCTGCAGAGGCAGGGGGGGCTCTGACACCTCGCCCAGTGCTCGGCTTGGCCACGGCAAAGACCCTTCATTGGGGGGCAGGGACGGGTGAGTGGTGGGGGGATGCGGCACGAGGTGAGGGCTGCATAGCAAGTAAACTGAAGAATAGGTTGCTAGCGAGGAGCTGGGAAATGCTGACTCTGCTAGTCATGGAGGAAAGATAAATGGGGAAGTCTGCAGGGCTGCTTTTTATTGCGGTGCTTTTTGGATGCCAGCTTCACTCCTAGGTTTGGAAAGCAGATGATCAGGGAAGGAAATGAGGTTGCTGGCTTTCCTCCCGTCGCCCCGGGGGTCCAAGCCAGAGTCACCTTCCCAGGCTCCCTAATCCTGCTCGTTGCTGTCGCCAGCCGAGGACTGTTAGCAGCTGCTGGGGCACCTCTGGAAGAAGAGGTTTGCAGCAGCCTTGGTCCCCCAGACTGGCTGTGGCAGCAGCTGGGGGGTGCACAGGAGCTACTTTTGCAGAGCACGTAGGAAAACTGCGCTGAGGGGCCTCTGGCCAAACCTGGACCTCAGACCTGATGGCTGGCAGGGAGGGGGGTTCGTGCCTAATTCTTTCCGCAGTCCTTCAGGACAAGTTGAGGGAGGGAAAGCCCACAGCAGGATCCCTGCTCCCCACAACACTTCTGCGACGTTATTGCCGGCTGGGGTGGGGGGTTTCCTCCAAAGTTGCTTGCCTGAGGAAGGCAGAGGCAGCCATGAAGAGGCAGGAGCAGCACCCAGGCTGCCCCTTTGCTCCTGGCCAAATGGCTGCTGATGCTGAGCTGCCCAGTCCTGTGGCTCTCAATCAGGTGGAGCAGGGGCCTCGTAAAAGAAAGGTGTGAATCATTGAGAGGGAGACAGAAAAAGTCCTCCTGGACTTGGCAATGGTAGGGGCAGCACCATGGGTAGCAAAAACAAGGATTGCTGAAAGCCAAAGAGCGTTGTAGGAAGAGGCAAAATCCACCGAGGTCTCCTCTGTCATGCAAGGAGAACAGATAAATATCAACATCCATGCCAATAAGTGGGAGGAAATCAGGTGTTGTCTCTGATGCTGGCAGTTTCTTGCTTACATTAACAAGAATTGCAGCTCATTTCAGATCTAACCCTGTGACAAAAAAGGTGTTATTCAGAGGGTAGAGATGAACCTCATGCTTCCTGCTGCCAGTCTCAGGGCGAGCAGGCAGGGACAGGCTCTCCTGCTGCAAGAGGTGTCCAGCAGATAAATGCTGCTGGGCACATTGGAATCAACTGATGGCTGTGGTGTTAAAAAAAAGTCAAAAAAGCCCAGCCTCCAGTGCGGGAAAGGGCAGCAGCCTTACGGGCCAGGAGCGGGGAAGAGGATGGAGATGGTCAGAGCTCACCCCAGCCTCCCCTTAATGGCCCAGCTCAAGGGAGGTGGGGGGACGCGTGGTTATTGGCAGAGGGGTGACTTGGGGGATGGTTGCAGGTGACAGCTTTCAGGTGTCTGGAAAAGCAGGAGCTCAACGCGGGTGCAGCTCTGCCCTAACTCTGTCCCCAGTGAAGTCAAGGGGCATTTCATCAGCCCCACTGAGGGGTGAGGGTTTTGGAAAGCCTCCCTTCAGGACTGCTTTTTGTGCCTGAGCCTGGTGCTGTTGTGCTTTCCCAAGCCTGAGGGTCCCCGGTTTAATCCACTGAAGCCTGTGACAAGTGGCACGCTCACCGTGCAAAACCCAGCAGTCCCGGTGCCCGGGGGAGGCCGTAGCTGTGCTTTTTGTGGGGGGATGCTTCCCGATCCCCTTTTCTGCCCCTGCATGACCCACATCCTGGCGAGTATTTCAGTAAGAGCAGGCAGCTAGGAGTCAGGTAAGCTGGGCACTGCTGTGGATTGCAATGTGGGTTGCTCCCTCCCTCCCAAAGGATGGGGATAAGGGATAGGCTCAAACATGGCACCATTACAGCTTTTAAATGGCACTGAGTCAGGGTGTATGCCCTGAGCACAGCATCAGCAGGGCCATAATGGTGGGGAGGGAGTGGGCCAGGGCACCAGCAGGTTGTGGGGCTGGGACCTCGTCTGTCCACCCCTCCGGAAAGCTTCAGCCGTGACGGCCAGGCAGGGAGATGTTGGCTCCTTCCTGCTCGCTCCTTTTTAGCGCTGGGTCGACAGCCATCGTGTGGCACGTTGTTTTGTGTTCCCCAGGGTGGCACTGCTCCGGACTCGGCACCACGCGCCCAAGTGGCGAGGGGATCCTGGGAAGGCAGATCTGCTGCTCCCGGTAAGTGGCTCCCACTGCCCAGGGGCTGATGCAGGGGGTGGATTGAGGCTCTGCTCAGAGACCAGTGCTCAGCCGAGCACCACAAGGTCCCTGAGCCCCGGCAAAGCAGGACGCTAAACAGGGGTGCAGCAAGGGAGGGCTCAGCCCGGAGCCAGACCAGCTTAGACTGGGAATTCAAAGGGGTTGTAGAGCATCAGGGGAAGGGGCAGCAGGTTTTTCCCCAAGCAGGAGATAAGAAGCAGCTGTATTTACCCGCTGCCTACCTTTAACGGCTGGCAGCAGGGCTGGGGGCGTGCGGGCTCCTCCTCCTCTGCAGGGAGGGAGCAGGACTGCCGCTCAGTGCGTGGTGTCCCAGCAACGAGCCCAAGAGATTGCCCTCTCCCAAAGGCTGAGGTGCCTTGGTGTGCAGCCTTGGTGTGCAACCTTGGTGTGCAACCGAGGATGAGCCAGGGTGGGCCAAGGCTGTGAGGAGGGGTGCAGGGAGGCTGGGCACTGCTGATGAGGCAGATGTCTTGTGCTGAAGCTCAGTGGAGGTGGTTTTTGGGCTCTCCCACTGTACAAGCTTTCTCCCTTTTTCTCTGGCAGCCATGCCCCACTTCTTGGATTGGTTTGTGCCAGTGTATCTGATGATCTCCATTCTCATCCTGGTGGGCTTTGGAGCTTGCATTTACTACTTCGAGCCAGGACTCCAGGAAGCCCATAAGTGGCGAACGCAGAGGCCGATCATGGAACGAGACCTTCGGAAGACACTGATGATTCGGGACAACCTGGCCTTTGGGGTGCCCGAGGTCTGACACACTGCCCATTGAGTCCAGAAGACCCTCTCTTCTCGGTAGGGATGACAGTCCTGCCCTGCACAAGCAGGGCTGATCATCACTTTGTGCTTTGCTGATCTAGGTCTCATACTTACCTTTCTGACCCTTTGCTTCTTAGGCAAGGTTTGTGTGGCACTGCAGGCTCAGGGCTTCCCACGTGCTCACAGCCCTTCACCCAGCCAAGGACTTCTGCTCTTCCCCATGGCCAAGACTGATGAATCACTCAAATGAAAGGTCCCTTGTTAATCACTTGAGTTTGAGCCGCCTGGCATCTTGACATGACCTTCAGTAGGAAAGGTCTCTGCAGGGGTACTAGGCTTGCAAAGGGATACAGAGCCTTTTACTCCTATTCACTGGGTTAAATCTAACCCAGCCTGTTTAAGTCCAGTGGGTATTTGGGGGGAAATAAATGGGATTTCAACCCAGATTGTTGCTTCAGCTAAGCTCTTCACCCTTGGTGCTGGGATGGTAAGCTTGCTGAAGCTCTGTGCAGAGGGGCCAAGGGCTTAGCGAGCCCCAGAGACTGAATGCCTTTATCCCTGCTAAAGGTGCACTGCTTCTCTGTGTCTGTTTGGGAGATGGAGAACATCCATCCACCCATCCATCCATTCCAGATGTACTACATTCAAATTAAAGATCTTTACTAAAGAAGTTTGCCCAAGTCCCATGTCAAGCTGAGAATATTCTGCAGCCCTCCATGAAGGGGTGTTGCCACACTTAGCACATAAGCCTCTCCCAATCTGCCTGACCTTCTGCTCCTCTGCCACGGAGTGAGATCGGATAGTCTGGGAGGTAACTTGCACTTGTTCGGTCCTCTGCACTCCAGAGTCCTATGGCATGGATGGGCTCTTCCTTAACTGTCATCCCAACGAAAGCTGTGAAGCATCCCTCGACCCGCTTTCCCTGCATGTCTCTGAGAAGGGACACTGAGCCTGTTGGTGAAATGGGCCCATTGCACCACCTCTGCTTTCTGGACTGTATAATGTGGGTCTGGCACAAAATCCCATGTTCATAGACTACCTGCACTGCCCTGGGGCTGATTGGCTACCAAAGTGCTGTGTGAAGGTATGATGCTGGGGCTAAGAGGGACGTTCACATCTTCTCCTTCCTTGCCAGCCCAGTGCAGTGCTCACTGTGTACAGGGAGATTTGGGAGAGCTCTGAACCTGTGGCAGGAGGTTGTGTCAAGAGCCTCTCGTCACCTCTCCTTCCACCCCAACACCCACTCTTCGGATGCCGTAGGTGCAGTGGTGCTACTTGTGAGCGCACTGGACACAGCAGGGTCCTGTGTGCCCCACTCCTGCATGTCCCAGGGGTGTCAGCTGGTGCACCACCCCATGTCCACATGTCTGCGCATCCCATGCCGTCACATGGACCTGCCAATATCGGGGTGACCCGCATCCCCAGCGTGCTCCCGAGGTGCCAGCTTTGTGCCATAGTCCCTGATGACTCCTTTGGGCAGCAGGAGTCCCTTGGGCTAGCTGCCCAAATCTGCCACAGATCCCGGATGGGCTCATGTCACTCAGCCTCTCCTGTGAATCTGTCAGTGGAAGTTTTCTCCTCCATTCCCAAAGAAAGGAAGAGAATGCACTGGGCTGGTTTGAGTGAGCAATGCTCCATTGGTAATTCTCTGAGGGTGAAAGTTAATTTTTAGCTCTATGGGTTTTGGCTGAGGAAGGAATAGGTCAGGACATCCTGCAAATATCCTGGGTCTTTCTGGGACATTCCATCCACTGAATTGCAATCGTATCACCATTATCTTCTACACCAAAACCAGGCACACTGGCAGGAGCTTTTTGGCTCTGTTTCAGCCAGAGGACAAGTTGAGAGTCCTTCCATTCAGCTAAAAACCAGAAATCATGATGCAAGTACCCTAACTGGGGAGTGTCGCTCAGCAGGGAAATGCAGTGAGTGGGATTATTCCTGTGCCCAAAGTTACACTAACCCTGGCAAGCAAAGGCTCAAAGCGCAGGTGCAGCCTGAAACAGGTAAATCCCATGTATTTTTGTGCCTTGGTGACTGGGGGCTGCGAAAGGGAAATGCCTTGGGGCTGGGCTGCATGGTCTGACATGCCACCCTCAGCTGCATGGCTTACGTCCTCTGCCCTCTGGCACAACACAGCCATATCTTCAAGCGCCAGCTTGGAAACCTGCTTCCTCACCTCATCTCCCTCGTAGCTGGGACTGCACTGCAAATGGACCGCAGCTGAGCCATGGGGTAGCAATAAAACCCTCTGTATTGGAGCTAAGGGTCTTGCAGGTTAAACCGTCCCTATGGGAAGGGGAGCCTGCTCTCCGCAGCCTACACCAGGGCAGGCTGCTCTGCAATCGCACCTCCTCCAAACCCACTTTCAGCTGCTGAGTCAAAAGAGAAGAGGGAAAACCACTAGCCTGGCAAAAACAAAAGGCTGGGTCTGCCACCACCGCTCTCCACGGGGGTCCCCCCATCCCCTCCTCTGTGTCCTCCTCTGCACACTCTCCTGCCTGTTTTCACCTTCGCTCTGCCTGTGACTCGCCACAGAAACCGAGCAAAAGGAAGATGACAAACAGGTCAGGGCTGGACTAGAGAGGAACTAGTTCATCTCCTCCGGCTTAGGTTTCACACTGTTTAGTCCTGATGCAATCAGTATTAAGCCAGGTATTTTCCATGGGTATGAAGGACTTCATTGCCAACGGTGTCAAAGCCCTCCCCAGTGGAATAAAACTGTGTGACAAACAGCATGGCCAATGCTTTATTTTCCTGTTGTTCCCCCGGGAGCTGCTTCCCTCCAGCTCTGGGCAGGCAGCAAGGACCAGTCTGCAGCGAGGTTTCCTTTACAGCAGGGTAGGTCTTCATCCGCCTAGTTTCTGTGCCGGCTACGCTGCGAGGCTATCTGGCAATAATTAAGCCAAAGGCAAAAGCTGCCTGAAAATTGAGACTGTCTCTCCCCTGTGGGACCTGTGCAGCCAGAGAGACCTCAGGGGAGAGGGAAATAGTCACAGATAGTGAATTAAACCACGTAAAGCATCAGAGAAGATACTTAGTGCTGGAAATACTGCACAGCATCAGGTTGGTCTTTTCCACCTTCTCTCTCTCTGCCGTTAAAGCAGCAGAGAAGTTACACTGCCCTGAGCCTTGCCTTCCCCCAGCACTCCCCATGGCTTGCTATGGGTCACAGGACGGTGGTTCCCCTTCTGGTCCTCAGCCCTGGCCACCCGAAGGCAGGCGAGCATTGCCCCTGCCATGCTGTGGGTGCTATGGCTGCCTGGCTCCCCTTCTCTTTGTTCCCATTTGCCCACCAAACCACACGTATTCTCATCCCACCCCACCAAAACACCTTTCTCCTTTCTTCCTTGGTTATTACATTGCCCTTCAAAGGCTGTTTTATAGCAAGGAAGGTGTAGGTGGCAAGCTGACCCCCTGTAATGGATGCCCTCTTGATGCCCAAAATGCCCCAAAGTTGGCAAGAAATAATCAGAGTAATGAAGAAGCAAAAAAAAAATCAGAATAAGGGAAAGAAGCATCAACGTGAATGAACACCCGACAAGTGAACACTGACCTTCTTCAGTGGGGCATAAATCGTTGAACTGGAATCTGCCATTTGAGGAAAAAAAAAGAAGAGAGGAAGGGAAAACATTTCAAAAATTTAGCAATTTTAGTATTTTTTTTTTTTAAATCGCACCCGTTATCCTTAGGAGCAGGTGGCACTGGCCTGACCTAGTGGGTCTGCACCACTCCTCCACCTCCCACCATGGGAGCGGGGCAGGGGGACGTGGCATGGGGCTGCCGGTGGCGTGGGGCTGCCGTGGCGGAGGCCAGGAAGGCACTGGGGGCAGGAACGGCCACGGCGCCAGGCGTGGGAGCATGCCGAGCAGGCCACAAGCACCCCATTGTCCCCGGCCGGAGGCGGGCTGGCCGGCCCGGCAGGGCTGCCAGCGGGGGCTCAGGCCTGCGGACAACGGCGGCTCCGGGGACCGCTGTGCCCCGGGACGCTGCGGCCCTGGTGGCAGGGAAGGCCTGGGCCCCCCCTGGACTGCGCCGGCAACACCTGCCTCCCGCCCTCGCACCTCTGCTTCCAGCCACCCGCCATGGAGGAGGACGTCGCCCCTCACCGCAGCCGCCTGCCCACCCCAGGCGGCCCCACCGGCCCCAGCCACATCCCAGGCCCCCCACCACGGCGAGACGGCCCCCTCGGCACCCCCGCCGCCCCCACGAAGCGGAGCTGCCTCTCGGTCACCCTGCGGCGGGCTGGCGGGGGCGGAGGGGGCCCCCCCTGGGAGCGGCTGCGGGGTCCGGCTCCCATCACCCCCGTCCCCCCTCGCCCCCGGCTGACGGTGGCCGAGGGGCCCCAGCAACGTGGTGGCCCTGGTGGGGCCGAGGTCTCCCCACCGACGAAGATGGGGGTGCCCTGCACCCTGCCACGCTCCGGTGGGTCTCCGCTGCCGGGCTGGGGTGGGCGGGGGGGGAAGGCACCGAGGGGTCCCTCGGCAGTGCCATGGGGCTCGGCATGGGGCAGGGCCCGTGGGGTGACGTGGGGGAGGACAGGTGCTTCCTCCCCGGGGAGCGATTTCCCCTTCGCCCACACCGGGAGTGTGGGTGGGCGAAGGCAGGCGGGAGGTGACCCCACGCGGCAGTGAGCCTGGCACACATCTGGGAAGTGGGCAGCTGCGGGCACTGTGTCAGGAGATGTTGCGGGCGCTGGGATGCCCGTCCGTCCGTCTGTCCATCTGTCTGTTGGCAGCCAGCCTGTCCACTGCTCAGCCCAGCCTGGGTATCTGCTGACGGGGATTTCCAAATGCTCCTGTAACCCAGCACAGGTGCAGTTTCCTTTTTGCCCCCGGGTGCTGAAAAAAGAGGTCCCCAAAACCCTTGCCAAGTCTGCCAGGTGTCCCGCAGCCCGGCCCCCCCCAGGGGGCTGCTGCATGGCAGAGGGGCACATGGGGACATCCCTGAAAGGGTGCTCCCGTCGTCCCACTGAGCGGAGGGCCAGAGCAGTCCCAGATGTTCGTGCTCCAGCACGGGGGCACAGGGCTCGCAAATGTAGGAGAAGGAAGCGCAGAGGGAGGAAGGGGCGTCCGCCTCCAAAGGCCCCAGCAGCCCAGGGCATCCGCACGGCTCTCCAGGCGCGGGCATGTCCACCAGACACATGCAGGTGGGCACCGTCAGGCACATACGCCCACCGGGGTACATGGGGATGTGACCTGCGTACGCCAACATGGCGCACGGGCAGCACTTCTCCCTGTTCCCCGCATGCATGCACACACATGCACATGCACACGCATGCACACGTGTGTGTACACACACATACACACAAGGGACAGCGCTTGCGCTGCCTCTGCACCACGGGCTGACAGCCAGGAATCGCGGTGCTGGAGGAAAAAAGGTTTCTCACGCCTCCGCAAGCGGAGCTGAAGGGCAGATTGCTTTTGATGAGCCAAAGCGTTCCCAATTTCCTCCCTCTGGGAAAGCAGAAGGAGGCGTTGTGATCCCCTGAGCCCAATAAATACCTAGGGGGAAAAAGCACCCTTTCTCAGCCCCGCCGGAGCAAAGCTGCAAAGGGTTAAATATTCCCCTCCCTAAACACCCATAGATGCTGAAAACGCTGGGGAATTGGGAGGGAAAGGAGCAAGAAACGGCCTGTGCAGCGTGGGTGTGCAAGGGGGGCCCCTTCGGGACTTGGGGGGCCCATCGGTGGCAGCCCCTCCATCCCCATGGCCGTGGCCCCCTGGGCTGGCGGGGGCCCAGGATGGAGCCGGGGGAGGGTGCACGGGGGGAGATTTTGCGCGATGTTTAATATTCAGGTCACATGACGATGGCAGCAGGAGCAGCACCAGCATCCCCACTCTGCTGAAATAGCCACTGGAGAAGGAGGGGAAGGAGAGGGGGGGAGAAGAGGACACAGGGAAGAAAGAGAGAGGTAAAAGCGGAGCCTCATAGCCCACCGTGCTGTGCCAGCATCAGCCTAGAAAAGTGGGGGGAGACCCACCCCCTTGGGAGAGGATTCGGAGACAAAGGAAGCTTCATGTTCAAAGGTAGGATGCTCTGGGCTTGGCAGGGCTGGGCGATGCTGGAGGGACGCTGCTGGGGCTTTTTGTGTCGGCACCATCCGCAGAGCCCGCACACTGCCCAGCTCTGGCCACGGGGGAGGAATAACCCCAAAGGGCAGTGGGGGAAATTGGTCCTGGCTTTGTCTTCCCTCTTTTTTTTTTTTTCCTTTGGTGGCAGCAGTCAGGCATGAAGGAGAAGGAGCGGGGCTGGTTGCGGGGCTGATGGGGAGTAGCTGGCACCAGGGGCTGCTCTGAAAGAAAGATAATCCCAGCTGGTCCATGGCTGGGGAAAGCCCTCAAGCTGCTCTGCGACTGGCTTGTCCCTTGCCAGTGACAGGCAGTCGCTGCGGGGGCAGCGGGGACGTCCTCTGCCTCTCCCTGGGCATCTGCGCAGGAGCCGGCAGGCGGGCAGGGAGCCCCAGCACTGGCAGGCAGACGGGCAGGGGGACAGGCAGCTGTGGTGGCATGGGTACCTTGGTCCAGGGGTGCTCAGCATCCTCTCGCCTTGTGATACAGCCATGCCACCCAGGCGAGCCATGGAATAGGGCGAGGGCTGCACAGCCGGGGAGTGGCACCGAGGGTACGACCAGGGCTGAGTTGAGCATCTAACCCTGTGGCAGCTGGACTGAGCTGGGGATGTGCTCAACTCCTTCACCTCCAGCTCCTGCATCTCCAGAGAGGCTTCGGCACACACTGCCCTAGATTTCACTGCAGCCCCGGCAGAGCCAGGCTCCTGCCCAAGCCCTCTGCAGAGCGCTGAGGGGAAGGAAGGTTGCTGCCGGGAAGGCTGCAGCAGCCCAAAAGGCTGGGATGAGTTTCCCTGCCTCACTCAAAATGCCTGGTGATCCTCAGGCAAGCCAAAAGATCCAGTAAGAAGGATGGCTCTGTTCTGCACCCTGAGGTCAGGCGGTGCATCCGGCAGGGCTCTGCCTTTGCCTGGCACAGCTGTTAAAAATGCCCTGGGGTCATCATGGAAACTGAGGGGGGAAAGGGATTTTTCCAGTGGACAGATGCTCAGTCCAGCACCTCTGCGGATCTGAAGCAAGGAGCAGATCCTAATGCCTGCAAGCCCCAGGGAGGCTGTGCTACTGAAGCAGCTGCTTGCTTTCCTTCCTAGGAACCTGGCAGCACCTGCCGAGAGCCCGCTTCTGCCAGCCACGTTCAGGCTCCAAACCTGTCCCCCCTCCCCGTTCCATGTCTGCAGGGAGTGGGACCGTGGGTGGAAGGGGCTGGGGTGAGATGCGTGTGTGGATCGCTGCCTCCAGACGGAGCGGGACGGATGGCCTTGTGCCTCATGGGAGGAGAGCCACAGCGAGGCCATCCGTGTGTTACGTGGGGGTTAAATAGCCTTTCCTTGCTGGAAGCTAGGTTGTGGTGAGCGTCTGTTTGCAGCCCTCCCTCCCTCCTGCCACTCAGACAAAGGACGGGAAGGCAGGGGGAGGGGATGCGACTGTATCTGGGTTATGGGAACAGAGTAGATGTCAGTCCCCGCTACCTGAGCCCCTAAGGGACCTGCAGGGCCACCTCTGTCCCCAGGTAGCTGCTGCAAACATCAGAGGCAGGCAGACATGAAGGGTGTGCTGCGGTAGCGGTGCCTGCTGCTGGCCAGGTATGCCGGCCTTCCAGGGAGAGGTCTGGGGGTGGACTGGTGGGTGTCAGAAGCAGGAGCTAGCTGGGACCACTGGGACCTCTCCAGGTACCCGTTGCCCTTCTGGCCCTGCGTGCCCCAGCCCCAGATGCTGCACCTCTCCCTGCTCCAGAGCTGAGTGGAGCATCCAGAGACTATCCTCCAGCAGCCCAGCCCGGGCCACCTCCCACCGGGAACTGGGCAGCAGAGGCATCACCAGCAACTGCCCTCTTAAATGAGCTTCTCCAGGTACCCGTTGCCCTTCTGGCCCTGCGTGCCCCAGCCCCAGATGCTGCACCTCTCCCTGCTCCAGAGCTGAGTGGAGCATCCAGAGACTATCCTCCAGCAGCCCAGCCCGGGCCACCTCCCACCGGGAACTGGGCAGCAGAGGCATCACCAGCAACTGCCCTCTTAAATGAGCTTCACTTAGCACACAGAACAAAGCAGCAGGGAAAAGGGTGGCAGCACAAACGGTGGATGTAAGTGGTTAACCTTCGCTAACCCCCTATTCATTATCAGCTGTGCTGGCTGTAGCACCGTATCCTGTATTCATTACAGGGGACAGACAGCTGGAGGGGCTACGGGATGTGCCTAGGATGCATAATGCTACCCTTTGACCAGTCAGTCAGAGCGCTGCAGCATTAGCATTACTGCATGTAAAACAGAGCCGTTCCCAGGAGACCAGGTAGACACGTTTCATGTCTCAAGGTGCCTCTCATAGCTCTGGCCCTGGTTTTGCACACCCTGACCTCCCTGGCAGGCTGTTCCTAGTTGGAGTCAAGAAGTGAAAAATCGTCTGCAGAAAGCTGAGCCCTTGGGTACCTCTTTGCAAAATCGGGGCTTCCCTTCCTGAGGCTGTATGGGAAGGCACCCCACACAGAGGAAGGCAAGTGAGCAAGAGCAGAAAGGGAGGTTATCTACCCTGAGACATTGAATGTCCAAAATCAAAACGCCCAGGGCGACATCACTGATATAAAATCCAGGAAATATTTAAGGACATTTCCGGAGATCTTTTTTCCTGGTCTCAGGTGCTCAGGAGCCTGACTCTGAAATACCTGCTCCAGCCACTGCAAGCTCCTGGCTCCAGCAGCAAAGCCTGCAAAGGGATGGCCACATATTGTGACGTCCACAGCAGAGTTAGCAACATCTGCCGGCTCTGAGCAAAGTGTCCCTTGGCGAGATTGAGGGATGACTTATGAACCTCTTAGTGAGCCTTGGGGTTAGCTGCCAGCAACTTCCCTCCTTCCTCCTCCCTGTGTAAGAACAAGGAGCTGAAGGAATAACGGAGAGGGCAACAGAGTCCCTGAGGACAAGCTACTGCCCGAGCAGCAAAGCGGTTGCAGCCTGCACAGCCCAGGTCCTGCACCCACCCCATGCAGCTGCTCAGCTGGGCTTTCTTCCCACCTCGACCTGTTCCCTGTCCACCTCTGGGGCTTATTTGCCCCCATTACTGCAGTTGTCAAGTGCCTCACTGGGGCCACAGCCCCCTGCCCCATGTCCCCTCATCATTCCATGTCTCCCTCTCTCTTCTCCCTCTCTCCGGGGTAGGTGGGACCCCAGCAGGGCTGCGTGGGCTGCACACTGGTGGATGCTGCAGCAGGATGAGGGGCACGGCAGAGCCTTGTGACTATGGTACAGGTGGCATGGGGCAGCCCGGGAGAGGACAAGCGAAGGGCAGGGTGCAGGAGAGCTGGCTGGCTTGGCCCTCCGTGCTATGCCACGGAGATGGGCTTTCCTGGCTGGCAGCAGCTTTGAGAAAGCTGGAAGAAGACAACAGGAGCCGCAGGGGATGCTTTGTCAGCAGCAAAGAAAGGCACAGACTAGCTGTGACGGGTGTAAGAGTGGATTGCAGCTGAGAAACACTCGACTCGGCAGGCTGCCTCTTCCAGCAGCTGCCTGGCAGCACAAGGTATTCCAAATTGCCAGCCTGGCTCAAGCCAATGGTCCATCTTGTGCTCTGGTCCCCCCAGGGTGCTGCTCACTGCTTCAGGAGAGGATGATGATAGCTCAGAGTGCCCCTGCTCAGTGGGGAAGAGTGGGGGAGGGGGGGCATCCTCCAGCAGACCTCTCCCCTGCAGGCAAGGTGGAATGGAGGTGGTATGAGAACCTTCAGATGTTACCCACAGTGCTGTGCATAGGTGGCTGTGCTACCATCCTCTCACACAGAGGGAAGATTCCTTCTCCCAGTTTAACATAAAAGACTTCCCACATGGTGTAAAAGGAGCTGGGTGGGGGCACCCTTCTCCCTGCCAAGGCTGGCCCTTCTGCAAGGTCTGGCCTCAGCACATGATGGTGGGATATTAAAGCTTATATAAAATGTAAAATCTTCACTGTGTAGAGCAGCCCTTGTGTCTGCACAGGAGCTTTGATGTGAGAATGTTAGGAAGGGTCACCAGCCAGCCATGCAGCCTGTTGCAGCCTAAGCCTGTCCTTGAACAAAATCTCTCTGACCTCTCCCCAATCCCGGTCTCTGCCTGGCCTGGTTGAGCTGTCATGGGGACCCCAGACTGGTGCTATCAGTGTCCCCAGCCTGGTAACCTCTGAGTCGTCTTCATCTCCAAGAGGCATGTGTCACCCACCAAATGGCAGTCGCCTGCCTGGCCGTTCACGTCCTCCTCTGCAGCCAGCAGGTTCTGCTAAGAGGAGTGAAAAACTCTGCCGAAATGATGGAAAGGGGTAATTTAGTGTGAGATGCTTGAACTGAAGTGGCATCCAAAATAAGTGGAGTGCTTACCAAGCAAGAACACAATGCCCCTGTCCTGGAAAAATAACCATCTAATGAGACAAAGCATGGGGAAGTCAAGTAATCAGAGTGGGAGAGGCTCTAGCTTGCAGCTGGTTTGTATATGAAAGGTATTAATTCCCATCCCTTTCATCTTCCTTTCTAGACTCATCCCTCATGCCTCCCTCCCCCACCAATTACAGCTTTTCTTCTGTGCCCTGTCCTCTCCCAAGCTCCAGCTTCCTCCCAGGGGGTGGGAGCTGCTCACTAATGAGACAAGAGACAGAGATAAATGGATGGGCCTGCCCCAAGCAATGCGTGCCATCAACCAAAAAAGAGTCAGAGAGGCCAGAAAGCCCGCAGGGCCTTTCTTTTTGCCCGTTTTTTTTACATGGAAGAAGTGAAGAGGGGGAGGTGAGGAGGGAAACATGCAGATGATTAGTTTATTGATCACGATGATTGGTTTCTTGAGCATGACAAAAACCATCGATCTATAGGCAGGAGGCAAGCGCAGAGGTTTTGGCCATGCTTTGCACTTCCACCACTGAGAAACTCACCTTGCACAGCGTGGCCAGTAACGCAGCCGCCCCTGGCAAGGGCCAAGCTTGCAAGTCCTCACAGTAAATCCCAAACTGTTTCAATGCTGGGACTTGACACATGATAATTTTTGCAATGTGTTCCATCGCAAATTTCATGCTAAACTTGGAGGGGCAAAACACTGGTGATCCTGCTGCGAACTGGGAGGCAAAACCAAGGAGACACACACAGAGCTTTGGGCACCCTATTAGGAGCCCAGCCAGCTTCACTGGGTCTGCTCCTGCTGTTTGAAGGTAGCCGTCAATACACTGCATGCTCAGTGAACCCCACTTCTGCACATCCTCATCTGGAGTGATACACAGAAGAGTGTGCTGGAAACTCAAGTAGATGTTCCTCCATGAAGAGCCTTACTGCTAAAATCTTGCCATTCAGTCATCCTCAGTAGCCCTTGAAATGGATGCTCAAAGTTGCCTTTAGTCCCTCTGACAAGTCAGAAGAGAGGTCCTTGTTACAGTTCGATGATGATTTTTCAATCTTTCTCCCCATGCAGGGCCAGTGGACAGCAAAAACGAAGCAGCCATGTCCGAGCTGGTCCCAGAGCCGCGACAAAAACCAGTCGTGCCGATGAAACCCATGGGCATTAACGCCAACTTGCTGGGCTACATTGGTATTGACACCATCATTGAGCAGATGCGCAAGAAAACCATGAAGACAGGTTTTGACTTCAACATCATGGTTGTAGGTAGGCAGGGACCAGCTGAGGTACTGGGAACCATGGCGAGGGACTGCCCTCTGAGGCCAGGTGGGAGAGAGAGCCCTGCAGGGAGGGCATGAGGGAGTGGACAGTGCTTGCTCTGGGGGAAAGGAGAGCCTGCACAAGGCAAGGAGACACCTACAGCCCCTTCCCCTGCCAGCCTGGCTCCATCCCCTGGGCCTGCTGTCATCATCACCGGGCTGTGGCAGATGCCATGAGCTTCCTCTTTGCAATCCTCAGGTCAGAGTGGACTGGGAAAGTCAACGCTGGTGAACACTCTCTTCAAATCCCAGGTGAGCCGCAAATCTTCAGGCTGGAACCGGGAGGAGAAGATCCCCAAGACAGTGGAGATCAAAGCCATCGGGCATGGTAAGAGCCAGGCTGCTGGGGTGGAGGCAATACTGATGCTTCAGCACAGTCCTGCAGAAGACCCCAGTAGTCTAGGCCAACAGTTCTTTGGTATTAGGCAGCCCTTTCTCCATGGAAAGCTAAAGGACAAGTGCCAGTTTCAGCTGGCCTCAGACCCAGCCAAGGCTTTTCTTAAACAGCAATGCCACTGATGCCACAGCCAAAAGCGAGGGGTAGAAAAAGAGTTAAAGATATTTCTTCTGCCAAGACATTAGTCTGCTGTGATGGGTTGACCCTGGCTGGACGCCAGGTGCCCACCAAAGCCGTTCTATCACTCCCCCATCCTCAGCTGGACAGGGGAGAGAAAAATATAACAAAAAACTTGCGGGTCGAGATAAGGACAGGAGAGATCATTCACTAATTACCATCACGGGCGAAACAGACTCAGCTTAGGGAAAATTAGCTCAATTTATTACAAATCAGCCAGAGTAAGGTAAATGAGAAATAAAACGAAATCTCAGAACACCTTCCCTCCACCCCTCCCTTCTTCCCGGGCACAACTTCACTCCCGGATTTCTCCACCAAGCCCCCCCAGCGGCACAAGGGGGACAGGGATGGGGTTTACGGTCATCACATGTTATTTTCTGCCGCTTCACCTCCTCAGGGCGAGGGCTCATCACACTCTTCCCCTGCTCCAGCGTGGGCTCCCACCCACGGGAGACAGTCCTCCACGAACTTTCTCCAACGTGGGCCATTCCCATGGGCTGCAGTTCTTCACGAACTGCTCCAGCATGGGTCCTTTCCACGGTGTGCAGTCCTTCAGGAGCACACTGCTCCAGCGTGGGTCCCCCACGGGGTCACAAGTCCTGCCAGAAACCCTGCTCCGTGGGCTCCTCTCTCCACAGATCCGCAGGTCCTGCCAGGAACCTGCTCCAGCGCAGGGTTCCCACGGGGTCACAGCCTCCTTCGGGAACCCACCTGCTCCGGCATGGGGTCCTCCACGGGCTGCAGGTGGATATCTGCCCCACCGTGGACCTCCCTGGACTGCAGGGGGACAGCCTGCCTCACCAGGGTCTTCACCACGGGCTGCAGGGGAATCTTTGCTCCGGCGCCTAGAGCATCTCCTCCCCCTCCTTCTTCACTGACCTTGGTGTCCGCAGGCTTGTTTCTCTTACATGTTCTCACTCCTCTCTCCGGTGGCTATTTTCTCCCCGTCCCAACTTTTTTTTCCTTCTTAAAAATGTTATCACAGAGGCGTTACCACTATCACTGATTGGCTCGGCCTTGGCCAGCGGCGGGTCCGTCTTAGAGCCGGCTGGTATGGGCTCGCTCTCTCTCGAACACAGGGGAAGCTTCCAGCAGCTTCTTACAGGAGCCACCCCTGTAACCCCCCCCGCTACCAAAACCTTGCCACATAAAACCAATACATTCCACCCCTCGCCTCTGTGTATCACATTTTTAAGAAATATCATTAAAATCTACATTCATCACACAAAATCTTCACTCACATTAACAAAAAGAATTCCCCACACCAAAATCAAAATAATATCATCACAAAACCGATAAAAAGTGGACAATTTACACACATCTGCGTGTGTGGATGAAGCCTTGCTGTAAGTTGTTCCCACCTGCAGACACTTAATAGTCTATACAAATTGCATTGGTGGGTCCCATCCAAGCCTGGTAGAGCACATCTTCTGATGGCAAAGCATCAGCACAGCTTCTACAGTGCTGCAGAGTAATGAGCATCATCTCAGATTCAGGCTGATGCTGTCGTGGTGTAAGCCCAGCCAGCAACTAAGCACCACACAGCCACTTGCTCACTTCCCCCCCCACCCAGTGGGGTAGTGGAGAGAATCAGGAAAAAAAGTGAAAGAGTTTAATAGGACAGAAAGGAAGAAAATAATAATGATAATGATAATGATAACGATAACGATAATGATAATGATAATAATAATGATAAAAGAATTGGAATATACAAAACAGGTGATGCACAATGCAATTGCTCACCACTCGCTGACCAATGCTTAGTTAGTTCCCAAGCAGCGATCCACCCCCTGCCCAGGCCAACTCTCCCCAGTTTATATACTAGGCATGATGTCACATGGTATGGAATATCCCTTTGGCCAGTTTGGGTCAGCTGTCCTGGCTGTGTCCCCTCCCACCTTCTTGTGCCCCTCCAGCCTTCTTGCTGGCTGGGCATGAGAAGCTGAGAAATCCTTGACTTAGTATAAACACTACTTAGCGACAACTGAAAACATCAGTGCGTTATCAACATTCTTCTCATACTGAATCCAAGACATTACACTATACCAGCTACTAGAAAGAAAATTATCCCAGCCAAAACCAAGACAGATGCATTGGAGGGGAGGACAAGACGTGTAAGGTAGGTACTACCTTTTGGGCCACAGACTGAGCACAAATCCTTTTTCCTGTGTCAGAGTGGTTTAAGGTGACTTTAGTGCAGAGGCTACCAAAAATTGGGGTCAGATATGCAAGTGAGGGTCATGACTGTTGAGGCATGACCCAGCCTGGCCTGGCCGTGCTTGCTGGGCAGGGATGAGGGCAAAGCACTTTTGTTCCCTTGTAGGGCACAGAGACATGTTTCATGATAGGGCAGGTCCCCAGGGAGGTGTATGATTGTTTGCAATTTCTTCCTCAGTCATTGAAGAAGGTGGTGTCAAAATGAAGCTGACAGTGATTGACACACCGGGATTTGGGGACCAGATCAACAACGAGAACTGGTGAGTTTTACATGGTCAAGGTCTTGTGTCCCAGAAAGGGCTGGAGTTAAGATTGTATATGGAGTGACTCTCATCTGTTTGGCCTGGAAAGCATCTGGGATCCTATTGCACTCAGGGGGCTGGTGATGGGGATGTGGAATTGTGAACACCATGGGTCTGTGTGCATGCTCAGAGGTATGCACACATTACAGAGCGAGTGCCTATTTCTGTGCCCAGTTACAGAGACTCTTGAACATCTCTGCTGATGGTGAGATGCTTGTGGTGGAGTTTTTTTATGCCTGAGCCTGCTTTGCTGCTGTCAGAGCCGGGAACACTGTAGGCAGGAACATGAGGAGATTTGTACCTCTCTGTTTATCTCTCTTTCTTCCACCTTAACAGCTGGGAGCCTATTGAGAAATATATCAATGAGCAATATGAAAAATTTTTGAAAGAGGAGGTGAATATTGCAAGGAAGAAACGAATTCCAGACACGCGAGTGCACTGCTGCCTCTACTTCATCTCCCCCACGGGCCACTCGTACGTACACAGTCCCTCGTCCTTCCTCAAGCCCTTGGTGCCTCTCTGCCAGATACATACCCTGCACTGCTCCATCTCAGCCACAGACCCAAGGGTCCTGCCTGCGGGGCAGGCCACTGTTTAGCTTAACTTCGGGTGCTGCAGGGCTTGAAAGAGTCTAGGATAACACAGGCAGGAGAATTGCCACTGTGTTTTTTGGGAGAGGGCAGGATGGACGGGAAGGAGATGAGACCGTGGTGGCAGCAAGCAGGGTATGTACAAGGGAGGTTTCATTGATGCTCTGATGCTGGCAGAGTCACTAGGATGAAAGGCGAGGCGGGTAAAGTGACCCCTTCCATGTTGTTCCCTCTTGGGCTGCAGCCTGCGGCCTTTGGACCTGGAGTTCATGAAACATCTCAGCAAAGTAGTGAACATCATCCCGGTTATTGCCAAGGCTGACACCATGACCTTGGAGGAGAAGACCGAATTCAAACAAAGAGTAAGTATCTCCTCTCTTGAATGGGATCCTTCCCTGACCCAGCTTGGAGGTGGGAGAAATGAGCAGTATCCTTCTTCCTGGGATTGCAGCACAGTCCCCAGGGCATGCACAGAGTCCAGCACTGGGTTGATGGGTAAGTCCTGAAGATGCAGTTGTTTATGGCTCTGAGGGCATCTGTTAGAGGGGGAAGAAACACATGTATCCCTGTGACATCTCGTGATATGATCTATCACGGGAACTGCAGGGCCAGACAAGTAACTGGGGTTGGGGAAAAAGACTCATCATAGCTGCTGTGTGTCCTCACTTCGCTGCACACTTCCCTGGGGATAATCCCTCCAGCCCCTGCCTGCTGGAAAGATGTCCCAGATGTGTTTGCCCAGCCATCCTGCCTGTCTGCCCTTCAGGTTTGTGTTGCTTTGTGCTCCAAAATGTCTCTCTGCCCAGGTGCGCAAAGAGCTAGAAGTAAATGGGATCGAGTTTTACCCACAGAAAGAATTCGATGAGGACTTGGAGGATAAAACAGAGAATGACAAAATCAGGGTAGGAAACATTTTATTGTGGGAGGGGAAGGAGGGATGAGGGCTGGTCATATTTAATGAGTGTAAAACAGACATGTGTCACTAGAAGGTTTTAAGTGCTTCATGGTCCCTGAATGAAAGACGCAATGGAGTAAGGGATGGTCATTCCTCCTTCCCAGCTTAATTTGTCCTTGTCATTACTACAGGGTGCTATGAAGGCTGAGTGAGGAAGGACTATGTTTCACCTCCTCTTGCTGAATGTTCTGTTTGGCCTCCATTAAGAACCAAGGGGTCCTGGTGTGTGGCTGATGTCCAGCCTCTGTCCCAAACAACTGCCCAATGAGCCCTCTCACCTGCTGACCAAACTTGACCTGAAAAGCAGTCCTGTTCTTTGCTCCCCCATCCCCTGTGAGAAGGCTTGTCCCATCCTTCCCTCCTCAGAGCGTTAGAAACCCACTCCCAATTTCCAGCCTGTGTTTGTTCATGGCCAGGTTGTACCCAGGGTTATATTTGTGTTCTTGTGCCAACACTGACTCAAGCAGTTCTCCTACCTAGTGGTCCCCTCCACCACTCGAGGCATTTATAGAGAACAATGTTATCCTTTGCCAACCTTCTGGTCAGCTAAAGGAGGCAGACTCCTTTGGATGGGCTTCCCATTCCTCAGAAGTCCATGCTCCTAGTCACTTTTTTCTGTGCCTGCTCTGGTTTGATTTGATTTTCTAGCACTGGTGCTGGTACCCCATGCTCCCCTGTCTCTTCTGAGATCTGAACTGCTAAGCCCATGGACCACATGTACTTTTTAAACAATTACATCACACTGGTGGCTCATGGTCATCTTGTGACTGACTAGCACGTGGGGTCCTTGCACTCCTTCAGTTGCTGCTTGTTCATGAGCTCTGAAGTCGTAACAGAAATTCTTGATGTTATTCCCTAAATGCTGCTCTTTGTGCCTCAGACTTGCATCTTCCTGGATAAAAACCCAGTCTGCCTTTGTAGTGACACCACCTCTTGGCCTTGTGATGCTAGTGCATTTAATTATCCCACTCATCATTTTTGTGGCTAGGCCATTAATAGATTGACCTCCATGGCAGTCCTCAAGAAACTCCAGGAGTCTTGCATTGCAGCCTGACACTTGCCCTTTCAACTCCCGCAGCTGTCACAGCCCCAACAGAAGTTCCCACTTTCCCCATCTTAATTAATCATTTCCCATTTGGCAATACCTCACACATTCTGGAGAAGACTAGATGGGTTTTGCTTCTTCTCCAAAGTGTTTCTGGTTTTGAGGAGGGCACCACATTTTGTTCTGCACTTCAGCATCATTGCCCTAGGTTTGGATAGTCTCACACGTAAGAAATAAACCGCTTTTTAACCTCCATTCCTGTGGTAATTGCAGTCCTTTCCCAGGCCCAGGGCCATCTATAAAGCAGAGTAAATCTAGGAACATTTGCACAACCTTATGGATAGCAGGATCTCCTGCACCCTGTGCTCTGGAAATGGATGGTTTCTCCCTGTGCCTAGAGATAACTGGGTCCCCAATAGCCTCACTTACTGTCTCACTTCCCAGGAAATCTGCACCCCTACCCCATTTCTGGCCTTCCTCAGTACAACCATTTCAGCCATTAAACTTGTTGAATGTTCCTATGTCTTGTTAGGGAGGATTATTTTAAGTCCTCTCCTTCTGGTGAAGAACTACAAACTTGGTGAGAAATATTCACCACAGACCCTCTCGTGGTTACACCAGGGTGCTTCTTCTCCAGTCATCCCTCTCTTCAGAAACACTGGAGATGGGTGCAGAAAAGCTCTGCCCCCTGCTCCAGAGCCCTTGGCACTGCTGCAAGCTACCCACTAAGCTCGGCGGGTGCAAGGACACCTGTAAAGCAAGGGCCCAAAATGCTAGGGATAACATTGATGGGTGAAGAGGAGAGCCAGTGAAATGTTGCTCTGGAGAACCTCTTCCCATGGAGAAAGCCTTGTATTTGGTGAGCTGAGAGGAGGAAAGGTGGGTGGGGAACAGTGATGGTGCTGCTCTCTGGAATGGGTTCAATAGGTCTCTCCACATGTCTCTCCCCAGCAGGAAAGCATGCCCTTCGCAGTAGTGGGCAGCGACAAGGAGTACCAAGTGAATGGCAAAAGAGTCCTGGGCAGGAAAACACCTTGGGGAATCATTGAAGGTAAAAAAACCCTTGCTTCTGGGAGATGAAAGTATCTCTGCAGGCCCCAGTAATAGACAAAGGTCCAGATAACATGTCCCATGGCTACCTTCCCAGCCCTTTTGCAATAAACTTTTTAAACCAAGCAAGAGGAGGATTCTCAAATCACTCTGCTGGGAAGGAACTGCCATGGCCAAGGCGGCACCACTACCGCCAACTGGCAGAAGCTGGAGCCACTCCGAACACCATAGTGTGTGAAGCTGAGCTCCTGAGGTTGCATTGGTTTTCAAATGAAAATTCACATGTGACTGCTCAGCACCAATTAGCATGTCTCCTCGATGCCTGACAGTGTGGCATTCAGACAACTGTCTGTCCTTTCTGAAGCACACAGGCTCTGCCCACCTGGAACCTGCCCCATGGGGATGACCTTCCCATGCTCTGTAACCACAAATAGGTTGTTGAAAAAATAAAATGTAACAATTGCTTGCTTTCTTTTCAGTGGAAAACCTCACTCACTGTGAATTTGCCCTACTTCGAGATTTTGTCATCAGGTAAGGCCATGGTCACGCACCAGTCTGCTCTTGAGGAGCAGGGAGTCTTCCTGAGACCCTCTTATAGTGAAAAAGCCTCAATGGAAAGGAAAATAAAGTACATTTCTGGCAGTGAAAGCTTATGGGGGCGTAGGGTTGGATTGAGTTAAGTGGTAGATACTCTAGGGCCTCTCTTAGTGACATGACCACTATGTCAAGTAGGTGCTAGTTTTCATGTACTACCACTCCCCTTATATCCCATTAAGGATATTAGGTTGCAACAACTTCTATTTGTGGCTGACAACAGGTCTGGGCTGGAGTCAATGAGAAAGAGGCCACTACCACATCCTAGAGCATGTGTCCTACTAGGTTCCAGATGTGCTGGAACATACGACCTGGAAGTGAAAAGCTCCATATTTCATTCAGCTTTCATTGTCCTGTCTTATTTCTGCTCTGTTTCATGAAGTTGTCTCAGCACAAGTGATATCTGCCCCAAATTCTGTAGAACAGTGTAGATCCAGGGTCACCTCTGTTCCCTATTAATACAATAAGGTTTTAAAAAACCACCAAAAATAAGAAAATAAGGGAAACACTTCAAAGCCAGAGCCCTGTGGCTCATTCCACCTGTGGGTATGGTGGTGTTGATACACTTGGCCAGGTACAATGCTTTGACATCATCCTACTGCCCTCTTTCTGTTCTGCAATACCTTCTGCAGCAGACATGCCTTCCTTAAGTCTTCCAGTAAAAACATCCTAACCAAGTCAACATCACAAAGCATACAGCAATCCAAGCCCACAGGCTTTCTATGGAGGTTAGGGACAATGCTCACAGCAGTGTTATGCAGGTTATGGTCTGCACTGGACCTGATACACCCTCCTGGTGCTTCCTTGTCTCACCACCACTTCAGATCAGATAAGCCCATGTCTGCTCTGACAGACCAGGACAGCCAGGAGCTGCCCCACTGGCATGGGTGTGAGAAGGGCAGGACACCGGCAAGCACAGCCAGGGATTTCAGCCCATATCCTGCATCCTGCATATGTGTTCTTAAATGCTGATGCTCCAGCTCTCCATTGTGTATGATAGCACCCATGCCATCCATGCAGAAAGAGGGGTATGTTCATTAGCCAGACTGACTGAAGAAATCTTCCATTTATCTCAGGGAATAAGATGATCATTAGAAGATTAATACTGACTGTGCTGATATTGGTTATCATATCCTCTTTCCAACCCCATCTTCACTTTGCCCCCTGCAGGACCCACCTTCAGGACCTAAAAGAAGTGACCCACAACATCCACTATGAGACCTACAGGGCCAAGCGGCTGAATGACAACGGAGGGCTGCCCCCCATGACTGTTGAGACAGAGGAAAACCACGAAAGTAACCTGTGAATGACCCACCCCCCACTGTCACCCAGTGTCTCTGGATACGACAACCCATGCCTGCTACCCTTGACTCCACCTTGGGCCTGTCTCTGAAGCATGTGGCGCATCCTCCCTGTGCATGAGAGGATGCGAGTGTGAGTGCCTGTGTGTATGAGTGTGCCTGCCTTTGTGCCAGAGAGGGACCAAAGGCGTCACCCCTGTCCTTCCCAGAATGTCTTCATTCTCCGTTTGTTTTTTGCACAGCGGACTGTCTGTCACCTTCCTTTCTCTTGTTTCTGTGTCTCAGCTGTGTGTGTTGCCTGGGGGAAATAGGGATGGGGGGGAAGGATTTCTGGGGGCAGGAGGGCTTCAGAAGTGGGAGGTGTGGGGCATGCTGTGGTCCTGTTTTTATCACTTGGAGACATGGCAAGAAGAGACTCCAGGAGAGATGGTGGAGTCAGTGCACACAGTGTCTTCAAGTGATGGCAGCAGAGATTTCTTTTGGGTCTTCGGTGGGTGGGAAGGCAGCTGGTTGGTCTGAGAGCATGGTGGCCCAGCATTTTATCCCCATTTCTTGCTGTGGCTTCCCCAGGGGAAATGGCAGCTTGGAAGTGGATAGATGGGAGAAGTGACAGACTGACATGTTTTGCGGTTCAGTGGAAGTGACCGGTGCGAGGAGACAGAATTAGTTCTTGGGCTGTAGCATCAAAGTACTTGGAGAAAATAGCCATATTTTCCAAAAGAAGCAAAACCCAGAGGAAAAGAACGTGTTCCTGCTGCAGAGGGTGCATTTGCCTTGCCCAGCGCCAAGATCAAAAGCCATGCTTGTGTCACAGGCTTTTGATCCTGTGCAGATCAGACCAAGCTGTCCTGAGGTCACCCCACCTCATCCCCCATTGCAGGGGTCTCTCTCCACCAGCACTGGGCAGGTCCCGGCTGAACCTTTCCCCTACAGCACGGCCCCTCTGCTGTGGGAGCACAGGGAAGACGGTGCCACGGGGGTTCCCTGCCAGGAGCTCCCCCAGGGACAGCCCTGCTTGGCACAGGGCCTTCAGGATCTTGGAGGAGTGCAAAGAGCTGTAGATTGAGAAGCACTGGGCCAGGGTGTCTCCCTGGGTCTCTGCTGGTGGTGGGAACACAAGAGATACCTCCTCCTCACTGACGTGGCCGCATTTGCTACTCTGGCACTCTCAGCTTGTGCTGCTCCTCCACCATCCTACTGCCCTCCCAGCTTCCATGTCTTCCTCTCCTGTGCTTTTGCCCTCATTCCCTTTTAGCCCTCCATAGCTTGCTTGCTTGCTTCCTTCCTTCCTTGCTTCCTTCATATCAGTTTCTCTGCTCTTGACCCTTTCTGTCTCTCCATTTCTCCGAGTACTTGAATCTTCCTCTTCTCCAGGCTGTTTCCTCCCTCTCCCTCGCTCTCACACCTCCTCATCAATGTGATTTTGTGTCCTGTTGAGAAGCTGTCATTTTACCTTCCCCTGGAGGGGATGGCCAGTGAAGGTAAAGACCCAGGAGCAGAAAGAGGCACAGCTTTACTGAAGACTATATATGCTCCTGTCTAGCCAGTGTCAGCTCTTTTCTGGATGTCCCTGAGCCAGGTGAAAAGCATCAGGGTTGGCTGGGCAGAAGGGAGGAGGGGAGAAAATCACAATGTCCCAAGTTTGGCAGTCTCTGCCTGTGCCCTAGCATGTCACACAGTTGGCAGGGGCTGTCACCTCCAGGAGAATAGCCAATTGCATTTAAAACGCATGTGCAAAATACCACAGCACAGGACAGTAGTGCTGCAAGTCAGAGGAAGTGCAGTGGGTTTGGGATGGGGGTTGGAAAGGCTGGCACAGGAGGGAGGAAGAGGTTCCAGCAAGGGAAGAGCAGAGGAGGACTCAAGCCAAGCCTGAGGTTGGTTGACAGAGCTGTACAGGGGACAGGGTTGGGAAGAGAGTGCTCCAACCCTTAGCAAAACTGTCTAAGAGTGTATGTCCATCCTGTGGCTTTCTCTGGTGCTGTCACTGCGAAGCAAAGGTCTCTTCACTCTTGCTCCCACCTGCCCATATGAATCAGCCATTCTCAGCACCACTAGGATGTGAGGACCATACCGGCCCTTCACAGTCCTTTCACCACCCACGTTCACAGCTCCCGGTGTTCCTGTATGCAGTGTGTGCGCACAGCCTTGCACCCGCCTTCCCACCTGCACCAGGCCTCCGCCCCTCACAGAACAAAAGCCTCATCATGGGTGCCAGCAGCCATACCATGGACCCTGCAGAAACCATCCTGCTATGCTGCTCCCATCCTGCCACCCACACTGGCCATCCACAGCCCAACACGGGGTCAAAGCCTCCTCCCAGCTTGTCTCCACCAGCCAGCCAGGCATGGAGGTGTCCCCAGCATCACTGGCTGCCAGAAGCATCTTCTCAGCCTACTCTGCTGCAGCTGCTCCTGCCTCTACATAACGTTTTAAACCCAGTGCAATAGGAAAGACCCCCCCAGGGCTCCTCCTCTTCACTGCACTGAAGCATGAAGCCATGCTCCGTCATCTTTAGTGGGGGCGTGCAGAGGTGTTCCCCACACTTGCTTTCTCACACAGCTCTTTGGTGGCCATGCAACTGCTCTAGAGGAACTCTCTTGCCACTGGGCTGCAGTACGGTCACTTCTATGACTTTTGGGCCCAAGTGTTACAGCAGAGAGCCAACACTGCCCTGCTTAATGAAGGCAAAGCAGACCCCACGCAACAGAAGAGAGATTTTCTTTTGCCTGTAACGTGGATTGCGAGGGTGACGCTGTGTGTTTTGCCCCACAGGTTTAGTAGTTTTTGTCTGTAGTAAGATGGCTTTTAAGCTCTGCTCTGTAATTTCCTGTTGGATCATGGACTACTTCTAAAGGATCCATAAAAGCTCCCTGAGAACAGCAAGCTCAGGTAATCCTCACTGCCATCTGCTCATGAAAATATCCTACCGGTATCTGCCTATCTACCAGAAAGTCTGCAAATGGCAAATATAAAAAATTTCCCGTGTTGTGCGACAGCAGGAGATACTGTTGGGAAAAAGCCTGCCAATGGATAAGCTGGGAAAAGCCTGAATGGATCCTAGCTCTCACGTGCCACCAGCCGAGTCCCAGGATGACCACGGCAAGTCAGATGTTCCCCCCCCCCGATACATCACCTGAATGATATCGTAAGGGGGTAGAGTCTAACTTTACACAGGAGGTACCCACTCAGTGCATTCAGAGACTCACAAACTCTTCCCAACATAAGCCATTCACCAGAAAAATTTTGCAATGCACGGTAAATCCCAAAGGTCTTTTTTTACACTGGACAAATTCCATTTAGGCTAAGACTGTAGCAAACATCACAGCAGGCGCGGTTACGCTGTGAGCAGAGAGAGCAAGAGCAAGCGGCACTACATGTTGGCACCAGTGTTTGTGGTTAGTTGTGAGGACGCGTTAATTACGGTTCACTGCGGTTCATAAGCAGGTGTCTCGGGGGAAAGGCTGCCTCAGCCGTGCTACCAGCACCTTCCCCGCCCCAGCAGAGGTCTCGGGAAGCAGCGCTGCGAGGGTTAGGCGGACAGAGGTCGGCAAACATCGCGCTTCAGCCAGACACCGGACCGGCGGGGGGGGGCGGCCAGGGAGGACGTCCTCCCCGCCCGCCTCGGGCCCAGCCGGGAGCCGGCCGCAGGGAGCCGGCCGCAGGGAGCCAGTGCCGCCGCCAGGCCGGGGGAGGAGGTGCCGGGCCGGGCCGCGGCCCTCTCCAATGGCCGACGACGGGCCTTCGGCGGACCGGACGCCGGGGCTGCTTCGCGGCCCGTCACGGGGAGGAGGGAGGGAGGGGGGTGCCCGGGGCGGTGCCGCCAGCTGTAGCATCTCCTCCGCCGGCGGCCATTAAACCCTGCGTCACCTGACAACCGCTGCGACGTCACTTCCGCCTCGCGCCCGCCGCCTGCCGGGAGGCCTCGCCGGGGGAGGGGCGGGGCGTCGCGGGGCGGGGCGCGGGCGGGCGAGGGACGTCACAGGGTCAGGGGCGGGGCCAGCGGGGGCAAGATGGCGCTGAACAGGAACCACTCGCAGGGGGGTGGTGTCGTCATCCCCAATGCTGAGAGGTACCGGCGGGCGGCTGGGGGACGGGGGGGGGGACGGGGGCTGCGGTTCCTCCTCGCCGCCTCCCCTCGCAGCGGGGCTGGGATGGGGCCGGTGGGGGCTGGCGGTGGGAGGTGGGGGCGGCCCGGCCCGGCCCGGCCCGGCCCGGGGGCTGCGCTATTAACGGCCTCCCTGGCTGTGGGTGAGTGGGCCTCGCTGGAGCCGACGGAGCCGCCCCGTCTTCCCTGCTGCAGCTCGGTGGTCCTTCGTGCCGCTCCGGCCGGCGCCCCGCGTGAAGGGTGAGCTGGCAGCGCCTGTAAAAGACAAGGAATTGGGGTTTTTTAATGTGCCGCTGGTTAGTGATGTCAGAGAGGGAGAGACCACTTACGGTAGGGGTCTTAACCGCCCGAATTCAAAGCAAGGAAAACTTGTCGTCAGCGGCGAGGCCCGAGGGGAGCCGGTCCCCTCCTCGACGCAGGAGGATCACACACCTTTTTGGAAGGCGCAGCCAGCTGCTTGACGCCCGCCCTCGCCCCGAGTGGGGATCAACAGACCATCTGGACAGGCTTGGGCTTTGCTTTGCTGTGGTTCGGGTGCTGCCGGCACCCTGGCCTTGGCTGGAGAAATCCTAGAAACCAGAGCTCCAGAAAGGATCACTGAGCTGGTTTGGGGCTGGTAAACAATAGGAAAAATACGCTCCAAAAATATGCTACAAATAATGTTGAGTTTGTAACTGCCTGCTGATACTTCGGTCAGGGAAGTCCTTTGACGTGCAGAGCTTTTGCTGCTTTAAAGGAGATCTCTCTATCCTTGATCTCAGGCCTTTCTTTGAGGTGCTGCTTAGTCACAGGTGGGTGCAGCACAGCTCCAGGGGGTGCACAGTTCTCCCATGACAGCCCTGGATTGGGCATGTGGGTGTAAACCAGTTCAGCAGCTTCATGACGCCCAGTGGTGGTGGCTGTGTGTTATTTGCTTGTGTGAGTAGCAGGGAAGGAGTAAGCATTACAGTGACTACGTAGAAGTTCTTTCCAGTGAGGCAAACTGACGTGAAACGCTGCTACAGGACATGGTTGAGGAAGTATTCTGGTAAGATCCAAACTGTCGAGGACTGTATTGGGTTTGTGTGCCAAGGTTTTGGTAGCAGGGGGTTTAGAGGGGTGGCTTCTCTGAGAAGCTGCTAGAAGCTTCCCCCGTGTCCAACAGAGCCAATGCCAGCCAGCTCCAAGACGGACCCACCGCCAGCCAAGGCCGAGCCCATCAGCGATAGTGGTAGCGCTTCTGGGATAACAGATTTAAGATGGGAAAAAAGTTGTGGCAGGCACAGAAACTGCAGCTGGAGAGAGGAGTGAGAACATGTAAGAGAAACAACCCTGCAGACCCCAAAGTTAGTGAAGAAGGAGGGGGAGGAGGTGCTCCAGGCACTGGAGCAGAGATTCCCCTGCAGCCCGTGGGAAAGACCATGGTGAAAGCAGGCTATCCCCCTGCAGCCCATGGAGGTCCACGGTGGAGCAGATATCCACCTGCAGCCCGGGGAGGACCCCACACCGGACCAGGTGGATGCCTGAAGGAGGCTGTGACCCCGTGGGAACCCTGCGCTGGAGCAGCCTCCTGGCAGGACCTGCGGACCCATGGAGAGGGGAGCCCATGCTGGAGCAGGTTTGCTGGCAGGATTTGTGGCCCCGCGGGGGATCCATGCTGGAGTAGTCTGTGCCTGAAGGACTGCAGCCTGTGGAAGGGACCCACGCTGGGGCACTTAATGAAGAACTGCAGCCTGTTGGAAGGACTCATGCTGGAGAAGTTCGTGGAGGATTGTCTTCTGTGGGAGGGACCCCACGCTGGAGCAGGGGAAGAGTGAGGAGTCCTTGCCCTGAGGAGGATGAAGTGGCAGGGACAACGTGTGATGAACTGACCCCAACCCCCATTCCCTGTCCCCCTGCGCTGCTGGGGAGGAAGAGGTGGAGAAAATTGGGAGTGAAGCTGTGCCCAGGAAGGAGGGAGTGGTGGGGAGAAGGTGTTTTAAGATTGGGTTTTATTACTCTTTACCCCACTCTGACTGGATTGGTAATAAATTAAGTTAATTTTCCACAAGTCGAGTCTGTTTTGCCCGTGACGGTAATTGGTTGAGTGGTCTCTCCCTGTCCTGATCTTGACCCATGAGCCTTTTGTTATATTTTCTCTCCCCTGTCCAGCTGAGGGGGGGAGTGATAGAGCGGCTTTGGTGGGCACCTGGCATCCAGCCAGGGTCTTCCCACCACAAGGACTTGGTTTTATTTATCTTAGAAGAAGTGTTTCCTCTTTGCATCTTGGAAATGGAAAGAGCTCTGCTGCCTTGTCAGTCTGTTGCTCCCAGCCAGTCTGAGAATTTGCATCTAGCTCAGCTATGAAGTAATGTCCCAGTAGAATTTCTTGGTCAGGTTGTTTTTTTCTCATTAAAGCTAGACTTTTTAATGTCTTCCTCCTTGGATAGCAGCAGTTTTCAACTACATCTATACTGTTACGTTTTTCTCTTCCCTAAAGAGCACATGACCTGAAACTACAGGGCTTTTGGTTGTTTTCTGATATGGTAGCCCTGCCAATTCCTCCCTTACCCCAATAATTTTGCAATTTCCTGACTTGATCTGATTTCTACAATATGCTGATCAGAATACATAAGGATTACTTTAGATCTGGGCTCTTCAGGCTTGTGTTGGGTTAGGGGTTTGTGTTTTCTTTCTCCATGTTCCTGAACCATAAAACGCCTCAGATTCTTCTGCCACTGTAACACTCCACAAGCTTGTCACCGCCAAGGCTTTTTTGTTTATTCTGCAAATTTTCTTACCAGGTGGTATGTTTAGGATCTGCCCTGTAGATTCAGTGACATGCTTGCCCAAGTTGACTCTCATTTTTCCTGAAAATATATGTAATTTTTCAGGCACCTCCATACCACTGACCCTCCAGTGTTTGCAGTTCTCATCTGGCTTTGTGTCATTAGCAAACTTTGCTAATGTTCCCATAGATATCCAACAATAATAACCTTATTGCTGACATTACTGGCTCCTCGTTTTGTGCCTTAGCATGATGCTGTTTATAACAAACACTTAAATCACGTGAAGCAGGGTCAGCAGTGAGGGTATTAGTGAACCAACTTCCTCAGTTTGCACAGTGGGTGTGGTGTTAGAGCAGTGCTGTATTCTTGTGTGGTGGCCAGTCCTGGATTTGAGCATGGGCGCAGAGAGAGAGGCTTGCTCTGAGATGATGCCTTGGCTTCCAGGGGGTGGTTTCAGACACCTCAACCCTTTCTGTGCCCTGACCTTTGGGCTGAGGCTTTTCTCAAGCAGAGAGAGGAATTCCCAGTCTGGTGGTTTTGGAGGCAGAAAGAGAAGCTGATTTAAAGCTTCCCTTTGTGGAGGAGGAGCAGGGATTTTCACAGGTAAGAGGATGAAGTCTTCCACTCTGCATAAATCATCCCTCTCTGTTCAAAGGAAAAATGGCAGGGCCCACATCAGAACTGACTCTTTTGGGATAATATTTAGAGTTTCTGGTGTGCTATTCCACTCCCTGTGTGATCAGGGTGTGTGTCGGAGCCATTGCTGACTTTGTCTCTCCAATTTGTCTGATCTCCTCCTGTAGTGTTCTCAAACAGTGTAAAGATGTGGAGCTCTCCTTCAGTGACGTGACGGGCAAGCCTGAAGCCTTCAAAGGCACGAAGAAAGGGATGCTGTATCTCACTCCTTACAGGGTAAGTCTGATGCCAGCAGGGCTTCGTCTTTCTCAAAGGATATTGTAGACTTTAGATCAGAAACCTAGTAGGTGCCTGTGTCACAATCCCAGTTCCCTACAAAGGCACGTGCAGTCCTGGAAATCACTGTCGAGAGAATATTTTTCATATAATGTGTCAGTCAATATTACTTTCTTTGAAAGCTGTCATAGCTTATCCTTAAAAAGCAGAACAATAAAACTCTATAAATGCATATGTGTGTTTTAAGTGGTATATTATTTTGCAACATACATGCTTCAGGCAAGTGAGCAATGTGCCATCAAATCTGTTTGGCATCCCGCAGTATTAAAGCTGTGAAATAACACAATGCATACCGATACTAGGAGTTAAGTTACCCTTTTTTTGAATGCTACTACACCTGAAACTCCATGACCATCCTTTATATCTAATTCAAGTAATTCAGAGGCATTCCCTCCTGTCTTGCAGATGATCTTTGTGTCAAAGGGCAAGGATCCTATGCTGTCTTTCATGATGCCGTTTTATTTGGTGAAAGGATGCTCAATCGAGCAGCCTGTTTTCTCTGCCAATTACATCAAAGGACAGATTCAGGCGGAGGCAGGAGGTATGTGCCTGTGCTTTGTAGACTGAACTCTTCCCTAGTGTCACAAGTCCTTTTCTGCTGAACATCAGATAGATGGCTTATGTGCACAGGAAGGACGGATAGCGTAGCTGTGCCAGTATAGCTAGCATGTCCACGCTGAGGCAACTTGTGTCTTCTGAACTTTAAGGCGCTGCTTCTGTGTTACTTTCTGCCCCCAAAGCTAGTAACTGATTTCCACAGGATGACTTTTGTTTAATGCTGTAACTTCTGTCTTGCTGTGTATGTCGTGTGTACTCGGGTTTCTGCCTGTGCTTGTGTTCTCCTGTCTTTGACCTGGAAGGGTGGGTAAGTGACCAAGTCAGCAGTCATTGGTATTGATAGACAGAATGAACAACCACTTCTGTTTTCTGGAGGTCAGTAGCCACTTACCAACTTGGGTGCCTTTGAGTGCATCTAGGATGCTGCTGTGTATCCTTGATTCAGCTTTGTTCCCAATTTGATGATGAAACTGTGATAAGACTTACAGTCACGGTCATGACCAAGCATGGGGAATTGCAGGGATTAAGTACAAGGCTTCTGGTTCAGATTTCTTCCCTCTTCAGCCCTGGAATTAGTTTATGTGCATTTTGATGGCATCTGGAGAACTTATGCTTTTGCTTTCTGCTCGTAACAATGTTTTAAAGTGACTGGGTCCTCTGGGCATTGTGGATCAGCCCATGTTCTTGGGCTGAAATCATACTAAGAGAGGGGTTTTAAAGAGGTGAATCTCCAAGGGGGTGACTTTATCCATGGTGGATTGTTTTATTTTTTTTCTGTACTTTATTTCTACTTTGTCCCCAAGAGACTATCTCTACTTTTACTAACTTCATTGTGAGACAAGGAAGATAAACCTTATTTTATGAAATCTTTTATTTGAATGACATCTTTTGTCTAAAAACACCACAAAATCAATGTGCCCCCCCCCCAAAAAAAAACACCAAAAAAAGCCCTTACAAAACAAAGCACTCTTACTTATCTTGCAATATCATTGCCTACTTAAATTATTTCTGAAAAATTGCATTTATAATCTGTCTGAACTTCCGTGGGTCAAAGAGATTAAAAATGTTGCATTTCATTTAAATCCTAGCTTGAGTTGCAGATCCTGATCTGTAGTCCACTGAGGTCAGCAAAAAAACTTCATTTGAGGGCTTTCAGTTAAAATCCTCAGTGAATTAAGTGTTCTTTCTTTACACTGTGTTCATTATTAGGTTCCACTAAACCTTTCAGGAAAGAACAAAACAATCTAGTTATCTAGAGTAGGCTGCTTCTACATAACTATAGTGGGGATCATCCTTTAAAGGGTAAATAAATAAATTCCTCATCCTCTTGAGATACTATTTTGGGGGACATCTGATAGCACCCTAGCAATGGGACTCAAAACAGTTTTGAAATAAAGAATCAAAAAATAATTGGAGTATTAACTGTTTTGTGTCTTGACTGCTACTGAGGAGGTTAATAGTCTGTTTCAGTTCTAATTCTTTCTCTCCTAGGTGGCTGGGAAGGGCAGGGGACATTTAAACTGACTTTCAACAGTGGAGGAGCTATTGAGTTTGGACAGCTGATGTTCAAAGCTGCCTCTAATGGTAAGGGATTTTCAGAGACTGCAGTTCCCCCATGGCTGGCTGAGCTAGTTAGAGAATAGTGCTCTTGAACTTGATTGGAAGAAGGGTACCCTATGCACTGTTCCACAGCAATGTATTTTTTCCTCTTTCCAGGGGAACTCTTGTTTTCCCTTCCAGTCCTTTTTCTTTGTTTCGTCTTAGTGCTTTGTGCAATCAGAATATTCTGGAGTTTGTGCTTCTGAGGTGCACCACCTTTTTCTATAGAACCTTATTCCTCCTGGAATAAAACCGAAATACGTGATGGTGAAAAATTGCTTCACTTGCCTACCCTCAGCTCAGTTCTATAATAGCAAAGTGAGATGGGGGAAGTTAACGTGCACGTTTGGAGAAGGGGAAGAAGAAATCTTAAAAAATGACTTCTATTTAAAACTTTCAAATGGGAGGAAAATGTACATGTTTTTTTCTGACAAGAAAGTTTTCTTTTTAAAGAAATGTGCATTTAGAAATGTACACTTCTTTTTTCTGACAAGAAAGTTTAAAAAGAAGGAAGAACCTCCCTGCTGATACTTGCTTTAGAATGGTCTTTTCTTGCAGCAGTGGGAGCTCTGTGATGGGAGTGGTACCTGATAGCTAGTGTTTTTGCAGCTGGTTTCCTTCAGCACCCTGTGAACTTGCAGTGAGGATGCTAGTGCTCTTCAAGCACAGTACTGTGCCAGGACTGTATAGTGAATTTAGATTAAGGGAGATGGTGCTGCATGAACAGGACTATTTTGCTTTTATTCTGTATGTTTAGTTGTAACAAAAGGATGTCTGGCTTACTAAACATGTGCTCCTTAGCTTCCAGTGGCGTTCCTCTCCAGAACCCTGGCTATGGCTATACACCTGTGCCTGGAGGGTATGCACCTGCCCCACCTGCTCCTGGGGGTTATTCACCTGCACCGGGGGGCTATGCTGCTCCTCCACCACCAAACGGACTGTATCCTTATGCACCACCTCCAATGAATGCCTACGGACCTGCTCCACAGCCCATGGGATATCCATATGCCCAGACTCCAGGTTTGGAAGTTGTGTAATGATGACTGGCAGGGTGTGTTTGTTGTTAGTTGTAAAGAAATCACAATGGTACGGTGAGGGTTACTGTAGTTTTGTCTCCATCAAGAATCCTTGTCCTTGCAAAAATCTGTTGTGTGCTGTTGATCACACCCATGTGTCTCTATAGTTGCAGCTGGATGGGAGGAGGAGATGTGGTTTCTAAACTGTGCTGCTGCTACTTGGCAGGGAATTGTTGCCTGCTGGCATGATGGGCATTAGCAAAATGTCAAATCCCTGCTGTCTGCATCCCTGCCAAGCCTGCAGAGCTTCCCTCACTGCTGCTCTTGTCCAGGGCTAATGTGCTGCTGGGCCTGTGAGCTCTCTTCCCCTGTGTCCCATTGCCACGGTCCAAAGCATCAATCTGGCGTCATCTTTTTCAGGTATTTACCCACCACTTCCAAACACGAACCCCATGTATGTGCCACCCCCTCCCCCCTACTCCGGGCCATCTCCTGCAGGACCCTCAGCTCCCCCAGCCTGGATGGGCCCAGGGATGCCAGGTAAGTGGGACTGGGGGGCTGCCAGGGTCCAGCTGCAAAAGGGTGCTTGGGGATTTGGGCTGTGGGTGGTGGTGTGGGCGTAGCATGGGGTGGGGGAAGCTGCTGTTGTTGCAGGAGCTCAAAGTCATCTTGATCTATTATTTGAGGTAACAAAGCATGGGGGAAGCTGCTTGGCTCTGTGCTGCACAGCTTGTGGTCAGCTCTAGCCAGCTTGCAGCTTTCCTGAACTGCTCTGAATTCAAACCCAGCTTGCTGCAGTTGCTGTTGGCTCTTTGGACATTTGTTTCCTCCTCAAAAGAGCTATGGCTGGGAGAAGGCTCTGGGGCTTGGGCCACTGCCTAAGACATGTAATATGGCTTCTTTCCTTTCCTTTGTAGGGGGCAATAAGGCCATGGAAGCTGCATCCAGTGCATATTACAACCCTGCCAACCCACACAATGTGTACATGCCCATGGTGAGTGCTGTGCCTGTGGTCTGCGTGTACCTGCTCCCTCTTCTGTCACTAGTAGAGGCAGTGGTTTGCTTTCCTGGCAAAGTCTAGCATGCCTTCATATTGAACATGTACAGAAAGTACGCATTTTCCTGGGAGGGAGGTGTGGATGTTGGTCCCATGAAGAAGGGTTGTTAAATCCTCAATCAGGAAAGGAGGAGGGCCTTAAGATTCATCCATTAACAGCCATTTGGTACTTGTCTTACTCTTAAAGGCGTGACAAATTTGCATGGGCACAGAGAACACACAGAGCTCTCTGCTTCTGTTGGGCCTGGAAGTGGGGAGAGTTAAAGAAGAGCAGGTCACTTAAGGATGAGAGCATGTGGGTTTCTCTTTCATTTTTTTCTGGGCTGCATGGAGATGGGGAGGTCTTTTACTGTTCAGTCAGTGGCAGGTGGTAGGTAGGCTGGAGCCTACATCTGGTACATGACAGCCAGTCCGCCTGTGCCCTTCACTGCCTCGCGTGGCTTTGTGGTGGGCTGGAGACCAATGGAGCAGCAAAGCCAGCCCTCAGCCCAGGGGCTTGCTGTCTGCTGGGTCAGAGCTATGGACATCAACAGAGACAAAGCCCTGGAAGTGAAGGGAGGATGGCAATTAAAACAGATTAAATGGTCTATTTGCAGTAGACCATTTGTTACCTGGTTTTGAGGGGACCTTCCCTAGAAAATTGTGGGAGGCAGCATGTATCCTGGAGCATAACTGGTGCTAGAGAGGAATGTTGTGATGAAAGGACAGCTTAAAACACAGCACCTGGCTCTGTCTGTAGCTCACTGAAGAGCAGTCATTTCTTGTAAGCCAAGCCTGGGAACGCCTGGGAAGAATTCATCATAAAATGAGTGGGGTTGTTGACTCTACTGTATCTCCTTCCAGGATCAGCCACCTCCTTATGCACCTCCTGAGGATAAGAAGAACAACTAACAGAAGGAAATTGCAACCAGCCTCCCACACTCTCTCTCCCTGAAGACAACTTGGCTGTTACTGCCCCTCGGGTTAGCATATCTCTAGGTCTCTTTGTATATATACAATATATGTAGTGCTGGGCAGCTGAGCACGTGCCCTCCTTAAACATTAAGTCAGTAGCAATACAAGGCGTAACAACAGCACTTTCCTGCTTATTTGCTTTATATCATGGGGGCAAAGCACTAACCTTTTGCTCTGCCATGGGCTTGAGAAGAGAGATGGACTTCTTAAACCACCAGTAGACCACATCACTAATCTAGGACTAAAATACAAAGGCTCTGGGATCTTGGAGTAGAACTCCTTGGAATGCCAAACTTTTGACTTCTTCCGAGGCACCATCTGAGGGGGAAGGTATAGAGAGCCATGAGGTTCCTTGCATAGACCCTTGGGTGCCCCAGAAAGGTGTTAAATATCTTTAAATTCTGGCACAGCTCAGCGTGAGACGGGACTCTGGAAATCCTGTATTGTGCTGGAAGTGTGTTTCATGTCCTGGACTAACAGTCATGGTGTGACAAACTTGGGAAGTGCACCCTAAGAGACATGGAAGCGTTTGGCTGTGCAAGAGGGAAGGGGATGGGCCGCAGTCAGCCTGCCTTTGTAGACATTGAATAGAGAAGCAAACAAAGGTGTGCTGCAGGGCAGTGAGCTGATACTGGCAGGCATGTGAATCAGTCTTCCTTTCCCTCTCCCAGAAGCAGGTCCCATATCTGTGCAATGATCCTGTGTCAAGCAGCTGTTCTTCAAGCGTAATGGAGTCAAGTGCTGCACAGGAGGCTGCTTGCCTTGGAGCAAAATACGTTATGTTAGGAAGATGACCTGGCATTAGCCTTGTCAGGAGGCAGGTCCCGCAGCCCTGGCTCCCTCTGCTGAGCAAGCTTGTGCTGTGTGCTAGCTCCGCAGGGGACGACTGGCCTTCATCTTCTTCCTTGGGCTGCTACAGCCAGTGCGTGTATGCCCACACCTGAGCAGCGTGGGAGGGTCGGTGCTGTAATACCGGGGCTGGGTTGCTTAGGGGTGCAGTGCCCTCTCTCAGCTGGGAACCACTGTCTGGTGTGGATGTTACTAATGCTCGGCTCTCTTGCAGAGACCGACTGCTCAGCCTTTCCTTCTTCCTTAGGACATAGTGCCATTAAACCTGCCCTGAAGAGAGGGTCTCTAGTCTGGTGGAGACCCTTGTGATCCTTTACATATGGGGTGATTGTACTTCTTCCTACAGCCTTCCTACCTTCACAGTGAAGGGGAAGGGGTGTTTTCCCTCTTACTTCCCTGTGTGCCAGGGCTCTCCTGTAAGTCAGGCTTGCATGATGTGCAAGTATGAATTTCTGAAGCAGCCCTGCATGGGGGGGAAGTAAATTTCCTTATGTATAAACAGCTTTTAAGTCTGAGTTAGATATATTCTAATAACTCTGTATTTTAAAAAAAAAAATCAACCAGGAATGTTTGTAACTTTTTGAACTGCACTTTAATACAGGAGTGTTGATACCTTTAGCTGCCTGTTCACTGTTGCGTGTGTGTTGTGCTGACCTTTGTTCTTGCCTAGTGCACAGCAGGCTGGAACAAATGACAGCCGCTGGTGGTGTTCTCTTGGGTTGGCTGTGGGCCAGTCCTCTCTCCCTGGTGCATGGCTAAGCTGGATCTGGAATCACGTAACTGGGGGCAGAGAAGAAGGTGGGGCTCGTCCTCTTGCTGCCTGGGGACAATGGAAGGCTGGTTTGTGCCTTTGCTTTTGCCCAGATACCCCGAACTGGCACATGTTCATGACTCGGAGCAGACACAACACTACATTTAGCAGAGGCCGTGTCACCACCCTACTGCTCACTATGGCTATATTCGTAGCACCTCTCCCGTGTACATTTACTGCCAGAGGGAAGGCCTGTCTTTTAAGATGAACTCCTTGCTAGCCAATTTTTTTTCCACTGGGGGAAAAATAAATATATGTTAAACGAAAATGGCACTTAACTGTGGACTGTAAAATCTGTTTCCCCTTGTGCCAAGGAACGCTGTCGCCCTCCTGAACATGATGTAACTACTGGAGAGCCGTTTCCTACTCTGCATCAGTCTCTGACAGGAAACCAGTTCTATTTCTTAGCGTAGTTGTTCCTGTTTTGAGGTAATGAGCCTGTAGTCCTACATGAACCAAGTGGCTATGGCTAGCAACACTGAATAAACATGAAACAGAGAGCCTGTGACCTGCTTCCCCTTTATTTCAATTAATTTGGCTCAATCACTCCCCAAGAACAAAGCCAAGTCCTGTATACAGACATGAGGTGCACTCATCCTTTCTTGTTAGCACTGCAAGTATTGTGTTTGAGTATCTTGCTGCTGCACTCAGAGAAAGTTTCTGGAAGTGGCCAGAATCAGCCATTTGGTCCTGCAGGAACCAGAGTGGGCAGATGACCAGGAACCCTCCAGCATCTGCATAGGATTTTTTTTTTTTTTTTTTTTTTTTTGCCTAATCTAAAACGTGGTATTTCCCCAGTCAGAGGCTTAATCTTGTGTCGGTCTCCCTGGGCTGCAATCTTAACAGGCAGTCTTCACAAATGCTGCAGCCCTGTCTGGGCAGTTGGGGTAGGCCATGTCTTGCCTAAAACTCCTCCATAGGATGTGCACTGTACGAAGATGAAGCAGTTGAGGGTTTTAGAGTCTGTCTGGCCATTCACTTCCAGTTTATTAGTGCAGGCTCCTCCTCAGGATGGAGCTGTGGATGGAGCTGCCCTTGGGAGAAGGAGAAACATTTCCCTGGGAAACCCTGAGACTTCAGCCTGCTGGAGGAGGGCCTGAGCCCCCTTTCAGCAGGAATTTCCTGCTAGAGCAAGAACAGGATGCAGCTTGCAGCTCGGAGGCACCTGCGACCATCTCCCAACTCAAAAAATGACCTCAACTGAGCATCAGCATCTTCCCAACACCACTCGTGTACAACACACCGGCTCTGCAGTTTTTGGTGCTGTACCATAGCAAGGTTGCTGGGGTTGTGCACGGCCAATGGAGGTTTTTGCTCTGCTCTGTAAACTGATACCAGAGGGGTTTTAACACAATGCTAGCATGCAGGCTGTAGTAGTGCTGGCCTCCAGGATCCTGGCAGCAGGATCAGGCCTGCAAGCAAAGCCTCTCTGCACTGGACCATCATGTCTCCAGGAGCTCTTGGTCCTGGGGAGATTACATGGTAAGGGTGCAGCCCTATTGACATTCCCCTTATTCTAAGCCAAGCTGATTATAGCAAAGGAAAGAAGGTGACCAGGTCTGACCCTTGAGCCTAACACCATCATGCATGGGGGGAATCACTACCCTAAGAAGACACTAAAGCATTCGAAGCCCTTCTACAGGTATAATTCAAACATCCCCTGCAGTGGTCAGTGGTACCCAGCTCAAAGCAGCGAAGTGCTCAGGTGTCAGAGCTGACAAAAACTCCCAACAGTGGCTGGACTCTGCTTGTATGGCATCTTCTACAGGAGGATCTCAAAGGGTTTTGCAGTCACCGAGGAATTATGCTCTGTGCACCCTTAGGAGGTGGGTAACAACAATTTCTGCTTTATGCAGACTGAGTAAACATCAAGCTGGCACCCGAGGAATGGTCACTCCCCAGCACTGCTGGGCACGTCAGCAAAAGGCACTTGTGCAGTGAAGAGCCACGTGTCCCAGGGTCTCGCAGCTCACCCCGGCACTGACCCACACTCCCATGTGCTGAGCCTCATCACAGGAGGACTGGGCGGAAATCCTCGCTGGGGGCTTGCTGTCTGACAAGGTGCCAGGGCTGTGCCGGGAGCACCGTGGGATAGAGATACCACATCACCACCCCTGAGGGGTTAATAACGACCGAGAAGCTGTCTCCCGTCTTTAAGCCGCTGATGATCTTCCCGCTGTACACATCTTGTACCTGCAAGAGAGAGATGGTGGCTACCAGGATTTCCACAGACCTTTCATCTTGAGGTTGAGCCATGGTCACTGACATGGCATGGCAGGACAGGACAGGGCACAGCAGCAGGCAACAGGAGGGCAGCCTAATGGGTGGCTGCCCCTTCGTCCTGGAGGCAGGGAGTGGGAGTCCTTGCCCCCCCCAAAATGCACAGGGTGTCAACAGGGGAAGCTGGAAAGAGGAGGATCCAGGTGCCATGGGGCTGCCCCGCCATGCAGTGTGCCAGTGGGGCTCACCTCATACACTGCATCCTCAGGGAAGTGGAGCTTGGCCAGGCTGGTGGTGTAGCGGAAGGGCATATCTGACCTCCGGCTGAAGAAGACGAGGGCGCTGGCAGCCTGGGACAGCGGGCGCAGGAACACCTCAATGTGGGTTTTCTCCTAGGGGCGGGAATGGGTGGGTGAGGCAGAGCAGCTGGGACCAGCGCTGGCCCATAACTTCTGACCTTGCCCTGCGGGGCTGCTATGCCAGCAGGTCCCCAGCTCCCACAACTGTCCTGCTCATGTTTCCCTGCATCGCCTCCCTCTCCCTCCTTATTGTGACCCCCTGTGCTGCTCCTGTCTGCTCTCCCAAACGCGTCCACCTTCCCCCTAACCTTGACAATCCTGCGCCCCTGGATTCCCAGGGGGTCCTGGTTGATCTGGATCATCAGGCGGTTCTGCAGGATCTCCTTGGCGCTTGGGGAGATGGTGCGGAGATCCGTGGACATGAGGAGTGGAGCTGCCATCACTGTCCACAAGGCCATTTGAGAGCGGGACTGCTCATAGCTAAGGCCAAAGTTTCCAATGATGAGCTGGAGGGGAGAGAGGGAAAAGACAGGAGAGGCAGAAAAGGCTTAGAAAGTGGTCTGCTTGCCACACCTGGTGACACTGCAGCTTGCTGGGGGGAAGCATGCATGGAAAACCTCACACATGATTTGCCTCCCCTCGAGCAGCCTACCACTGCCAGGACATCCCACCCCTGTTAGGTGCTGAGCCATCAGCACACATTCAAACGTACTCACTAACACCCTTCACTTCACCACTTCCCCCCCTCAGGCTGTGCAGGGAAGGACAGGGACACCTGGACAACAGGACAGCCATACTCAAGCGGTGAAGGGTTCGTTGCAACCACAGGCTTTGCCCTCCGCTAAGCTGTGGAAACATGAGTTTTGCCTCTTTGCAGCAAAAGGGCTCCTGCTCCTGGCGCTCTTCCTTTGCCCTGCCCCTAGAAAGGGATCCCCAGAGAATCCCCATCCCCAGCCAGGGTCAGTGCACCCACCACCCAGCCGCACCATGTCTGGGTCATTCCAGTGGCCAGGACCAGCCGCTGGCTGCAGCACATCCTGGTTTGCAGAGAACCAGTCAAGGATGGAAAGCACACTGTCCCAGGAGTCCTGGATGTCATCGTAGTTACGCCACAGGTTGCAGACCTCTGCCAGGATGGTGTAGTTCACCTGGAGAGGAGCAGAGGGTCAGGCAAGAGGGAGAAAGGATGGGGTCTGCAAGCTGGGGAGAAGCGGCAGCCAGACTTGTTGAGAGCTACAGCATCCAGAAGATGTTCGGTGTTTGCAAAGCACAGGGATGCATAGAAGGGCAATATCGTGTAATGAAGGAGGACAGAGTCAGGTCCCACTATGACTGGGCATATCCCAGTATGATAGATGTCTGGCAAAACAACCACAGAGGCTAGGGGGAAATATGATCAGCTGCAAGAATGAGGGCAGCTCAGAATTGACTCAGAAGGTGAAAGATGAAACAAATACATGCAATCAATCCTCAAGAAACATTACTAGGAGGAACATCCTATTTCAAGCACTTAAACCAGACAGGACCTGTCTCAGAAGAACAGACTATCAGGATCAACCCCACACCAGCTGAGTGGGGTTGGAGAGGGCCTGCCCCAGGTCCTTCTTCCCTCAAGCTCCCATCACCCAGCCATGCTGGGAACCCCAAGTGTTCCCAGATGCCTGGCAGGGAGGCCACGTCCCCTGCAGGGACCTGCAGCCCCATCCTACCAGGGGTGGAGCAGTAAGTGGGGTGTAGCACCCTGTTCCTGCAGCTCCAACAAGAGTTTCCCGAGGGCACAGGGAACACGGGAAACAGCCACAGGATGGGACAACCCTCACCTTTGGGGGAAGCCCCCCCTGATACGCTGGCCAGCTGCAGGAGTAGACGATGGGACGGCCTGTGGCATTCAAGGCCCTCGCCATTTCTGGGTAGCCTTAGGGAGAGAAGATGACAACTGGTGAAGAGGGCAGCTGGCAGCAGCCTGCGTCCCAGCCCACCCGGCCAGGGGCACCCCAGGCCAGCCTGGCCTCCTGCCTTAGTCCAGCTCTAGGGCACCCCAACTCCCCCCTTGTTGCCCAAGAGCTGCAACAGGAGATGCAAGGGAAGAACCTGCTGGCCAAGCATTTCTGCAGACGGCCAGCTGCCCCAACTGAAGCAGCGAGGGAGAAATGCCAGCCGGCCAGAGAGCCTTTACCCTCCGCCTGCTCCTCTCCTGATGAGTAGCACCCATCCAGCTTCAGCATGTCCACACCCCACTCCGCAAATCTCTGGGCGTCCTGCTTCACATGGTCCAGCGTGGTGCCCGGGTAGCCCCCGCAGGTGAGGGTGCCCAGGTCGCCATAAATGCCCAGCTTCAGGCCTCGGGCATGGACCTGCAAGGAGAGGAGAGCTGCAAGGAGGGGACGAGGGGGGTCTGAGGTGCCTCCCAGGGACCAGACTCCTCCAACCCCTCCCAGCTCTCCCGCCATGGTGGCATGGGTACACAGAGACCCCCGCTGTCCCCAGCAGGCACTCACATAGTCAGCCAGAGCCTTAATCCCACTGGGAAACCTCTCGGGGTCTGGAACCAGCCGTCCCATCGTGTCCCGCTGCTTGGCAGACCAGCAGTCATCAATGTTGATGTACTCATAGCCCAGCTCCCTCCAGCCATCCTCTACCAGGCGGTCTGCCATCTCGAAGAAGAGTGTCTCACTGCACATCAGGGGGACAGGGACATGGCAGGCTGAGACCCTGCGACCTCCGTGCCCCACCAGCTGAGGTAGCCAAGGGGACTTCAGGGCTAACTGGGGGCTCTGGAGGGTCGGTCACCGCAGGGCTGGCCTGTGCCATACGGGGGGGTCTCCAGGGCTCCCGTTTAAACCCCATCTGTGTCCCATTCATTGATCTCACCCAGGGGAAGCATTTCCCTGACACCCCACAAATCCCAGCCACATCCTTCAGCACCAGGGGCTCTCTGGCCCCAGCACCTGAGCCCCCCGCCTCCCACGGACTGTGCTCCCCGGGGTCCCGCTGCCACAGGGCTCGCCCCAGGGACACGGACGGTGCCAGAGCCGTCCCGGGCCTGACGTCCGACCCGACCATCCACCCTCTCCTGCCCCGGCATCACCCCCTCTGCCCACCCGGGGCAGACCCCGGACCCCAGCCTGGCGTTTCCCAGCAGGTTCCCTCGGGCTGGGGAACACACAGGACAAGCCCTCCTCGCAGGGGGGGGGGGGCAGACGCCGCGCCGAGCCCCTCCTTGGCAGGGACCCCCCCGGGGGTGGGGGGTCCCCTCCCGCTCCCCGCCCCGCTGACCTGATGCAGTTGCGGGGGTCCGCCCGGCAGTCCACGTTGCAGCGGAACCTCTCCCAAGCCAGCCAGCCCATGGGGGGGGTGAGCGCCAGCCCGTTCTCCAGGGCCGCGGAGGGCAGAGCCAGGGCCAGGGCTAGGGCCAGCCCGCTCAGCGCCGCCGTCCCCATCGCTGCCGCCGAGGCACCGAGCGCCTCCCGTCTGCCCCCGCCCGGCCCGGCCCGGCCCGGCCCCGCTCACTCGGAGTCGCCCGCATCACCTGACCGCCCGCCCCCGCCTCCCGCCCGGCCCGGCGCCGCAGCCGGCCGCGCTGCGCCCCGCCGGTACCGCAGCCCCTTGCCGCCGCACCCCACTGGTACCGCCCCCCCCCCATCGGTATTGCACCCATTGCCGTTGCACCCCACCGCTGCCGCGCCCCATTACCGGCACCCCGGCACCCCACGGCTGCTGCACCCCAATAGTTACACCGGGAGGGGGAGGAGGGGGCTGGATTTAGCCCCCCCCCGGGGGGGGGCCCAGGGGTACCCGAAGGGGTGCGGGAGAGCGGCTCCAGGCGGGCTGCGGTGCCCCCCCCCCCGTCCGCCGCCGGCGGGGCGGCGCTGCCGGGGCAGCGGGACGGCCCCGGCGGCCGCAGGAGCCCTCCCCCGCCGGGCCGCGGCAGGCCCCCGGCTGCCCCGCACCGCCCCGTCGCGCCGCCGAGCAGGAAGGGCCCGAGGTGAGCCGGAGCCGGGCCGGGGCCCGCCGTCCCGCCGCCGGGGCGAGGCGCCGGGCGAGGGGCGGGGGGCGGCGGGGCCGGGGCGGCGGCGGCGGCGGGAGCGGGCGGCGGCTGGCGGGGAGCGGGCGGCGGGGCCGGGCCGGGGCCGCGGGGGTCCGCAGGCAAAGACACAGAGAGAGACACGCACACAAAGACACTCGGGCCAGCTGCGCGCACACAGACACACACGGACACAGGCGCGCGGCCACCCGCTCCGGGCCCGGGACCACCCCCCACCCCGGATCCCCCCCCCAGGGCTGGCGGCCACCCCGGCTCTCCTCAGCCGCAGTACGCGGGGCTGGAGACCCCTCAGGGTGCGGCGCCGAGGGCGAAACACCCCCCGGGACCAGCGTTTCTTTACGTCCGATGGGATCTTTCTCCATTTTCCGACTGGGGTCCGGGCCCCCTCGTCCTCGGCCCTGCCCTGCCCTGCTGGGGGAGAAGGGCTCCGGGAGCAGTACTGGTGGTTCCTCGGCAGCCGGGAGCTTCCTCCACCCGGATCTGGCTGGGGAGCAGCGGCTGTGGTTTGTTTTCTGCGTGTTTCTGTATGCGAGGTCTTAGCAGCTGGACATCCATTTGCAGTTGTAGAATCACAGACGCCGCGCTCGCTGCGTCCTTCTGCGGGACCCACCGGCTTGCCGAGTCGCCTGCCTCAGGGCCTCCGTAGATGGGCCTTCTACAAAAGCTCTTTTGGGGTTTTTTAATAAAACCGAACCAAACCCACCGGAGCCAAAAAACAAACCCACAGGAGCACTGGCCTGAGCCGGGAAGGGGCTCAGGCTTCAAAGCCAATGCAAGTGCCACCAGTTCTGCCACCTCAGTTTCCAGAGCCACCTGCCTGTGGTGCCTGGCCCTGGCTGCTCCTCTGCGCTGAGGGCCCCGGCTTTCTGGGGTGGGAGCGATGCAGCTCTTTGCTCTTTCAGCCCCAAGCTGTCCTGGTTTGTGACTCTCTCTCTGCCACCCTTCTTCTGACCAGGGATGGGGCTCAGCACGGTGAAGCTTCGGAGGCCCTCAGCAAGGGAGCAGCCTGCCCAAGGAAGACGGCGAGCGGTTGCAGTCTGACCCGCACAGCCGGTACGGCACCTCGCACCTCACTGCTGGTTAACCTGCCGGGTCTGGGGGTGTTGCTGCCAGGAGGGCTGGGTGGTCCTGCGTGGAGACAGGGAGCGGGGAGAGGGTGCTCAAACAGAGGTCCCAGAGCCCTTGGGTCTGAAAACACCCTCCTTTTCCTGCCCTATAATAAAGAGCGAAATGAATGCCTCGCAGGCGCAAAGGCAAATTTCTTTGATGCGCCCCATAAAAATACAGCAAAGTAGGTCACTCGTGGAATAAGAAATGAAGCAGCAGTGTTGTAGTCCCCAGAGAAGGCAGGTGTTTCGGTGGTGGGGCTCTGGTGATGACCTCCTCTCTGCAGCAGCAAGGAACCAGCCTACCATTTGCAGGGGTTCTTGCTGGGTTAGATGCTGTCCTGCAGCACTGGCTGCTGGAGTCAGGGCTGCTTTTCGTCACAGCAGGCTTGGGGCAGGATCAGGCCTCTCCCGGCGGGGCAGGGGAGATGTTCCTCACCCCGAGACAACTTCCCCCTCTTTTCCTCTGCTCCTAAGCAGGGCGATGAAGCTGAACGAGCGGAGTGTGGCCCACTACGCCACCTGCAACTCGCCTGCTGACCACGCTGGCTTCCTCCGCAAGCGAGTGGAGCGGCACCACCACCATGCCCACCACCACCACGCCACCTCCTACCAGCGCCGCTGGTTTGTCCTCAAGGGCAACCTCCTCTTCTACTTCGAGGAGCGGGAGAGCCGGGAGCCCGTGGGGCTGGTGGTGCTGGAGGGCTGCACCGTGGAGCTGTGCGAGGCTGCCGAGGAGTTCGCCTTCGCCATCCGTTTCGATGACGCCGGTGCCAGGGCTTACGTGCTGGTGGCTGATGGGCAGGCTGCCATGGAGGCCTGGGTGAAGGCACTCTCACGGGCCAGCTTCGACTACATGCGGCTGGTGGTGAGGGAGCTGGAGAAGCAGCTGGAGGAGGCCTGCAAGAGCTTGGCCGCTTGCCACAAGTCTCCACGGAGGTCCTCCTCCTCCGGCAGAAAGAGGCACCTCTCCAACCCTGCTTTGCTGCCTCTCCAGGAGAAGCCTGCTGTCCTGGAGAATGGTTACTCCACGTGGGGTAGTGGTGGTGGTGTCCCCGCAGGGTCTGCCTGCCCCGACCATGATGGGGGGCACATGAAGCCCCCGCCGCTGCCTCCACGCCGGCGCTCGGCCACCGGCAGCGCCACGGGTTCCCCAGCGCCCGGTGTCTCACCAGCCATGCCGGAGAGCCCAGTATCACCGGAGACGGCCTGCTTCTCCAAGCTGCACAGCTGGTACGGGCAGGAGATCGTGGCCCTGAGACGGGAGTGGCAGGAGAGGCAGAAGAGGGGTCACCCGTGACCGGGGCCACGGGGCGCAAGCCACCGGCCAGCCAGTGCCCAGCAGCCTGTCTCCCACGTGGGAAGAGCGAAGCGAGCGACACTGCTTGCCCCCTGCCCTGGTCGGTGGCTGAGTGTGTGGTGCGTGTGTGCTTCACGGGGTGTGTGGGAGGGACCCGGGTCTTCCCCAAACCTCACGTTTCATTTCCATGATGCTTTATACAGCTGGAGAGTGTGTAGTACCAGGGGAGCTGCCTTTGAACTCTTCTCTGCTGGTGATATGAGGCGTGGAGGGGGCCCAAATCGGCATGTATGCAACGAACCTCATCCAGTGGCTTGGGCCCGTGCTGTCCTGGCATGGTGGACACTGGGTGCTTCATCGCCTGCCTCTCCTTCACGACTTTTTTTTTGGTTTTGTTTCTCAGTGTGGAAGTTTGCACAGGTCAGCGTTTGTTATTGTCTGTGGTCTTGCACCGAAGCCCTTCTGCGTTTGCTCTTTCACTGCAGATAAGGCTGGACTCTTAGGAAATGCCCCCGATGGGCCACTGGCCCTGGCAGGTGCCTCCAGCCTTGTGCCTCTCGTGCCACAGGACAGACAAGAGCCGCCATGGCTGTGGCTGGCCCAGCAGCCAAGGCAGCAAGCAATCATGTTGTCGATTTTTTTTACTTTCATCTGCACTAGCCCTCCTCCCTGCTAAATCCCTCAGGATGTGGATTTCACAGGCTTGCATCCACCTCTTGGGGCGCCTGAGCTCAGCAGCAAGGCTGAAATGGAGACACCGAGCATGGTCTGAAGCAACAGCGAGGAGCAGGAGCTCCGCGGGGCTGATCTGGACTCTGTTGAGTGGCAGCCAAGCCTGTTAATATCTCCAGCTCAAGCCTTCCATGTTCCAAAACAGGGACGCTAAAGCCTCTTTGCCTGGCCAGGGGTGAATTTCTCAGCCTCTGCGCAGACCGTGTCTCCTGCAAAGTGCCATATAGGGCTCAGCCAGCTCGTTGGGCAGCTTGCCCAAGACAAGTGTCCAGAGCTGCACTCTTGCAGGGCCTCGCTCACTGTTGTGGCTCTGCCCAGCTCCTGGCAGACGCATGCAGTCAGAGAAGAGGCTGCAGAGGAGTGGGGAGGAGGAGAGGGCTGGTCCCAGGAAGAGAAGTGAAGGTGTGGGAGTGAGTTACAGGTAGCACTGCTTGTCTGCAGTGTCTGGGCTTGCCTCTCTAGCGTCAAAGCTGTATCGCTGCCTTCTACCAAAGCCAGCGCCTGACCTACCGGTGCTTCCCTCTGGTTTCACGTCAGCATCACTCGGCTGATCTCCGTAGCATGTCCCATCCTCCCAGCAGGCAAGGAGGGCTGCGGGGAGGCACGCCTGTCGCCTCGCTACAGAAACGGACTTGTCCTTCAGTAGGTCAGGAACCTTGCCCACGAGGCAGATGGTACAAGTAGGTGGGTGCTGAGTCCAGGGACTGGAACACCCTGGAGATGGGATTTATAAATCTCCCTTATCCTCTTGGCAAGGGCTGTTTTTCAGAGCAGAAAAAATGTGTGAAGCAGTCTTTTGCTTCCTGTCTAACGGTGTTAAACCTGTTTTTATTGCCCTGTTTTACTAAGGAGCCTTGCTAGGAAAGCAAGAGGTCATTCCAGGTAGTGACTGGTAGGAACCTATTTGCTTTTCTGGAGTTAAACACACTCAGCTTAATACTTTGCAATAGCCAGTAGAGATTGCCAATGCAGAAATCAAATTATTTCCATTAACTCTTGGTGCCTTTGAAAATATAGCTCTGGTAGTTTTGGATGACGAGCTTCCAGCCTTCTGCCTAATTATGGCTCGATGGTATATGACAGGAAATCAGATCTTACAAATATGACTTTGGGCAGTGGAAGTGTAACCTTCACATATGAGTGATGCAATCCAGTTCTCTCCAGTTCGTGCCTGTATTTCTTCACAGCAAGGATCTTTGAGTTTGGAAGGATTATTTTTGTTCTCCTTTTTAAGTGAAAACAGTTTGGAAAAACCAGGAGCATGTGGCCAGAGGCCAGTGCCCAGGCTCTGTCAGCAGCCCAGCTGGCTGGACTTACGGGCCAGCTCTGGCTCCCTACCTGCTGCTTAAATTGTTCAGGGCTGCAGCATTCCCAGCTGGGAACCTGTCCCCTTCCCCATGCCGGGGCAGCAGCTTCAGGGCATGGCAGCACCTGGTGCCTCCTCACTCTGAGTGTGGGTATTTTGGGGCCAGGGTCAGATTTGGCAAGCATTTTTCTGTGGGTTTGTGTTTGGGTTTTTTTTAAATGGAATACAGAGAGAATGATATCCCTGATGACTGACTTATATAAGGCAGTTTGACGGTAAAGATTTAACTTCCAAGATAAATCAAAATGTAACGGCAGTTCCTACATAATACCCAAGAATCGGGAGTGACTTGAAAGGGAAAATAAATTATCAAAGCCAGTTCTGTCAGTACTGAAATAGTATTATTCATTTAAGGGCAGTTTCACTTTTAAGAAGCTTAGTTTGTTTTAATAAGCCAGGATTGTGCTAGTAACACTACTAAAGAGCTTATATTTAATGCTTTAATCTGTCCCATTCAAATGCCACAATTTCCACGCTACCTGCCTTTGCGTTAGCACATATCCCAACTAAATCCTAAATCCTGCAAATGAGGAGCTGCTTTCTGTCTGATCGCATTTGACATAATTTTGTGTTTTATTCTGCAGCACCAAGAAGAAAATGGCTGAATCCTGAGCAGTATTTGTGCTCAGGCCAGCTGTCCATGCCTGGGCCTTTGCTAGGTCTCCAAAGCACTGCGTGACTTTGGATGCGCTTGGTCAGGGCTTCCTCGCCAGCTCACTCACATAGACGGGATGGCCCCTTTGTGAGTAAAAAGAGCCGTAATTGGAGCCATGCCCAAGTTTGTATGGGAGTACAGTTTTTTTAATGACCACCCTGCTTGCTTCATTAGGCAGGAAGCACCTGGTTGCTCCCCCACCTCCTCTGAGATGGAGGCTATCAAACCAGCTCTGCTGAGCATCAGTTGTGCTGGCAGCGCCTTTGAAGCAGCCCCCAGGCAGAAGGTCGGGATTTCAGTTTCCTGAGATGATTGCACATGCAGTTGGCTAATGGAGCGTCCTCTCTGTTGTCTGCAGGCAGAGATCATTACAGAAGAAGCGGAGAGTTTTCACTGCACATTGTCCCCAACAGCAAAATAAGGCTGATGATTGCCACATACTGTTTTTCTCTGGTTGTTCAGGTTTGGACTGTTTCACCTCCTGCCTTCGCTTTCCCTCACTATTTTTTAAAAACAGAAAATGTCTGGGCAGCACAAAACAGGTTCCCTAGCAAAGGGGGAGCTGAACACTAAAGCTGAATGGCTACTTTTCTTAAAAGTACTGAAGTAAAATCCTTTTCTAAGAATTTTCTTTACTATAATAAAGCAAAAGCAATGAGAGAAAAATGCTTGAATCTGAATGTTTGAATTTAAAAGAGATTGAAGCCTGAAAGAGGGAGGGAGATTCTGACACGGACCCGTTGTAAGCTGCACCAAGGGCTCCCAATCCTGTTAAAATGGTTGATGAAATCTTTCCATTTTTCTGAGGCCGAGTTTTCAGATTCAGGCCTGTAATGTATTGTCATGCACATTGTAATGCACATTTATCTTTTTATGAAACAACTGTGGTGATGTTTTCCACTGAATGCAGGTCCTGGTGATAAGAGTAACCTAAAGATTTTACCCGTGGCCACCGCTAGCCAGTTGGTGGACATTCACGACCAAGGTTGGACATTTGCCGTTACAACAGCTGCCGCATTAAGTTTGGGGGTGGGTGACCCCCCCCCCAGTCCTACCCCTCTCAACTGCCTTTGTACAGAAATTTAATAACCCCACTGAAACGCACAGGGCACGCATGGAGTCCCCGCATCGGGGGCACCTCTCGCCAGCACCAAGCATGTTCTGCGACCAGCGCGGTGACCAGGCAGCACCCACTGCAGAAGCGCTCCCACCGCCTGAGCAGCTTCTGCTTTGGGCAGACGGACTGTTCTTCTTCCAAGAGGTGGTTTCACACGCGCCTTTGTTTTACGCGCGGGACTTGCATTAGGGCCTTTCAAGACACCGTAAACGTTTGTATTTCAGGCCGCGAGGGCCAGTAAACGGGTTTCCTTTGTAGCCCGTGGGCTGCCAAGGCCGTCGCGCACCCCCCGCGCACCCCGGCCGTTCCCGCCCTGCCCCTTCGTGGGGTCACCCGGCCCGGCCCTCTCCTGCCGAGCCTCTGCGCCCTTCGGCGGGGAAGGGCTGCCCGGTTCCCGTTCCCGCTCCCGCTCCCTTCCCCTCCGGGCGCCGGGGCAGGCCCCGGGGGGAGGCGGGGGCGCGGCCGGGCCCGGCGGCCCCGCCTCGCGCACGCGCTCTGGCGGCCTCGCCCCTCCCGCTCAAGCCTCGCGAGAGCCGGAGGCCCCGGCGCCGCGGGGGACGCCTCTGTTCGGCAGTGACGGGAGCCCGGCGAGGGGCGGGAGGATGGCAGCGGCGGGCGGGCGGCTCCTGGCGGCAGCCGCGGCTTACTCGGGGCGAGCGGGCTGGGGCGGGCCGCACCGCGGCCCGGCCGCGCCGCTTGCGCCCTCCCGGAGCGCCACCGTCACCCGCAGCGGCGCCATTTTGCCCAAGCCGGTTAAGGTGAGCGAGGGGCGAGCCGGTGGGGGCGGCAGCCAATCGCGGCGTGACGGATGGCAGCGGTGGCCAATCGGTGTGTGCGCAGCTGCTGCGGGCGGGGCGGCGGGAGCGAGTGACAGGTTCTAGGCTAATGAGCGGGGCGGCTGTGGGCGGGGCGGGGGTGCGGAAGCGCCCGCTCGCGGGAGGGCGGCGGGCCCCGGGCGGCCTGTTTCCCGCCGAGCCGGCGGCGGTCGCTGCGCCGTGAGGAGGAGACGAGCGCCCGCCTGTACGCCGCCGTTTCTCACCGGCAGCCGCTCTCCCTGCCTAAGCCGCTGGTGTTCCCTGCCCCGAGCCCCCCGCGGGTTCCTCCTCTCCCGGTGCCGGAGTTTCTGTACAACAGAGTGCGATGCGGTGGCCGGGGGTTTGGCAGGAGGGAGGGCAAAACGTGCTTGCCGCTGCGCGCCTGTGGAGGCCGGGAGGGAGTACGTGGGTTCAGCCAAGTGCAGCTTGCTGGTAAAGATCAGTCTGTTCCTCGCAGACGCCCTTCGGCCTCCTCAGAGTATTCAGCGTTGTGATCCCCTTCCTGTACGTTGGGACTCAGATCAGTAAGAACTTCGCAGCCCTACTTGAAGAACATGACATCTTTGTCCCAGAGGATGACGACGACGATGATTAAAGGGTATGTCATTAACGTTGCCAGCAATCTTAATTATTTGTGCTTCCTGTTTGGCTTGGGGCAGGGAGGAGAATCTCAGACTAGGAAATACAGACAGCAACAGCTTGAAAGGCGTGTTTGCAGTTAAACATGCAGATATGGTATTGCTTCTGGCTATGAACTCTTCTGCTTTTTTATACCAAAGTAGGCCAGACTGGTGTATGAATGTGTAAATCTCCACAACACGCGTTCGTTAAGACATCAGAATAAACTGATGGTGTTCTAGATCTTGTAATTTGAATCAGAAATAAACTGTAGTCAGTGAGGGTCTATACTGCAGACAGAAAAGAGGGACTTCAGCGGTACTACGTTATGCATCCGAAGAAGGCCAACAAAGCCAGTGAAGGGTCTGGAGCACAAGTCTTATGAGGAGCAGCTAAGGGAACTGGGGCTGTTTAGCCTGGAGAAAAGGAGGCTCGGGGGAGACCTTACCGCTGTCTACAACTATCTGAAAGGAGGTTGTAGCGACGTGGGGGTCAGCCTCTTTTCCCAAGTAGCAAGCAATAGGACAAGAGGAAATGGCCTCAAGTTGTGCCAGGGGAGGTTTAGATTGCATATTAGGAAAAATTTCTTCACTAAAAGGGCTATCAAGCATTGGAACAGGCTGGCCAGGGAAGTGGTTGAGTCACCATCCCTGAAGGTCTTTAAAAGACATGTAGACGTGGTGCTTAGGGACAAGGTTTTGTGGTGGACTTGGCAGTGTAGGGTTAACAGCTGGACTCAATGATCTTGAGCGTCTTTTCCAACCTAAAAGATTCTATGATTCTATTCTACATGTTTACCTGTTTAAAAGTCTTCTGCTAACTCACAGAATGACTATTTTAAAAGAGAATCACTTATTGGTATGAAATTCTGATACAGAGGTGGACAATTTAAGAGAATTCCAGAACCTGTCAGAACAAACAGTCTGGTGTTACAACACTGACTGCTGGAGTAGTTGGACCGGTCAGACTCATTGGGTAAAGGAAGAGCAGAAATAATTCACCTTTATCTGGAGTACACTACACTACGCTTTCCACCATTTTATGTTACTCTGTTTGGCTTGCCCTTGTGTAAAGATTTGTGTTTGGGTGTATTTGATTCTTTATAGACTAAAGAAGCTGTTTTAAAGACGTTGTTGTAAATAGTGTTGCTTTATAATCAGTTTGGTAGATGTATTCCATTTGATAAAGGGATTTTCCAGCATGCACTGTGCAGCTAAAAACAAGGAATTAAAAGACTGAAGACTGCAATGGCCTGTTAGAAACTCCTTTTATGTAAACCCCCATTGTGTGTGGTTCGGGGGGAGGGTATGGACTGGAGCTGAGTACAGTGTATCTATCTGAAGAGTAACGGCTTATTATTCTATTTGCAGAACCATAATGGAAGAACAGAAGGGAGAAAACCATTGACAAAGCAATGATTCCAACATGTCACCTGTGTTTTGTCCTTCCTGAATGGGACAGGGGGCTCTGTATCTCCTTTGCCAGTGAGTGTCCTGCGCATGTCTATATGACGGAAATCTGTAGATCAGGGTTGAAGGAAGTGCTTGATAGGCTCTGCATCCTTGCACCCACACGCTCTCCTCATCAAAGACTGCTTGGGATTCCTTTTATTAGCAATATGGGAAACACTTAATTAAAGATAAAGAGATTGAGATGTATGAGTTTGGTCTCATCTTCTTATAGATGATGTGCCTATGTCCTAGCATTTCTGTCTTAACCTTTCTACTGCCGTACATCTGTTCCAGTAAGGAGGCGCTCTTCCTATTTATTTCCTCCTATTAGTACTGAATTACAGAAAGGACTTATCTACAGTACATTTCAGGAATCCTCGAGGAAGCAGCAGCCCCATTAAAAGAATGGAGTGCATATTGACACTGGCACCGCAGTTCAGATAACACTGATTTACAACCTAGTAGGTCTATCTCATGGAGACTATATCATTAATTTCATCTCACGGAGGATTAAATACAGTATTATCATCGCAGAGTTAAAAGTTTTGAGTAGTTTTGGTAGAAGGTTAAGATCATGAGAGGCAAACTAACTCACCGATGTGTTTTATAGCATTTAATCTCTGAACACTCCGGCTCCAAGTACCTAGTATTTTCTAGGTGGTTCAGTAGTTTCTTCTGTATAAACCCTAATATATTTATTTTCTCAACTGTATATGAACTTCAACTCTTCTTTACATAGAAGTGTTTACTATTGCAATTAAATCTTTGTATAATAGACTTAAAAGGTTTTCTCTACTGCTGGGGCATGCGTAGAGTACCTTCAGTCACATCAGAGCAGCTGTTTTCTCAAATACCTTGACAGGTTAGTCAATATTTTTTTTTTTTTTTAAGCCAGCATTGCCCTGGTGTCTCATGGTTTCTGGTCACTAGAGCTGGCCTCTTCTCTTGACTGCCCACTTTCCCCTTCAGTATTCACATAGCTGTTAAAGAGTTTCTTTTAATGTTGCACACATTAGCACAGCATATAGTTCAAACAGCCACATTTGCTCCCTTATTATTTGACACTGCTTTTGATGTTTGCTCTGTAACTCTCCAGCATAGCTACTGAGAGCAAAGGGAGCCTGCAATCCAAGTAGCCCCAAAAGCTGTAGCTGAATGCAGCTGGCAGGTTCTTGAGTCACTCTATATCTGAGTTGCCCCCTCCTTCCCCAAAGCTGCCTGAGAAGGGGTTGCTCCAGCTCATCTGCTCTTGGGAGCCAAACATGTCCCTACTCATGTTTTCTATACTACCAAATTCCTTATCACTGCTTTATTCCACCATATCTCCTGGCCCTTCCTGACAGTGTCAACCCTGTCCTTAAAAACATCCCACCCCCAAAGCCCCTACCTACACATACGTACACATAACCTGAGGAGTGCTGCTTTACAGTCCTCATATGGGGAAGAAAGCCCCAGTATTTAGGCAAGGATAAAAAGAACTTTGAGCATACTACAAAGATTCAATGCTGATCACACACGAGGGAAGATCCAGCACCAAGTTACCTACTGAAAACCCATTCTGACTGACCCTTCCCAAAAGGGAGCTAGTATTCCTGATTCAGTTAAGGAGGTGATGGTAGGACACCATCTGCTAGGCATCAGAAGCTCTTACAGAGCCTCCCTATTCTAGACAACAGTACAAAAAATATTTTTCCAGGTATTTCATTTTACAGCAGGGTAATGGACTCTCCTGGTCTTTTTACTGCACAAAGAGCTTTATTTGCCTATTGGATCTTACACCATTCTCTGTGAGGAAGTAAACAGAGACTAGTGTCCAAGTAAAAAACACAGGATCAACAATGTCATGCCATGAAATTGCAAAACACTGCATGAATACAGATGGGCTTCAAGCACAAGAATATTTCTGCAACTACACTGGCTTCTCTGAAGCCCCACTCTTTCTTCCACAGACCTAACACCTACGCACAGGGCTGCAGGCTAAGCAGAAAGCGCCACAGCCAGGTTGCGTTGTGGTTATTCAGCTGACGCTCCAGGGCAAATGATGGGATAAACTCCATCCACTGAAGACATACATTGGCAAAACTAGGAAATCACAGCTCTTAATATAGATCATAACAACTTGTACACACTCTGGATTCAGAGTTAGTCATTATGCTCCTAATGTGCTATATGATCTTTCTGTACAGATTTTTTTTTCTACTATATAGAACTTTATTTGTAATATAAGGCAGAAAGACACAGAGTCAATCTCTCAGGGATCGTGGCCCGCATAGAATTTGGACAGAAAGTCTTTAGGTCGTGGGGTCTCCGTCTCATGGAAATACCTCATGATGTGTGTCCTCTGCTTCCATACCTGAATGGTTTCTTGAAGATCCATTTTTCCCTGCACAGAGACAGAAGAATTTTAGACCAGTTCTCAGTTAGAGCCCGAATCTAACTATACAGCCCTATGAAAGTTATTTGAATGCACTTAGAAACACCCTTAAGACAGCTGCATCAACAGTTCTGTACTTCTAAAGACTGCCTGCATGGCCTGAACTGTGACACAAACATATATACTGTTCCTGCCTTGTGACTTCATTGCTGCATGTCCTATATTAACAAGTTGCTTGTCTCTGCAGCACAGCTTCCCAGCCCTGAGGAATAGGCAAGGGACCCTGCCCCGTTCTTAGAACCTGCCTTGTTTCTCTCATGACCAGCACCCCCATAAAATTCTACATAACATTCCTAACTTCCATGTGCCTCTATTTAATTTTTTTTTTTTTAATAGCGGCAAGTTAGCAGCAATTTTACTTAGTTTTACAGCTAAGTGCTTTGCACCAATATCACCACAACAGAGATATTAAACATAATTTCTTCGTGATGCTCCAGACTATGAGTTATTGTACTAGTTTCGGAGTATGGCAGCACAGGGCAAAATGAGACTGCCTGGAATTGTGACCTACCGTGTTATCTAGGATTCTGTTTCCAGATTATTTTCATCATGTAAAAGACAGACTAACTGTCTTGAAATGCAAGAAATACAACAGGTGAGCACACCAGGCCTTGGCTGGAAGCTTTCTAATGCACTAGAACTGCAGAGGTCAGTTATTGTTGCTCAGACCCATTCTGAAGCCTTGCCCCACTCTTGGTATGCTGATTACTGCTTTGAATCAGACAGGTCTCTCAGGCCTGAGGCATAACCAGATGTGTTAGAGCTGGGGCATTTTGCCACCCAAAGCCAGCCTCCCCCCAAGTACTGGCCCTCTAATGTATGTTTCAGAATCAGTGAAGAAAACCACATCCCAATCTAAGGGAGAACTGTAGGGAGCAGAAAGACAATTTTTAACAGTCAACTAGCTAGCAGCATCTTTTTCCCCTTTCTTTGATTGCCATTGTTTTCTAAAAAAAAAAGCAACAACAAACTTGGTATTTAAGCTACTGTTTTGCTTGCCATAGACTTCCTCTTTTAAACATGCGCAAACTGGAAGAGCCAGTACACCAAGTGACAGAAATCCATATTCTAGCAACTCTGACGTAGGTGAGTTAAGACCCTACTCCTCTGCACGCAGAAGCAGCTTGATCCCTTATCAACAGGTTTGCTGACAGGGATAAACCAACCTGGATTGCAAGAGACAACTCCTCCATAGCGCAAGCCGAAATAAAAAACTATCCCTCTCCTCCATCACACTCACCACCAATTACCCGCTCTCACATTGTCTGCAGCTTCAACAAAACACGAGTAACTTGTCTGTACCTTAATAACCAGCATGTCTATCACCCGTGGATCTGTAACGTGGGCGTTCTTCATGAACATCTCCCGCACCTTGTTGCGCCCCTGTTTCACTGTGATGTCCAGCTGGTATAGGTGTACTACGAAAAACAGACACCCACAGAGGTCACCTTTACTGCTTTTCGTTTTTTCCACGGACAATGTGCAGCTCAACGCCACAACACGCTGCACAGTCGTCTGTTCTTGCAGCCCCTGCCAGCTTCACTGACGTGACTGACTGAAAGCGAGTGAACCCCACAGCCGCGGTGCGGTTTTACGGGGCAGGCAATCCTGTCACACGCCCCCGTTCTGCGAAATTAAGGCTAGATTTCTCCTCTGCTTAGCTCGGAAAGCCAAGTGGCAGGAAAGGCCCGAGGAGGCCGGGGTTCCGCCTCCCGGGGGGCGGCGGGCCTGTGCTGCACTGGGGAGCCGCCGCAGCCGCGGGACGGCCCCCAGCAACCGCGTCCACCGGCCCGGGGCAGTGGCGGGGGGAGGCAGGACACACACAGACACATACCCCCCCCCGCCCCGGGGTGACCGGCACCCCCCGACGGGCCCTTTAAGAACCCAACGGCTGCGGGGTGGCCATTACGACCTTGAGCTCACGCTCCCGCCTGCGCATGCGTGGCGGGCTCCGCGCCCCTCACCCGCGTTGGGCACCTCCCGGTACCAGGCCCGGTACAGCTCCCTCACGCGCCGCTTCGCCTCGCCCAGGTCCCGGCTGAAGATCGGCTTCACCGCGGCAGACACCGCTCCTTTGCCCGCTACCGCCATCTTGGTGCGGCCACCGCCTCCGCGCGCTGCGTCGCGCCGCCAGTGGGAAGGCGCACTGGCACGGCGACCCTTTATTGGCGGGCGGCGCTGCCACTCCAGCCTTCTGAGCCTGGCAAACCGCGGCGGCCGACGGCCTCCCATCAGATTGGTCGGCAGAAACGCCAATCACCGCCGACCGCGAGCGGAGGAGCAGAGCGGGTGGGCAGGGTCATGGGGTGCCCCGCCTCCCGGGGCGACGGAGCTCTGCACTGCCCGGCGGGGCCGGGAGAGCGGCGGTAAGGCGGGGCGGGGCGGGTTTAGCCTCGCACGGCTCACCGCGACGTGGCCGTGGAGGTGCCGCGGCCACACGGCAGCCTCCTCGCAAGCGGGGCGGGCGCAGCAGCCGCCGCCGCTCCCCGCTGAGGCCCCGTCGTGCCGCCGCGCCGGCACCGGCGGGTGCGGGGCCCCGGGCGGCGGGTGCGGGGCCCCGGGCGGCGGGTGCAGGGCGCTTCCCACGGCAGCCCCCCGCTCCTGCCCGTGCTGCGGCAGCGCCTGCCCCCAGCCCGACACGGGCCGGTTGGCCTTGGCGGCCATTTCTGTCTCGGAGGAGTTGCTGTCCCCTGCCCGAGCGCCGGCGCTAGGTCTGTGTTTCGCAGTGATCCGTTGGCTGCCTTTCGCCTCCAGGTGCCTCCAGACCGGCACAGCAGCCGATGCTCGCACACGCCGCTTGACTTTCAGTGCTTTCTCGCACGCTGAGAAAGCCGGTCCCTTCTCTGGCTATACCCGCACTTCTTGTCCAAGTATGTGAGTGCTGGAATGCCTTCTGTTTGAAGTTCAGTTCACTGAAACCTTCGCTGTAAAAACACTTAGGTCTGTGCTGGTAACTATAAACCCAAGCGTGTTCAGCTCAAGTGTTGCTGAACCAAACAGAAAAGGAACACGGAAAGGATCTTGAAAGAAACGGATGGGGTGCTGGCTGTAAGGAGAGAAATGTCAAGTGACTAGCTGAGGCAAGCGTGTAGGGGGACTGTGAGACAACCACGAAGAGGAGAGGCGAGAAAGAAGACTTTTCAGATCACTTTTAGTCTTTCAGATTATTTTGTAGATTAAAAGCATAAATGTGCATTTCCTGCTGAAGGAAAAATCTTAACAACGGTATTATGAAGTATTCGCATCATTCAATAGCTTTCATAGCTTCTAAAATTACTATTGGAAAGGTAGATAGGAATGTGTGCACACACATGCACGTAGTTTCACAGATTTTTGTTTTAGTTGCGCTTATGCCTAGAAGCTCCTTTATGCTATAGTCTTTTCAGCCACATGGTTAACTACTACTAATCTAAACATCAACATACCTTAACACCTTGCAAAATGATGTCAGGAATATTGCAGGAAGAAGGAGAAAGGTAGCTCTGGAATCTACAGCTGTACTGTTTCAAACACTGTTAACTCCCTGCCTTTTTGAGTTCCAAACCTGCCCAAGAGCTGACTTTATGTAATGCCGAAAAAAAGCAGTTTTCAAGGCCTAATTAGAGGAGGTGGTAAACCTAAACACCAGGATTTCTCTTGAAATGTATTTATAGGAACTTCTGTATTTCACAAATGACCTGCTTCTGTGGCTGGAACACCATACAGATTAGTTATGTACCCCTTGGTATTTATTCCTACTGGAGGCATACTGTGATAGAAGGGTTGTCAGGATTAAAACTTACTGTCTTTGGGGCTATAAATGAAGGCAATGCAATATATGTGCAATAGACAGGAGTATGCAATAAACAGGAAGGAATGAAGGGGATATGTAGGTATTGGGTAAGATTTTTTCAGGAGCGCTGCTCTGAAACTGCGTTTAAACGTCACTTTGTTGTTGGAGCTGAAGCCTTTGCCCTGCCCACCAGCAGCACATGCCAAATCAGCTGACTGGCCCTGGATTGATCTTTTCAGGAACCAAGCCAGAGCTGGAGTCCCCTGGGCACCAGGCAGAGGCACACACTGCTGTGGGATGGCACTGCATGGGAGGCAGAGCATGGCTGGGTATGCAGTGGGGCTAACGAGGAAGAGAGTGGGCCAGGAGTACCTTATAGATTTTTCCCAGTTTTTTTTTCTCCTAGAATTGGCAAGACCCCAGAGTTGCCTTTTACCCAGGATACCCTTGTATTTCAGTAATCTAATTCAGGACTAATAATTCTTTCAGTAGCTGTGTGCTCAGTGAACTGCTGCTGCAACTGAAGAGAGCCCCAAGTACAGCAGAGCTGGCTGATTAGGCAAATATGTACTTGCAAACTTGATTGTCATTCGTAACTTGCTACGGCTATCTGATTCAAGATACAGGACTGCAATTAAGCTAAACTGTATATTGGGCCAGATCCTTACTTTACACAGCTGGGGACATCTGCACAGACTTGAGAGGTCTTGAGTGGAACCCGGCATGATCCTGCCTAGACCTGCAACTTTTCTGACAGAGTTTGCGTTGGTGGTGGTCTGTGAGTGAAAGGAGAGCAGCGCGCACTTATCTTGGGACAGCTCGCACCAGGTACGGGTGTGGGGAGCTCGTGAGGGCAAAGCGACCATCCTCCCGTGGCCTGGGCTGGTCCTCAGGGAGCACAAAGGTGAATTTCTGCAGGAGAGTGGTAAAGAAAATAAAGAGCTCCATCTTGGCCAGCTGTTCCCCCAGGCAGGCACGGCGACCTGCAAGAGAGGGAGTAGGAAGAGTCCATGAAAGAGGACATTAAACCACATGGGAGGAGGAGATCAGCCCTCCTGCTGTGCCTCTGACTTGCAGCTGGATCCTCCCCTCAGATTTACCTGCTGAGAAAGGCAGGAAGGCCTCTGGTTTCACAAACTGCCCGTTTGCATCCAGGAAGTGTTCGGGGTAAAACTTGTTTGGCTTCTCCCAGACTGCCTCATCCTTCAGCACGGAAGACAAGTTGGTGATGATTGTCGTCCCCTGCACTCCTCCACAAGAGGAAACAATTTAGGTGAGAATAGCAGCATTATCTTGGCACAAAGGATTGGTGCTGGTCCCCCTTTGGTCCATGTCTCCCATCTAGTAGCAACCATCGTTCAGTGCTTCAGAGTAAGGCACCGATCTCACCTTCTGTATCTTATTGAAAACAGAGGTAAAGCAGGGCACTTTTGCAATGACATATGGTGCCTGCTCTGTGCTCTGAAGCATCTGAACTTTGGCAGTTTGTATCCTTACAGAGGCTATTGCATGCAAATGCCAATTTCTTAGTTACACAGTGGAAACAGCCTCTGCTTCTCAGCTCCTCCTGGACTTGTTTTATAGCTGGAGTAAAGCAGTTGACTGACAGACTTCAAAGCCCAGCTTTCACAGGGGCCATGGGAAATTGCAAAGCTTTCCTGTTTCACATGTCAATGTTCTAAGCTAGAGGAGATATCGCAAGGCAAAAAAAAAAAAAAAACAAAAACAAGCCATCCCAGGCTTGCATTGCTACCAGTGCTGCCAGGGCAGCTGCCTGTCACAATGGCAGTGGACTGAATGCCAGTGGCATTTGAATAGCTTCAGAGATTAGAGTTTTAATTACTACCATCTTAGGAAAGCCAGTAAGCTGGTGTCATGTGCCTCCAGAAAGTCTGTTAGGCTCTGTTACTTTCTCCTTCCAACACAGGCAGTGAATGTCACAGCTCCTCAAGAGGAAAGCAAACCTTTGCACTGAGGTGCCACTGCAGTTGGGTTCCCACACAACCAGCGCAAGCCTAGAGCACAAATGTGACCATCTGCCCAGATTTAGCATTTCAAGTCCTACTTCAGCACTTGCCAGTGACTAATTTGGGGTTGGATGTGCAATGCTGCAGAGTTGGATGGGGTCACCCACACCCCATGCCTGGCATCTGCACAGGGAGAGGATACCACATTGCCTATCTGGTCGCAGTCACCTTGGGAATGAAGAAGCCTTGCAACTTGGTGTCCCGGTATGTCATGTGAGGTAGTCCAACAGGAACGACATCCCCATAGCGTTGTACTTCATGGATCACAGCATTGGTGTAGGGCATGCTTGCTTGGTCCTTCATGGTGGGTGATCTCTCTCTGCCAATCACCTTATCAATCTCTGCTTGGACCTTACCTGAAAGCAGCACAGCTAAGGAATTAGAGTGCCCTTAGATAAACAGAAGGGGCTGGTACAAGCTGTAGGAAGGCTGGCAGCGTGAGATTATAGATGCTGGGTGAGAGCAGGACAAGCAATTAGAGAAAGGAACAGAAACTAGAGGGGAATGCATTTGTTTTCAGTTGCTCAGAGCCATCTGTATAACTATTCTTTGTGCATAGTGTCTTTAATAAAGGTCTTGTCACTCGACATGCTACCTTACCCCTCCTCTGTGCAGCTGAAAGGGTACCTGGGCATGCAGCATTAGAGAATTAAAACAGACTAGCATCTATTCCAAATACTGCAAAGAGGGTGCGCTGGCCAGTGAAAGTCCCCAGGTAGCCTTCAAAATGAAGGCGAGAGTGAACTTGCCCTTCCAACTCCAGTCTTTTTGTCAGGGCTTCCCCCCTGCCACTGGTCACTGCCAGAACAGCTATGTTTGGAAAGTGTTTCTACTGGTTTCTGCTAGATGAACAATCACCAAAGCTGCTCCTCATTGCAAAATCCCCAAACCATGGAGAGAAGATGTTCAGTCTTGTCACAGAAAAATGAGGATTGAAGGGAAATGCCACACCTCTGCCCATCTTCTGACTTACTCTGTATTTCTGGGTGGAGAAGCATGTACAGAAATGCCCACCGGAGAGTGGTGGAGGTAGTCTCAGAACCAGCTGCAAACAAGTCTGCGGTCACCAGACGAAGGTTGTAATAGCTGAAACCATTCTCTTCAGCCACCTTACCCTGTGGAGAGCACACAAGTGGGTGGTTGGAGCTGGGGTACTTGCTGGGTGAGAAGACCATTGTTTCAGAGAAGTACTGAGAAGCACTAGATCCATTTTTGCTGACCAAGAAGTTCATTGGGAAAGTAGAGCACAACACAGGCAACAGTATGTATATGACTGATGTACTTCAGTAACCCTGTTACCTCTGTATTTGAAGGTCATCAGTCACCTCCTGTATCCTGAGAGATGAAGGCTACACCTGCCTTCAGGACAGAAGTGAATGCCTTGTGCTCTCAAACAGACAGCAGGCCCCTGTCACTTGCCATAACGTCCTCCCCCAGAGGAGGTGGAACACAGTTATTCAGGTTTGATCAGATCATAAAACCCACGCAGTAGAGAGGAGGCTGCATTGATGTGGCAAATGCAAAATTAACAGTATTTTGAGGGGCGTTATCTATAGCTATGCATTACAGATTCTCACTGCTTCTGCCCTGCTGTTTTCTTACAATCAAAAAAAAAAAGATCAGGGTATCATTGCTGCCTATTAAGCCTGCAACACCAATTTCAGCAAAACTGGTCTCTCATCCAAATGCTAATTGAGCTCAAATTTGTTAGCATATGAGATATGACAAGCTCTCTGCATGAGTTCATCTGCTTGTCTTTTCTAATCCTCTTTATACTTTCCTTTCCTAGGGACTAGCTTCTGTTAAGTTATTCTGTATATTTTGATGCTGTTGTAATATGGATAGCAATTAATAAGGCATTTAAGGCTCAACTGTTATTCCAATAAAAGATCTCTGGCAAGGCAGCTATGGGGCTGACCTGACCAAAGTTAACCCAGTAGAGGGATTTATCAGACTGGCTTATCAGGGGACCTTAGTGAACAGAAGAGAGATGTGACAGGTGGCAACATGGTCAGGCTCACATCCACCCCCAAATAGTACTGCTCAGTGCAGAGTAATGTAGGTCATGTTGCTCTGCCCATGTGAGTTTGGGGAGCTAACGCGTGGACTGGAGGTGCCCAGTGCCCGCAGCACAGCAGGGTTCATTATGCAGAGCAGCAGTCCAGCCTAAGGACTCAGATGGCAGAAGCAATTCGCAGGCAGAATTTGCTACTATTGCTCATCTGGCACTTGTAATTTAGTGAATCCATGTGCAGAAACATATGGTGGACGGATGGGCTGACGCAAGTACTTTTGATTTGATACTGACTTCATGCCTGACTGAATCAAAGGAAAGACTCCTTTTAATTTCAGTGAGGTTCAGATTTAGGCCTTCATCTGATCTGTAGGGAACTAGTTCTTAGCAAGCAATTCGAAGACACGCATCCTGAAGGAGATGCCGTCTTTCCAAGTCATAACTTGGTTTAAAGACAAGCAACAGCCTGGGCAATGATGCAAAAAGCCAGTCTGTTGCTGCAGTTTTGTAACTGATTTTGAGACATCAGACATTAAGGCACTGACATACAATGGAACTTGCATGTTGACTCGTCCCCTGGCACAAACTTAGAAATACTAGTGAATTCTCAATCACTGCCTTTTAAATGCCTTCAGAATGACGTAGGCTGGAAAGAAGGGAGTTGCTAGATTCTGAGGGGAACGTGAAGGTAGAAAATGGGTACAAGAACATCAGCAGATAATATGGTCTCTTAAGACAATAAAGGAGGTTACAGCATGAAGAAGTTGAACACCTTTCTTCTCAAGATAGAACATGGAATGAAAAAGTAGGAGATTAGTAAGAGGTTTTATACAGCTTTATGAGGAAAGTCAGCCTCTGTCAATAAGCTTAAACAGGCAGAGGAATTGCCCCCAGACCCTGAGGTTCTCCTGGTGTCACCCTACCTTCTCCATTTCTTTTAAAAACGCATCAGTGAAATCTCGGATGTGAGCAGGGTTCCACGTCTCCATGTGCTTATCTATGAGCACGTCTATGAAGTCCATGAACGCCTTTTGCCCTCGAAAGACTTTCTGTGGCACTCCAGGGATGTGCAACAAAATGGGCACCTCGTTAAGAAGCTGGGATGTCAGAACCAGAGAAAAAGAGAGAGAGAGAGAGAGAAGATACTGTGTGATGCAAAAAAAAGAAAAATAATGAAAACACAATGCTCTCAAGCAACAGGGGGCAGCTTCTTACAGAACATATTAAGGTCTTGGTTTACCTGAGGCAGGAAGCCAGCTTCTTCATTCAGGGAGTTTTCAAACAAATGTAACAGCTTCTTGAATGTTGCATCACCGTAGTCAAAACGCTCTCCATAGATGGTGGTGCAGATCACGTTGCAGACTGCATTATTTACGAGAAAACTTAAATCGAAAGGACAACCTAAAAATGGAAATGGAGACCAAGCAATGAAGCTAAGCAACACCAAGCTGTTGGACCTCAGCTGTCAGCAACGAGAATACACAAATGCCTCCTTGATGCCTTCAAGAGAAAAAGCCCCCAAACCACTCAAAGTACAAATGCATCATCCTAGGAAGTGAAGATCTTCTCATCTCCTACTACTATTTGGTTGATCCTTGTTTAAAGGAGAAAACTCCAGAGCAAAGCTGAATTGCAGGCTTGTTCTGTAATGTGACAGATAGATAACACTTTCTTTGCTTTGTGTCTAGATGACAGGCGATGTTGTGTGAAAACTCTCAGCTGCACTTCTATTGCATGTGATAGTATCAGTATGTTCCACTAAACTTCCTAAAGGTAAGAGTTACCCAGCTCTGGGAATAATTATACTTTACCTCTTTATTTCTATTTATTTCCTATTTGTTTCCTGTTTCAAAGCAATTAGTGTTACAGTGGGGCTACTGTGTAAAGCAGAAGTGGCTTCAAGGTACAGCAGGGTTACTAATGCATACAGACCAGAAACACTGCATTTGCTTAGGAAGAGAGCACTGCATGCGAAGGAGAGTGGATCTAGTATTACTTCTCTCTTTGCATCACTGTATTGCCTTTTTCTATGATTTCCCCATCCTTCTGGATGTGACAAACCTCCTTCAGAATTGACTGCAGAGCACAGAAATCCCACTTCCTCTGTCACTCGCTCCTCCAGGGATTTCTTTCCCATCCCAAAGTTCCTCAAGGTAGAGAGCGTGAATTTCCTTAGCTCCTTCCAGACGTGCCCGTATCTTGCCATAACAATCCCTGGAATTGTGGATGAGCAAGAAATGTCGGGAGCTCTGACCCGTACATCAAGCAAAGTTTGCTAGAGAATAACAAATGTGAGTTTGGAGGTACAGGTCTGTGTGGATAGATGAAAGAGTCTGATCTTGTAGAGCTTGTTCATACAGCAATTCTAAAAACAGATTACTGCACCTTCTGATGCATGTGCATGGCTACGAAGGTGGAGGGAGGCTTCAATGAGAGCAACAAGTGCTGCTAAGGATAAAGGAGTGACCCCCCCCACCAAACCATTCAGCATTGCACCCTTAGCTTGTGTGGCCTGGGTAGCAGCTTGTGCCACCACACAGGAGCTGAGGATGAGAGGTGTGGGCTGGATGCTGGATAATACTCTGTCTTGGAAGAAAGTTACCATTTTTTTTGTGATGACAACGACACGCACATAGCGTGTAAGCATAAGGACTAATCACTGGGTGTCAGGAGCTACCAGCTCCCAACGCTGGCAGGAAAGTTGTACCACTGATGGAATCCTAACACTACTGAAAAGGTGTGTACTAGCACCTGCAGCTGTACTACAACCACTAAGGGGAGTCCCCTTTTCATCAAATCTGATTTTGTCACCACCAAAGGGTGGCAGACATACAAGGAGATTGACCAGAGGGACATGAGAAGGTGGCACCCTACTGAGAAGATCTTCCCTCTAGCCACCATTTACCCAGTCCTCCTTGTGCTAGTGCCAGTGAGGAATGTCCATTTCCAAGGGACTTGCCTTCAGATTTATTTCCGTAGCCCAGATGTTCATATACTGGGAAGTATGGTCGGTCAGCAAAGTCCTCCGATCTGTGGACCAGGGCTTCCTTCACTGTTTTATACCCATTCAGTACTACCAGGTTGCTCCAGCAGTTCTGGAGATTGAAGATGTTTCCAAACTTCTTGTGAAGCTGCCAAGATTAAAAAAAAAAGTACATCCCTGAAAATGAGCTGAAAGTAACATCAAAAATACCACCATATCCTTCCTTAGGGCCTTTATTATTTAGTGATTTTTTTTGAGGTGGTTGTATTAGGAGACCTTCAGCTGATCTTTGACCTTTGTCTTTGCAGTACAACAGCTCAGAGTGGTGCCAAACAGCAGCTGAAGCAGGGATCAATGCTCTGTGAGTGGAAAGATTTAGAGTACACTTATCCTGGCCAAACTGTTGCCATGACCATTGCGCAAGTAGTTTGGGTTTTGTCTGACAACACAAGGTCAAGGACCTTTTTTAGGATTTCAAAGGCTGCATGCTCAACAATGAATTACTTCCTAATACTTGTATTTATTTTGATTTGAAAGACTAGGCAAGTTTTGAGTTAGTCTACTTCTGCTAGAAGGAAATATTGATGATAAGGTCATATGTAATTTTTTTTTTAGCATGCATTTGTTCCTGAAGATCTACTCAGAGCCCGGCTCCCAGAAACACAGTTGGAAGAGGCAATTCCACACTGGAATTTCAGGTCAACTTTCTCCCTAAAAGGAGCGTACACATCTAGTAAGACTGGTAACTGGCACACACCCTACATCTGTTGTGCTCTATAAGAGACATAACGCTGACAGCAGGTTGGCTGCGCAGGTAAGCCTGTCAGCCATACACTCACCATGGGAGCTTGCCATGGAGCTAAGTCTCCTCCAGGTAGATGAACCCTTTGACTGGACATAAGACTCCTGGGAAGGCAGGTCGAAGCTCCCCTGCTAGTCAGTAACACTGAACAAAGCGCTCAGGACCATGTTGTTGGAAGACAGTGCAATAGTAGCAATGCCCCACAGACTGTGCTCTGTTTTCTTTTTTCTGTCTTTTTTTTTTTTTTTTTTGTTAAAAAGCTAAGTGTCTTCATTTCTGCACTGTAGCAATGCAGGGAACTGAAGTACTTAAGACTGTATTTGCAGTGGGGTTGGAAAGGGAATTAGCACTTCACTGGCACTAGAATACTTCATTAAAAGTGATTACTGGTCAAGATTGTGGTTAGCATGACCCTGACATGATGTGATTTGAAAATGGTAATCTTTTGGACTACATTCAAGCAAATAATACAAATGCTATATTTAGTTTCTCCATTTGGTAGATTTTGGACAGACAGCTGAACAGTGCCATCCTAGAGAAAAGGTCTTTCGAGTTTGCAAACTGAAGCACAACCCCCCCGTGGTTTATCTGCTGCAAGCTGTGCTGTGCTTTTCCTTCGAGAAAAGCTAAGCCCTGACTTTGAATAGGAACGCCGTCGAGATTTTGGGCATTGCTGCTGGGGCAAATCCTGCAAGCTGATCTCTTTAGCTGAAACTGTCACATGCCTGTAGGCGTGCTTAAGTAACTCACAGGCAAGTCTGCCATTCCTGCAGCCACATTCCCAGGCCACAGACATTTGCTTGTCTTCCCTTGTTTACACATTTCCCCGTTCCCTTGCCCCCACACCTGCCCACGTGTTAAGTTGGTGGCCAGCTCTACAGCAGACCAAGCATCATCTGTCACTGGGGGCACAACAGCATCTCCCACTGAGCTCACGCATAGATCAGGAGATGGAGGCTGGCGAGTATTGGTGTGTGATTATCTATTTATCTTTCTGGGCCAGGTCAGTGTCCTTAGGCAGTGACTTGCTTCGTCCTGGACTTTGGAGAGGGCATTGCCCTTCAGCTTTGTGCAAGGGCAGATCATGCCAGGGTGTCCCCACGCCTCCTGGGTCCACGGTTGTGTGAGGGGCACTTCGTCGCGGGGGCCAGCACTCACCTGGTTGAAGGAGAGGTGTGGGTTGCGGAAGTCAACATACAGCATGGTCCCAATGAACGGCAGCGATACTGGGCCTGGCGGGTAATGGCTCCACTTCTTCCTGCGCTTCATGAAGTCAAGAAGTAAAGTAAAGACTGTAAGAAAAACTCCCAGTACAGAGATGTTGCTCCAGCAGGATGACAGCTGGGACCCCAGCCACAGGAGCAATGCCATTTTGTAGCCTGTTTACTCCTTGGTCTTCCTCTTTTGACCCAAGACTGTTTCTGCCTCCTTTTGCCTTCTTCCTCTTCTCTTCTCTTCTCTTCTCTTCTCTTCTCTTCTCTTCTCTTCTCTTCTCCCTTCTCTTTCTTTTCCTTTCCCTTCCCTCTCCCTCCCTCCCCTCTCCTTCCTTCCCCTCTCCTTCCCTCTCCCTTCCTTCCCCAGGAGCTGCCCTCTTCTCCTTGCTTTCTCCTCTTTCCCACACTCCCTTTTTCTGTCTCCCTGCTCCTCTCTCTCTGCAGTTGCTGGCCTCTGAATGTGGGACTTGGCTCAAAGCTGAAGCTCCTCCTCTGCTCAGCTCAGCCTTGGGGGAGTGGTGATGGAGGTCATCCCTCCTCTTCCTCCTCCTTCTGCAAAACCAGAGGCCGCTTTGTCCCTGCTGCTGCTGGCAGCTCCTGCAGAGGTGCCCTCCATGGGGCAGGGCTGGGTGAGGTCCAGGTGTTCGGGTGTCCTCTCCCACAGCTGAGGTGGGATCACAGTTCACAACAAGCAATCTAGTCTTGCTGCATTCTCATGGGGCAATTTTGAAAGAGTTTGTTTAAATCTGTGTCACCGCCTTGTTTGTACAGACAAGTCAAGGAAGAAGCAGCTCCTAAACGCAGATCATCGAGGTTTCTGTTTGCAGGGCTGAGGATTTGTTCCATTGAGAAAGCTCAGGTTAGGTCAAGTTTTCCCTTATAGAAAGCACTTCGTCACAGAAATTAGCCTAAAGTGGTGTCCTGAGACTTTAAAAATCATTTATGTTTCTGGGAATAACAATCTTTACCCAGTTCCAAATGGTAGTCAGCATGATGACCTTGATTTTTGTAGAATACAGCTCAGATATGAGGGAGAAAGCACATATATTGCAAGGAGCCTTGAATTTCCAGCCTTTGGGGCAGCAGTAATGCAAACACAGTTATGGAGATAGTCAAAGTATTTCCTAAAGCAGCACAGCTATGTGCTCCTGGCATCTCTGCCATCGGAGATCAATAAAGCTCGCTCTTATGACAGTTAGTCTAGCTAAAAAGAAGCAGTAAACCCATCACGGTTTGATCTGTGATCTCAGCGTGATCAGAGAAAAGCTCCTAATGGAGCAATTGCTGCAACAGTGATGGAGAGCTCAGACTGCAAAGTGATGTACCTGCAAAGACTCTGCAGTCAGGTCTGGTGTGCAGCCAGGGCCTCAAAATGCCCCTTGCCCAGGGGGGCACCTAAACGCTCATCATGTGTGCAGAGGTCCCCTCACTGAAGTTGCTACAGCATGACCTTGCATGTCCCTTGTGAAAGCATCGTGACTCAGGGTTCATCTCAAGTATCTGTAAAGAAACATAGGCAGCATGGGAAACAACAGGGCGAATTACCAGCCCCCATACAACTGCAGAATTATGATTTCTTTTGGATTACAGAGACATGGCGGGGTAGTTCACGTGACTGGAGAGCTGTCACAGATGGACATAAGCTCTTCAGGAAAGACAGGCTGGAAAGGGTGAGGAGGGGTGGTGCTTTATGCAGAGGAGTGCCCAGAGATTTGCCATGGGATCGGCGATGAGCCAGTCAAGTGCTTGTGGGCAGGGAGAATAGGGCAAAGCAACACAGGCAGTGTTGTGCTAGGTACTCACTACAGACTAGCTGATCAAGGAGAGCAAGTCAATGGAGCCATCTCACACAGTCATAGGCCTTAGGACTCATGGGTGTGCTTTAACTGGAATGGCTATATGGTCAGACACAATCCAGGTGGTTTCTGGAGTGTGCTGAAGACAATTTCTTGACACAGGTGATCAATGAGACAACTAGGGGAGATGCTCTGCTGGGTTAGCTATTCACAAAAAAGGAAGAATTGGTCCAGGACCAATGGTGGTCAAGGATAAGTTTGTCTGCAGCAACCATGAGACCATGAAATATTAAATCCTACAAGAAGTCAGCAGGACAAATAGCATTACTGCTCTTGCATTCATGAAAGCAGATTTCACCTTGTTCAGGGGTCTGTTTGGCAGGATCCCAAAGGGATCTGTGCTGGAGAGCAAAGAAGAGCTGGTTGTTCTTCAAGGGCAGCTTCCTCAAAGCATGAGAGCAGTGCATGTAATTTATTACATTGACTTTGGCAAAGCCTTTTACACCATCTCCCACAGTATCCTTGTAGCTAAATCAATGAGATACAAACTGGCAAGGTAGATGATGAAGTGGGTGGATGATTGTTCAGACTGTGGGGCTCAAAGAGTTGGGATCAGCGGTAGAGAGTCTAGCTGGTGGCTGATCATTAGTGATGTCCCCTAGATATCCATACCAGGGCTGATAAAGTTTAACATATTAACATCCTGGATGACGGGACAGAGAGCACTCTTAGCAAGTACAGCCTGGGAGAGCGAACAAGAGCTGAAGTATGTTTGCAGAGTAGTCTGGGAGTTTGCTGGCTTTTGAGTACTCACCACATTTCGAACGGCTCTACTGCGAGATCTTAGGAGACAAAGCCACGACAGTCCTGTCCTCAGTGGACAGTCTTGAGGAGGAGATGGCTGAATGTTAAAAGGTGATCAAGGGGTTCCTCTCACACTGATTTTCATGACCCATGCATTCAGATGACAAGTGAAAAGATGGGAAATGTTGTCCCAAGAACATCAGTGGACATTTCCTGATCACTCCACTGGTAAGGATGTTACCCTGCCTGTTTCAATTTATTTTGAGCTCCACCTTTATGAACTTCAGCTGAAAAATATCCACCTGGGTTCTTTCTGGTTTCCTTATCTTGGCTAGAGCCAAAGGCTGTCGGACTCCCATCACTCACCTCAAGGTTGTAAGAAGGATGGTTGACTGGAATTCAGGAAGTGGCTTTACTTTTAATTAACATTGCTCTGGGAGGCCATCAGACAAGTAATTCTCCAGCTGCTCTTCTTCCTGTAGCTCAGCCTTGACATAAGGCAACAAAGCTGCAACCTGAGAAATGCACCAGCTTAAGAAAAAAAAAATACTATGCGCCCCCCCCCCATTTACACCTTTCCAAAAGGTCTCTGGGTGAATGATCTTTTCCTCTACCCCTGTCCTGGTTTCAGCTGGGATGTAGTTAACTGTCTTCCTAGTAGCTGGTACAGTGCTATGTTTTGAGTTCAGTGTGTGAAGAATGTTGATAACACTGATGTTTTCAGTTGTTGCTCAGTAGTGTTTAGACTAGAGTCAAGGATTTTTCAGCTTCTCATGCCCAGCCAGGGCACCTGACCCAAACTGGCCAACAGTGTATTCCATACCATGTGACGTCCCATCTAGTTTAGGAACTGGGAAGTGGGGGGGGCAGGGATTCGCCGCTCGGGGACTGGCTGGGTGTCGGTCGGCGGGTGGTGAGCAATTGCCCTGCGCATCATTTGTACATTTCAATCCTTTTATTACTACTGTTGTCATTTTATTAGTGTTATCATTATCATTATTAGTCTCTTCTTTTCTGTTCTATTAAATCGTTCTTATCTCAACCCAGGAGTTTTACTTCTTTTCCTGATTTTTCTCCCCCATCCCACTGGATGGGGGGGGAGTGAGTGAGCGGCTGCGTGGTGCTTAGTTGCTGGCTGGGGTTAAACCACGACAACCCCCTTCAGGCTGCAAACTAGACAGTTCCTCCACTTTTGGCTAGTAGCATGGCCTGCCATTTCTGCAAAAGACTGGAGCAAGTATTATAGCTTAAGTAATTTCCAAAGAACAGTTTTCAAAGCAAGTAAAGAAACAATAGACAACAAATCTCTGAGAGAGAAAGAGAAAAGGGTAATTATCCTTCTGAAGAATGAAAGAAGTTAATTTGCATTTCTTTTCAATAAAGTAATATTTTGAGTGATTTTTCAAGTCAGGAGAAAAAAAAAAGAAACCTCCAAATCCATACATACTAATTTTAGCTAGCTGCAGCCCCGCTGTGCTGGGTACATGTCTTTGTGCACAGTCAATTAAGAGACGAGCTTAGTGAAGTTACGGAAGTTGCATGCAGGCATCACCTGCAATACAAACAGAAAGGCAGCTTTAAGAAAAAGCTTATTAATTATTGCAAAATGAAGCATCCAGAAGTAAGGTAATGCAAGAGTTGCATGCACAATTTTAATTGAGCCTTTTTGTCCATATATTCCCTAAGATAATCTTTAATTACAATCTCATTCTATTTTTCCTTTCTGAAGGACCCTCCCTTTATTCAGCGCACAGGCTAGATGATGATCATTTACTAATCCTGTTTTAATTATAATATTTGGCTTCAAAGCCTATTTTGCCACCTGCTGTTCACACTCTGCCCACAAGGGTATTTTAGCTGAGCTTTTCCACAGTGGTCATCAGTGACTGCATGGGTTCAGTGCACACGGTCTTTTGTACTCACAGCATCCCTCTGAGGTGCCACCAATGGAGAAAATGGAAATGTTAAGTCCAGGTGACCTTCTAAGTGTTGGTACCTAACAGGAAAAGCCTAGAAGCTGCCACACACAGCTGTCCAGGACATGCACCCAGCTCCCAGGCAGCTCTTCTGCAGATCCTCCTGCAGGATCACAAGTTTGGCACCCTGGACATGAAGGTCGCAGGTTAGTGCTTGTTCATGAAAACTGCTGTTTTAGTAATTATCCAGCATCACATAATCCTTCGCAGAGGTGTGGTGAAAATCTTTCAATGGCCAAAGAAACACTCTTCCTTCTCTCCCTCTTTCTTTGCTTCAATACTGGAGCCAGCCAGGAACCACTGGTCACATAACAGGAATGTTTCCTTGAGCTTTTAGAAATTTTTCATCCAAATCCCACCAGGCTGACTGCTTTCCCCCTAACACCATTAGATGGATCCAAACCTCAGCAATGTTTCATTCTGGAGAAGCAAAGCCTCTTGGAACAGCACAAATGGTCTGTGTAAAGCCTGCTGCTCTTGTTCCCTGCTGTCCATCTCCCAGGCTACAGCAGAGCTGGGGCTGGTGAAGACCCCTGAAACCTTTCCCCCTCAGTGGCCTCTTCTGAGCCCAGAAAATATGCTCTCCCACCCAGTCCCCAGCTTTTTTAGTCCTTCCTCCACCTCCTTTTTTCAGCCCACCATCTAGCTTTTGCCTGTTTTGCCTTCAGTCGGACAGCCTCTCCTCCCGACCATTTCAGTGCTGGAAGGGGAACAGGAGGAGCGCAGAGGAGACCAGCTTTGCACTTGTCATTCACCCTTGCCAGCCTCTGGCAGCCGGCAATAACCACCACCTGCTCCGTTCAGACGCCTCTGGGGAATTTTAGCTGAAAAACTGAGAACTCTATCAAGCGCACGCAAACTGGGTTTTCAAGGGCTTGTAACATGGCCAAGTTTGAGCACAGTTTTAGAGAGCTGGTGCAATGTGTCTTCCTAACAGAAAGCTGCCTCCTGCCAAATTTCACGTGTAATGCTTCAAAGCATTAAACTGAGAAAGGAAAACATCACCAGAAATTTTTCTAACGGGTTAGGAGAAGGTCAGATAAACAATGGATTTCTAAGAATGATGTCAGCTATTAGAAAGGTATTAAAAAATTTTTGGCTGAATGTTCCCAAACAAATTTAGCCTGAGGCACAACCCCAACTCAGGAAATTTTAGTCTCAGCTGGTTCATTGTGACTTTCTTGGCCTTCAGATGGGGTTTTATACATTGGAAGTACTTCTACAGCCTTAAGATGGACTGTGCTAACAGCTTGTTCATAATAAAGCAGTCAGCAGAACTGAAATAGCCAAGTCTTTCATAGTTACTGTTACTATGACTTACTGCCAGCCTTCCCACATTGCAAAGAAATCTGTTCTTCAGGCTTTTCTTCTTTAAATTCCCCGTGGCTTCCTACCCTTTTTCCCATATCAAGCACAGCATCTCACCTATCACCAAAGTGAGTCTCAGTTGGACTTTGCTTCTTTCACCCATCCCATCCCATCCCATCCCATCCCATCCCATCCCATCCCATCCCATCCCCATATATGTCCTTTGTTCTTAAAGAGCAATGACTCTCAACTTGATACCGAAAGTGAGGTGGGTCTTGGGCCCCATCTTTCACCCCAGAGAGACAACTTTGGGCTGATGCCGTAGGATGTTGAGGAGCCAGTCTCTAGCGACCGCTGTGAACAGCTTGGCAGTGTAAGCTGTGTAGTCGCTGCAGGCATCAGCATCCAGATGAATAAAGCAGCCACTGAGATGAAGTTACCCCCAGAGAAGCCTTGGATACCAAAGGCAAACTGAAAAACTGAAATGATAAGAGCAGAATGGCTTTATCTTGACTTGATATTTCACAGAGCTTGAGATGGTACTGAACTGAGTTCGCACATATATGTAACACTGCCCAGTAAGGTTTTTGCCAGTTCAGCAAGTGACTACACCATGGTAGTGATGGGCCCTAACCCCAGTATCCTTGTCATGTTACCCAGGGTTAAAGCAGAAATCAAAACAAGCTGGCTTGGTTTTAATCACCAAATTCAAGTTCAGATTCTCCTACAAGCCTTAATTCCTCAGGCTAAAACATTCCCACCATTACTTTAACTGTTGGCCACATGGAGCTCAGCACGTGCAATTTCTAACCCCAGCATGGAGAGGTAATGAATCAAAGTGCTGTTTTGCACTGGTCTAAAATGTCTCCTGAAGATACTGTTAAACCTCTGTGATGTGGCTGAGCTCTGGGAAGATGCCTGCTCCTTCGGAAAATGACTGGCAGCCGTTGCCTTGACTCACACTCTCCTGTGAAACTGTCAGAAAAATATGGCTTACGCCCCCGATACCATAGGCTGTTGATTTGTCTCAGCTGCTGGTTTTAGTTTCGTGTTCTTTAAGCTTCTCAAGAGCTGTGAATATATCGCTTTTCTTTTAATTTTTGGTTTAGTACTGATGCCATGGGGTTTTTCTTTGCTGTAACAAGAGCATCCACGGGAATTTTGGACAGAAGTACTGGCTAATACCCTGTTATTATTTTTATTTTTTTCCATAAGAAAAGATGCGTTTAAATCCACAGGGGGAAACTCATCCTGCTTTCCTGAAGTGTGAGATCAGTGGGCGACCTTTGAAAATAATGAAGTGATTAACTCCGGGGTTTGGAAGCCAAACAGACAAAAGTGTCTTGGTTTAGTTTCTGCCATTGATTTGCCCTGTGAGTTAGAGGCAAGCACTCTGCTAGCTGCCAGCTCGGTTTCCCCGTTTGTAAAATGTGTTTAATGGGGCTGTTTACCCAGTTGCGATAAAGCATCTACAAATCTAGGTGCAAAGTACATTAATGAGGACTGATACCATAATTATTACAAAGCAAAGAGGTGGGTTGCCAGAGATCTCAGAATAGAGGTTAAAAACAATAAAAAGATATTTTGAAGACTTGTTCTTGTTCCAGGAAACATCTAGCTATGATCTTTTTCTTCTGGCAGAGGGAGTATTTCACAGAGAGCATTTTGCTGCTTTTTCCATGTTTTAGAAGGATAGTTGGGGATGCTGTTTTTTCATAGTTAGGTCCTCAATTTAGGTATTTATTAATCAAAATAAAAGGGGAAGCTAATCTGGCTAAAGGGAGAATTGCATTTTCTCCTGTGCTTTTGACACTCAGGAGCAGACAGAATAACCTTGGGTGATGCTGTCTTCTAGCAGGTAAGTCAGATTTCAGGTTTCAGTGATAACTCTCTCTTTTTTCACTCCAAGGTCATTAACCTGTTTCTGGTGGCTCCTGAACATCCCTGGCTTCCCAGGAAAGCATTCAGAGCTGCATGTGCTCAGCACATCTCAGAAAGAAGAGAGGCATTACTTCTAAAACATACTTGCTGTTAAAATTTCCTTAGAGTCAATAAAGGTAGAAGTGACTATCTCTGTTCACATTACCTTCCTCCCAGCTTGGTGGCTGTGATTGCTCCAATGGTGAGAGTAAAAATATTCTTGTTCTGGTAGAGTGGCGCATTATCTATTTCGTCCGTTTAAGCATCTGCTCAGTGGTGCCACAGCCATTATTTTGGTGCATGCTGCTAGCTCCTGCCTCATTTAAGTTACGCAGCCATTTTCAAAATTCTAAGCACATGCTGTCGCTTAGCTCAGGATCCCTTTTCTCCCCTTGTGCCACCACATTTGCACAGCTGTTTTGTATAGAGAAGCTTGTGTTAGCTGACCTGTCACTGTATGATAAGGTGTGCAGATATTAGCCTCTCAAACACTTTGTGTGTTTGCCTTAGGCTAGGTCTGGTAGATACAGCGGATCCTATAGAAACAGTAGAGCTGTACCTCGTCTGGGGCCCCGCTGTGCTGATGTCTACACAGGGACGATAGCAGGTATCTGCTCCCTAGGATGTGAACTAACACTAAACAGCAGGGGAACTAAAAAGCAGGACACCAAACACAAGTAAATGCCTGAGGGAACCGAGCCCAGTCACTTTTGGGCTCAGACTGCCAGTGCAAGGGGTGCAGATCACCCTCTGTGGCACTAGCAAAAAAGTTGCAGGCAGAAGCAACACTGCAATTTTTCCCAGGTTTAAAGGGCAGTGAATGCAGGTTCAGTGCATTTGCATGAATTTGGATGTTTGCTATAGCTATTTATTAACCTTACATAGCCCCAAGTACAGACTTTTGCTGCTGGGTGTGCACCTCGCAAGCAGTGGGAAGTGCCTGCAGGTTGGGCACGTCACGGACCCATGTGAGTTACATGGCAGGGACAGCACTGGGGACATGTTTCCCACTACCACAGTAAAAGTGACATGAGCCCAGCTGGCACCCCACGGGGGGTCCCGACCAGGGGACCGACCCCTGCAATGGACTGACAGCAGGCTGCCGATGGATCCTCTTCTAACCGCCCAAACCTACATGGCTTCTCCTGGCTATCTGCAAAAACCAAAAGACACCTCTGGTATTGCTCATTAACAAACCGGGACAAATCCGAACAATCTCAAGGCTCCTGTCTTACTCCCAGGCACCTGAGGAGCTTCAAGGGGCAGGAATTAATGATACAATAGAGAAAAAATAGTGACCGATAGAGAAATCCAAGGAGACAAAGGAAGCAATGGAAAAGACAGCACAGTCTAGGGAGCAGACTGTCACTAGCAAAGGCGTGTGTACTGGCAGGTGAGGCTTAACTGCAGAAGAAAATGTGACTGCTGCTCACTGGGTACAAATTGATGATTGTTCTCTCAAGCAGTTCATGATCTCCTGAATTCTGCCCTTTGTTCAGCAGTCCATTAAGGCAGCAGCAGATGATGAGCTGAAGAACTTACAGTGATTCTATTTGGAAATGATAAATAACTTTAACAACAAAAATAAAACATGCATTTGTCCCAGCACTTTTTGTCCAAGTGATTATTAATCCACTTAAAATAAAAGAACCCATACAATTTTGATGATCCAAAACCTCTGTTAATCATTTCCGAGAGCATAGTGTGCTTGTTGTTGAGAGTTTATTATTTTGCTATTTTCATGAATAACGCAGCGTCAAGCTCTCATTAGCAATTTTTCATGGTTTTATCTGCACTTTTTCTGTCAGTATAAACAATGGCTTGAATACAAGTCAGCGTTTATAAGTTTTTATCAGTGTGCTGGAAACAGAAGATTGTTGTGTGTTTACTATGACAGTGAAACAGGTTGTTTATATTTGATTTCTGTGTGATGCTCCTAATGATAGCTTATGCTTCACAAACCTGAATGTGCATTGGACATTAGAATGTATACTTTATTTTTTATGAATAGGAGACCCATAAATAACTGTTTTGGTTTGAAACATTGGCTCAGTCGTGCTCACAGTTTGATTAATAACGGTGGGAGCATATGGAGTGAAATAGAAATTAGAAACTATGCAAATGCAGGCAAGATCTTACTACAGAGTGTTTAGCTAGTCGATTACCTTTGGTACGCCATCCCAAATGATCTGTAGGTTACTTTTGCCAATAGTAGTTGCTACATTCTTATAGTAACTGTATGTAACAAGCTTATTTTTCTGTGTTCATTTTTATATTTTCTACAGTTATGTAATTGTGGTTTTGTGTTAACAAAAATTGCATCAACAAAAATACCCATACTCTTTCACACAGAAGGTATCCATAAGCAGTGATCTTTCCAAGGGAAGGAGGAAGGACCAGAGGTGGTGGCTGCAAGGAAAATGGAAAAGGAATTTTCTCTTTTTTAAGCTGGCCAAAAGACTGAATGGATGCCTAAAGACATGAGGCTGCCATGCTGTGGGTCACGAATGGAAGAGAAAAGACATGGGAGGCATTGTGCTTCCCACCTCCTGACAGCAAAACACTGAGCTCCTCGACATAAACAACCTCCCCACCTGCAGAGAAATGGCAGCTCCCCAAACCTGCTGACTCCCAGGTCCCGCAGGGATGGCTGCGTGGCCTCATGCTTGCAGCTCAGAGTGAGGCATCACTGAGCACCAGCAACATGCAGGGCTGAGCTACCTAGGAAAAATGAATGTTTTTGTGCTAATAACATTTTAAAAAATGTTGGGTTGCTTTAAAAACCCCCAAATTTGGAAACTTTGAAAGCCATGCCTCATATGGAGATGACAGACCTTAGCTCTCCTATATACTGAATACAAGCACTATGTATGCGAGTGAACACCTTTCTGCAGCTCCCTTCCACTTTGTGTTACTCCAGTATGGGTTCATATCCAGAAAGAGGGAAAAGCCTAAGACAAATACTTAATTACTTCATAGTCTTTATTGCCTATTCCAAAGTCCAAAGCTTTTTGATTTGTCTTCACTGTGTTTTGAGCTAAGGCCTAATATCTGGGGTAGCCTTTGTACTCAGGATTAAAAATTCAACAACTATTTCTAATGTTACCTGTTTTCCTGTACAAGTCTTCTAAATTTGATAGTGAAGGGCACCTCCTGTGATGACAGCTTTGTGGCAGATGGATCCCACCACCCGAGTGCACCTGCGGAAACAGAGTCCACATGTGTCCGTACAAGCGCACCTTGCTGCTCATGGTGCTCAGAGGGAACAGCGGTAGGGGAAAAAGCCACCAAGCTGTCTTCTGTGGTGTCTGGTGTGATGGTGAGAGCCGCCGCTGACCACACTGTCTTCTGGCTGGTTGCTCTGGGGAAGCAGCTTCAGGCCCTCAGGCCAGCGGTGCCCACTCTCAGGGTCACACAGCATAGGAGTTTTCAGCCGGGAGCACTACGGGGACAGAAAGGCTGCAGATCACACAAGAAGTCAATGAACAACAAAATTTGCTGCCGAAAAGAGCACTCAGGGTGTGAGTGCAAGTGCAATGTGCAAACTCGTCTGCACCTCTTACTTGTTGCTGAGAGCGAATGCAAACAAGCGCCAAGCCCTGAACTTTAGGGTGCAGCAGACAGGCAGCAGTGCTGCCACCCACCCCTGCCAGAAGCGGGTGCTGTAAAAATCTCCTCTGAGAGAGAAACTTTAATCTTCGGCTGCGTCCGCTCCGACTGCACCCTGCAGATTACAAAGGCTGGTTTCTCATCAGCCTGCAAAATCAGGAGGTGCGCACAAAGACCGTGGCTGAAGCCCCTCTCTGTTTTCCCACGGGAGCCAGCAGAGTGGCTGCAGGGCCCAGCGGGAGCAGGGTCACCGCTCGGTACCGTCCAGGCTCCTACGAATGGCCTTTGCTTGGTCCCCAGCTCACCTAGCGCATGGGTTTTGTTGGTGTATAAATTCAGACAACCCCCATGGCGGGTCCCCCACGGCGTGGGTGGGGGGCAGCTGGGGTGGAGGGACCAAGGGCGGGGGGGGGAGCGATTCCAGAGGTGGCAGGGGAGCAGGCAGGCAGAGGAGGGGGTGGAGGGAGGTCGGGGCTATAAGAAGGAAAGGCGAACTGCTTCACACCCAGCAGGCCAGGGTGGATTTTGCAGCGCATAGGACAAGGTGAGGTGGGCTGGGACCTGCGGTTTCTATGCGAGGTTGGGATGGTTCGCCAGCCTGAAGAGTGCTCGTGCCAGCAGTGATGGAGAGCCGCTGCCATGCTCCATGGTGTGAGTGGCCTGGGGTTTCAGTCCCGCTTCCCTCAAGCAGGCTAGGCTTGACCAAAGTCAGACTGAAGACCTCTGGTCTCCAGAGTATCAACCTGAACGTCAGGTTTGCTAGAAAGCAGGAAAAAAACAAGTGGGGAGTTTCAGTTAGAAAGAAGTTTCAATTAGTAGAAGTAGGACTTTGAAGACAGAGGCTCTGATAACTCTTTTCCAAAGATTTCATGCAGGCAGCAGTCTGTGCTCCCCTTCCCTCCTGGCTGCTGAGGGAGGGATCCCAGCGCAGTTCCCTGCAGGAACAGGGCCCAGAATAACTACCTGCTGCTGCCACAATGCCTCGAGCTGCTCTGGGCAGCTGCACCAAAGCCCTACAGGTGTGCTGGATTTCGGGATTAAAACCACTGCTAAGTATTTTCAGGGATCCATGCAGCCTGACTGCCCTAACTTGTCATACCACCACGAACTGCTGCATTTGTAAGGAGGATGGAGCCAGGTTCTTCTCTGAAATGCACAGCGACAGGGCAAGAGGCAACTCAGAAGCTGCAGCAACTGGAATTGTGACTAGATACAAGGAGGAATTGCTGCTCCAGGAGAATGGCTCAGCACAGGAACAGGAGCCCAGAAAGGATGTGGAGTCTCCACACTGAAGGTTTTCAAAACATGACTGTCCAAAGCCTTGAGTAACCTGGCATAGTTCTGAGGGCAGCCTTCACTGAGCCACAAGGCTGGACCCTTTCAGTCTGTTCTATAACAGGATTTCCAGATAGCTTTAAAGCATGACTGTGGATGACAGGTAAAAAGTTCATGTGTGTCCAAAGTCATGGTTGCTGGACCTGGATTCCTGATCATAGACACAATTTGATTTCTTATTTAACTCTTGATCTAGAGCAGATATACCTTTGCAAACAATGGAGAAGATTTCATCAGTTTTGGAAAAGAAAAAAGTAAAGCTGAAGAAGTCTGGAATAAATTTACTGATTCTATTAAAAAAAAAAAAAAAGAGAGAGAGAAAAAGGCAGAATTTCAGGACTTCTGACCTGCCTGGATGATGAGGACATACAGTAGGCCAAAAACCCAGCTGGAGAAGTTGCTGAAGTGTAACAGCACTGGAACAGCCACCAGATACTAGCAGAGTAACCTCTGGGTGAGCCTGCGCGTGCTGGGGCTTTCTGTGCCATCTGAGGACCAGAGACCAGCTACACATGCCCTTGGTCACACCTCAGGGTGAGAGGGAAGGCTGGGAAACATGAGGTCCTGCATCCCAAATCCTTTGGGCTACAACTCCAAAACACAACCCTTGAGTGACTCCAAGATGAATCATGAAAAACAGGATGAGTTACCTGCAAGCAACACAGATGTGCAATAGAGAGATTACCTAACAGTAATGTAAAAGATGGAGAAATGCAACAATAGAGTCTTACAAAGACTCCCATCATCAATGGAAACGAGGATGAAAATGTCTCAGCCTGTTCATTCCTGTTATGAACTCTTAGGTGGTTTTTGAATTATAGTGCCACAAGGCTTTTCAGAACGACTAGGGATACTTGTCTGCTCTGGCAATTACAACAGCCCGAGCTGCATGGGCTGCAGTAGAAACCAAGGTCAAACACTCACTGTCAGTTGAGGCAGAAGTGAAAACAAAGGAGAAATACAGGAGTTAGCGGTTACTCTGTCCTCTAACATGAGTTGCTGTGTTGTGTGGCTGTTAGAAGCTTATTTGAAGGACAGGCACTCAGGAAGTTGTGTCCTCAAGATACAAAGCCTGCTTACTGCAAGGAAGGATTTTATTCTTTCATGAACACTGCCTGTTTGCTTGTACAGAGGCACAGTGCCTTGTGGGAGACTTTGAATCGTGACATTTAAGTTGCTGAAGGGTCCTCTGAACTCACGACAGACCTTAGCTGTGGTTTTTACCACTCCCACTCAATGTCTTGCAAGCTGGTCAATGAACATAAACATTTTTTCTCAGCTATTGAACCCCCGTATTTATATATTTCCAGACATATGTATATGCTTAACAATCAGAAAGATAAGGACAGGTATTCTTAAAAACTGCAAATCGGTATATCCTTAGTGCACCTAGTGAAGAAAAAGGTAGGTCAGAGGGCTGTTGCAAATAGCCAGATGAAAAGGTTATTCAGACAAGCCCCAGACTGATCCTTTCTCTTGCATTGTAAAGCACAAGAAATGAAAGTTGCACCAGACCCTTCTCTGAACACTTGACTGCAGACTGGGAAGGCTTGTTTAGTTTTTTGATCAGCTACTCTCAAAAGTCCAAGTTAACTCCAGTAAGTGCTAAAAATAAGGGGCAAATCTCTCTCTCTCTCTGCAGAAATGGTAAATACAGGTTACACAGACTTGTGGTGTCTCCCTGTCTCAAGCAGCTCTTTTCATTAGCTCACATGAAACCCTAGAAAATTAACATCAACCTTCATGTTCCACAGTTTCTGTGGGTTGCTATTGACCAGAGGTAGAAAACCAAGATGAAGTATGTGTGCTTTGAAGAGGGACCGACTGACCAACCAATCTAGGTGACCTGGCCAACATTCCCTTTTTAAGCACAAGAGAGACTATCCTCTATTTGGAACAACCATTTGCATACAAAAAGGTTGTCCTCTGTTAAAGAGTTGATTTCAGGGCCTGTTACTGTGTAGTCTAATAAATGGCACAGAATGCGTTTGGTATGGTACCTACCTAGACTGTTCTTCCAAAACTCACACACGAAACTTCACACAGAAAAGGTCATCAGGAACAGCCGCCTCCACCAGTGAGGATTCCAGGCCTTCAAGTGCCTTTCTGGTGGTCTCAGGTCTCCTCCTCTCAGCATTCCCTAAAAGGAGGCCCAAGAATAAACCTTCTGTGGCTTCTATGGACCTGTTATTTCTCCATGGCTCTTTCACACAATTAGGCCACTTGTGAAAGGTTTTCTCACCTCCTTATTTTTGAGAGGAACTTTGGACCATAAAGCTGTACTGTTGACCCTCAGCTCAGGGGTGAATCCATCAAATGTGGGTGATAGGCAGCATTTGAGGCCAATGGGCCATGCTCCAAAGCAGAATTCTTCCCAGTTACTGGCAGTCTACAGTCACTGTTGCCGATTATTGGGGATTTGTTCATCTTCTGATTTTTTCATTTTCCAGACTACAACAATTCTGCACAGTCCAAAAGATGCACCTTCTTTCCCTTTTCTTCTGAAGCAACAAACCACAAACTCGGTGTTTGCTAAGTCCGTCTATCACATTTGTCATAAGGAATGCTTACATTTCTGCTGTAAGAGCATCTTTCCCAAGTCTTTTGTGTTCCTGCGGCAACACACTGCTGTTATTTTTAATAAAAAGGAGTTGCGTGGCTGAAGTAGGCCACGATGACCGCAACCATCAATGCCCCCTCTTTAAGGCTGCAGATGCCCACTTCCATCTCACGGCTCTGGAAGCTGTTTCTTCTCCTGGTATATCTTCCTGTCCTGTGAAGCCAAGAACATTTCATACTTGGAGCAAAACTGAACACAACCCTGGAAATCTGCTTAGGAGTCTGCAAAATGGGTCCATTCTCTATGGCCTCTGCTTTTGCTTGTTGGAAATGTCTTAATCAGCAGAGTTTCACAAGCTTTGCTTATTTTCTTGCAGCTCTTTGGTTTCATTTCCAAATGGCCACTTACAGTTTTGCCATCTATCACCTGTACAAGTAGCAATTCTCGTCAGCAAGTTTTAGCCACAGCAGGACACCAGCTGAACAGACAGACTGCAACATCCATTTTACACAGTAGCCTCCTCATCTTGGTTTCCAAAGCAGCGAAGATATTACAAAAAACCAGAAGTGTTACATTAAATCGCAGTCTTTGTTCTGCTTATCCACATGGTCCTTTCTTACCTCTTTGAGATCCATTTCCACCTGCCAATTCCTAATTTCATCATACAACCCTGAACAATAATTTGTCTGCTTTTCTGTATTTCTTCCAACTACAAATGGGCACTGTGAGGTTTGTCCTACTCGTAAGGTACTCTGACACCAGCTGATTAAAAAGTGCATGAGAAGTAAATACTGCTATGCTCCATAATCCAGGTCGAGTATCTATTCATGGTAATTTCAACAGTCCCCAAAATAAAGTCCTCAAAATAATCACCAACTTTTAAGAATCTAATGATTCCTCCTCTCTTCTGAGAGAGAAACACAGGTCAGGTGCAGGAACTCAGGTGGAAGTCCAATTAAGTTTTCCTAATACAAATGCTATAAAGTGTATGGACTTTTTCCTTTTTAATAAAACCATTAGATGTGGTGACGCATCTTTGATAAATTGGCTTCAGCTCACGGGACTCTCGCTATACAATGCAGACTTATCTTTACAACAGTATACTTATCTTCAATGTAAACGCAGAGTACCTTCCAGCTCCTTCCCTGAAAATTTCTCTGCCATTTTTTGCTGCTCCCCACTAAAAGATGTGGCACTGAAAATAATTTCAATAAAACTCAGAAAACCACTGTCATGATATACCTCAAAGCCAGGGAGCACTGACCTCCAAACCCACTGTGACCTCCAAGTTTGGTTGTTAGCAGGTCTAGCTGCAACCCAAAAGTCACTAATGTAATGCAGGTAGTATTTGCAGATGACCTGGATATGTTCACATGCAGTAGTATGTGCATGCAGTTTTATCATGCAGAAGAGTACACAGTCAGTCTCAATCCTGATCCCCAGCTACAGTGGAAGATTTTCTTCACAGGAGGTTTGCTATGAGCTAAAAGAATATTTTTCTTTTTTAAATTATTTGGATGGGAGATAACTCTCTCTAGGGCTTCTAAGAAATATCAGCATTTCTAAAGCTAGCCAGGTAAGGTCAAAAACCTGAAAGCACAGCATTAAAACTGAGTTAAGCAATGAATTACAAGAAACCTCTAGAGGATGAGGAGGAAAGGGAAGCAATCTTGGCTCTCAATATAGCCCCATGAAAGAAGCCAACAAACAAGCAATGCTTTCCCTCTAATTCAGGCTCCCTTCTGTAGAGGTACTAACGAGGGTATGGGTCCCACTTAAGAAATTAAATCCTACAAAAAGACTCTAAGCAGCACCCTGGTAGCTTTTCAGCTGGATGACAGAGCGATCTGTTTGGATCTGACCAAAAGTACAGGCAGAATAAAAAATTAAACACACATAGAGATAATAACAGCAACTATTTCACTGACCTTTACACTGTAAGGAATACCTCGTTCTTTCCTTTACAGATTTATGTGGTAAAATTTCTAGCTGACAGCACAGGTCAGTCCAGGAGCTGATAGTGCAGGGTATCCATATGGAGGCGATTTTTCAGTGATGTGCATTAGCCAAATGCTCTTCAGCATGCAGCAATGCCATAGAGAAAGTACTGGAGAGTTACTGGTCTCCCACAATTTTCTAATGATTACTTTTGCCCCCTACCTTTATGACTAAATTCTCTGACTCACAAGATACTGCAGTAGCTCTATCTTAAAAACAAACAAACAAACCCCAACAAAACTAAGCATATTTGTTTGAAATACTCCATGGCCAAACAAGAATCTCATCCTGTTTCACAACAGAGATTTCTAACCCAAAATGAAGACTGTAACTACTTTCAACTTCTCAGAGGAGTCAGTAGAGCCACAAAATATCTGCGACATCTTTGTATTTTCTAGCTCTATAAATGAACCTGGATTACCTGTACTCTGTTTTTTTTCCACACAACTTTTAATCACACACACACACACACACACACAAATCCAGACCAATGATGATTTATTCATCCTCAGCCACCCTGATATCCTGCTCTACTTACAAAGGTCTGACATTTAAACTCAATTTTCTATATTTTTAGATAGAGGACTGCTTCTTCCAGTCATTCTGATAAGCCAGGGACTAGGTCAGACAAACCAGTTCTGTGTGCCTCTACCAAATACTTCTACCATGTCCACGACAACCACTGCACTGAAGACGGCATACGTAATTCCTGATGTAATAACACTGTTATTAGGCATGGTAATTTAGAAAGTTTATATCCAACTCAGCCCCAAAATGTTCTCCCTGTAACTGTACCGGTTTAATTAAAGGTATTATTTTTCCTCACATACGTTCTTACATACATTACAGTTTATACTGCACATCAAACACTCAAAATACCAGAGCTGTCATTTAATTACCCATATCTTGACAAACTACTTTTTAAAATACGTGTCCCACCAAAAATATTTTTCTTTAGCTTGGCACTAGCTGGACTCCATGAACTAGATGTACAACATTCTTTGGCAGATGCTCTGCCCTGAACCCCTTAACATTTTTTTATTTCAATACCCTTACACACCATCAGTTTGCCTTGTTCTAAGACTGACTCAAAAAGTTCAAGTACACCACAACCCCAGGTAAAATCCCCACTCATACCTATCTGATACACAGATGAGTGAGGATGGGCACCACCTTCTGCAGTGGCAGCTGAGGCTGCTTTCTCCCTGCTGCACAGTCTCACCATAAACTCCACAGTAGTCCATGCCTTGGATTTCCAAGTGTAGATTTCACATGCAATAAAAATCCATGATGAACGTTATAAATCAGTACCTCCTGGTATCAAGATACGCTTGCTGTACGTATCCCAGGGCCTCCATCAGTTTCTGCGGGAGGAGTTGCTTTATCCTTGTCTCTAGCTGAACACTGATCAGCTTGTATTGATAGACATCCTTTGCATGTTGAATCCATTGCATATCCTTTATGGAAAAAGCTCATCTTTTTCTTTGACCTTGTTCAGCAGTGTTGACTCGCTTAGGTTAGTTGTTGGACCGTCCCTTTTATACAGCAACCACTTTGGAAACGCTGTTAAACCATCATGTACATTCCCAGCAAACTGGTGGGAAAGTCGCTTTCCTTTCAGAGATCCTGAAGTGTGGAGAATCACTTTGAAAATGAGCTGCCTTATCCAAGCTCTCATTAGTTCATTCCTCATCCAAACAGGTAATTCCCAAGTGACTGGCAGGCCAGTGATTTTCTTCTTTAGACAATCTCCGTGTTTTAACATTCTGCTGCAGGTAATTTCTGCTCCACAAATTCTAAATTAGCCAATATTTCAAAATCTTTTCTTTCAAGTTTGGGGTATCCACGCTACCCAGCTGTTAATTGCTTTTGCAGGATGGAGCTGGTAAATGTTTAGTACAACGGCTCTTAAGAATCTACTCAGGCACTTTCTGTCTTCTGAGCCAAAAGAAATGTTTATTTCCAACTGGATTTCATGACTGCTCTGGATTGTTTCCAGGTTCTCCCAAGAAGCCATTACACATTGTTTTAGATTCCTCCGGGCTTGGTTTTAGAGAATCGTGGTAGCTCTGGTTTCTGTAAAGACTTGACCAACAAAGATGACCAATTTGCAAGACCTCTCTCTGTACTATTACACATTGTTTTAGATTCCTCCGGGCTTGGTTTTAGAGAATCGTGGTAGCTCTGGTTTCTGTAAAGACTTGACCAACAAAGATGACCAATTTGCAAGACCTCTCTCTGTACTAGAGAGCACACACCTTACCTCCGACAACAGCACTGATGAGGGGCTAAGTGGTCGCTGATTTGAAGGGTCTTAAGCACTCCCCACTACGAAATATTTCTCATAGAGTCAAGTGCAGTACCATTTATTTATTTGCTCTACATGACTGCCACTGCTTTCCAACCACAGTGCACAAGGAACTATTGAATCTCCACAACAATTGCCTTGAGCACCCACAAGGAAAACCTCCGAGAGTCCCTCCCAGCTACCCAAAAACCTTCTCCCTCCACTGTGTAACACCACCCTGAAGAGGCAAAAGTATCAAATTCAGCAGTTTCACCACATGATCCTCTGCTGTTGTAGTACTATGAAGTTGATAAGTTGATTCTTCACCAACATAAATCAATGCAGTAACAGTAACTCCTTTTTTTTTTTTTTTTTTTAGAACAGGTAGAATAGAACAGACACTAGGAAAAAAAAAACAATTTTTATTCAGTTGAAAAGAAGTCATTTACTCAATCACATTAACTATGCTAAAAATGATTTTTTTCTGACTACACCAGCAGTTAAATATTTTCAGCACCAATTCAGGACACATTAGTGACATTTATCACAACAGGTCTATTTCTTAATGTAGAAGGACATACTAACTTCAGTAGCTGCTACTGGGAAAGGAGTAAGCAGAAGACTGCCCTTTCTTTCCAAATACTTATCAGCAAGAGTAGCAACTTCTAGAAATAAATAACTGCCAAATTATCTCCCAAATCTTTAAATCGATCTTTTAAAAATAGAGTTAAAATAGATATCTTAATATGCGCTATCATAGATTTTTTATGTGCTGAATACTCCAAAATGCAAGTAGTTGAGCAAGCATCCAGTACATAACTTTTTAAAATAGTTCTTCCCTCCCCACAATATCAACCCCATTTTTTTTTAACTAAGTCATGCTGGTTAGATCCCTATCTCTAGTGACTTCCCAGTAAACACCACGCTGTTTGATATCGCTAGGATATGCTACCATCCTATGAGTGAAAGAAGTCAGTGACCTGGTGAAATACCACCAACTCACATGGTGACAGAAAATTCATCCAGTCATTGGCTCGTTATCTCTGAACATCAAACAAATCCTAAGCTTTAATTTTAAAAAGCTTTTGTGGTCTTCCTCTTGCTGGGCCAGTTCAGAAGGTCATCACTGAAGGCAGAACTGATGAAGGCAAAGAAACCAAAAAGCAGCAGATAGTATTGTCTCTTTGTCCTTTTAAACAAATCAAGTTCGCACAAAACAAAAGGAGACAAGGTTAAAATGAAGTTTATTAGGTTTTTTTTGGTTTTTTTAAGCTTTTTTATATAAAACTGTTTGTGAAACAGCTATTTTATTCCCATGGCAGAGTGACCCCTGAAAGATGCACTAACCCCTTTCTTAAGGCCTTAACAAGAAAAAATTATTTTTGTTGCTGTTGTTCTTTAAACCCAAATGTTTTAAAATTACATAATTTACAAAAAAAACCCAACACCCCAAATAACCATACAGTGTAGGCTGTTACACTGACATTCCCTCTTCCTTCCTTGGGAAAAGCAAAACATAAAATAAAACAAGGGCTAAGTGGATTTTCCTGATCAGTTTGAAGATACATTGACTCCACCAACATTCAGACTTCCCTTCCAGTAACCCAATCTGGCAGGTAAACCATATCTTCCTTTCACCTGCCTTCAAAACCAAAGGCAGCTTCTTGGAATGATTTGGGGGTGCACGTTGTTGCCACAAAGGGCAGATACTCCTTTCCCCCATGTGGTACGGATGTTCCCATCTGAACAAGGTATACGGGATCTAGCAAGCAGCAGCTACCCCTGACTTCATGAGTCTCATGACCCAAGAGTCTTCAGATGTTTTTCAAGCTTCTACTATTAATATAGTGTTTCTCAAACACAATTAACCTCCCTACCCTGCATACACAAGTACTGGCACCCCATCACCTGCAACATCCAAGCCTTCCTCCCACACCCTACAAACAATTTATCATTATTTTATTTGCCTTTTAAAATTTAATTCCTTGGATGTTGTGAGAAAGAAAGCAACAGGAAGGGAGACAAGTCCTGTTTGGAGTACTCCCGCTATTCTTTCCCACAAAATGTTAGGCTCCACGAGCCCTGCTTTGATTTTGGATTTAATATTTACTTTAGCTATGGTTTTCTTTTTAATTTATATGGGGTTTCGTTAATTTTAATCAAAAGCATCAAAAGGGATATAGCGCACCTTTCATTTAAAACAAAGTCTTTCAAGACTAAAAAATAGATCTTTATATATATATATATTTATCCCTCCCTCTTTAATTCCCCCCACCTGTTTCCTTTTTCCCCCTCCCCTTCCCACTGTCACTATGGAGATTGTGTCCATGGAAACAGCTGGTTCAGACTCCTTGGTCAGAATTCTGTGATGTCATCAGTCTTGAGTGTGATGTAAGAATTTATGAAGGAAGTGCTGGCATTGGCAGGCACGTCGAGAGGGGGCATGGCTGCACAGTGGGAGAGATTCCATTCAGTCACGAATGTCCACCGCTTTTTATCTCAACAGCCTAACCTGAAAAACAAAGTGAAACAGTAATATTGGAACGGTTCCTTCCCTCCGTCCGCCAACACGCCCCCCAGGCTTCAGAAAAACCCACTCAGCAGCCTACCACAGCAGTAACACCAAGAGCTCTTTAGTTTTGTGGACTGAAAACGGATGGAAGCACAACGGTGAGTAGTTCATAAAAGCAAATCCATGTGATAAAAAGTATTAGTTTAACAACCAGCAGAAAATTAAATAAGGCCAGTTACGGAGGAGGTCCAGAACAACAGAACGATCTGTGCCACAACAACAGCACAGCACTCTTACAGAACAGCTACCTTCAGCAGCCAGAAAGGAGCTCGTTCACCTCATGTTTGCTCTTCATCTTGACTATCAAAACTGGAAGCAAAGGGCCCAAGCATGTTCAAATGTGATGACAGCTTCTGGGATGCCACGCTGCCCCTCAGGGACTGGACCCAAGTATTTTCATACAGGTCACCAAGCTACCATCTGACAGTAGTTTTCAGTGAATATGTAGCAGACAGTGAAACTGGTATCAAAATTACAGGAGTCCAGCTGCAGGAACTAAATTTGGGAAATGGCTAGATTTCACAAGCTAAAGGTAAAGCTGCAGTTAAACTAACTGGAGGGCAGGTAATATTTCTTTCTGCTGCTTTTTTGTTCTAATTGCCAGATTATGGTGGCAGCAACAGTTCATGGAAGGACCAAGCTTGTGATGTCTTTCAAGACAAATGTGGAAACGTCCCAAGTGCTTGGCATGCTCATTCTCCCTGTCCAGAAATTCTCTGAGGTGAGAAATTGAACTTCAGGAGTTTGCTAAGTTGGTGGAGGCTCAGTTCAAAAGAGAAACTGCAGGCAAAGTTAAAATTTCATTTCTCTAAGCTATGGTTCTCATTCTTAATCTGCACAGCCGAGAAAGCAAAGCCTGAAATAATATATTCCTTTCTTCCCTTCTCCCGTAACACAAGTAAGCCCAGAAGCAATTTGTTTATTTAGTAAGGTTACTTACTTTGATATAACTTGGATAAATCCCTCCCTACCAGCTAGTGAGCTTGGGAAAAGGAAAAAAGCTCACAACATAAGCAACACATATGGAAAGCAGTTAACGGCATTAGAGGTGTGCCTGGGAATGAAGTAACACCCATGTTCAATCATAGCTGGCAATTAAACTCCAGGAACCCTAACTAAGCGCAATACAGAAGTCAGTGCTGTTCTGATTATCAGCACACCAATTAGATTACATCCCAGCAAGCCTATCTCTTGGCTGCAAATACCCCCTCATACAGTGGTATCAGGCTAAGAGGAAAGAAAGGGTCAGGTGAGTACATATGAAAACCAGACGGGTAAGCCATGGAGCTACAGCTAAAGGGAAGGAGGGAGGTTCCTACAGAGTTCAGGCAGCTGACCTTTGTGGTATTCATTACTGTGCAATTGTGAGCCCTCACTGAAGGAGCGTCAAGGCCGTGTTGCTGTCTCTGGCTCCTGTACAACTGCAGCCTGCCCATGCCTGGAATCGGTCCAGAGCATTAGGCACTGGCTCAGGGAGGAAACAGGCTCAACGCAGAGAGTCCTTCCCCACTCCTGGACAAGATCCAGAGCACCAGACTCACTCTCACAGTCACTCTCCAGATCTGGATTTGATCCAAAAATTCTAGAGGCAACTGGCTCAGGGAGAGAGAAGCAACAGAGAGAGAATACACTGACTTGCCTGGATGTTACCCAACATGCAGGATTTTTCTTAACTTGCTGGGCCTAGGAGTGAACCAGGACTAAAACAGCCCAATAATCTAACAGCTGAGTGCCCATTCTATCTTACACTAAGGCCAGCAGAAGGGCAGCTCCTGTACTACCAGGGCTGCTACAGAATTCCTCTAAACCTCTTTAATTACCACAGTAATGCAGCAATATTTTTTTTTTATAATTGGATCTTTTAGATTTGCATCATATTTATTTTGGGATGCAAGGTCAGGTTGAAGAACTCAATTTTTAAGACATTCTCAGCATCAAAAGGGGGAGGCTAAATAGGACCTTCAGATAAGAACTACTTTTGGCAAAAGTGGATTTGGGAAGAAATGATGCCTTAGAGAGATGTCTAGAGCACACAGTGAACATGGTGCAGGGATTCCACAGCCTGCAAGGTCTTAAGCCAGTACACTCCTATGATAATAAAGAGTTAGCACTGGAAAATAATGCAGGAAACAAAGCTGCGTAAAGGTCTCTGGGACGTAGTAATGTTCACCAGCGCCTTGAAGAAACAGCCAAAAAAATCATCACTGAGAAGACTCCTCTAGTGTTAAACAGTTGTAACAGACGCCTTGTCTGTGAGACTATCATCCTGTTTTAACATTATGAATTATATTGCCTTTTACACTTTAAGAAAAAGAGAAAAGCTTAAAAGAATCCCAGTGACCTTTACCACGGAAGGAAAAAGTTACTCAAATAATGGACTTTAAATACTGTTTGCATGGTAACTGTTTTAACAACACTCTAAAGCCAAGAAAGAATGCTGTTAAAAATGGGAAGCAGAGCTAAACCACGTCAGCAGTCAGTCTACAAAGTGTTTACATGAAACACTACCTGTCTTCCACTACTGCACTAAAAAACAGAATTCTCTGATTAATCTCTCATCCTTCACAGAAAACACCATTAAAAGTACTTCACAATTACTTAACTCAAGAAACAGGTAAGATTTTAAGTTAAGGGAAGTGCCTGGGAAGCAAGGGAACAGCAGTGAGGGAAGGGGATTGTTATGATCAGTTCAGAGAACAGACGTGAAAGAGAACTTCACCTGCATGATTGCAAGAAAAAGACAGAGAAGCAACTAGCTTGAGTAGGAAATGCAACTGAGCAGTGAAATGAAGGCAAGAGACCTTCTTGAGCTGCAGTTTATGGGAAAGGGTGCCAACAAGTATTAATTTGAAACCAAACATTTATTTAATTTAGACCTCCCTGTTGCCATTGAATGGTGATGCACTTGGCGGAAATGAAATAATAAATCCCAACCTCATCCCATTGCCTGGGTGCTAACTCCCACCTCTGTGCTACTCCTTCCTTATGCCAGGATATTTGCCCAGCCACACAGTGAACCGGATTAAAAAAACAACCAACTCAGATGCTAATGTGACAAAATGTAGTTTCAGACAAATTGAATTCCCCACCAAGTTCACACATGGCTGTATGAATGCTGGGACTAGACGAAGGAAGAGGCAGGAAGGAAAAGCAGAGAGGGAGTTGGGGCGCGAAAGCACAACTGCCACTTTCCACAGCGCTGCTGACTTATGGCAGCTATAGCCCCCCCTGGACCCAGAGCGAGGGGAGGTGAGGGACCAGAGTAAACATTACAAACTTATGAAATTGTGGCCACTTGTGGATATAGTTCCACCTTCTATCACCCATATCTGTTGCAAAATAGAGAAAAATCCTGGTCTGAAAGGAATGTAATGGTTTCCTGATAAGATTAATTTACTTATCCCTGTGTTTACATTTCCAGAAAACAGGGGAATCAAGAACGCAATAGTCTTGAACTCATGAGTATTATTAATTCCCCTTTACATACCAAATTTAAGATACTTTGATGATTATATTTATTTATATGGAAGCTTACTATTAACTATTCTGAGACTTACGGAAAAAACCCTTCAGATCCTTATGGAAATGATCATGGCAATATGAAAGGAGATTTCTGCCACTGGTTTAGCTGAGAGAGTAATCAAGCAGTTGTAACAGCTAACAAGCTTTGCGTTTCACTGCTAAACAGAAGAACTGCTGCGGAAATACAAAAAAGTGAAGTCACTAGCCTGAACAGAATGGTAGCAGGGAAAAAAAAAAAAAAAGAGTTATTACAAATTTTCTGAACATACACAAGAGCACCTTGATTTCTCCTAGAAACAGGGAAGGCGCTGGAGGTAGGGAGCCACAGAAGGCGGCAGGTGGAAACTGGGAACTATCCCCAACTCACCTGTGCTTGCTTTTATTTCCATTCCCAGGAGTACACTTCCCCCCTCACCCCCGCTCCGACTGCTCTGTGCTGAGGCTGCCTTTCACCATCTTGTTCTGCAAGGAGGGAAGAGAGCAAGGAAGGAGGGGCTGACGAACCAGCAAGCCAAAAGGAGGAGGAAAAAGAAAATGAGGGAGAAAAGGAGGACAAGGGTAGGGAAAGTGGACATACAGAAAGTGAGAGAGAGAAAGAGAAATCAGTATTGGAACCAGACATAGATTTTTCAGACAGAGTTTTCCCTGTGACAAAAGCAGGCAATTCTGCAAAAGTAAAGAGTTTGGGATATGAAAGCCTGGTTAATTTTAAGAAACACAGAATTTAACACAAAAAGATAGAACAAGCTGAAAAACATCACTTAAAATTGCTCCACAGATGGCATAAGACAATCTAAGACTGCAGTGCCACCAAAAAGTAAGGTATCCCATCCCCTTTATATCCTCCTCAGTGCCTTGGCATCCTCATCAGTTCTGTTGCAACAGCGCTTGCTGCGATGCAGACACACAGCTAGTTGGATTTGCGAGCGCAAGCTAACCCTTCAAAAGATGATTAGTTTTCAGACAGTGTTTTCCCTGTGATAAAAGCTGCTATTTTGCAAAAGTAGCACATTCAGGACACGGATGGCTGAAGCATCAATGCTGACAGAAGAAAATGGGAAAGCTCACTGGGGAGCACAGGGAAAGGCAGGACCAGTCCCTCTGGACTTAGCTTGCTTATGTCTGAAGCGTCAAGCGCAGTTAATGAGGCAAGAAGCACCTTTGTTCTCCAGGAGCCACTTATTATGATGAGGTGTATTTACCGATGCGAGGCATGGACTGAAAAAGGGTAAGAAGCACTATACTGGGGGACTTACTCAGTGGTAGCAGATTTATAAAGTTAGTTCTTCCACCCATTAACTACAGAACCCAAGAATGAGGTATTAGACAGCTACTAATTAGCTACTAATGTTGAACTGGTGTTACCTAAAAGCATAGTTTTAAATGGTCTTATCTGAAGTCTTTCTTCCTCTCAATTGCTCGTGTTCATATCATGCAAAAAATTGATGCAATTTGTTCTCCAGTCATTCTAGAGCAATGGTTTTCGACCTTCCTGTTCCTGCCTTGCAACTGGCTGGAACTCCCCTTTCCAGCCACTACAATGGAAGGAGCAGGGTGATCCTATATTCTGCCTTGCAGAAGGATTTGGAACAAACCGGTAGTGATCAGTGAACCACAGGGGAAGGACAGAGTCATAGCCAAGCAAAGAAAACTCTGCTTGACTTCAAACAAATGATTCATGTCTTTACTAAGCAAAAGACAACAAACTTCAGTGTCAAAGAAAGGCTGCTGGTGTTGAATTTCCATTTTTGATGCAACACAGAAAATGATCTGCAGCGGGATAGTTTTGAATAAATTTCAAAATTTTATTGCCTCATGAAGTACCTTTATCAACTTAATTGGCAGTTTTCCCTCTCCCACCCCCCCAGATTACTTTAGAAATCAATGTGGCTGCTCAGTATCTTCTCCAGGAGTTGGATTCTGTAAAATGGCTGTTTCCTTTCACGGTTTGAGCACCATCACCACAAATACTCATATAAAGCAGTAGTGACCCAAGTCAGCTATGAAAAGCTTTAACACTATGTTTGCCTGTAATACTTAAGGCAATGGGCAGCAAAAATAAAACAGCCTTCAAAGACGTAACCTTCATATTCTCTTTAGTCAAGTATTCAAAGTTGGGCAGAGAGTGGCATTTAGGTAGTTGCATTCCACAGTAAGGGGCGCTCATGCTTCCTGGTTTTGTTTGGCAAGATTCGCAGGCTCGTGTAGCATTAACGCATCAATTTAAGCTTGCTGTACATTTTCAATGTTATTACAAATTGTGCAGAATAATTTATTTTCTTTTATGTGATGAAAAGTAGGCCAGTTCTGGGTAACAGCCTGAATGCCCCCAGAATCTTCCAGCACATTTTAAATACATGTGTATAAATACATCATATTGTTGTGGAACATCCAGAAAGGAACACGAGACTAATTCTTGTGTGTTTACAAAAGACAGATTAAAGATAATCTGTGAAGACAAAAGACCACCAGATGTCAGTCTAATTCTAGGCAGAGAAGAGATCTGCAGACAAGGACTAAATGGAGACTAATCCCTGCTAGAAAGCAACACAATTCTTCCCTATTATCATTCACTTTCCAGCATAAACCATCCACACTCTTGCACAATTCCTGTTGTATCCAGCTGGCCACAAGAATAGCCATTTTTCTGGATACTTCTGAGCATTTAAAACTGGTGGACTGGTATCCGCAGCCTCCCAGAGATGTATCCTGCCTTATGGGAGCGGTATTCCCAGCACTGTATCACGTTGCTTATATGTACAAGAGAGTAGGTACCGTCTGCCTTGTCTTCTCTTTCCATACGGACAGAGCAACAACAGTCTGGCTCTTAGCACCACTCTGTTTGCAGGCTCAGGGACACTCAGTTAAGGATGCGAAAACCCTAGCCAGAAGCAGCATGTTGAATCCATCACCAAAACTGAAAATGATGATGTGTCTTCTTAAGAGGCAAAGATCTACAGACCAACTAAACAGATACACTGAAGGCTGAGTGGTAGGACTCAGTCTAGTTACCACCACTAAGCTAAACCAAGGTGTTTCAGGTTCATCACTACATTGGCTCATGACTTAGTCTAAATGTTTCCAACAACTGGCTGACACTTTTCCATGAGCCGTTTTTCTTCCTCCTTGCATCCTCAGTAAATCCAAGGAGAAAAACCACCGTCAGTTTCAACGTAGCACTCAAACAGAAATGGCAAGCAATGTACTGATGATTCTACCACAGAAGACAGGAAATGAAGCTGGACTTTCTAACAAATCATCAAGGATCTAAAGAACAACTGAACAGATAGGGCAAAAAGTTAATTTATCTTCTTAAACTCTCTGTATTCTTCTCAAGTCGGTGTTTGCCCCCAGAATATACCACAAGCACACATCGCAGAATTGTTCATCTAAAAGCATCTCTGACTACAGATGTTATCCAGGTATAAAATTACTAATCCAAAGTTATATACCAGAAGAGGGCAGCAAAAAACAGGTCTAAGCCAGGAGAGGATTCTTACCTTGTGCTTGGGGCACCTCACTGAGAAATTCTCTTCGTTTAGTAAACAATCTAGAGGAGGAGAAGACAGCAATTTATTATTTTTTAAACAAAACCCAACTTGAATAACACACCACATGTGTTAATCTTGCCTCACAGGTATGTATTTTTCATTGAAAGATCTCAATATAGGAGTATTATCTTATTAGCAGGTTCATCCCTTCCACCCCCAAAGTTTCAGCAAATAAAATTACTAAACACTCCAAGTGACAATGCTGCCTGCATTACTAAGCCAAGTCCAAGCATCCCCAGTCTCCCCAATCCTCTATATAGAGTAAGAATCACAACAGCAAGTCTACAAATCCTGTGTCCCAAACCCCTTCAGCTATTCCAGCCTTCCTTGCTACAACACAAGGAAGATGGACGCATTCATCCAATCTGAACAGACCATCCCTGCTTTATACTTCATAGGAAAATCGTTGCCTTTCATCCTTACCCTAAGGCCCTGCCAATATCAGGGGGAGAAGGGGTGTGTGTCTCTAGGTATGGGTGTATATGACAGTTTATTTGCAATCCCAAATCTTGGTGATCAATTTATACTTTGACACTATGTCTGGTAGTCAGGTCACTCATGCTGCTCTTGGATCTGCTTCCATGACTTGTATATGCGAAGCTTCTATGATCTAAGAAATAGTTTAATTAATGATTTAAACCTATTACGGAAAGTGGGGCACCTAGATAGAACTGCTTATTTCGGGACAAATGAAGCAATACTGTAATTTGAAGAGCATTTCTTTAGTGGCACTGCCAGTGTAAGTGTTGCTTCTCCTCCCACCTTTCCTCCCAGACTAAGCCTCTAAGGGGTGCCGAGTCAGCAGCTCCCAGAACTTCAGCACTATGCTCACACCAGGAAAACCACCGGCCAGCTCTCTGCCTTCTATTTGTGCCTTACAGATACCACATTTCACCCTCACAGTCAAGTGACAAAGCAGCACTTTCAATTGCCTCATGCACCAAAGGCAGGCTGACCGAACACTATCACCACCATCAGTAGGATCGAGCACCATCACCACCTCAGTGCAACCAAGAATTCAGCAAGGTGCTTACAACCTCCCATCTGCTCCAACCTAGCCAAACAGCTAGCAAGTAAAGTAGCACAATGGTAAATAAAAACTGCTAATTTAAAATGCTCTTAAGCATGTAGCATAACCAGCGCTACCTGCTGTTTCAATCTGCTGGAAGAGTTTAGCAGACAGCAGGAGACTGCAACTAAAGCTTGAGGGAAAAGCTTTCTAGACACCCAAGCTTTGGCAGAGCATCCCTCTGCTATGAAACGCTTATGTTTCAACATGAATGCTTCTGGCCTGAATCAAAGGCAAACAGCATGCAATAGGCTAAGTTACTCGAGAGATTTTAGCAAAGGGGAGTAAAACCCTTAATCCTGCCACAGATAACCATTTCAAATGCAGTATTGGCAAATAACTGAAAATAAATAAAATGTCTCATTCTAAGGGCAGGAATTGTACATGTAGACTACAGCATGAATTATCACTGCATAATACAGCAATCATCAAAAATATACAGAACAATCATCAAAAACATACACAGTATGTTAGAATGGGATGGAGTTTTCTTCTTTCTTGGAAACCCAAGATTGGTAATGAGTGCACTTCTCTAGCTAGTACATCAGAAAGGAAGGTCGTAAAAGGATCAGGAAGAACTGTCAGAAACCTTGTACCTCATGCCTGATCTGTGCATGAAGCTCAATTTCTTACGAAGGTTGGCATTTTTGTTGCAAATACTAATAGCAGATCCAATTAATAGCAATTTTTTTGTTTCTATTAAGGGACAGCTATGAAAAATTTCATCAGCTCACTGTGGAAAATCAGCTGAATACCAATAAGGCAAAAATTGTTCATCATTACAAAGCTGGCCTGGATTTCAGTTAGCAGTTCCAAGTATTTTATATCACAGATTACAATTCATCATGAAGTCACCAGACACATAGCTATGATCAGCTCATTGTGGCAGAAAAGGGAAAAAGAACCGAGACTCGTCCTTGTTTGTACAGATTTTTCTCCATAAAGTAGTCAGGGAAAACCTAAAACATTTTTAATAGAAGTAATTATTCTTCTGTAAGCTTCACACTTTGTCTTACCCTCTGTGTTCTGCCTGTTACTCATCTTTAACGATACCTGTGAAGACACAGGATTTCTGTTCTCTGAAAATTCGTTTTATTTTGCTGCTAATCTTTTCCTAATTTACAGTAAAAAAATCTTTTGTATGTGGAACTGCCTACGACACATGTTGTGGGGACAAATGTGCTGCAACAATCAGGATCTGACTCCAGGTGGGGAGGAACAAGCAGAGGGAGAGGATACAAAATTTCAGAAAACAAAGATCCTGTTTCCATGGAGACGTCCCTAGGACTAAGTTATCTTGAGACATCAGAGGCTCTTCATAAATTTGGACAGACGAAAGCCAAACACAGACAACGTTAACCACAGTCATTTCCATATAAAAATTACTTAAGTGCCACTACTGATCTTGATTTTTATGCAAATGGCTAAGAGTTCAGCTTTCCTGCACCCTATATTGCCAAAGATTACTTTCTATGAAAGGAGGTTAAAAGGAAGGCTGAATTAGGCTACATAAAAGCATCCATATGTACAAACTGGCAGTTTACGAAGCCACGTGCCTTGCGTAGGAGCCAATTAGCAGCAGCGGTGCAAAACCTGGCTCCTCACCAGGGTGGGATTGGAATCCGACCATCAATGCAGAAGCCAGAGCCCAGGTCACACCGCAGGGCCAGCCTTCAGCACTGCAAGTAACTGCAGCCGTTCTGAGATATTCCACCCTACAGACCTTTACCAAAAAAGTACTGCCTTTCAAATGAGGCACAGTAACTGACAGGGTACTAACTTCTAACCCATACCAATGCAAAGGTAAAAACAAGCTTCAGCTCACAGCGCAACTGCCTAGGAGTACGACACGCATACTTCATCTCAACTAAGGCATGGTCACTTTCAGGGATGCTACAGTAACTCAGTCAAACACCAAGTGTTTATGACTCGACATACGCTAAAAAACACTCTAGCAAGTGTTTTCTGATTTTTTTTTTAAAAGATACAAACTGAGACATATTCCAAAAGCCTGAGAGCCCTTGTGAACGTCAACAAAACTTCTGAGGATTCAGAACAGATCTGTCCCAGATCCTCAATAAAGCAAGGTGGCACCATCCTTCAAAGCAGGGTGGTCAACGTTAAATGAAACTACCACAGAGCTCAAGCTTGAGAAATATCTGTATCTGATTCACTACAGGAAATACAGCAGCACTGCATAACCAATAAAAAGGGTGTATAGGCAGACAGCAGGCTGAGGAAAGCAAAAAGAATGCTGATTTGCTCCTCAAGGAAGCCTACATTTTCTGCTTGGGCACAAATGAAAATCAAGTCCTATTCCATAGAGCTTGCTTATTTCTTTTGTACAGATTTATTGGAAGAGCGGCTATAGATTAAGACAGCTTGATTACACCCACAGATAAAACCAACTGCAAACAAGGTCTTTTAGTGTCATACCATCAGGCTGAAATTTTGAATGCCAAGAATCTACTTCAAGCTGGGCTCTTGTATTTGTTTTGGTTGAAAACTTCAGCTAAAGCAGCCAAACAATTTCCTTACAACTCTTTCATGGAAAAAAGTTATTCTGCCCATATTAAACATCCCAGCAAATTTTCTCTGAAAAGCTCTAACATACCATGATTTTCAGTAGGACCTAAATTTTTGCTAATGCATGCCCTTGCCAGCTTACCACAAAATCAGCAAATATAACTCTTTGAAAGGAGGAATGGGGATTTTAATCTGCACATCCTCAGGAGAGGCTTCTTAGATTTTAGAAACTAGGTCCTTTGAAAATTCCACCAAATACGCTTTGGTTTGGGGGTAAGCAGGTCTTTCCTCTAAATGAACCTCTGGCCTCAGATTTAGACACCAGACCCAAAAAGCACTGAAGCTATCAGGGGACATTTCTAAGGCTCAGGCAGCCTTAAGGAAGAAGGTGACCATTTCAAAACTGCAAAATGGGAACCACTAGTCCAGAAGGTAGCAGAAGGGAAAACATTACTGAAAAGGCAATCTAGAGCTGGAGAAAGAGCAGAGGCTAGCAGGATGAGGAGACCAGTACTAGTAGAAGTTAGGAGCAGGGAGTTAAGGATGAGTGCCAGCAGAAGGCTAAGACTGTATCAGGATTCATTCAGCCAGAAGACTGGAGACTAAGAGCTAGTGGGATAAGACACAGAAAGGTGAAACAGAGAAGATCAAGGGCAATATACAAGAACAAATGGGGATTAGCAGGGTTAAGTGTGACAAGGAGCTAAGTTAGGAGAACGAAACAGGAGTAAGAAGCCCAGAGAGGAAAAGTAGAGCTAGAAGCAAGAAAGGAGGGGAGGAGGTGATGTAAGAGCAGAGAAGAGGAATCCAGAATGACAGCTAGAAAACCAGACAAAGGAAAAGTTAGAAAGGAGTAGGGAGAACTGGGTCTTACAAAGATATTGGAATAAGGAATTTGAGAAGAGGAACCTGAGACCAGCTAGATAAAGAGCCTGTGGCTGCTGTGAAGAGCCAGAGTGGAGAACATATCAGACACATACAGACTGAAGAGGAACAAACAGAAAGGAAAACGTATAAAGAAACAAAGAGAAGTCTTTGTTCTCACTAAATCATACTCTTCCTGGAGTGAAACCAGAGATTCACCAGTTTTACCAACTCCTCTGCTATTATTTAAATATGTTTGTGAAACTCACAGTCCAAGTATCCCATCTCTATGCAGCTCCTCCAATTTATTACTGCCGTATTACTCAAAGGAAGGAAATTAGCTTGGAACAGTGCACTCTGACAGATGGTCAGATGACAACGTGATGTCTCATAACAAAATTAAAAGAAAATGAAGCAAGCATAGCCTTGGAACTTGAACACAAAAAACTACTCTAAAAAAACCTCAAAGGTTGCAAAGTCAAGACAAATGAGAGGAAAAGCCAAATTTAATGTAGCCCACTTCTATATATTATATGGTAGACATATTGTATTACATTTAATATGGACGAAATAGTATGATTATATACTAGTTTTTGTACAGGACACTGCATCTTCTGTGCATGACACAGAACTGCTCTTGCTAATCAGTCATGATTGTTCAGTATATTTGTCATCTGGAGGATCCTACTGCATTTGCTGAAGAGGAGCAGAGTTAATGAGGAAGGTATATCTGAAGAAAAATGACAGTATCTTGATTTTGATACCTGTATTTAGAACATAGAAAATGCTACATACTATATCTAGTAACACAAGAATACCAATTAAGCACCCCAAACTATTGGGAACATTCACTATAATTTATTTTGTTTTTTTCATGGTATTGAAAATACCATGACAATACAAAACAGAAACAAATTAGTAAACACAATATGAACACAAATCTGATGATTCTGTCTCTCAAATGTACTGTAAAAAAAAAAAAAAAAAAAAGTCGTTCATGTTCACGAAACTCTTAGGCATGACAGAGATGAACATCACAGAAAATTTCACAGTTCTACTTTCAGAACCGAGACTGAGTCATATGCAGTGAGTGAAATACAGAATCAGTGAGGACAATGTATGTTCATGAATGAGTACCCTTTCATCCTACAGGCTGAGGTAAGGCCTTATGGAAAAAGATGTCAGTCTTTGGTTAGGCAATTACGAAGATACATTCGTAAGAGACCAAAATTAAACTTAAATGGACACCCTTATTTCTGGCATTTTTTTGAGTGTGTTATTTTTGCAACCTGATTAATATTTAAGAACTTATTTCATGTAAAATCAAGGATTCTCCATCTGTACTGTGGTACTAGGAGTATTTCACTGCAATATTAATTTCATTAAAAACATTTCTATTAGAATAAAATGCGGTGCTCCAATAGGGTGGGATTTCACAGTGAGAGGTGCAATGCAGTAACTCAGAAATCAGCATACCTACCTTCAAAAACAAGCATAAAATAGGCAGTGAAACAAGTGGGCTGCTGTAGAAGTGGGATAACAAACAGGAAGCTTGCAATTATTTGCCAGTCAAGAGTTGTAATCTTGAATCCTTACCTGCTTGTTATCAGACTAAGTTTTGTATGACAGGAGAAGTGAGTTACAAAGGACTGGAAGAGTGGGACCTTATTCATTCTCAGCTGGGATTTTTTTACCCAAGAATAAAGTTTATCTCCATGAAAAACTTTGCCTGTTGTACACAAAATGCCAACTCACAACCCCAGGCTCAGAGCTGGAGATAACACCATCCAAACCATTAGCTTGTCCAGTGATGAAAACTGGACCTACTCAAGAGACTGGCTGAAATGCTTCTAAGGAGGGAGACGGAAGGTTGTGCTGCAAGTGGTACTGATGATTCGACAAACACTTGAAATCATTATTATGACTATCCACAGGAGCGTAACCCTGAAAGAGGAAACACCTTTCTGGTTACGTGCACCCTTTTAACAAAGGGTTTCTATTTTTTGGAGGAGAAGAGTGGTCAGTTCTCATGTTGCAGCCAAATTTCAGTCACAGTAGCTGCATTCCCCAAAATGAGCTTTTTCTGCACTTTCAGGTAGATTCTTCTTCATTACAAGTTCCATCTTGTCCCAACATGTTATTGTACAGGGTTTATTTGATGCCATTTCTCACCATTTTTATTACTGTATCTTCATAGTAGGCGAAAAATTGAGAGGAAATGAATTTGTAGAGTACCTTGGAATTACTTAGTGTCATATGTTTTGAATAAACATGAAATATAGTTAGCATGTCATTTCTTCTTACCTGCATCGATGGCACATGGGTAATGGTATCGGAAGGAGCAGCCTTTGTTGTAGCAGCCTAAGGTGGCTCCTGGTTCCTGGCAATGGGAACATTTCTGAAAGGGAAACCAAGAAATGGCAATGAAGACTGCAATCACCCTTCCAAGTATCTGTATTTTCCTGGGAATTTTATCAACCACATTCCAGAACAAATTTCTTGAGTATCACAATGTTACACTGTATCTTTTCACGAGATACAAGTAAAGGCCTTTTAAATAGGTAACAACATGAGGTCTTTCAAACAACAAACTTTTCAGCTGTGCTAACCAGACAAGAGATACCAAATGTTCAAACCAACTATTCAGAAAGAACTTGAAATACTACTCAAATCCGTTTCACTGGCCCATGTTTCAGTACCTGACAATGACATCAGTGTTAATATTGGAGGAAAAGAGCTTTTTGAATCTATGGCAGTTTTAAAATGAGGATTAGCGTGACAAAGAATGATTTAGAAGACACCGTTAGCGTAAAAGTAATTTGGTTACCTCATTTTCATTATCACTAGCAGTCCAAGAAGATCAAGGCCAAGTTGAACACTTTTTCACAGGTGATCAAAAAAGGTTTATCTGGAGCAGGAGAATATGCCATCAAGGGAAAACACCTCACCATCGCAGAAATGGCACATCTCCAAAAGAAACACTTGCAGTGCTACAAGGATGCTCATACATTTATTTTCAAAGTAGTTAAGACTCATCTGATGACCACATTCAATTTTCATTACTTAAATCCTATTATCTCAAATGGTCAATGATGTATTTAACCATATTATCAGACAGATGTGAATGCAGCAGAATGAAAGCCACTCACTCATTCACTTCATCCTGAATGACTTAAGGAATGACCTAAGGAAGTAGGCCTACAGTGCATCTCATTCAGACAGCAATTTTATTTCTTCAATGTATACAGCAAGTGATTTTCATTATTTTCAAGATTCTGATGAAAGCTGATTTCTGACAGGTTGACATTTTTCCCTTCTAAAAAGAAAACAAGCCACATCTGGCAGAATCCACTGAAGGCTAAGAGACTGCTACTATTTAAAAATTAAAACACAAATAGACTACTGGCAGAAAAAGAAAGGATGACCTACAATAGCTTTGGAGTCATACCTGAGAAACACAGGAATTTTGGTTTTGCTGGTAAACACAACTAACACCACAATAAGGCCTCGTGTAACTATTACAACTCACCTTGAATTCAGGCTATGAGGAGTTGCCTTTGGTCACTGACTGCATACAGAGAGATGATGACATGATCTAAAAACCTCTTTTTCTATTGGAAAAGCTAAAGTCAAACTACATGTGCTCTATTAACATTGTCAGCAAGCTACACCTGTACAGCACACGGAACAGATGTGCTTGAACCAGCAGTGCACCTGGCACTGGACAAAAACGTTTGTTTGTTTGTTTTTTTTACCATACGGGGAAGGCTCATATGCCAAGATAGCTGCATCAGCTAGACCACAGTCCTTCACACCCCTGATTAACATAGATGTTGCAGCAGAGGTCTGCAGAATAAACGTGGCCAAAGATAACAGCCACAGCGAAATTCCTCACTCTGCATAGTGAACGGGGTTTTGATTACAATATTTCAAAAAACACTGAGAATATCCGACACTTATTGCTCTTCCTACTATTCTATGCTATGCAGAGATGACTATAGTTTGTATTTAAATGACTGAATTAAGATGAAAGCAAAACTAGCTCCAGCCATAAACCAGGTGGCCCTCTTCAAATCAAAGCAGATGCAGCTAACAGAAAAGCTTGTGAGACGTCAGTTCTCATGACATCTACAACTGCAGTCTTGAATACTGCCTTCTCTTTTCGGTTATGCCAAAGCATCCTGAGCCTGATCTTCAGCACTCCCTATTAATCGTGTCTATCTTCTAAGCAGTGAATGTGTACCACGACAAACTATTGCAGTATTTATGATGTAAAGAAAGTGTCCTTGAGGCCTAGAAAGAGACACTCAAGCAGCTTATTTTTGCCTATCTGAACATGAATGCTAGTTTCCAAAGTGGGGGAAAAAAAAAAAAATCTAAACCAATATTTAAACGCATACCAAAACATACAGGCTCTAGCCAAACTGCAATGCAATTTACTCTCTCATGGGAGTAAAACCCAGTTTCATGTACAGAAAATGTCTTTTCCTGGCTATGAAGTCAACCCTAGAAGAATATTATGTACCAGCAATAGTCCCAGATTCACCTATGCCAATTATTCACAAAGTGCAGCTTGAGGAGTTCTGAACCAGAGCTCTTTACCTGTATGCTTTATTCTCACTTTTAGATGTGGCTGACTGAGATTAATTATTCTAACAGGACAGAACCCAAATTGAATATTCTTTTTGAACACAGATACGAATTTTTAGTTTTGTTCCTCTGAGGCATTCTGTTCTCCCCACTTTATCTCGTCTTTGAAGTACCATCACATTGTTGCAACAGAAGAGGTCATTCTTCCCTGGAACACTGTGTCCTGTACAGAGCAATCAATAAGAGCATAAGAACTACAGGAGCAGACATTAAACTGCAGCTGTGTAAAATATTTAACACTAAAAACGCATGTCTTAACAGAGTGGGTTGTGTGATACAACCGAAAACAAGATGACCCCTAGCAAAATTTGTGATACTTTTCCAAATGTTGATTTCGTCTTTGAACTTATTCTTTGCAGCATCTAGCGCGGTTCATCTTGATATTCTGAAACTTGCAGCAGAAACACGACAGGCATTTTGAGGAATTTTAAGTGTGCCTGTAGCGTTTGCCTGAGAATGGGTATGGAGTACTTTCAAATCGGTTGTAGTTAGGACTGATTAACAGGAAAAGTGGGTAGTTAAGATGCCAGAGCATGAGCATCAAGCCTTTATTTCCCCTCTTTTTAGTCTGCCAGACCAACCAGATTATTACCAAGGCTACCTGCAGCTACGCCCACAACAGCAATTCCCCAGTGGACTACTATACCATTGACTGCTCAAGGCAGAGATCATCTGCTGCTGCTGGCTCCCCTGCTGCTGAACAAGTCTCCATTCTGGCAGATGCTTCTGCTTTTCACAAGCCACTGACAGTCTAATGGCCCCATTTCTTCTACCTCCTGGGACCCCCGACCATCTGCTTCTTTCAGGGGAAGCTGGGGGAACCACATACGCAATAACTACTCTTCTCTTTTGAGTTCTTCCTTCTTGACGCACCACAGAGTGCCTGAACAAAGCAGACACCCTACAAAGCTGTATGGTTCTAAAACAACTTACGAGTCTATCAATCTTTGAAAAAGACTATCATCATGTAATGCCATGTGGTTTCCAAATATATCCAAAGTGTTTCTATAGAGACAGAATAAAGTGATTAAAAAATTTCAGGATGGTGTCAGTCTTTTGCAAGACATCACTGCTGTGCCTTAAAAGATAAAAAGATGCATAGTTCCTGCTGGTAATTTTTGTGGCTTTGGTTAGGACACTTACATATTTATGTTTCAAAACAAAAAGAAAATAAAAGATGTACAGTACAATTAGAAAACATTCTAAAACCAAAATAAAATCACAGAACTTCATACAAGAAATGTATGAATTGGGCTTAATGACCACTAATCGTTCTTTTTGGTTCATGAGCAAATTTTCACCCAAACTCTACCATCCTGCAGCCATTCACCAGCAGATGGTAGCAGCCTGCTTGTCACTTGTAAAGGAATTATAGCATTCTTAGCCAGGGAAACAGCACTCGAGCTCTCATGGGAAGAGAAATTCCTTTTGCTCAGTAAGCAGCCTGCTTAACCTCCCCTGCTTGAAAGAGCTGAAGGCTGGTACTTGTAGTGTGCTCCCAATGGGAGGTGCCAATGGATAGTAATCATTGCCAGGCATCTAACCAATTCCTGGCTTAAATTAAAAAGAAAAAAAAAGAAGAAAAAAGAAAAAAAAAGAAAAAAAAAGAAAAAAAAGAAAAAAAAAGAAAAAAAAGAAAAAAAAGAAAAAAGAAAAAAAAGAAAAAAGAAAAAAAAGAAAAAAGAAAAAAAAGAAAAAAAGAAAAAAAAACCAAAACAAAACCACACAGCAAAGATTGATTCAGAGGTCCTATCTCCACAATTCATCTCTGGCCACAAGGCACATATATCTCACTTAGAATAGGCTGGAGAGACTGAAAAGTGCCATTTAGAAGAGACACTCCATCCCTTGAACTAAATTATCAATAGTATTAAAGCCAGATACATTGTCTCTACCTCTCCACGCTATTAGCAGCCCATTTCTTCCTCGCTACAGCTCATCATTCTCTGTCTACCAAAATGAAGTAACACCCAACCTGGAACTGTGAACAGTCGGGGGACAGCTATCACAGCAGCAGCAGAGCTGGTCTGATTCATTCAAAATACTAAACCATCCACTAGCTATATTACTTTTGCTTTAAGGGTTATTTTCCTCTGCAATTTGTATTCCTTCATTACTACAAGAGTAAACTCTTCTGAGAGCACACTGCTCTAAATGTAATAAATACGAGTGTGGGATTTGGGTACCTTTTTTGCCTCCCCCAGATTTGTACCCCAAATCCACATAGGTATTATAACATAAACATGTCCTGAGCTACCCACCTTCCTCCTCCCCAACCAAGCACAAGCTTCGGCTTGTGAAAAGAAGTACCCCAAGCTGCCCAAGTAATACACACACCTTGACTTTTCTCTTTGGTTTTGCACTGACAGAGATAATGTCTTTGTCTACGAGTACTGGAATCCCGCAGTGGACAGGGTTTTTCTGGTGGGAGGATGGGAGCTGCCAGACTAGCCCTTCCAACATATTCTGGACAGCAGCAGGAACAGTTGCTTAGAAGCAGAAACTAATTGCTTCTGCCTAACACTAATATAAGGTGTTTTCAGATGATTCCTCCACAATCTTTCTTGTGGAACAATTACCAAAGCAGTTTAAACGAGGACATTCACAACAGATGCAACTGTATCATATTTTCTACTGTCTATAATTCAAACAGTCTTTTCTTGCTGATCGGTTGCTTCTTTCAGTTTGCTCACCTGCGCCCCACACTCAGGCCTCATTCTAACTTCCTCTCTTCCAAGCACCAGTTTTTCCTTTGCTTTGCTTTCTAGGTATCTCCTTGTTTTTCCCCTTCTTGCATACCAGTGTCAAGAATGCATAAACGGAATAAAATGGAAAGCAACAACTAAAGGTTCCTAAAAAAGAAAAGCAAGCAAGAAATGAAATATATGTGGCATTAATTATACAGGTATAAGTCTTCACTTCACGTTATATGCATTTTTCATACTTTCTCCTTCATCTGTTTAAATTATAAGCTTTTAGGAAAATAATTGCTTCTGTATAACTGCGCTGCACAAATGCAGATGTAAGATAATGAGGATTTCAGAGTCAGCTGCAATATTAGGAAGGAGGGCCTTCTGACTATTTCTGATTAAACAGTTGGCAGGCTAGGCAGAGGCTCAGATTTAATATCCAGGCGAAAGGGCAACAGAAGCAGCAGGCAGCCGCATTCTCTTTCCTGGAAAGCGGAATGCAGAGAGACAACTTACTCCAACAAGCTACAAGGAAAACTAAAAAAATATTTGTACTGTTGGTTATAGGAGAAAGGAATAAATGATTTTGTAAGACTGCTGCAAAAAGGGATTGAGATGAAAAAAGAGCAGGGTGGGCAGACATTTTTAGGAAACAGGAGAGGAAAACAGCACTTTGACTCCAATGTGCAGATACTGGTTAATGAAAAAAAAATTGCTTGTGTGACTGGGACTAGAGATAACAACCAGTACTGAAGGATACAGAATTATTAGTTTCCATTTCCTGTCAAACAACTTAAGTTCTCCAAAAACCAGGCATAGAATATCAGAAAAATGAACCCCATAATTAAAAAGATAAAAATCCTTTAAACGTGCATTATTAAAAGATATCTCTTGCCAGTGACGATATACTCCTGCAGCAAGCAAATCAAGTAATAATAAAGGAAAATAGTCACTGAAGTAAAATTGGGCAGCTATCTTCAAGTCAAGAAACTAAGGACAAATTTAGATTCCAAGATTTCAGCAAACAGACAAATCAATGATCTGGAAGATGCTATACTAATAAAGCTGCATTAGGAAACACAGTAAAAAGTCAGAACTGCAGTGCTGCACAAGCTGCTGAAGCACAAAGGGAAGCTGCAGCCCAAAATGGATGGCATGGAAGAAAAAAAAAAAAAACCAAACCCACAACAGAGAAATACAAGAACTGAAAAATATCATTAAAAAGGGAAATCCTATTCAATACATACAAAACTGATTAAAGTACAACAGAAGCACTTGAAATGAAGAACAGAGCATTCTATTTCCCTCAACTCAAAGGAAAAAGAGAAAGTAACAAAACCAGAAATAAATGGTTAGTTTTGATAAGGAACGGTTTGCAGACACTTAAGCTATTCAACTGTACTTATAGAGACTCTCGAAAAGGGGGGTGAACAATAAGGTGTGAAAACCTGTGAAGTTTGTAAAATTATCCAAGGTAATCAGATCTCAAACTGATGGTAGAGCTGCAAACCAGTATCACAATCCTGGATAACTATATGATAAAATGAAGATTAAAATTAATGTTGTTAAGTACAAAGTGATACACATGGAGAAAATATTTTCACCTATGCGTATACATCATGACAGACTCTAAATTAGCTTTTACTACTCATGGGAAGGTATTAGTAGTCATCCTGGACAGAAGCATCATGCAGTCCCTGCAACCACAAAAAAAGACAGCCCAAACGTAAGAAGTTATTAGGAAATCGATAATGAAACCCAAATCTTCATTATATCTATGTTACTCTTGTAGTATCCTGACATCTTTATCAGGTGTGTGGTCCTGGTCACCCTATTAATAAAGGAATACAACAGATCAGAAAAAAAAACCCAAACAGAGAGACCACACAGATAACTAGGAACATAAAAAGCTTCCATATGAGAAAAGACTAAGTATTCTGGAAAAAAGGTAACTGAAGGGGGATTGAGATCTACAGAATCAAATATGGTGTGCATAAGGGAATGATTCTTAGCCGTTTCCAAGAAGGAAGAGCAAGTAACAGGTTTAAATTTAAAATAAATCCGCTTTTTTTCACACAACAAATAATTAAACTATGAAAGTCATTGCCAAAGAATGCTGCACTGGCCAAAAGATAAGCGAGTTCAAAAACAGGTTTGACAAATTCATCAAGGATAGGTAGGTATGCCACTGCTTGTTAAACACAGTGATACGAAAGAGACTACTCTAAAACTTCCAGTTGCTGAATAGAGGGAGAAAATATCCAAGCAGCACTCTGTACATGCCTAGCTTACTACAGGTCTCCGAAGATAACTGCTCCTGGCTGTTGCTGGAGGCAGGACACCACAACAAAACATACTTTTGCACCTGCCTGGAATGGCAGTTCTTTTGTAGACCAAGAGATCTGACTGTGAAATTCCACAATTAACAACAAAAACACCCCATGATCATTAAAAAGAATGTAGGCACCCAGAAATTACACTGTTAGGTTACAAGTTTTTCAGACTCTTTAGTCTTACCTCCATAATAGGAAGGCTAAGCTAAACTGTAACACTATATAAAAGGGTTAAAATTTGATTTAAGCAATAAATTAACGTTCACTATTCCATACAAGGCTAAGTGTTTCATTCACTCGGTGGAGTGATCAAAGGCTTAGATGTGTATGATCATACTCTAGGAGATGAGACTGGTGAAAATCTGAGAAAGTCATAGCGGAGGATGAACCCTCCCCACCTCTCAAACAATGGAAAGAGAAAAAAACACAGATGAAGTAAGAACCAAGCATAACTGAACCAGAATAGAGGTTAGATACTTCAAGAGTAAACCGATGACTGACTAAAACAGATTTAGCAAAATTAACAAAACCCAGTAACTTTAAATGGTAATGAAAAAGCATGTTTAATTTCAAATTAAGCAGGCTAAGTACACACTTTCATAACCATTTCATATTTTAAAAGGAACATTAAAGTAATATGTAGACTACCAAGTCCAAGAAGACAAGAAATGCGTAAATCTTGTTTCCTTTGATGACAAAGAGCCACCCTGAATGAGAGAAACATTTCAGACAACCACTTTTAAGTACAGGGATTTGATTTTGCTAAAGTATGCAAGTCTAGCAGAAAAAATTATAGAGTTTATGTTATCTTGGCTATCATTTGGGGAATTAAACGTGCAACAATAAGTGCAATTTAGTTACAAAAAGGTCTGAAAGATAGAAGAGCAGACTTAAAAGAGGAAAAAGAAATTCGAATTTTCAAGCAGTGATTATGTGATAAGGACATACAGAGTTGTAGGAACAGCACAGTCAGCAAGAGTGAGCATTCACTTCAGCTGGATTTTCTGCCAGTACTAGATTTCTTTCCCAACCATCCTGGGTACTGATTACAGGAAATACCCAAATATATGGTGAATTTCTATTTAGTGCAAGGTCTACCAGGTACAATATAAAACAACAGCATGCAGCTGCCTTAAAACAAAGCAACATCACTGCCGTAAGGGAAGAGGTTTTTGAGAAATTAAATAATTACCAAAAGCTCTCCCCTATAAAGCAATACTTCTGGGTATTAATGACTGGAGTGACATAAAAAAGGAAAAAAACTGACATAAACAAGAAAATGCAATAAACTCAAGGAATTTGTTTTCAAGAGGCAAACTGCAGAAACAATTTTTCTCTAGTCAAAGAAACAAAGGAGATGATGCTTAGTATTTACGAAAAGGCTCAAAGAAAAAAAAAACATCTAGCTCATTAAGGACACAATCACTACGTTATTAGGGGCAGTGGATTCGGCAGAAACAAAACCTTTGTAAAGGCTTAAAAATAAGGAAATGCTTTTGAGCAAGGCAAACTGTAAATTGGAAAGATTTTTACAAGATATTAAATACTTACGCAACTTGGCAGGAAAAAGGGTGCAGCACAAGTCCACCCCTGCCAACAACTCAAAGACTTGTAACCCAATAGAAATAAACCATTTGTCATTATTTCTAATAATCTGTGCAAGTCCTCGTCATAAACCCACTCACACTGTGCAAGATACTTTGGTAATACAGAACAAAGCGTTGGTGGATGCAAAGGGATGAAATAGGAATGGTGAGACTGAGCCAGCAGTGTTGGGCAAAGTCCATCACAGCAGCAGGCTAAGCATATCCAGTTGTTCAGTAGAAATCCCAGACAAGAAGGGCTTTGAAGAAATGGGTGAAGGAAAACAAAGGTAAACGTTCAGGTTTGGAAAGCGAGGCACTTCATTTAGGAAATTATAAAATTAGCCAGGATGCACTGATTGGAAGTAGATCATAAGTTCTTGAAACTGAAAGAAGAAAAAGAAGCAGGATGAAGGCAGATAAAATAATGACAAGTAACTTATGTTTGAGGCATAAGAAAAGAGGAAGATGGCAGACAAATGTGAAAGAAGTAGGTATGTGAAAAGTGATAGTTTAGAAAAAAATTTTTGGCAACAGTATTCCAAATGGACATTTACTCATTAATAAGAACACCAATTCTTAAATTAAGGTCTAAAGAGCTGCTCCTATTGTGCAGTCAAAATACATTCCACTGCAAGTAAGGCTAGGTGAAAAAGGTACAGTGCTCATCTTACTGGAAAATGAACAACTCGTCTCTCCAGAAAAAGGGTAGCAAATAAAAATACTACTCAATACTGTTAAAGAGAGAATGACAAGAAGAAGACAGCTCCTCCAGAAGGCCACTGAAGCAGTGGTTGGCGGCAGAGCTATAGTAAGGAGTCGCAAAGTGCACACAAGTATTCCTGAGGTCACTGCTGGCTGTTGCTACCACCCAGGAAAAGCAGCCAAAGACGAGCAACAACAGCAGGTGAAATGAATCCAAGAGAAGAGGTAAAAGTGCAGTGCTTGCGGAAGGAGAAATGCCTGTAAGTCAATACATCTCTCTCTCTAGTGATAAGCTGTCAAGTAACACATCAGTATTTAAAAAAAAATAATTTTTTTTAAAGATACAAGCTCATGAACTACAGCAATAAATAATGAATCACAGCTGAGGAAAACTAAACAAATTAGTAACACACATTGATGAAAATTACCTCAGATACAGAGGAGGTGCTCTATGTAAAATAACATTTGCTGGCCAAAAATTTGAATGGGTTTAAAGAGGGATCTGTTATTTCACTATTCAATAAGGATCAGGAAAAAAACCACAAACCATAATGATATATGTGCTGCTTAAACTGCCCATTACAATAATAGCTATTTTTCATGAATTCTAAACCGAATTTATTTAAAAATATCTAGGGTCAGTAGGCTTGCCAGAGACACACGACACAGGAAAACTTCATTTGAGCTAGCAGCAGTTTAGAAGCGGCAGCAGATATAAATAGCAGCAGAAGTCCAAGGCCGGATGGCATTCCAGCTGGATATTACAAAGCAGCTGAGATAGTGTCAGTAGTTTCCTTAAAGGACAGACTTAATGTTGTTCTCCTGGGGGAAGAACTTCCTCTGTCTAAGGATTAAGGAACTGTGTGGTTCACCCCAGATCTGGAGGGAAAAAAAGTAATGAAGATCTTTTGGGCTCAGAACACTGCTGAACTGTGGTAAAGGAAATAATATTATCTAACAATTTGGAAGCCACATCTTCAGTTTTTATAAATCTAGATCAGTCTACACTAAGATATAAAGGACTGGTATGAGCCATAGACTACTAGAAATAAGTCACTGCAAGAGCAAAGAGAAATTTCAATCTTTTTTCACCTGAGGCAAAAATTGAAGGATATAGGCATTTTTGGTTTTGATTTATTTGACACAGCCACACCCTATTCTCACTTATTCCTCCACCTTCTGAAAGCACTAGCCCAAAAGCAGAAGTGTAAGTCAGCAGTAAAGCTGTCTTTGTTAGACAGCTTCAGAGACTCAGAACGGAAAATTCTTCTTTTGGCATTATCCTTGAAGCTATTTGTCCAGAAAACTGAATTTATTGGTAACTATTCAAAACTCCTGTTCCCCAGGAACTGCCTCTGCAGATTCCTGCTTAGAGGAATAGTACCATGTGGCATCAGTAAAGAATCCTTATTCTCCCCAGCAACAGTGTGACACTTCAAAGAAGGAATAATTAAATTTAAGTATAGGAGTTAAGACTGCATTAGAACATCAGAAAATAGTTTTATGTACCTATAATGTGGTATTGGAATTTTTCTAATCTAACCTAAACAATTTCCTAAAGTTAACATCTAAAAAAAATTGTTGGTTTCCTGGAAAGCATAGGTTATGCATTGTGTCAACCTTGAAATTTTAGTGATTAAATTTAAACTTGAAGAGTTATTCCCCCAGAAAACACTTAACAATTAAATATAATAATGAATTTACAATGGTACCAGTGCATTCAAGTTAGGATCTTCAGCATTTTAACTTTCTACAAGAAAAGAGAAAGCTAACATCAGATGAACACATAACAAAGCATTTTTATTATCTTCTGTGGACCTGACTCTAAATAATACATGAACAAAATTTAAACTTAACTTCCTCCCATTACATCTATGGAACTGAAACATGCAACCTTGTATCAGCTCCCTAATCTTCCAATTTAATTAAGAACATCTGACAATTTAAGCACATACTGTACTTTTAATTTTCAAAGCACCCTACAAATTTGTCTTAATGGTCACAAAATAAGTGGTTTTAAAGCCTGCTTTACAGAATAATTAACTGAGTTGTCAAAGGCCACAGAGGGAATTTTTGACAGTGCAGGCACAAAGTCTGAAAGGTTCACAGCTCTCAAACCTGAACTCAAGTACAGTGTCATCTCCCTCCCCTCCCCCCCCCCCCCCCCCATGTCCACCCCCCCTTTTACGTTCCTTTTAAGTTTCACATTGAGCAGCAGTGCCCTTTAGAGAAAGTCCTCATTTCAGAAATTCATGCCAGGACACCCTCCTCCTTTTTCCCCTCCCTTAGTAGTAAGTTTTTTATGAAGCTGGACAGTCTCCTTTAACCAACAGTAACTTTCTGAAACTTAGCAAGCATGAGTTCTCAGTAAGAACAAAGGAGTCAAACGTTCAAGAAAAGTTGCAGGTAACAGCACTATAGTGCAAAGTACCAACACCACCACGTATTGTGAAATGATAAACCATGAGAAAAAGACAAACATACAGCTTGAGTTAGAACTAAAGGACCTAAGCATAAATCAAAACAAAACATGCAAGGAGCTAGAAACAGAAAAAATAATAATAAAAAATCATTAGTAAGTGAAGACTGCACAACCGATTTTTAACATCAATCTTTAGTATTTTCTCAAACAGAAGGAAAGCTTAGGACACAGACAACAATTAGCTAGTTGAGATAAGACTTATATATATTTATGCTACAATCGGTTGTGCAACCAGACCTCAGGAAGACATACGCAATCTATTTTTACCACTGGTAGCTCAGGTGCTGACAAGCAGTGCAGCAGCAGTGCACAGAGGCCTGGGCGGGCTTTGCCACTCACCACGGTCTTTGTCTTGAGTAGGGTTGGTATTTTACGCTAAATCCTACACTGCTATGTCTACTTTTACCAACAGCTCAGCAAGTCTGAAGACAACTTAAGTAGATCTACATGATTCAAGTCATGCCTTGAGCAGTGCTAGAATTTCTCAAAAGAAACTGCAGCTATTTGAGTCCTTTTAACTGAAGAGAAATGCCTGCTTTAGGTTACTCTGTCTGGCAAGTTAGGCCAGAGGAGGGGAGGGAGCATACAGTCTCTAGTGGTTCTAGATCATGCAATAATAATAATAATAATAGTAGTAGTAGTCATAATAATAAAAAGGAAAACCCCCTACCTTTTCATATGTCTAGACAACTAGGTGGTTGCACTTGACATCAGTAATAAATGCTGCAAAGCTATATACATTTGAGAACCACCTTAGACAAATTTTCAAATATACCTTTTATTGAATTTACTAGTTTGTGTAATTAGTAATATCACTCTGGAAAAACTTTCTATCCAAAGTTATGGTCTTGACCAGTCCACTCACTTCCAGATCATTTTAAGACATCAGTTTGTACTTGCACAACCTGCTGCCCCCTCCTATCCCTAGCTGGGGCATTTCCCTGTATTGGTATTGACACTAAGAGTCAAGAAAGCCGGTCCAGCCAAAAAATTAGCTGGATAAAAATCAGGGGGGTGAGGGGTGGGGAGAATTTACAGGCCAGATCAGCTACCTGACTTGGTTCAGTCACAGAGCAGTAGTGCTGGCAGAAGGGGAGGTGTGAGGGAGAAGAATAGCTTCTCACAACCCTATCTTAGCCTAGAAATTAGCACCATATTTCATCTTCACAACAGACTCCTCAGTGGAGCAGAAGTGGCTTACAGAGGACACACTTTGCTCTTTTGCACCTTTAACAGCAAAGGAGCCTTGACCTTTTCCTATATTCCTACCTCCCTCCACCCTCATCTTACTACCTCATCTATTTCACTTCCCCCAGCCCTTGCCCTGCACTCATCTTTCCCCTAACTTACCCACCATGGCACAAGGCAATCAAGGACTGCTATCACAGTAAAAAAAAGAGAATTTCATCAAGTTCAGGGAGAGAAAGAGAGAGAAAGAGTTTCAGTTGTGGCAAGGAGTGGGCTAAGACCGTGAAAACCAGCATTACTGTAAGAGCAACTTGGAACTTCAAAGGGCCCTTTGAGGAAGACTATTATTTTTGATAGCTCCCTCCATGAGGGCTAACCCAGAGCCAGTCTCTGTGCCCTATGCCCAGGCTGTGCTGTGTTGGCCATATGCTCCATTTCCCACCCCTATCTCGCTTCCTGGCTCAATGCTGCAGTAGGAATGAGCTGTTGAAGGCAACTAACATCAGAATTCACATCCCCATATTCCCCAAACAACTTTGTGCCCACATCTCCAGCTACATACATTCCCAACATGGCTCAAGCCACTTATGCTCGTCCATAGCTTTAGCAATACAAGACTGCTGTTAAATGCTAATTGCTTACTAATGAAAGCTAATCATCATGCAATTAAACTTTAATCACTAAGCAGCTGGCTGAGATCCAATCCATAACAATGAAGGTTCATTAATAACTTTTTTCCAAAGTGCTCCATCCATGAAGACTATCCTATACTTCACACAGAGTCCAGCTAAGTGTATGAAATTGTTTGAAAAATATTTCCTCTGCCAAGAAAGAAAAACTACCCAGAGCACAACAGTGTAAGAGTAGCACACTTTAGATTAGCTGAAAAGGATGGGTTTAAGATTCAGGGAACTCAAACTCCATTCCTGGCTTCTTCCATAACCTCAGGCAAAATGTGCAGCACAGACAGAACCTCTTCTCTCCAGTTCTTGTCTCTGCAGAGTAACATTCTCCAAGGCAAAAAAACGAGTTTTAATTTTGCTGTAGTTTCTAAAATTATTACATGAATACTCATCATACTTCAGTTTTATTTTTACTCGTCTAAATCTAAGGAAATTAATCTAACCTCTTTCAGAACATATTTCTCTAATTAAAAAAAAAAGATATTGGAGTTATATAACTAGGTTTATAATGAGCAGACAGATGAAAATTTACTCTTGAAAAGAAAAAAGTTTAAAAATTGCTTTCTATATTGTATTTTTAAAAAATCTCACACCACCATCAGTAAGCATCTCAGTTTTGCCTGCACCATTCCTACCCCAGCCTGGCTACTGCACAAAACACTATGCTTATATAGCTTTTTATGAACCTGGTTTGCATCGCAGTGTTTGAAGAGCTTTCCTTTATTATGAATGGTAGAACATTAGTATAGCTGAAGTGTTGTTTTTGCTTATTCAGTGATCAAAGGATTCAGGCTAACGTTTATTTTAAAAATAAAACAGAGACTGTAAATTTTTTTATTTAAAAAGTCTTACAAATGATAGAACATAATTCTAATAATCCATACAATATTATATAACAGAAAGTTATGAATTCCTACCTCCATAAATTAAGCTCTTATCAAACTGAACACACAAAGAGAGATTAAGAAGAAATATTTTTTCAAAATCAGGGAAAATATTTTTTTAAGGTTTGCATTTTTCCCTAGTTGTAATCAAATACAGGGCTTTTTAAACACAGAGGCATGGAGCAGAATAGACTTCTGAAGTTCCTGAATGCCCTTCACCACTTATTTGGTAGTAACATTTTTCTAATGAAGTTAAGGGGATACAGATCAAATGACTAGCATCTGGAATTAGTCCAAGTTAAAAAAAATGAGTTCAGTTTAAGTTAACAAAACACAAACAGCACAACAACTCTCATCCCCTATTTTGGGGAATCTTAACAACCTTTCTGCCAGCACAGCTTAAAAAGATTCAGGCTAAAATGATACATAAATGGATTGTATTCACTTGCTATGAGAATTTAGCAAGAGTTTGGCATCTCTACACTAACAGGCAACTTAAATCTTACAAAAAAGGATTGTGTGAGCTTGTGGATAGCCAGACAAAAAGCTCTAAAGCTTTGTTTAGAAATCTCCTGCACAGAGAAGGCCCCCTTGACATTTGGAAGAGCTTCTTAGAAATTAAAGTTACTTAAATGTATTTTTAAATGAAAACTGTACATAGATTTTGAGGATCCCTGATGCTTTATGGAAAGGCCACAACTGTGGCATGAGTAAGCTCCTTTATACATACAAGTTGCCTTCCAGTGCTCCTGGCTACAACTAATGCAAGTGGTTAAACATTTTGTTCTTTCCCAACACTCTATTGTCAGTAAATCTGTTTTCCGCTTTCCTCACTCCACACGGTAGACAAACAGTAAAATATAAAACCACACGCAAGCGCTGACGTAATGCCCATACTTTGGGATAAACTAACGGCAAAGGAGTCTGCTAGTAAAGATGCACAGAAATTAATTCCCTGCCTACACTTCATCTTCTCTCTGCCCCCATACAAAAGGCTGACGCTGGAAAAAGTCTTTCCTCTTTTCCCAATATCATATTTAATGTTTAAGACCTCAACTAAACTGTACTTCCTGCCATCTACAATCCATGATCATCAACATGCTGCACCAGTTTTACCTGATTTCTACTCACAATAAAGCCAAGGAAAGCCAGCTTCATTTCACAAATGTAATTAATGGCTTCCAATCACACAAGATATTGAAATATATGCATCAGAAATGTAGGTGTGGATTCTGTCTGCTCACCTCTTCGGCATCTGAGGCTTGTTGATAGCAATATACAGAACTGCTGTAAGCTACAAAGTGCTGTAGCACTAGCCATTCATGCTTCTAGGTCCCTACCAGAGGAAAGCAATGAACTGAGATACAACAGGGGCTCCTAGCAGGTTCTCATCTCTGTGGCAGCACACTCTTACAGACCAGGAGTCACGACAGCACAGAGAGTTTCAGTAGCACAGCAGATGACAACGCCTTTCTAACAAAACCAAATCTGAAGTTCATTATTCAGCCTGTCTTTCAGAATTTCTTCTCCACCCAAAATTTCATGCTTACTTATTTTTGTAACACTGCAGAAGAATACTAAAGATGCTGCAATTTCCCAAGCAATGAAAATGAATATTAAATTAATTGTACTAAGGACGGTCTTCAAGAAAGAGCAAGCACGTTTCCGGCTCAGGCAACTAGGTGTTTGGACACAGTCCATCAATGAAAACCAAGAAATCAACCACTCTAAGGGTAACTGTGGAAGATGCCTCGACACTCTGTGGCACTCCTCACTTGAGGGGTTAAAGCATACTAAAAGCTGTTGCCAGAGATAAAAATAAGCAATGTTCTCAATACACCCCTTTTTTTCAACCACTGCTAACAGGCAGGTTTTAAATTCGTTACTGGTTTCCCTTTCCCCACAGTGAAAAATTAACAAGCTCCAGTGTCACTTCTTCCTACTCTGGAAATTTCTCCCTACTGTTACAGGTCTGGGTGTAAGAAACACAGGTTTTCCCTTCCTGTGCTTGTCAGGCTTATGGTCTTGAAGCAGCAGATTGTTATTTCAGCTGAACCCTGACCTGATGCAGAACTTCACTTGAGGGGCTTTTTTTTTTTTTTTTGGCAGGGGGAGGGCAGGTGGGTATGGGAGGAGTCAGGTTCTGCACATTTTTCTTCTTTAAAAAGAAGGATAATGAGTAAAAGGTCAGCATTTATCTCCCAACACTTAGAAAGAGTAGCACCATGGGCCTAAACCACTTTCAAGCAGTGGTGTCACCTGGGCACAATTTTGTGTTACAGCTAACTTGATCTAATGGTTATAATTACCAGTGGAAAGGGCCCTCCCCTGTCAGATGCAGCAAACACAGTTCAGAGAGTAAGTGGTTTCAGATGGCTAACCTGGCACAAAGATCCCCCCACTCCAAGCTAGTTTTCTGATTGATTAGCTAGCTAAAAATCAATGCACTTCGCAAATGCACAGTTGGTAGATCTAGCACAAGAGAAACAGTGGGAGCAAGCAGCTTGCAAAGAGGATGAAGTAGGATCACTCCTCTTGACAGCAACTCACTCCCAGCATGGCTTAGGGATAACAAAGCACACCTATGCCAAAGGAGACATTCAGAATAAAGTGACGCCTTTAGGCTCATGGTGCTACACTACTCAAGTTTCTGGGGCTAGAAGCTATTTTGCTTTGTTTTCCCAGAGGTGGCTAACCTTCCACCAATATTCTCAGTTCATACTGATTCCTTAGCTTAGGCATTTGATTAGCCACACAGTCAGGAACCTTTTAAAAGCAATTACTTATAGAGTGTGGGAGCATTTTTGTTAGGCTTTGACTACCCCAATCTGAGAATATAAGTAGCTTAATTCCTAGTGATCCCTCTAGGCACCTTTCTTTACCCAATTTACCGCTAGGCTCCAGAATGGTAGAGGTAAACAAAAGAAAACGGTTCTATGAAAGCAACAGAGTAAACAAAATATTATAGATAGGCAATCCTTACTTCTTCTATGGTACAGATTTCCACAGATAAGATACTGTGGGAGATCAACTATAAGGAGTCTTAAGTGGTCAAGAAAAACTTCTCTGTGTCAAACCAGAAGTTGCTCACCATGAAATCTGGATAGTATGTGTAAACCTAACTCCAGTCCTACCAACTAACACAGGCACACTCAACATGAGCCAGAAGGCTGCCACTGCCCAACAGTAATCAAAAATTCAAATATCTGAGTATAAATTTGCGAAGAAGAGAGAGACATGCATTTAGGTTCCGAACTTCTATAAGCCCATATGTGGTTTTTAAGAACTTTCTCCGAAGTCAGTCTGACCTTCTGAACAGGCTTGTTAACAGTCCTAAAGCAGGTAGATTTCTCCTCTTCAGGTAAGTAGCAGGCTTTGAAAGATAATCCATGGAGAGTTGGACAGACAAAATTCCAGACTGGTGACAGAAAACCCAGAATCTCCTTCCATTATACGGTAGATCATGGGCAGATTTTACCCTTCACCGCTTGTTACTCTGAAGTTCTCCTGACTGAAACCCAAGATGATCCTTGTAATCAGAAGCAACATAGGAAACAGGTTCGAAGGACTTCTTTCCATGTATGAGGATTAAAATATTTCTCAAGCTGGGAACGAAGCAGAGATTGATGAGAAAAGCATTAAATTCTTTAGACCTTTTAAAAGAGATCTTTAAAAGGGGGATAAACTAGTTTTCCTTTCACAGAGTACTGTCAGCAGAAACAAGAGCTACATTTACCTTCAGCAAGGTCAATTCTAACAAGGGGAGGGGGAGAGAAGAAAACAAAACAAAAGCAAACCCAGAAGTAATACCTGTGCTAGGCCAGAGCCTCTTGTCTTGGAAAAAAAGGTGTTTTATAAAAAAATTCTAAGAAACAGCATACTACCTCCTAGTGAACAGCTTTTTAGAAAACAATAGTAGAACTATCTTCTCGGATTCTGCAACTCAACCTAACACAAAGAATGTTCTCTGCATTGTTCTGCTCTTCACTTACAGCCTCCTAAATTTAATACTGAGAATAAAGACCATCAGTTCTTTCGAACACTAAGTCTGCTGACAACTACCAAAGTGACTCCATAATTTTGCCAGTTTCAAAGGTAACCAAGATTTCATCTTGCATGAAAATGAGTTTCTCATGAACAGGAAAACAATGAGAAGATAAACAAGGTAGGGAACTGTTTCCTTAAAGGTATTTATAGCAAACTGCATGCAAGTGTTAGTTTTCCAAAACTATAAATGCAAAGAAATGGTTGACATGACTGTAAGAAGAGAGACCAAAAAATTTCCAAAGGAAGAATATGGATATATTTTCAAACCTGCTGCAGGAATACCTGCTCTAAGATTCTTAGCATCATAAGGCAAGTATCTTATCTCAAATCACTTGTAATCTGCTTTACCTAGTCCAAAACTGGGTGTCTGGCCACCTTCAATATTTGAAAACAAGCATTTTATAGGCAACAGAATCATCCAGCACTAGGCAGATGGCATTTTTTCAGTTCAAGATTTTGTTAGCCTTGGAACCAAGAATGTCTAACTGGAAGAAGGGCAGTTAGCACTCTTACTATGGTTTAACAATCAGCCTAACAGAGAAAGACAGACTACTTAGCAGGTAGCTCCATCTGCTGGGATATCTAATTTGAACCTCAAAATAAGGAGAAGGATTAAGCCATTCTGCATCTGAAGCAGCCGAATTAATCTGATTAACTATTCACATTCTCAGAACCCAGAAGCCTTCCAGAATGGCCAGAGTAAAAGGAACACCTTTTTGCCTGTGACAAGGGCAGATTCTAGCACTCTGGAAGCCAGCTGGATAAGAGGATACATTTACACCATTTTCTCTCTAGGGTGAAATCAGATTTTAAGGAAAAGCTCAAAGCTCAGGAGAATCACTTCACAGTTTGATAAACCTTTTTAAGATAATACCTCTCATCTCAAATTCTTCTAGAGCCTCTGGTGCAAGTCAATCTCTGAGCAATCTCACATATATTCTAAGCCTTCCTTGAGATGGACTATGGGGCTGTTCTAAAAAACCACTGCAGTAAGACACAGACATTTATTCATATAATATTCAATAATATTCATTAATTCATTAATATTCAATAATAGTCATATATAGCCTCCCACATTGTCTCTGCTACTCCTTCCTCCTCAGGGCGAGGACTCCTCACTCACTCTTCCCCTGTTCCAGCGTGGGGTCCCTCCCACGGGAGACAGTCCTCCACAAACTTCTCCAGCATGGGTCCTTCCCACAGGCTGCAGTCCTTCACAAATTGCTCCAGCATGGAACCTTTCCACAGGCTGCAGTCCTTCAGGCACAGGCTGCTCCAGTGCAGGCTTTCCCATGGAGTCATGGCCATCTTGGGGGGCATCCCCCTGCTCCTGCGTGGGCTCCTCCCCAGGCTGCAGGTGGGCATCTGCTCCCCTGCTCCCCTCCATGGGCTGCAGGGGCATCCCTTCCTCCGCCTCCTCCTCTGCTCCTCCTCCACCAACCTCAGTATCTGCAGAGGTGTTCATCTCACATTCCAATCCCACTACTCACTACAGGTTTCCCTTCTGAAATCTGTTCTCCCAAGGTGCTACCACCGTTGCTGAGGGGCTCAGCCTGGGCCAGAGGCGGGTCCAGCTTGGAGCCCGGGGAGCTTCGAGGAGCTTCTCACAGGAGCTGGCCCTGCGGCCCCTCACCCACTACCAAAACCTGGCCACACAAACCCAAAACAATGCTGCATAAGCAACATCAATAGAGCCAGATCTCTGAAGAAAATATTTCAACTCAATGGTACGGATACAGTCTAAATTTGGTGCGCATTTGCCCTTTGTGGGTATTACAAACAGTTTACATAGATTTTGAATTATGGCAGTATTTCATCTGCACAGAATGCATTACATGAATTATTCACTTCCAGGCTCATGACCCTTCATATGCCATAAACGAATGTCTTTCCTTACCCTAGACCAAATCTAAGACCTAGATTCCTGTATGCTTGTACACACATCCATCTACTCTCTCCTGCTACCAAGCAGCTTCATGGTTTGCACGTCTGCTTTTCCAGGACACTAACACTGATGAACTACATGTCGGAGGGAACAAAAAGAAAATGCACTTGCCAAGGAAGGGAGAGGTAAAGAAAGAGCATACACAATAAGCACAGAAAATCAGCTGTCTTGAGCCAGAAGGCTATCCTCAGGCAGCGGGGCAAAAGAGTCTAGTTCAACAGCCCTTCCGCTGCCTGGGGATGGCTTCTGTCAGGTACACCTCTGAATACCCTGGCTACCACCTTTGTGTTGCACATAACCATCTCCTAACTGAAGCGGGGAGGATATACTGCTTCCAGAGAAGAATACAGCACTACAATTTGCTACAATAGGATAAAAAGGTTAAGGAAAAAATAATCCTAGGAGAAAACCTATTCCATTATTTGTGACAGAGGTGAAAGAGAAAGATGGATTGCTCTGTGGACATAATGCAGAAGAGCCCAGCATTCAGCTAGGACACCTGTTACTGTGTTTGTTGTATAAGACATAACAAAACAAAGCACACACAGGAAAATGGTCCCTGTCCCTGAAAATTCAGTCTTATAACTAGATTAAAAATGGACCCAAACAGAACAGTGGAGAGCACTGAAAGGCTACATATTACTTCTCATACACAGAAAGTAAGCAGTATTTCTTACAGCCTTAAGTAGGAAGAATGAGGAAGAAATAGTTTTAAAATCAAACTAGGAGATTGTGAATCTGAGTGACAAGAAAATCAGAACAAGATGGCAGACAATGGATTAAGGATGATGTAAATTAAAAGCCACGTTTTGAAGTGAGAGCCTGAGAAGTCACCATGAATTCAGGAACATTTTTTAAGTTTGTGGCAGAAGAACATGGCTCTAGAGCAAAAAGGAAGCTCTACAAGACTCTGGAAAAAAGTGACCAGATTACCAAAAGATATATACCCAAAGGCATGGTATTGCAGGATAAAGGGGAAGCACAAGCAGAACTTCAGTGAACCCCCCACAAAAAGTTGGGAGTAATGAACAACAGCCCCTGCCAAAATAGTGGAAAGCAAGGAAGTAATCAAAAGAGGACACAGATGGGAGACAAAGGTGGAATAACACTTCAAGAGCAGCACAGCTGACAGTGACAAATGTAGCTGACAGGGAAAGGAAAATGAAGTACTGGATCTGAACCTTAGCTAGGAAGAGATCACCGTAAACACTGATTACAATTGTAGTAGAGCACAATCGAAGCTGCAGTGGAGGACAAGAGCCCCAGACAATGCACTCAAAGAATTTTGAGATGAAAAAAGGGAAAGGAAATTAAGAGGTAGTTGCAAGGCAAGAGAGGCCACAGGCATTTTGTACCCTTCTTTTTCAAAAAAAAAAAAAAAAAAAAAAAAAAAAAAGGGAAACACTTGTGTCTACAGGTACTATGAGCGAAAAGAAAAGCTAGGAGTTGAGCAAGTGATTAAAGGAAAGAGGTAGAGAGAAAGGACACAAGATTCAAGGGAGATAAGGAGATGTTCCTGTACAGTGCCATAAGGGCAGATTAAAGGGTTCGGAAGAGAAGAAAAAAAAAATAAATTCCATTTGTGACAAGGAGATGATCATAACGGTTGGAAGAAAGTGACAAAGGGTAGGCCAAAGTGTATTGTCAGAAAGTCATTAAGATCCCATGCAAAGAAAGAACTAGATGTCAAACAACATGCAAAACCCATATAAAAATGTTGTGGATAATGGGCCAGTAGTATTTGTCAAGCTTGATTAGAGCCTATCAGTGTAGCCCATTTCTGCCGGGCATACGCCCTCTGCAGGTACAGGAACACAAAAAGGATTGCTGGAGGACAACTCGACAACTTGCAGAGAAGGCATTTGCTATTGGGAGAACAAGGATCATAAATGAAAGACACACCCTGAAAACAGGAAAAAGGGAAAATCAGGCTGGAGCAATCCAAATTCAAAATACCAGTGAACTACAAGACATATGAAAGCACAGCCACATTGCAAGTAGAATCCAAACAGTGGTGGAGATCCTGAAAGAAACCTTGCAATTATCAGAGATAAGAAATTCAGCAGTTGCATCAGAACAAGCATGCAGGCACAGCTCAATGAAAACCAAATGAAATTTATTGACTTTGTTTAATGAGAGGCTAGAAACAAGAATGGAGGCCAAATCAAGTTAGGGCAAAGCAGCATGTAATTACTGTCAAAGAACAGCGAGTGAAAGTGCAGAACAAGCCAGGAATCAAACCTGAAGAGAAAAAGCTCATGGGGAGGAAACGAGCATGTTCTATGTAACAATACAGAGCAAAGAGAAGATAAAAACTGGATCCCCACACTGTTTAGAAAAGCAATAATCTGAAGACAACAGGAAAAAGTAGTCTAGTGCCTCTTCTTCCATGGTCCGGCCCAGGACAGAAGGCATAATGCAAAAGGTAACCATAAATAAAGGGATGCAGCATACTGATGATGGCAAAGCGAGCATCATACTGCGGTTTTAGTGTTGGCTTCTGTCTAAGAAAATCAAGAATAGCAGCTGTCTCCATCCACAACCAGGTGGTTGTAAATAGTTCTCCCTTTGTCCCTGCTTTAATTCTACGTATTTCTTCTCACTTGTATACTCACGCTTTGGAGAAAGTCAATTATCCGTATGATTTGTGGTATAATTCGTACTGAATTCATCAATACTAAAACCCACTCACGTTTCACTTAAAGCTTACAGACCTCTGCGTGATTCTACTCTATCCACCTTCTTTTGTAAGCACTGCAAATTCTCCTACAGTTGTGTAATAGGTATTACAGTCGCAGATTAACTTAGGTTGGAAGGGACCCCTGCTGAAAGCAGAGCCAACTTTGAAGCTAGATCCAACTTCAGAGGTAAAGTGGGTTGCTTAGGGCCTTGCCCTGTCACATTTGTGCATCTCCGAGAACAGATATTCTACAGCTTCTCTGTCATTCCCCCTCCCTCAATCCATTGTTTCACCACCCTCACCGAAATTTTTTTGCCTAATATTTAACTGGAATTTTCTTTGTTGCAATTTGTCTCTGCTGCCACTTGTCCTTTCACTGTATGACTCCGAGAAGAGCTCTAGAGAATATTAAATATCTAACAGGATAGAATAAGGAGAAAAAAAGATCATTGTAGTCATGAGAAAGCCTTTGGACATCCAGAACTTTTAGTAGGTAATGAGCACCCAGCTTTTGGATGCCTGAAAAATCTGTCTGATCAGGTGTGGCAGAGATCTAAACGAGGTCATCAAAAGGACATCACTAGAGATTTACTTAAGATGAAAGATGATCGCTTAAGACATGAGAGAGGAACAAGGAAAAATGGTATTCCAAATGGTATATATATTGCAAATGAAAACAAATAATTTTGTATAGCAATGTTAGGTACTCACCATCTCTCTTGCAATCTCCACAGCTTCCTGCAGCCCATAGAGCCTGCCACAGACCAGGTAGATCCCATTGGCCCAGAGAATACAACCCTCATGGACCCAAAATTCATTGCTGTCAAGAGGTAGTTCAGGAATTTGTAACTCCAGCTCAGTGCCACCTTCTGAAGTGGGCATAGAGGGTTTTGAGTCCAAAGGAGTCTTTTCACCACCACTGCCACCATCAGTGGTTGCTTTTTTACAAGAAGCTCCCCTTGAAAGTGACCTAGAGGCTCCACTACAGTCCTCAGAGCGGTGCCGCCTCTTAAAGCGGGGATGAGCAGCTAGGCTTCTTTGTTCCTTCTGTTGTTGCTGTTCCTCCTCCTCTTCTGTATCCGTCTTGGAACCATTAGAAGCACTTTTGTGCCGTACCTTGACCTTGCTCTGCATTTCTGTGGCCCTCTTTGGAGGTGGGTTCTTGGGCAAGGTAGCTGCATAATCCTGGGGGTAGAAAGGACCAAAGAGGTCACCCATGTTACGATAGCTGGCCCATTTGCCACACAGGCAGCAAACCAGATGCCCTAAGACAGAAGACTCTGTTACTACAGGGCCCTGCAGCATGAAAGTTGAGGTGGGCAGCACTTTGCTCTCCGCATTGCTAGGAGGGGGTGTTGAAGACCTTTGCCCTTTCCGACCCCTCACCAATTTGTTCTGCTCCTCTTCCTCCGCATTAATGATTGTGCACACAGCGCCTAATTCACACTTGTTTACCACATGAATATAAGGGAAAAAGGACTTATTCTTGGAGTCAGTTTTATCTACAGGCTGGGTAGCATATTTAAGCTTGATCTCTGGTTCTTGAGGCTCCACAATTGGAGCAGCCCGTCTAGGCTTCCGCTTCCGTGGCTGTGCTGCAGGTTTTCGCCTCTCCCTCCTTTGCCTCTTCGGCTTTGGCTCACCACCACCTACCCCTTCTGAAGACTGGGAAGGTACTGGTGGGGGTGGCGGTGGTGGTGGCAGTTGCTGCTGCTGCTTCTTCTGCTTGTTCACGCTCCCAATTGGCCTCCCCTTTTTCTTTCCAGAGGGAAAATATCCCTTTGGAGGGAAACCATCTGGCTTGGGTGAAATGTTTGTCACATCTCCATCTTTTTCCTCAGACTTTGGGTTTGGTTCAGAAGTAAACACACTAGAAGAGGAAATTGTTTTTGGGTCGGAAAAGGTCAGAGTTCCAGCTCCGCTTACAGATCCATCAGACCTTCCCTGACCACCTGACTTCTGAGAAGGTAGCGGTACTGCACTGGATCCTGCTCCTTCTTTACCAACACTGGCAGTTTCAGGGACCTCTTTCTTGGTTTTATCATCCTCACTGCTTTGCCACTCTTCTGAAGATCTTGGAAGAGTTATTTCACCAGTTGTATCCTGGCTTGCTGTCCCCACTTGATCTGACATCTCTGCTTTTCTCTTTTCAGTCTCTGGTCCATGTCCAGCCACATTTCCTCCTTCAGATCCACTCTTAAGAGACAGGATGTCATCAAGAGTGACAGTATCTGCACCAGTTTCAGCACTGTTGGTAGAAACACTTCTCCTAATATTGGGAGATGTAATTTTTTGAACAATAGCTTCCAGTTTTAATCCTCGCCCCTTTCTGGGGGGCAATATTTTGGTCTTAGCCGGGCTTGTGAGGGAAACAGCAGGGCAATTCCTATTGTCAGGACTTGGCAGGTCCTTGAAGGAATCTCCCTTTGCAACTGACTTGCCAACATCTTGGCTTTGAGATGAATGGGCATAGGAGTTGTAGGTTTTATCAGCTCCTTCTTTTGCTGAAGTCATCAGTCGCCCTTTATCTTCACTGCCACTGTTCTTCATATCCTGTGGCTGTCTTTTGGTAGGGATAGGCGAGATGAAAGAACGGACTCTCCTCCTCATAATTAATGGATTTTGAGGAGACTGGTCTTCCTGGCCAGGGAGCCTGAGCATGGCATTACTAGGCTTGGGCAAATCTGTAGATTCCTCTCGTCGATGCCCATCGCTTTCTTGAGGGCAAAATCTTTTTTGGTTGGCTGCTCCAAGAGGGCCACTGCTTTTGGCAGGAGAAGTTTGCCGAGACAGGTCCCATCCAGATTCATGATGCTGCAACTTCTGGTTGCCGTGTTTCAGTTCAGTGCATTTGCTCTGAGTACTGTCACTCCCCATAACACAGCGCCCAGCTTCCTGGCTTCCAGTATCATGATAAGAGCCACCTTGAAGGTACATCATTCCATCCTTATCATTTTTTAAGGGACTCCTTACTCTTTCCAGAAATTGCTGTTGTCTTGGGCTCTTCCTTGCTCCCTCCTGCCTGTGCTGAGCTGCAGCAATCACACCTTGAGCCGCGCTGCTTGCCCAATCTTTGTATTCTTCTTGCTGTTGTTGGTATATCTGTCTCTTGTAATGATACTGGGAATTTAAACTCTGGTTAGGGTCACCAAAAGCATGAGGCCTAGCATTTGTGTGATATGCTGAAGCCAAAGATGGGCCTTCTGAATTCTGAGGGTAAGCAGAATGCAAGGAACCCCTGTTAACTCTTTCAGATAGTGTCATGTGTGGGTTCATGTGATGCAGATCTGTCCCTGGGCCTCTGCTTCTGCCTGGTGACATTTTCAGCTTATCAGCAAGATCCTGAAATTGAGAAGGTGATTTACCCCTGCTGCTTCCAGTTCTGCCAGGTGCTCGTCTCATCTGCATTGATCTGCTGTCCTGCTGGGGAATGTAGTCTGGAGCAGCATCGGAGACTGCAGCTCCAGGGCTAGCATTGCCTCGGAAAGATTCATGCTTGATGCCAGCAGGATGACAATGGTCTCCTGTTTTTTTATTATTGAGACTAGCTGAGCTCTTCGATTGTTCAAAATCTTCTTCTTTTATTTGCCCACTGTGAGCTTTCATCTTTGTTTCCATGGATACTAAACCACCAGGGAGTATTACTGACTGGCTCAAGCCAGGGGCAAGACGTTCACTCCTTCCACTTCTGGCCTCAGGACCCATGTGCCCCATTGGGTGAGGGCCAGGATCTCTGACAAGTTGCCTTAATGGAGATATGTCACAGATCACTGATCTCCTCTCTGAGAGCGCTCCCCCTTCATGGGCAGAAGACTGAGACTCCACATCAAACTTTCTAGCAATAGGGTAATCAGCTAGATTTATCTGCTTCATGTCAGGAGCTGTGCTGCTAGACTTCCTGTCCCAGGGACCCCAGTGAGGGCCTTCCAGGAGAGACCCCATACTTTTATTTAAGAGGCCTCTGTTGGTCAATTCATTTGTTTGACTGATTAAGATATTGGGCCTCATGGCTCCCTCCAAACTCCCAGCCATCCCAGAATGCTCCTGTGCATTCCTAGAATACCTTCTGTCTGGATGGTGGTGGTACCCCTGTAAGACCTCCTGTAGGAGGCTAGGAAACTTCTCATTCCTGCCTTTGCGCTCACTGTGCCCTGGAAAATCCCCTTTTTCTTGACCAGAAGGATACTGTGGAAAGCCACCAATATTTCTCTGTATACCAGCTGCTATATTATCCTTGTAACTGTATCTTAAACTGCCAGGAGATTTGGAAGGTTCTGTTCTTGCAGGAAAATTTGGCCCAACAACTGCATGACCAGGCTGGCTGTTCCCCTCTCCATTATGGTTAGTGTTATCTCCACTTTTGCTCCCTTTACCTCCTCCTTGAGTTTCTGGCTGCGTCCCTGCATGCCCAGCTTCTTTTGCTCCACTAGCACTAGCTGGTGCCTGAGTGGCTGTGGAAGCATCATCTTGTGTAGGTTTATCTTGTCCACCTGACTTTTCTACTCTTCCTGTCATGGCTTCCCGGGAGACAATCACCCCAACTGCCTTTTCATTCACTTTTGGGGCATTTTCCACAGCCACTACAGCTTCCTTCCCATCAGGGGAGGCCACATCTTCCCTAGCTGCAGGGCTGCTGCTGAGTTTTGATGGCTCATTCTGAGAGCCTTGTGCTGGTGAGGAGTTGGATCTCTCTAAGTTACCCCCTTTGTAAGTGGTGTCTGAGCTGGTGCTCTGGCCGCTCAGCTGTCTCACCCTTTCCCCATGATCCTCTGAACTACTGGAACAGCCACCATCAAGGGACTCTGCCAGGGGAGACTTGAGTTGCTCCTCCGCCTGGGAGGAGCCTTCTGAGTTGGTGCAGCTGTCGGCCTTCTTTGAAGAGGATGACCTTTTGGAACTTTTTTTCTGAGGTGCCAAGGCATCTGAGAGCAACATGTGTTGGACTGTGTTGGGCAGATTGGCCACTTGAGAACTTAGAGCACTCAGGCTGCTCAGCCCTGGATCTGTGAGCCTTTTCTCCTGCAGTCCTTCCAGCCCAAACCCCTTGAATCCCCCTGCATGAGCATTGGGGCTTGGCATCATAGATGGTGTAGGACTAAGCTGAGGCATCATCTGCAGGATTCGGTTTCTAGAACCCATGGACATGTTGCCTTGCCCACACTGGAGATTTTCTCCACCTGGCATGAGTGGAGAAGGGGTAGAGCTGCAGCTTGGAGACTGAACCACAGATGCAGCAGGAGATGGATTAGAGATTGGACTGAAGTTTTGGTGGAACTGCATCGGTGACCTTACAGGAACTTCAGTCTGGCTGTACTGTCCCACTTGACTTTGAAGAGAGAGCTTGGTGGCAGCATTTGAATACTGCATTACATGCTGAGGTGGGTGCTGTTGCTGCTGCCCCTGCTGCCCACTTTGGGGCAGCTTAGACTGCTCAAAACTTTTCATCGGTTGAGTCTGAAAGCTGTAGTTTGACTGGGTCCCATATGCCTGTGCATTGGAACCCACAGCATGGCCTTCATACTGCGACCCAGAATTCACGCTGTAGCTTCCATCATAATTTTGTCCTGACTGGCCAAAACGCTGTGGGGAAGGAAAAGAGGAGGAGGAGGATGACGAAGGTGGCTGATAGTGTTGGCTGAACTGACCCACTCGTAACTGGTACCCAGAAGCAGAGGAAGGCAGGGTGGATGGCCGCTGCATTGGCTGCAAGTGTGAGGTGCTAGAAGCAGACTGGCTGGAAGCCTGGGGTAAAGGCTGATGAGATTGATAGATCTGCTGTCTCAGCTGCTGCACCTGCTGCTGCTGGCTAGAAGCCTGCTGCTGATACTGGGCACTCCCTGGAGAAAAAGGACCAGTATAATCCTGTTGATAGTGGGATACACCCCCAAGGGTCGAGTGCTGTGTTTGAAACTGGCCCACATGTCCCTCACTCCCATACTGACTCCCAAAGCTACTCCCCTGAGGGGGCCCATAGCTCTGTACTGGTCCAGAAGGCCTGCGCTGAGGTGGCTGCTGCCCTCCTGACGCCACTGGATCTTTGTTGGCAGCCATATAGTAAAACTCTCCTGCTTCTTTTCTGAAACCTTGGTAGCTCTGATGGCCAGAGCTCTCACCAGGCATTGCTGTAGAGGCTCCTGCTGCTCCACGACGTCCACTGCCAGCACCTCCTCCAAAGCTCTGGAACATCTGGGCCTGCTGGCGGGGGCTGAACTCTTCCAGTCGGGATGAACTGTGCACTTCCTGCGGGTAGCTCTGCTGGTTTCCGTGGTAACTACTTTGCTCCCGAAAGGACTGCATGCTGTTCAGCAGCAGAGCGGCAGCTCGAAAGCCCTCCTAAATGGGGAGAAAAAGAAAGAGGAAAAAAAAGGTATAACATCCACATCTCCCAGTCACACCAATACCGCTGCTCAATTTCACTGTTTTAGTAGCAATTAAAATCTGGTATTTGTCTCCTACTTTCTGGTACATCAATCTGTATTCCCTCTCCTTGCAACTTTCCAACCTTTTAAGTACTGCAAGTAAAAGGAATCACTCACATTCAAGAAAATACAAGTCAGTAGCCTACTACCAGCTGGAGTGTATTTTCAGCATTAACATTTCCCCTGCTTATGTGTCCCTGAAGAAACAAACTTCCAACAGTATTTTGCAAAACAATCCTCACCCTCCAGCTATTATCTATGGCTATTACTGGGAGTAATAAAATATTTTGCTACCATGTTTAAAGATGCAACAACAAGAACCCTGCAACCCTCTCAAACCACACTTGGATCTACTGTAGGAATGATAATCCAAGGCCCATGTTTCACTCTGGGAAAGATCTCCATCAGAAAACACTCAAGACAATTGACCAAAGCTCAAACCAAGATACTCCAATGAAAAGGATGTACAGGAACCTGTGAAAGAACTGGCACAGGGATGCTCAAAGACATCTGCTCCATGCTTTGCTCCTGACGACTCCAATGACACTTTTAGGTGACAACAAACCCAGTAAGACAAAACATGGTATTTTTTTTCCCTACCTGCTTTGTTTTAAAGGATGGAAAGTCAAAACAAGTCCACTCTATTTGAGCAAAAGGGTCTACAACTTGCTCCCTTAGGACTTTTATATTACCTTGAATGAAACTTGACTGAAAACATTTGTCACCCAGAATATATATTTTTGAATACCATGTATGATCATCTACATTTATACAATCAACTCCTAAGTAAATGCACTTCAGGAAGGCTCTCTTACATACTTCAATCCATTATTCAGTGTGTAGATTCATGACTCATCCTCAAGGATTGGACCACAGCTGCAAAATTGTTTGGGGACCCTAGCTAGTCCCTCTGTAAAAGCCTGATACATCACTAGACACATTAAGTGTGGTAATGAATGAGTATATACATATACATTGTCCTTTTAAAAAAATACTTAAATAAATAAATAAAAATCAATAAACAGATTACAAAAGCATTTCATTTCTGGACCACCTTGTGGTTTTCTCTTCCTGAAAGCAAACTGGATAAAGCCACCTGAAGAGACTTCTTCCTTTAAATAAATGGTAAGACAATGCTCATGCTTTTCCAGGAAACAGAACCCTGACTCCTCAGATTGGAGACTTCCTGGAAGAACTGCCTGCATTATGTTTTCTCATTTAGCCATGTTTCGTGCTTGCCACATTCAACTGAACCCACTCAGAACTGAAGTCTAGTTTTGCACTTGAAAGTTTTGTTCAAGTAGAAGATCACCAGAGTCCCAAGAAAACAGGCATACAAATGAGGAGATGCAGGCAATGTCTGGCATCATGCTCTTTTCCCATCTGCCTCTCAAGATTATTTTTTTTTACTAATATGTATGTTATATACAGAAGGCTCTAACTCTACCATTAGGGTGTTTCAGAAAGATACCCTGCTTATATTTGGGTTTCTACTATCTGTTTGTGCATGCAGGCTACAGAACACACACGAAAAAACCCACTGCAACGCATGTCTCCACAATCCCTCTCTGCTAACTCAAAGGCATCTTTGTGTTGTAGCCTTGGTTCATGCAGCTTGATGTCCACAAGAATATTTACAAAACATTTACTAGAATCAGAAGGGAACTTTCAAATTGTTAATACTTCCAATTCTGTCTCTCCCCGTCTAGGAAGTCAACTTTACTGCTGTTTTAATCCTATACTCTAACATTTTAGCTGTCATACTGTAAGAGAGATCTGCTGTTCTGCTGAACTTCCACTTTTTTAGCATTTTAAAGACTACATATATCACATGAATAACACTTTTATAAATGTCACACTGTGCCAATCTGTCCAGTTTGGGCTTCTTAAGGATAAACCCCTCCTTCTTCCCAAATTATTCCCTTTGATGTTTCATCAGTTTAAAGCTCCTGCCTTCAAAACTGGGATACCTAATGCAAGCTTCTTTCTCCTCTTTTGTATGACTTGCTGTTAAGGTGAAAAATGGGACAAAAAAAAGCAGGAAAAAACCCATACATAGAAACAGAAGGAAGTTATCAAACCAAAGGTAAGAGAACATCTACTGTAACTGGCAGATGTTAAAAAGCAGCTTCTCTAGATAAGTAGTTTGGCGCTCTGCAATCAGCAGCATTCACGTGCTATGGAGACTGCATGCACACCCTGGCAGTCACGTGCTTTGTGTCCTCTTCTCATGAAAGCAACACTTTCATCCTCATCACAGGCTCAGTCTCTCACAGAATCTCAGCCTAATTTTTATATATGACTTTTAATAAAGCTTACTTTGCATAGCCTGAACAAGGTCTCAGGAAGCCTCTTCTGTATTACATCATACAAAAACTTTAATCACTGATGATATTCATCCTTCTATAATAATACTAACAAAGGCTTGAAAACTGCTAACATACGTTAACAATACTAGGAAACATTCTTAAGACTTCCTCACTATTAAAAAAAGAATCATTTTAATTACATAATGGAACAGCAACAGCACAAGATGCTGTAAAATACCTTTAGGAACACAGATCCAGTAAAGATCAACCTGAGGCACAAATTCCTATCCTCCATGATCTTATGCAATCACATAATATTTAGTTAGGCCAGAAGATCCATATGCTAATTCAAAACAGGAAGAACATGTTTTTCTCCTTCAATTTATTAATTTTTTTAATCTTGGTTTTTACGCTAACAAATAAATAAAAAGTTTTCATCAGGAGAACTTAAATTACTGGTGCCCTAAGCAAAAGCTTTCAGTTTTCATGTCTCCTACAGAATGACACTTGCTTTGATTAACTCACAAGGAGCTTAACTTGAGTAACACAACCAGTAGAGTAGCAGCCAAAAAAAAGAAAAAAGCATTTCATTAATAACAGGAGTAAGAAAAGATAGGAGGTGCTTCAATCCATTACATCACTGATAACTTAAGACATATAGCACATTTCCTGTCATTAATGTACTATAAATACAGGACTATTACAATTACTACTGTAATAATCTTTCTTAATAATAACAGCGTTGCAAAGTGCTTAGATCTAAGTGCTATGTTCTCAGCAAAACCACCAAGAATAATTCCATGGGCAAGCCTTGTTAATAAAATACATTCAGACAGATGAGGCCTTCAAAGTCTACCTAGATCCACAGGAAAGATATATTTATTTGATTAAATTTTTACTAGAAGCCTTTAAAGAAAACATTTTCAACTGCTCCACATGCAGGAACCCAAGAGAACGATACACCAGCTGCCAACTACAGACTACAACACAATCATATTAAAACTCCATAATGGTGGTATACATCCATAATCCCATCCCCAGCAGAAGGGGCAAAGTCCCACCTCCAAAAAAGTGCTCCATTAACAGCCACAAATTACACACATTTACAGTGTTTTCCAACACACACAACAAAAACATCCAAAGCCTTCCACATTTATTCAAAAGGAAGGTAAGATTCTGGCACAGCTTTCACTACTCCAGTGTCACACCTACACTCTCACTACATGTGCATCCAGCTCTCTCAATAAAGCTTCATGATTCTCTTCGAATATTTATAGCCTGTAGCTGTAGAGCCATCTAAGCATATCCATCTAGAGATTACAGACCACATCCACTAGGCTCCAGCACATTTGTTTCCTCCCCAATAGCCCAGTAATCAAAATTTGCCTTCAACCTGGTAGGAACAAAGGAAGCATATTACAAGCTTGTGTGGCTGATAAAGAAACAGCCTCACTTACAAAATCACTGCGCATAAGTCACAAACTGAGAGAAGCAGTAGGTCCTCTTATCCATATCTCAGACTTATTTGTGAAACATCTGAAGTTATTTCAGGCAGTCTTCCAACCTGTCTTCTCCTCATTAACTTATTTTTAAGCACATCTACAATGCAATTTTGTCTCTTGTTTAATCGTCTGAAACAGCCTTGTAGAAGAACTTTGTTAACATAGGAGTTCCTCAAAATATGGAGCTACTGCATTGTGAACCTACTCTGAGCAAGATTGTCAAATAGTAGTCAACAGCACGTAAGCATCTTTCAACAGTTCATGCATGTGTATGAGACTGACCACAACCATTGCTGATTAACAGGGTTCATCAGTACTCCCACGCCAAGATTACTGTGTGAAATGATCTTCTGCAACATACCATGCTAGGTTTTTTAAATCCATACGAATCTTTAAAACTTCTTTGTCCCGACTATCAAAGATTGGACAAATACAGGACAGCTGTCCAAATCTTCCCATGTAACACTGATGCCAGCATAGTAGTGCATCACTACAGACAGACAGCTCAAAACAAGTGAGACAAAAAACAAAATACTGTGGGGATATGCTTAATTCTTAATGATAAGCCTATAAAGGAGCAAATGAAACCAGCTCACTTAATTCTGTAGGACGCAAGTGAGGTCTTTCTGCTTCGTTAAATTTTCTTTAGATTTGGGTTGACTACTGTGACCCATCTGTGGAGAAAAGTCTCAGGCAGCAGTCAAATGTAATATATTTTCAGTGATCTGTCAAAGACCTCTCACTTCCTAGCATGCTTATCAGGAGAAAAAATGTAGTTACAGGCAGGTGACAAACAGTAAGATACCATTTTTCATAGTCCAAAAATGTACAGGAACAAGTGAGGTTTTTATAGAGTGTACAGGCTTCTGATTAAAACAGACTTATTTGCCAAATGCTGTGCAAATAACAGAGATATACATACATCTCCATAGCCATTTCTAGTCACAACCCATACAAAACACAAAAATTACTGGTTTTGTCCTTCCTCACTTATCTTCTTAAAGTAGCAGAGCACACCCACAACCAAAAAAAAACCTACCGAGCCAGAACTTGAGTATGAGCAACTCAGTGGCATAATTTGTAAGTAAACAATCCCCAAGATCCAAATTAAGCCTGAAATATAGGAAAAAAAAGATTTCCATGTACTGAGTATCATTTCCATTGTCAAGACCAAGTAGCTAATCCTCATTTCTGCAGGTACACAGTTATTACTTGCACACCTGAGCAATGGCTGGGAATAGACTGATCTTGTTTCAGTTTGGGAGGAACATTACCCACTCTGCTGCTTTTAAGAGAAGGCAAATCAGCTATGCCACAAGTAGATGAACTTAAGGATCAAACCTAAGACTGCATTTAACAAAGTAACAGATGTAACTTACTTCTTCTACATTTGATGCCTTTTTAAAAGAAAAGGGAAACCAGTTTTAGTTTTCAACTTTAGATGTGATATGGAAGTAAACCCAGACAGCCAGCACTTAAAAATATCAGCAGTTTGTCCAAGCAGTAATACTGCTCACTTCTTTCTAGAAGTTGTGGTTACCCTGAACTTCAGACAGATCCTCTTCGTACCTTTCTATAAAGCTGTTTCAGATCCTGCTCCATTAAGTTACTTTTGCATACCAGAAATAAACAGAATGATCTAAGACATGGGAAACTCTGCTATTGTCTTACTCACCACTGCACTTTTAGAGAAAACTGCAGTCAAATCTGGCTCTCACGAAGCCATTGTAATTAATTCTATCAAAGAAGCCTTACTACACCACAGTATACAATTTTCACTGAGAGTGCCAGAACCTGTTGAAGTAGATAAACTGAAGTAGCTAAAGTATCTTGGAAAGTATATAAAAATTGAAGTTAAAACCAGAATACTATGTTACTGATAAATGGAATTTTACATTCCAAAAAAGAAAATAAAAAAATCACAACCTGTCCTAAAAACACCCATATGTAATTTTTAAACATGCTTAAGTGTCTAATACTAATACATATTAGCAATGTCTTGCAAATCAATGCTAATACCGGTCTCGTCAAAAAACCTGAATTTTGTCCTGCCCAATGAAAAACTTCATCAAAAGATTCCTCAGATGAGCTAAAGCTTGGCCAAGTGGATTGTAACTAGTTTCCATCATCTCACAGATACACTATGCCTGCTTTATCAAAATGTCTGTACAGCTTTTCAGAAAGTCAGTATGTATGAGCTTAAGTACAAACAATTAAGGAAACGTTTCTCACAATGGGTGAAGAACAGATGAACGTGGCAGAAGGAACACAGTGAAACACACTGAGCTTTGTCAGTTGAGAGAGGAGAATGCTCTGGGGATTATTGTGCTAGATAAGATCTACATTCACTTCTTATTTCATATATTTCCCTAAGTGGCCACAGAAAATTTTACTAAGCCTGAGTCATTGCATCTTCCTATCTCACAGGGGAGATGTGAACAGACATATTCAGAGTATACAACTGCTATAATAAAAGCCATCATATGAACAAACAACAACAACAAATAATCAATTTCGTATGTGGCTATTATTTGACTGTTGATTTCTTTCCCCACCCCCAAAATATTTTTTCTAATTTTTTTTTTCAAAGAACATTTAGCTAACACCATATTAAAAATACCCAACCAGATTTTTTGCATCTGCAAGTCTTTCTTACTCACTACATGAACAGAACTAAAATACCATCTCCAGTTTAGCTCTGCACTTTGAGTGAAGTGTACTGTTAAATTCATACTCTTAAACATGAAGTAAGTTTGACAAGAACAAAATTTTGTTGTAAGCTGGTATTAAAGTTGTGGTGCTAAGAAAACATGCATTTCTAGAAATATAACTAATGATCAAAGTTCAGCAGAATTTTATCTGATTTTATATGTCTGGTTTTATTACTATGTCATTGGTTCTCGGTCTCAATCGACAGCACAGAAGCACTTAAATAGCTTTTAAAAAATCCACAAACCGATTGCTGAAAGTTATCGATCTGAATTTTTAACAGCGCTATTTTAATAAGAATCTAAGCAAATCAGTCAGATTCCATTTCATGTCAAAGATTAGAACAACAATTTTGGTTTCACATATAGGGTCAGTCCTCTCCACACTAGCTTAAGAGGACCAGCCTCCTCCACAGTGCTAACACAGCCATTAATGCAGCAAGCCAGATCAGGGAACCGATACAGTTGAGAAACACTTCTGCGAGGGAGAAAAGCCATTTCTGAACTGACAGATCCGTTCACTGTATCACTACGCAAACATTTCTACCAGCAAAATGGACACAGCAGGAACTGCTTAAGTGGCATGGCTACTGAAGTGCACTTGAAATCAGAAGTTCATATTTAAAAGGCTCTTCATCTTCACACAACAGTCAAACAACCCTTCCCACGATCAAAATGAAAATAATACTGAACCCTCAGCTCCTCATTTCTTTTCTCCAAGCTGCAGATCAGCTGATTGCACATCCTAACCCAATTCACTACTCCTCTGAAAAGTCTGGCAACTCATTATATGCCTCTTACTGCAAATTCACCTGTGTCTATATGTCTAATTCCTCCAAACAGTCAAACATCATGTCTGCTTTGTCAATACAGCAAAATCTGAGCAACCATTTCAAGGACAGCTTCTGATCTGTTCTTCACCTCATCAGACATGTAAGACAGGACGTTCAGCAGAGGCATCGCAACTCTCACCAAACCTTCACCTTTCAGTTACAAAACTGAAGACAGTGAAAAGGAGAAATCAATTAGTAATTGCAAAAGGAAAGTGGAAAACTATGAGCAAGGTTGCCAGGTTCCATCTGTCCAAGCTCCCACTTTCATTGAAGAAATTAATCCCGTACCAAAGATACTCAGAACTATATAGCATTTAAGAAAAAAAAAAATCTACCACATTATTTTTAATTAACTTTTATAATTTGTTCATACTAAGTAGTAGCCCCTGCCTTTAAAGTCTTAAATGCATTATCTCTTGAAATTATGACAAGTTGCTGAGATGAATACTTGGGTCATATTTAATATTACCTGTAATATATGTCTGTCTTTTCTATTCAATGTAGTCTATACAATTAAGTCTTTTTATTCTTTTTTACAATGCCTAGTGCAATGAGCCCGTAACTAAGACTCCCGGGAACTCGTCAAGGCAAATAAAGTAAATTAACACAAAATCTCTATCAGTTATGTGCAAAGTGTTACTACAATACAGGTTATGCACTGTATACAAGAATTAAATTCATTGATCAGGATAAAACCATTGTTGAGGATAGTATCACCTAGTTACATTATACATAATAACATTAAAATCAGGTAGAAATATAACCTCGATCTACTTAACAAATTAAAGAATTGCTGTCCAATTGCAGTAAAGCAGTACTCCAATTTATGTGCTCCAAAATTCTTACAGATAATTTTTGTTCCTTTAAGAGAACACAAGAGATTTAGCTATGCACTATACCACTTTCAAGTTTCACTAGCCAAGGTTATCATTCTTCCTATCAATTTAGCACTTCATCCCCATAAAGTGACACAGATTTAAGAGCAATTTGGGTGTGGCTTGGATCAAGATTTTCACGCTAAAAACCCAACAACTTTTCTTTCCCTGACATCTCTCCTTGTCTCCTACAACCTATAATCCTCTAAACATCACTTTGCTCATTCATTCCTCCAGTCTCTAAATTGCACAGCATCTGCCTCATGCTGAAGCCAAAAGTTGAAGCAGACCCGTTCCTACAATTTAAGTGTTGTCTCCTAAAAGAGACTAACAGGGAGAGACTAAGACGACAGCCACGGTTACAGGGAGACAGAAGAAACAGTTCAGATTAATACAAAAGAACTTCATACATTTAAGTGATTCAACAAAAAGATTACTTCAGTGGCAGTGCTATTTTAAGGAGTTTCTTCCTCTTCCTACCTTCCCATCCCCAAGACTCTCATTCCCACCCCAGCACTGCAAGTTTTCTTCGGATTTTTCAGATGGGCTCAGTTTCTTGAACCATTTAATTATGCATCCCCACTGTAGTTATACTGCCATAACCAACAGAGAGATGACAGAGAGGAGGCAGCATACTGCAGCGTTGGAGCAAACAGTTAAGAACTCCTTAAGTTCCTGGTTTTTTAAATTCCTGTATCATTAAGCCTTGGCCTAAAGCACTTAAATTGGCTGACTCTCACCAGCTCCCTGATGGAGTCAATGAAAGCCTTCCAGAAGGTCTCTTTCCATGTCAATTTTATGCATGTAAAGTGATTAAACTTCTAATACACCTCAGTTAAATGTTTGAAATTATATGGTATAAACTCAGGCCACCATAACCAACAAACAAGATACCATACCCTGTCACTTTAAATTGCGGACACTTAACTCCACGCTTCTAAGTTCTGCTGCCCCAGCCAAAGGCACAGTGAATAACAACAGTAGTCAGACTACACCACAGTCACAAAATTAACTCTAATAAGCATAAGCAGTTCACAGAAATGAACAAGCTGCAACTGCAGCTCTTCTCACAGCTGGGGTCTAAAGCTTTCTCCTCCCCCAAGAGATTTCAGTATCACCACAGCGATAGTGTCAGGCAGTGTTTGAGACTGCTGGAAAGTTGATGGACGAAGCTTCCACTGCACGTATTCCACCTCGTATCCCAGAGCATACATCCTGAAGAAAGTCAGCAGTTGAAAGCAAAGAGGAGGGATGAATTCAGCACCAGAGAAGAACGAACACCTCTATAAATACAGATTAGTGGAGGATAATAAAGATGCTGCACTCTGAGTATAATTTTTGGCAATGCTATAGTTCAGATTTCAAAGTAAGACAGAGGGAGCTTCAGATGGTCCACTACTCTGAGAATCAGCCCTATCATTCTGTTAAACTTGAGTTCCTGCAGTCATTCATCCTGTACACCGAGGAAAAGAGAAAAACAAAGCCAGAAGACTCCACTGTTTCTTCCTCCATCCTGCTTCCCTCAAGAGGAGGATAAATAGAGAGGGACAATTAACATAAAGCATACATGATGGATTATATATAATCATTTCATAACGCTAATGTATCTTAGAGTTCTATTACAAGAACATAAAGACAAGATGCTGTTTCCTCCCTTGCTGTAAAGCATCCAAACATTCAATGAAAAACTGAAAAGTTTGCTACCTTGTTTCAGCTAGAAAGATGACAACAAAGACAAGTCATTGACTTTTACCTTGAGAATTGCTCCTGATTTAATTCTTCATGTCTTGTTAACCAACTGGGCAAAAGGATCTTACTCCTTAGCTTATTTCAGAAGGGCAGTGTAGACATGGAGCTAATCAGGACAAATTTCATGAGTAAACATGGCCTAACAAAGTCTTTATAAACACTACAGTTCTATGGATAAGCAAGGAAGTTTATTTCCCAATTCCTCCTCCCATCCACATCTAGGAGCTTCCTGACCATGTTCCTCATTGAGCTAAGAGGTGTGCTTTCCCCAGTGAGCTTGATCCAGATTCACTTTTTTCCACCAGCTTCAACAGCCTTTTGATTAGGCTGTAGAGTATACATACAGACAACCTCTTCTCCTCCCTTTTTCACTTCCAGCAGCTCTATTATATATACACACCCCTTCACTTTTCCACAAATTCCACCTTTCAAACATACAGCAAACTATATTTCTGCAAGGCAAAAAGACAAGGGAACTCACAAAATGAACAAGACAAGTCAAATTTCTGCATCCTAATTGCAGGATACTACCTTCATTCAAACAACATGTACTCAACTGAGCAATTCTCAAGAAAGAAAAAAGCTTTGTCTCTCATAACTAGAACATGAGAAGATACTGTATGTACAAGAGGCACAAGATATGAAATGTACAAAAGTACCCCAGCACAAAAGGGGAAAAGACCAGAAGGCAAGAATCACCACGCTGCTCCCTAAACTGCAGTAAACATGATGCTGACTGAAGTCAGAAGTGCAGAGATGCAGAATACCACACTGCAGTGGACCTCCCTGAGTCATCACCAAAGCCAATCCCTTACCACAGCCGGCAACCAAACAATAATGCATAAAGTTAAGTTTTCTTTATGCACTCTCACAGTGAATGGGAGACTAAGGCAAAGGGAAGATGTCTCTCCATTACAGTGCCATGATTTGGAGGGAAGGGGGATAAGGATAGCATAGTTTAGGTTTTTCCATGCAAAATAAATAGTGACACTTTGGAGCAATTCTCAATTATGCTCCCGCTACTTCCGCTCTCCAGCAGTACAGAAGAGAATCTGCCACTCACTCAGCAATGCCCTGCTATACAAAGACAATCTGCTACTACCTTCTGTAACAATTTTGCCCAACTCATTTGATTCACTGCCTGCTAAGTGTCTTTCATCCTTTTCCAGACCTCTCTAAAAAGACTATTTTTATGTAGCAATAGGCACAAGGTATGGTCAGGATCAAGAACATCAGAAAACCTGGTGAGCACAACATTGCATGCAAATATACTGGGAGAAGGGAAACCTCCCCACTTCCACATGCACCAAGAGAGACAGGGAAAACTTACAGTAGCAAACCAAAATGTACATCATATGACAGAACACTGTTGACTTCACTCTTTTTTTTCCCTTGAATGGAAGCTGAGAAACAAAAGACATGATAACATAGAATCATAGAAACAAAACCCTTAAGATCATCAAGTCCAACTACAAACATAAAACTGCCAAGTCCTACTAAACCATGTCCCTATGTGCCAGTCTTAAATACCTCCAGGGATGGTGACTCAACCACTTCCCTTCCCTGGGCAGCCTGTTCCAATGCTTGATAACCCTTTCGGTGAAGAAGTTTTTCCTAATATCCAATCTAAACCTCCCCTGGCACAACTCGAGGCCATTTCCTCTCATCCTATCACTTGTTACTTGGGAGAAGAGACTGCACCCCACCTCACTACAACCTCCTTTCAGGTAGTTGTGGAGAGCAATAAGGTCTCCCCTCAGGCTCCTTTTCTCCAGACTACACTCCCCCAGCTCCCTCAGCCGCTCCTCATAAGACTTGTGCTCTAGACCCTTCACCAACTTTGTTGCCCTTCTTTGGACACACTCCAGCACCTCAATGTCTTTCTTGTAGTGAGGGGCCCAAAACTGAACACAGTATTCAAGGTGCGGCCTCACCAGTGCCGAGTACAGGAGGATGATCACTGCCCTAGTCCTGCTGGCCACATGACTTCTGACACAAGCCAAGATGCTATTGGCCTTCCTGGCCACCTGGGCACACTGCTGGCTCATATTCAGCCAGCTGTCAACCAACACCCCCAGGTCCTTTTCCACCGGGCAGCTTTCCAGATGCTCTTCCCCAAGCCTGTAGCATTGCATGGGGTTATTGCGACCCAAGTGCAGGACCTGGCACTTGGCCTTGTTGAACCTCATACAATTGGCCTTGGCCCATTGATCCAGCCTGTCCAGATCCCTCTGCAGAGCCTTCCTACCCTCCAGCAGATCAACACTCCCACCCAACTTGGTGTCATCTGCAAACTGACTGAGGGTGCCCTCGATCCCCTTATCCAGATCATTGATAAAGATATTAAACAGAACTGGCCCCAATACTGAGCCCTGTAGAACACCACTTGTGACCGGCCACCAACTGGATTTGACTCCATTCACCACCACTCTTTGGGCCCGGCCATCCAGCCAGTTTTTCACCCACCAAAGAGTACGCCTATCCAAGCCATGAGCAGCCAGCTTCTCCAGGAGAATGCTGTGGCAAATGGTGTCAAAGGCTTTCCTGAAGTCTAGGCAGACAACATCCACAGCCTTTCCCTCATCCACTAAGCGGGTCACCTTGTCATAGAAGGAGATCAGGTCAGTCAAGCAGGACCTGCCTTTCATAAACCCACGCTGACTGGGCCTGATCACCTGGTTGTCCTGTACGTGCTGTGTGATGGCACTCAGGATGATCTGCTCCATAACCTTCCCTGGCACCAAGGTCAGACTGACAGGCCTGCAATTCCCTAGATCCTCCTTCCAGCCCTTCTTGCAGATGGGTGTCATATTAGCTAACCTCCAGTTAACTGGGACCTCCCCGGTTAGCCAGGAGTGCTGATAAATGATTGAAAGTGGCTCTGTGAGCGCTTCCGCCAGCTCCCTCAGCACCTGTCCTCATTTTGGCTGGGAGAAAGTTCATTTTCTTTCCAGTAGCTGGTATAGTGTTATGTTTTGGGTTCAGTATGAGAAGAATGCTGATAACACACTGATGTTTTCAGTCGTCGCTAAGTAGGGTTTATACTAAGTCAAGGAGTTTTCACCTTCTCACACCCAGCCAACGAGAAGGCTGGAGCGGCACAAGAAGTTGGGAGGGGACACAGCCAGGACAGCTGACCCAAACTGGCCAAAGGAATATTCCATACCATGTGATGTCATGCCCAGTATATATACTGGGGGGAGGTGGCCGGGGGGGCAGTTCGCCACTTGGGAACTAACTGGGCATCAGTTGGCAAGTGGTGAGCAATTGCACTGTGCATCACTTGTTTTGTATATTCCAATTCTTTTATTACTGTCATCTTATTATTACCATTATTATTTTCTTCCTTTCTGTCCTATTAAACTGTTCTTATCTCAACCCACAAGTTTTATTTTTTTTTATTTTCCCTGATTCCCTCCCCCATCCCCCTGGCTGGGGGGGGGGGGGGGGGGGGGGGCGGGTAGTGAGCGAGTGGCTGCGTGGTGCCTAGTTGCTGCCCGGGGTTACAGCATGACAGTACCCTTGGGTGGATCCCGTATGGCCCCATAGACTTGTGTGCGTGTGTCTAAGCAGTGTAGCAGGTCAGTAACCATTTCCCCCTTGGATTACGAGAGCTTGATTCTGCTCTCTGTCCCTGCCTTCCAGCTTAGGGGGCTGGGTACCCCGAGAACAACTGGTCTTACTATTAAAGACTGAGGCAAAGAAGGCATTAAGTACCTCAGCCATTGTCACTATGTTTCCCCCTGCATCCAATAAAGGATGGAGATTCTCTTTAGCCCTCCTTTTGTTGCTAATGTCTTTATAGAAACAAACATTTTTTTAATTGCCTTTTGCAGCAGTAGCCAGATTAAGTTCTAGTTGGGCCTTGGCCCTTTTAATTTTGTCCCTGCATACTCTCACAACATCCTTGTAGTCCTCCTGAGTTGCCTGCTCCTTCTTCCAAAGGTCATAAACTCTTTTTTTTCCCCTGAGTTCCAGCCAAAGCTCTCTGTTCAGCCAGGCTAGTCTTCCCTGCTGGCTCATCTTCTGGCCCATGGGAACAGTCTGCTCCTATACCTTTCATATGTCCTTCTTGAAGAACGTCCAGCCTTCCTGGACTCCTCTGCCCTTCAGGACTGCTTCCCAAGGGACTCTGTCAATCAGGCTCCTGAACAGGCCAAAGTCTGCCCTCTGAAGTCCAAGGTGGCAGCTCTACTGACCCCCATCATTACTTCTCCAAGAATCAAAAACTCTATCATTTCATTATCACTATGCCCAAGATGGCCTCCAACCACCACATCACCCACAAGTCCTTCTCTGTTCACAAACAGGACCAGCAGGGCACCCTCCCTAGCTGGCTCAGTCACCAGCTGTGTCAGGAAGTTATCTTCCACACACTCCAGGAACCTCCTAGACCGTTTCCCCTCTGCTGTATTGTATTTCCAGCAGACAATATAATGCTGATCACACAGCATTCACTACATTTATCAGATAACCATTTATATTACTAAAAAAAAAAAAAAAATTAAAAAAATCACATACAGTGTTCCCACTGTTCCAGAACTTCTACTCATAGGAAACACTGTTGGACAAATCAAATCTCACGGAAATTCAAGTGTATCCAGGCATTTGACCAAAGGTAACAGCAAATTGCAGATATTGAATTGGAAGGTAATAACATTTCATTATGGTGTACAATGGTGTATTCCTTTAAGTTCCGGCAGGTGTGACAGCATATATTTTTCTTTCAGCTAATAAGTTTTAGGTATGTTTTTCATAGTCATTAGCGATGTTGTATATGGACACAAGCCATCTATATTCAGCTCTGCTAATACCAAGTCTCCAGTTCAGTTAAATGCTATTACCAAGACAGAGTTTGCAGCACATATTTTTTACAGGAAAAGCAATATGAACAGTAATTCCAATAAACTGTGTTAAAGATTCTAGCATAGTAGCTCCCCATACAATTTCTAGCTAAGTACTGAGCTCTTATCAGAACTCATCGGAGGGTTCTGTTTATGACTTGCAATTTACTAGCAATTAGATGACTGAGTTCATACTAGTAAAATACTCCAAAATAAATAATGATATTCCAGCACAGAATACACAACGATTCCATATACAGTTATCGGTATGAACACAGGCATGCTGCATGCTTACAACAAAGAGGAAGATAAAAAAAAAAGTAATTTTCCTAGCTTTTTTTGTATTTGTTGCATCACAACACAGGCAAGAAATAATGGGCTTCTCAAATGTAGAACAGATCAAATCTCAAAGGGACCGAAGCCAGGGCTCTCGGACAAAGAACCTGGTAACATTTTTTTCCACTCTTCCAATGTTATCACCAGTTACAAACACTGTGGTAAAAAGAAGAAACACAAAGAGCACTGGGAAAAGCACACGCCTATTCACTGTCACCAGGTAGAGCTGACAAGAAGATGCTTGTGCTTTCTTCTACCACTTAACTCTGTTGTTGAGGAATCACTAGACAAGAGGCAGGAAAAAACAAGAGGTTTACTGCAACATGAATGCTTTCGTGTATCCAGGTCAAAACTGGAAGTTTGACTGCTTGTGCTGTTGTTCACAAATGCAGCACAAACAAGTTCAAGAATTGGTAAAATTTGAAGACAAAAATATGTGAAAATTAAAGGCAAATAGGCAGCATATCGCAGACTCTAGAACATCCTGAACTAAACTCATCCAACAGGGCTAAACACAATCCGCTTTTGATTACACACCAGCCTCAACTTTTGAGTCTGGCTTCCCCCCCCCTGCCCCCTGCTTTTTAAAAATGAAAGGAAACCCATGTACATGCATAGTGAAGGAAATTATATGCTTTTCCAAGTCTCCCAAAACAAACCAATACATAACATAGTGGTAAGCAGTAATGGAAAGGCTCAGCTGAAGAAATCAAGGAGTGTTGTAGCTAGACGCTAGCGTGCCACAGATGCACTGGCAGTGCTGTACACAGCTGTAGGACAGAATCTTCCATTTTCCAGTCAGTCAAGACTGAAGTCTAATCAGGAACTGAAACGGAGGGGGGACCCCGGTCAGAAGAGTAACAGTACCAGCTTTTTTTTTTTAATAAGAAAAGTTTGATAGAAACAGGATCCCATTACCAGAATACAATAGCCTCTCCTGCATGATTTTAGAGAAGTACAAACCTCCACTTACATTGTGTTTGTGTCCCCTATCATTAGTATTAAACAGTTTTCTACCAAAAAAAATTTCTACATAGTACATCAACACTATTAGAAGTGGTTAAAAATACTTACGACTACCTTTATTTTTTATTTTAGAAGTCCAAAAAGCTAAACCAGAAATTTAAAAGTTTTTTTGAGAGACACCACCAAAAACAGACAAGAAAAACCTTTTGCTATCAGACTGCAGTTTAATTATACTTGAATGGGGAGTTGGTTGATCTCAGTCCAGTCTCTACCAACAAATCAGCAGGTTAGTTGGCTCTTCAGAAAGTGCTGTACATAATCTTTCCTGTCTCAGAGGCCAAACGTGGGATTAAGTAACACAAATTCTCACACAGCCACTTAAGGTATGCATTGAAGCCCGAGAAGCTAACACTGCCAAAAACATTTCTAAATCTTTGAAAGTTATAAGAACTCAGGTTCCAAAAACATTAGTCTAACACCCTTCGTAAGTATAAAATATAACTGAACAGCGTATGAAAAAATAAATACATGTTTTAATTGAAAAGCTACCCCACCCAAATGGAGATCTGTCATACCCTGTGTCAAATGGCAAGATATGCATAAGCCAGCTATAAACTCTTAAATATACCCTTATCTCAAATTATAGGGAAGCCAAGCAAGCAGTATGAAATTATTCAAGTTTATTACATATTATGCCCTCATTCCAGATAGCAACCTGCCAAGCTGGTAGAATAGCAACAGGAGTTGTGCACTACAATTCCTATGAAGGGATCCTTCTAAGAGCACCATTATTGCCATTTTGCTGTGCTTCATGGGTGGTTCAGTTAAACATGACCTAAAAAGGAAGGGAGAAAGGGGGTATGCAATGATTTTCTTTTTAACATTGTACCAAGAGCCCAGAAGGACTTCTTTGCCCACATTTCCACAACAGGAAGAGGGAGGTGGAAAAAAAACCCAAAACCTACACATTTCACTCTTTCTCCTACAGACTTCATACATGTATCAAACATAGACAGAACCGTATTAAGAATGTTTTTACTTATACTGCTTTAAGTCTGTAAGTTTAATCCAAGTATCCTTTAAAATGAGTAAAGAGGTTAATATCTCCCCAGTTCTTCAGTTGAAGGCTAACAAAACTTCTGACAATAAAAAGGGGTCTCCTTTACAACTAATACGCAAAAAAGTTTTGTTTCATTTGAATAACCTTCAGATCTTATTTATGCATTATAGAAACAGATTTACTCCTTTAATAAAAATTCACCTCAAGCCTTCTTTATTAAACATTACTAACTAAGAAAAGGACAAAAAAAAAAATTCCTGACCTCCTGTTAAAGGCACTCACAACCAAGCTGCTCCCAGTGCTTTCATGCAGGGAACCATGCTTAACCTGCCCCAGGCTGCAAACGTCTATTAAAGTATACATTTCAGCAAAAATGCAGGTTTCATCAATCCCAAAGCCTCTGAAATCTGATTTAGACATCAAAGGCCAAATTGTGTCGAAACACATACTATTCTACTAGAAAGTACACTAAGAGATTTAAAGCTAGGTAGTCTGAAGAATACCAAACTTGCAAGAAGGTCCAAAAACCTCCCCCAGACATTTAAGTCTATTAATACAAAGCCCAAAAGCTATCAGCTTGTCTGAGTTCATTCCCAAAACTATAAGCAATAAAAATGTACAGTGGCAAGTCATATTTTTGATACAAAAGGTGCTGTCATACTCCCACTCAAAGGCACAGTAGTTTGCTTGCTAATTTAACCAGAAAACACAAAAATATGTATCTCATGTACCAGCAATTTACAGAAGTGAGGAAATACTCTTCTCCTTTCCTAACATTAACAAAGTTTAAGACATAGATGACTAAACTAATAAATATCTCTTTTGTTTCTTTAATAATAATTCTTTCTGCAGTATGCTAGTGCAGCTGCCTTTTTATATGCCAACTGAACCTAATGCAGAGACAACAGATGAAAAAACAGCTTCAAACAACTCAACTTAAAGTGAACTAATATGGAACCCTATTTAAAGATGTAGGTTTAAGGAAAAAAACAAACAAACAAAACAAAACACTTCAGCCAAATGAAAACTCACACATAACAGTACTAAGAAGTATTTATCACATAAACTTAACCAAATGGACTTAGTTATGCTATGCAATATCCATCTATAAAACTCAGAAACCAAAGTTATCTAACAAAAAAAGCAGTCTAGAAAATAGGTGGAAAAAACCCACCTCTTCTTGAATTGAGTTCAGCCAACATGCTACAAACCTAACCCAGAGGTTGCTGCATCTCCATCATCCAGTCACTTTATTGTTCTACAAAGACTGGGTAAAGGTGAGCCAACTGCTACATGCACACCTATTGATCAGGAAGCATGCTAAAAATCAAACACTCCAAAGAATTACCCACGGATGAATCAACAGACGGCAACAAGCGACACAGACGTGAATAGCTTTCAAAATGCTAACCTAGACACAGAAAGCTCTGAAACCGATCCTCAATCCCTTCACAGGTATTTTTTTCTCTTTTTTTTTTTCCTTTTGTTTTCAAAGGAGGATTACAAAAAAACCTGGAATGGTACAAGAAACAATGCTGCAATTTAATCACACTGCCTCTCCTTTTAATGAAGGGGGGAATGTTATGGACAAGACAGTATATGCAAGAAATACAGGACTCCAGTGGTGCCAGATCTACTCACAGAGGCAATCACTTGTTGATTCACATTCAAATGTGCTCCTATTTTCAACTTAATAACAGAGTCCCAGTATCATTAGGCAGCTCTGATACATAGGTTAAAATACTTAGGTTACATAACTTTCTTATTCCTTCCTTGAAGGTAAGGAAAAATAACTTCCAACTGCAGTCGTAAACACAACTTCCACCAAAGTAAGCAGCATTAACAACAGGCAACCTGATCCTCACGGCAGCCCAAACAAACTATATTCTGATTATCTCTGCAAATGAGCAACGCTAGGTTAACCCTCAAGAAAGAAAAAAGCAGTACGAACCTCAAGCATTCAGAACACAGCCTGTCCCTCTACTGCAATTTGTGCACGGGGTGCACCCATCTTCTCCGACATTTTTAATCATTTACCCCTTCAACGGAAGCTCCGATCCCCCCATCCCTGCAAAAACTTCACAATTCCTGCAAAAGACCGTTCCTTGGGGACAGGAAAACAGGTGGGCACCTCAGCGCGGAGCACGAGGGCCTCTTTAAACACACATAAACACAAACATTTTTTCCTTAAAGAAAAAAAACCGGAGGGGGGGGGCTAGACGTGCTAAGACGACGACTTCCCAGGAGCCCTTTCACAAGCCCTCCTCGTACCCAACGCTCGCCCTCCAACTCAGAGATGAGAACCCCACACCCCCTCCCACGCAAACTCCCGCACTGCCGAGGGGGCCCCGGCCTCCCCAGCGCGCGGCCCGCCCTCCCGCACACACCGACACCCCCCGGGCCGGGCCGGGCCGAGCGCGGGTGCCCCTTACCTGCGACCCTCCCCCCGCCGCCTTTCCCGGCGCCCCCCGCCGCAGCGGGAGGTGCGGGCGGGGCGGGGGCGGCTCAGCAGCGCGGGCGGCGGGGCGCGACGGCGGGCCGGGGGCCGGGCCGGGGGGAGCGCGGGGGCCCGGGGGCGTCTCGCTCCATTCTCCCCTCACTCACACACTCACTCACTCACTCACTCACTCACACAGAGACAGGTAGGCACAGGTAGGCACACGCGCGCGCGCGCACACACACACACACACACACAGGAAATAACACGGGGTCAGCTGACTCCCGCCAGCCAATGGCGGCGGGCGCTGGGGAGCAGCGCGCGCCAGCGGGAACGGCGCGAGGCGGCGGGTCCCGGCCGGGCGAGGGAGCGGGGAGGGGAGGGGAGGGGAGGGGGAGCGGCGCGCGCGCCCGTGCGCATGCACGTGCGCGCGCGCGGCAGCGGGAGGAGGGGCGCGGCGCAGCCACCTCCCCTCCCACCACGCGCACGTTTAAAGGGGCCGCGCTCCACCGCACCCCTCCGGTGCCCCGCCGCGGGGACGGGTCCGCTCCGCTCCATCCCGTCTCGTCCCGCCCCGCGGGCTGGGAGTGGGCGGCGGCACCGCGGCACGTGGGCGGGGCGCGCCCGGCGCGCGTGTCGCCCCACCCCGCGACGCGCACCGGGACCCCCGCCCGGCGGCCCCCGAGGGCGAAGGCGGCGCGGCCGCCGCCGGGGAAGGGAGGCCGGCGGGCGGGCGCCGCGGAGGCAGAGCGCGGCGAGGCGCCGGGTCCCCCGAGCAGCTGCCGGGCCCGCTCCGACCTTTTCGGGGGAGAGACCGTGGCAGTTTCCATTTCAATCTTCTCGTAAATCATCAACCCACCCCCCAAGTTATTTTAGGAACCGGATTTATTCTGCTTGGCCGCTTCTCCCCGCCCGGCCTCCTCCCAGGCGGGCGGCAAGCAACTGCGGCCGGGCCGGCGGGACTCCCGGTGGGGCCGGGGAGCCCCGTCTCCGGCCCAGAGCCCGGGAGCACGCCCTGAGCCGGCGGTCAGGCCTCAGGTCGGAGCCAGGCGGGCCCCGAACCGGCCCCGCACCGGCGGTGCCTTAGCGGGGAGCTGGGGAAACAACATGGAGGCTGCGGGCGGCGCCGCGCCAGGCGCGGGGCAGCGGCGGTGCCCGGGCTCTGCTCGCCGCCGCCGCCGGCCCGGCTGGGGCCAGCGGGGTCGGCGCCGCTTGGGCAATTAGAAGCGGTACTCCCAGCCCTCCGGAGACCCCCCCGACCCAGTTGGGGAGTTACGTCGAACTGTACTTTTGATTTTTGAGGGTGATGGGGCAAGGAGACTGGTGGAGGGGGCAGCTTGAGAGCAAGGAAGCAGCGCCTGTCAAATCATCATCTCCTTCATTTAAGCCTGCATGCCAGCAAAGGAAGCTCTGTATGACACTACAGTTTCCTCCATCTGCCACTCTGAGCATTTCACATGAAAACGCAGGAGGCTGGCAGCCTGAGAAGCTCTAAGTGCTGCGCAGAAAAAGCTCAAGCATCATTTAAAACTTGCTTTGCCAGGAACTTTACTGAGCAGATATGACAGCTTCAATAACTGCCCTGTTTCCCAAGCTTTGTTCCCCAGATCCTCAGCAAGTCTTATTCTGGGAGAAGGCCCCTGCTTATAGCTCATCCCCAAAAGCAACGAACTGTTTAGAAGGACTGTGTTGTAAGCACAGCCAGTTGACAACTTCACTGATGGCTCCCCCACAGGTGACTTGCTCTTTATGAAAAATAAATACAACCCACCACATCTTGTACCATGCATTATCTGTCACAAATAATTCAGAGACTGGCTGAAATTTCATCTAGATAAGACTGCAGCGATGGCAATAGTCCGGGGAAAACAACTGGAGCAGACGACAATTACATGTGCTCCTACCATTTGTCTTTCAAGCTAACAATCTGCGGGTGTTAGGGGCTCCCCAGCTGCCAGCTGGGCAATCATGCAGCAGGAGCGCCCAGGAAGGACTCGCCTGCTCCTCCACTCCATTTTGGACTTGATAGGCAATGGCTCCTTTCAGAGGCAAGCCTTCTGCTGTGATCTACACCTTGTCTTCTTCAGATGAGATTACTGCTAAGTGCTCCGCATTGGCTAGTTGGGAATTGCTGCCGGAGTGCACAGGCACTGCCTTATTGCCTGCTCTCACAGTACAGAACGCCCCTGCTCTCCTCAGCACTTGCTGCCCATTTGCATGTAGCATTTAAGGCATGGCACTTCACTTACAGGAGGTGGAGGTCATTGCTTCCTTCACCTGAAGAAGAGGCTCCAACAGTACATTCACCGTGACAAACTGTGAGGTTGCTCTAGTTGCAAACAGCCTTAATCTTGTTGACTGCCACGGCACGCTAAGAGCTTGGTTAGTGCAGCAGTCCCCCTGGGGATCCAGGACTGTGATAAAAGCTGTAATGAGGTGGGGGAACTCGACAAGGTTTTTATAATTTGATTTTCCATTATCTGTTTTCTGATTTTGAAGTGAAACGTCAATTGAGGTCAATCCTTTATGTAGATTTATAAGGTAGGAGTGCTTAAAGTGCTCTCTCTACCTTAAGTTAAACTTAAACTTACCCTAAGGTAAACCCCTTTTGTATATACAAATACATGAGAACTCAGCTTATCTAGATAAGCTTGGTATATTGAGGTATTTTTTACCTAATGTCCAAAATGAAGTTGCAGCATAAATCGAAAAAGTTTTGTAAAATGCTCAAAAAGGCACTATAAAACTACAAGGACAGCTAACATTCACAAGTCAAACGTTTCTCAAAGGACCAAAAATAATTGAATTTGCATACTTAAATACCTGGATCTCTAGTCTGCTGCACAGCAGCATTTTCCATCTCCACTAATGACTACTTATAGGTGTTACAAGGGAAGCACAGGAGGAGTTGCTTTCTAAAATATTTAAAACTCAAAACTATACGGCTGATCTTAAAGGATGAAATCAAGTTTAAAAAAAACTCATGCTATAAATACAGGCAGATGCCACACTCTTGTCAGCTGTTGCACTACACTAGGCATCACTGGCAATAAACAGGGCCATTAAAAGCCCAGAATGAAAACAAAGTTACAAAAACTGTATTAGTTAAATATCACAGGAGCAGAGATGTCATATCCTTTGCAGCTTTTGAAGTGATGTATCAGGCTTTAACGTACAACCCCACTGAGCTTAATGGAGAATTTAATTCTCTCAGAAACTAATTTTTGGCTGTCTGCAGACTCTGGATGAAAAACCACTGCCATTAGTACACCTTGTTCACATCACGGAGTTTTTCTTTGCCACTGAACATTTCCAGAAGAAAGAAATTCAACCTTCTGACTTGGCCATTCAATCACAACAACTTGACCACCATCAGTTACACAAAAAAAATTGTTATAAATAAAACATCATTAGGACTAATGAAGAAAGTAACTCCATCATGCTGCTAGGGCTCTGATCCTGATCTAAACATCCATGCAAGCAGTTCTAGTTCAGGGTAAAGTCATCAGTAGTATCTATACGCTCTTAAAGTGACTTAGAAGCAAATCACCTTTCAATTTTGAAAAGAAGAAAAAACCCAGAGATTTAAGGCCAAAAATGGTTACTTACCAAAATAACCCTTAATGGATCAATTTTAAAATCAATGCAACAAACTAAACAGGTTTGCATGTAAATTTCCAGCAAATACATTCCATCACCAAAGAGTAAGCGCTATAAATTGAGCAGATGCACTATACCGCAGTCCTAAGAAAGACTGAAGTCTCTGCTTTTAGTGCAAGAAAATCAGCTCAGCTGTAATCATACAGAGCCACTACAGTACTACCACAACAGAAACCTTCCAAATCCTACCCATTTCCTCCCAGACACCCTCCCCCCACCTCCTCATCAAAGTGCTTCCGAGGACGGAGGCACAAACAAGGCAGAGACAGGCAGGAAAAGGGCCTCAAGACTTGGAACCCTCCTCTATGATGGATGGGAGATTCTGGGCAACATAAAGCCCCCTGAATAGCTCTCGGGGTTAGTGCCATTGCTCCCACCAGTGCTGCTGTCACAGCACATATGCAAGCGATGCTGACTCTTTTATTGCACGTGAACTCTGCAATGGCAAAAGCAAACGTTTTTTCACATTATGCCTTAATGTAAGGCTTACCTTGCACATCCCTTTCCCCTCTCCCACAGATCCTGGAAAAGAAAGGTCCTTCTGCCCCCAAGAGGGCTGACAAATGGAGATGGAGAGTCTCCTGTCTTTGAGGTCACCACTTCTGATCTAGCCGTAATTCAGTAATTACTCAGTTCGTGTGGCTCTCCAGAAGCATACATTAGCAGCTTGAGGGGGGGCGGGGGGGACGGAAGGATGACACCATTCCTGACCTCAACCACCTCTCATTTCCACACACCCTCCGAGCTCCCCCTGCCTGGAAGGAGGGAGGACAGCAAGTGATGCAGCTTGGGGGATCGAGAACAAATTTGCAGGTAGCACAGGCTGGAAAGACTCCGAGCGCCCCAGTGTTTGCTAGAGGAAAAATGATTTCTGAATGCAGCTGGTGGGGTCCTCTGAGAGACGACTTCTTCTTTACAAAAGGTTTCATTGCTGATGAAAAACACAGAGCTAGCAGCACCAGGAGGCTAAAGTCTCCGCAGAGTCAGGCACGCAGATTTCTCACAGGTACGGCGGCACCTGTCCCCTCAAAGTATTACCCTTATCCTAATCCTTTCCCGTGTTATACAATTTCATGTCATGCACAGGCTCACCACTGCACTTTTACGGCTTTCATCTAGAGGCACTTAGATGCTATGGGAATGGGCATTAGAGACTAGCTTGAAGATAGATAATACAAAAGATGACAGCAAGATCAGGCACCTACAGGTCACATAACCGGGGACTGAAACTTATATTCACGGTGGGACAGCTACATCTTTAAGCGAGTGTAAAGCAAGGGCAGCTAGCCTGTTTCTCTTTCTCCAAGACAGACATCAGCATGGCTGCATTCATTAACATTTCCTACCTCTCCTCCTATCTAGCCCCAGGACTTCCCACACCTTCCTCCTATTTCTTTTATGCTTACTTCAGATAAAGTGTTACATCTGACCCTACACAAGGGAGAAGCAGTATCGGACGTCTCCCAAGGAGCTGCAGCAAAGACAGGGAGGGCTCTCCTCTCATTAATTCACCGATACTGAACTTTTCTCCTTAAGACAGCCAAAGGATCTGTGCACTTGCTGGAAAGTATTTTGGATGAGCACAGATTCTCATCATACTGACTGTCATGTGTTGGGTGCATCGCTTGGAAGCAGCTCTCCTCCAGACACAAGAAGCATCTCCATAAGCCATAGTGTTAAGTCCTACAGCCCCATTCCTGCAACAGAGCAACAACAGAATTTAAAGACTTTGGTGCATCTCAAAGGGAAGAAAATGCAACTGAATGTAGGTAGCGTGAATCATAGCAGGAGAAAAATTAAATCACCTATATGGGAGGCAATTCTGCTCCATCTTTTAATACTGCAACACTTCTGTCCTCTCATCTTCCCGTTACAAGGAGCTGATTCATGAAAATAAGATCTTTGTACCTTAAGACCTGCTCAGCTTCTTCTGCTTACTCCTTTTACCTCCTGCCAAAAAGATGCTTCTGGCAGAATCAGAATTAGTTGCTGTGAAAGTGATTGTGATGCTGCAGACAAAAGAATCTGAGTTCAGTAAAAAAAGCGAGAAACAGTAGCTAGACTTTTGAGGAAAAGTGGATTGCAATTCCATGCAGATGTCCAAAGTAATAAAGGTGGAAATTAAAATAGAAAGCCACACAAATACGACTCTCTAGCAAGACTGTCTCCAACAAGGCAGAAAAGGCCATCAATAAATCTTCATTATCTGAATTGCTAAACATATCTAAATAAAAGGAGAAATTCAAATATTAGAAGAACTCATCTTTTTAAATGGTCTTACATAAAACCAATGCTGCCTTGCCTGAACATATTTTACAGAAAGGGATTTTTTTTTTTTCCTTTTTTCTTTTACTTCTGCTGGCCTTTTACAGAGGTTTCATTTGGTGGGGGTTTTTTTCTGCCTACAGGGAAGTGTGAATTTCCAGGCTTAACAAGCTGAAATCCCCATGACATATAGTCCCAAATTTTAGAGGCAACTAAGATTTTGATTCTTACTTCGCTCCCTGTTGGCTTCCTCCCTGATGCATGCAATAGCTGTTTTGAATCTCAGCTGTTCCAACAGGAGGGAAAAAAAAAAGGTCCCTGAAGGAACAGCGCTAGTTCTTCCAGTCACCTTGCTACTACCGCACTCCAGAATTCAGGCACATGAAACAGCACATGAGAAGGGCTTGCAGCAGGAAGAAGCAAAAGCAGAGGGCATCAGACTGGACCAAAACCAAGAGGTCTTCTACATTCATCTGGTAAGAAGGGTGTATTTATATTGGGTAGTAGTAATCTAAGGGTGTACTGAAGGTATACGTTGCGTGAAATCTCATGAACTTGTCATCACAGAAACCAACTTCCGCTTTTTCTGTCACGTATAGCAATGTTCTCTGGTCCTGATTCATCAGAGATTGGCTTATTAAAAATATTTTTAGAGTTCCACCACAGTTTACTTATATATCTCCTATTACTAACAAAACACGAGGAAAAAAAAACTACTTCAAACACAATCACTTTAATTACTTTGTGTCTTGAGACTCATAAAAGTACATTCAATGCTCAAACCCTCTAATTCTACATTTCAAAAGACGACATTAATGTCTTATTTTAGTGCCCTGCATTACTTTAAAGTCACGCTCAAATCCAAGTCAGGATAGGGCACATGAGAACATACAGAACTTATGACTTTAAACATATTCAACTATTTATGAGCACTACTGACACACTTGGGGATGGGGGAAAGAAGCATATTTTCAAGTCACCTAACCCAAGTGATGGCAATGCCTTAAAAGCTATCAGGTAATAGAGGTAACCACCCTGGGTTACCACCGTCCTTAAGAAAACCAGCATTTAATTTACTTGTAAAGACTGGACAGACCTATCTTTGGAGAGTCCAAGGCACACAATAAAATCTTAAGTAAGATTTCAGGATTCAGGGGACTCTTCCAGTTACCTACTGAAGTTCAGGTTCAAACTAACAAAACCTCTGCTTATATATCATGGCTTTCATTATCCCTCTTGAAGAGATTCTCTGCTGCAGCTGGGAATCCTGCTGGCACTCACATTTGTCCTGAGAGGTGATTAGGACTGAAGGCCCCCCATTTAACTTTTCTGTAAACATGCTCAGAGTAATTAGACCTAAACAAAATACTGTTGGTTTCATCAGGGCTCTGAAGATAAGGTAGGTACTTCTTTGGACATCAACAGCAAGCACAGAAGCAAGAACAGAAGCCTCAGCAAGCATAACACACGTCAACCTACCAACTCAATGAGTCTCCACTGGTTTTAGCAAGTTTTAGAAATAGCCTAAATCCACAAAGAAAACAAGCTATCCCAACACAAACACTTTCACAAGGAGCAGCAGCATTTGGGGGGTGGGGTGGAGGCTGCAGTCCTCAAGGTGGTCCCCCAATAACCCTGGCTGAACCCAGGCATAATGAAGAGACACTGCTTACGTTGGTGGAGAGAAAGCATTTCACCAGGGGTGAAATTTCACATTCCCTGGGGCACCTGCCCACAGCTCAGGGATCCCCCCATTAGGGCCAAGCCTTTCCACACCAGGGAGTGTGGGATGAGAGAAGGGAATGACTACTCTTCTCCAAAACCAGCAATGCTTCAAACTCTTAGAGTGTGATTCTTTCCACAGGCTGAAGATCAAGGTGTTGGCTTACTTCTAATATTGATGAAAAAGGGTAGTCACACTATTTATAATCAGCTAGCATTATCTCATCTCAAGAAACAGTAAGTCAGCAGCTAGCCTTAGGTGGTAAGTAGGGGGTTTCCTTAACAGTCCTCTTCATTGAGGCTGAGGAGAAATTAAAAAAAAAAAAAAGACAAAGAAAAAAAGCAGTGGTAGTTACAAGAAAGGGAATATTGTAACAGAAAGGGGGGGGGAACAATTAATGCTTTCACCTCATTCCCCTTCACCACTGCCTGGAAATTCTCTTCTGATATAAGCATTGCCTGCCTAGGGCTTTTTGAGAGACCCTTGCACATCCTCACTGATTACTTCCCCTACTCAGGGAGACAGACTGTCCTTTACCCTAAATGCTTTTATCCTCTTGATGAGGTCTCTTACCCACCTGGATCCTGCCTCCTTCTCCCACTGCAATCTCTGAGCCTGAGAGAACACACCTGGGGACCTTCCACTTTGCTTAGGAAAGAGATTTAATCCTTTCATATCCTAGCATGGGGCTGAAGTGATGCACACCTCCCCCCTGCCCGAACACCTATGGTTACAGTCCTGGGCGACGGATGTCACCAGCTGAAGAGATATCAAAGGAAAGGGTTTTCTCCGCTGTTTTCTGCTCTTTCAGGAGTCATTTAAAAGCAGGTGTAGATAAAGAACGGAGGAAAACCCTGCAGGGGACAATCCTGCCCTACCCAGACAAGATGATCAGGCTTAAAATCTCTTCTGTATCTAATCTTAGCTAAATCACACCCCCGATGTCCTCTTCCCTCAGTTTCACAGGGTGCATTTTGCTCATCACCCCCCACCTCCTGGGCTCACATACAGTGCCCAGTCCCACCTGGTCACCCCCACGTCTGCCGTCCCTGAGGCCAGAGGTCCAAAGCAGGACCCCTCGATGGGTCATTTGACTTAATCCTCCAAGGGGGGCTGTGGGGTGATTCCAGGCTTTACTTCTCAGCCAAGCCTGCCCGGGTCATGACTCAGACAAGCCAACAGACAGTACTCAGCAGACAATGATTTTTATCTTCAAAGTGCTTTACAAACTAACAAATCCTTACTTCTCCTCTGAGAGAAGAAAGAAGGGGAGAAAAATCCCTATATCACTACCGTGATGGAGGAGAGATGCAAATAACCCCGAAAGTCCTTTCAAGTTGGAGTAGGGGCAAAGGAGTCCTGCTGTGCAGCAGTGCTTTGGGCTTGGAGTTTTTTGTGGTGTTTTCGGCTTTTACACCAAAGACCTGGATTCAAATCCTGTTTCAGATCACTACAGACAGTATGGTAGGACAGAGCCTCTCAAGCCATGGCCAGCACATCCCTTCTCTGAGGGCCATGGAGTTGGGGGTCTGAGAAGCAGGGAGCAGTACATGGGTGTCTTCCAAGAATCCACTTGCCTGTTCAGACTGCAAAAGTGCTGCACAATTAATTATACATCTGTGCTACAAAAGATCAGCTCTATAACTGCAGGGGGTGCTATTCATCAGCCTTGAAACGCATTGGCAGAGGACAGCCAGGGTCCAGTAGTTGAAATAAATAACTACAAAAGCAGGATGTGCTCTGGGTCGTTAGGAGCAAAGTGCAGCGGTGGGACCCAAGTGACCCGGGAGTGGAGAGGAGCCCAACGCTGCAGCCGTTTGGGATGCAGTGCTTTGCCCAGGAGCTTCATGAACTGGAGCGGCAGCGAAGCCACTGGTCATTGGGGTGAGATGCGTAGGCAGAGCAGTGGCAGCAAGGAGCCTGCCTGACACCTGCATCCACTTTTCCCTCCTCAGCCCTACCCGTTCGAGGAGGCAACAAAACATCGTGTTCCCAGCAGCAAGAGTCCGGTCTGAAGTGGCTTCACCGCAGGGGCAAATTCAGAAGGACCCCCTTTCCCTCATCCCTTTCTTTTGAAGCCCCCCTTTCCTGGAGTGGGCATTTAGCAAGTAGAAATACACCACAACATTAGGCATCCTTCCACTGTCACTCTCCACTATCCTTCCTCCTCCAGACACACACACTAACACAAAATGACGGCTTCCTCAACAGACTGAATGAGCAAAGCCCTCGTGCCGATCCTTAATTGTCTGTGCTTTACTCTCTCGCTCCAGTCATATTATATCACAAAACTCAAAGCAGCCCACCCACTGCCCCCATCTTTGTCCAAAATCTCAAGTGAACAGTAAATTGGACACAGGGAAAAAAAAAAAATGCTGAAGAAGGAGGGAGGGGCAAGCTAACCCCCCCCTTTTCCTCCTCCCCTTTTTCTTCCTTTTTTTTTTTTTTTTTGAGGTTGCTCTTTGCTGGTGCACCCACATTGCTATTGTGCAGTTGTCAGTTAAAAAAAAACAACTACCAAAACCCAAAAAAGATGGAGATATTAAAGAAGAAATCATATCTCACAGCCCTTGAGAATGTGACCCTGAGGCCCTGCCCTTCTCCCTCCTGATGTACCCACGCATCACGGCGAAATGGCAGGCCCCCACCCCATCCACCCCCATGCTACTCTGAACCTGCAGAGCGAGAAAAAAATAAAAACGCATCTAAAGCCAAAACAAAACAAAAAACCCAGAACCATCATCAACAGAGAGATACTGGGGGAAGGAAGGGGGGGGGGGAGGAAGGGGGGGGAAGAAGGAGACGGGGGAAGCCCCCCCCCCCGCACATGCATAAACCCCATAACCCATTTATGTCGGTCTCGGAGCACGAGCCAGACTGCAGCGAGCAGCCAACAGCTGGGGCCTTTGAAAAGGGACAAGGCGAGCGGCTTCCCTGTGCCCGGCCACGCCAGGCTCGGCTGCCCCCACCACCACGCCACCCAGCCACCCCCCAGCCCTCACCATCCACCCACCCACCCGCCTCCCCACGCGCCCCCACCCGCGGGCACCCCAGGCAGGCACGGCGGCGTCACTGGGGCGGGTGACACGCACAGGGCGCCGCAGACACACGGCCGCCACCGCCGCCGCACGCGTGGTCGGCGAGAGCTGGCCTCTGCAGGGCAATTTCTACTCTCAACTTTCAGGGAGAGGAAGAGAGATAAAGCCCATTTACTGTACCTTTCTGGCATCTTTCTCAGCTTTCCCTGCTGCTTCTCCCCACCCCCTTCCGATTTATCTCAGCTACTGGTTTTATAAACCGAGAGGGTGGAGGGGGGGGGGGAAGGGAAGAGGAGGGGGCTTTTTTTCTCTTCTCTCAGCCCCGTCTGCACCTTCTGCCTGAGCCCGCCGGTGAAGTCACAAGGCTGAGTCTCTGACATCACACAGAGCCCACAAACGCCGGATTGTGACTTCACTGCAGGGTAGAACAGGGAGGAATAGGAGAGGGGAGGGGAAAAGGCTCTTATTCAAACACATATCTGCAGTAGTAACAAAGGGAACTCAGGAAATGGCTGGCCAAGAAAATGGCTTTTTTTTTTTTTTTTTATAAAACATACTCTCTTTTCTTCTTGTGTTTTTTTGTGGTTTTTTTTCCCCAAATAAAGTTTGTGACCACAGTGGAAATACCTTTTAAAAGTGGTCTGGGCAGGACAGACAGCAAGCGCCAGCCCAGGCACCATCCTCCAGCGCAGCACAGGCTCCTGCAGCCCTTCTGGGACAGAGCCGCCTGCTGCGGCCGCGCTGGACCCACCGGGGCTGGAGCAGGACAAGGTGCTGGAGTGACAATTGAGGGGTGCCGGCAGCTACAGGAGAGGCTCTGGGGGGGACAGCGGAGGGGGACTGAGGGGAAAGGACCAAAACAGGCGGATGCTGCGGGTCGCGCCTGGGATGCACTGGGAAGGCGGCACAGAGAGCTGCCGGATGAGCGGGGCCGCATGGTGCAACCAAAGCTCAGTGGCAGAGGTCTGGGAGCCGTGGGCCAGGCTGAGATAATGCTAGTCAGTGTGCACTTGGGGGGGGTTTCCCACTCGAGGATCCGAAACCACTTTTAAACCATAATAGGAGTAAAAGAGGTATTAAAGGTCAGGGTTAAGGTAACAGAGTTGTATGTCAGGCCTAAGCAAGGCAATAGGGTTAAAGAGTGAGGTTTTTCGTTCCCAAGCGTATTTTTAGGTTTCAGGTGCCCTGGGGAGGGGCAGGGAGGCTGTGGTAGGTGAAAGAAAGACCAGGAGGCTTTGATGTACTCCCAATACAAGTCAATGCTGGGATGTTGCACTGGGAGCACAAGCTGATGATACAGACTTCTGTGGTCATTTCTGAAATAAACCCTAAAAGAAAAAAAAGGGTTATTAAGTAGCTATTGGCTTAATGTCACCTGGAAAGTTGTATGGTTTGGGGTTTTTTTTTGTTTATTCAGCTGGAGAAATTTTTTTAACATCAACTTCTCAAAATTTAACACAACCTCAAACATGTTGGTAAATAAGCCAACCTCCCCACCCCCCCCAAAAAAAAGCTGTTATTTGTGTTTAAAATCAAATAATTTTTTTCTCCTTTTGAAGCAAGGCAGCTCAAATACTTGCACTGTGCTAATCATGCCTGAAGGCCAGGAATTTCGAGGGATAAGCCAAGGGCATAGCCACAGCCAAGTGAAGAAAAAAAAAAACCAACAAACCTAAACAGTGCTAATTGCAGACAACATTATATTTATAAAGTTATTTGAACTGCAGAGCCAAAGGAGAGACAGCTAGTGCTCCTCACAGTGTGTCCACTCCTCTCTCCAGCCTTCATCCCTGCCCTCACCGAGACCTGCAAAGCATTCCCCACCGCCACGCCGACCTGGAAGGGAGGAGAAAACAGCACTGCCATCACAGCCTGCCTTTCCCACAACCTGCCAGTGCAGCAGGAGGGAAATCTGTACGTGGACCAAGTGAGAAGCAAGGAGGAAACGATCCAGATTCCCGCCACGAACCGGCTGGCAGGTATGTTCGTGGCTTGCTGCTGCTGGACGGCGGGAGCAGCCCACGAGTGCCCGAGATGCCCCGGAGGGCTAGCAACATGCACAGCAGCGCTGGAAGCCCGGCAGCGGGCAGGGGTGAGAGGCACTTGTCAGAGACTTTTGTAGCCCAGCGGCTCTATGCACTTCCAGCGTAAAACCCAGGCAGCCAGAAGATGCTCTTCCAGGTTGGAGCTCCTCCATGGCTGAAGCCTCCATTTCCACACCGAGTATGAATCCCAGCACCTTGAGGCATCACCCCAGCCCTGGCACAGCCACGGCACCAGGGAAGATTTCCCCTGTCGTTTTACAGCTTCTCTGTGCCAGTACAGCAATAAACCGGGCTGCAATGGAAGGAATAAATTCTCCTTCTGCCTCCGCTTGTGAGAGGGAGGGAAAAGGTACAAATTCCAAGCAGGGAGGTCCCCATCTGATCTCGTATCCTTCAGCAATTCTTGCTCCTTGTTTGGCCACAACTTTGCTACCGTTTTTATACTGACTGAATCTTCTTTCATCTTTTTTAATTATTTTTTTCCACCCTGCTGACCGTATGAGAGAAACCTCCACATTTATCCCGCTCCTCCTCTCTCAGGGAATCTCTCTCAACCTGCCCATGGCGGGCAGGCAACATGGCTGCCAGCGTGCCAGGATGCCAGCAAGGCGAGGAGGTGAAGGGGGGAGAGAGGGAGGCACAGGCGTTTGTTGGGAAGCAGAATAAAGAAGTGGGGAAGAGGAAGGAATCTAACACGCACACATGGACTAGCACAGGCTTGCTCCAACTTGGCCCATGATGCAATTACCTGACTTGGAGGCTGGCCAAGGCTCCCAGGCTAAGTCCCTCTGCACTTGTGCAAAGTGCTGTCAGAGCTGCTGGGACCACGAATAGTCAGGGCTTCAGCAGTGCATCTCATCCAAAAAGGAGAAAGAAAAAAAAAAAAGAGAGACAGGGCAGGGACTGAATGGGTTTATTTTCACACAACTGCGATTGTTTTGTTGATGCGGAAAGGTAATTAAAAAAAGTTCTGATTTCAAACGTGCCACAGAATTCCCAGAGCCCGGAGGCTGCTGCTTAGAGGCAGATTAATCACACTGAATTCTCCATCTAGATATTGCATGCACTCCAAACTCCCACCGCTAATAGCTCTAATATTCTCCTCAGCGTGTGCATGCTGCTGGTGTTATGTTCCAGGAATATTAATTCCCCAACTCAAGCTCCTTTCGCTTGCGCATGTACCCTAAAGGCTTGCTGCCGGGCACCAGGAGATTATGGAAAAGAGAAAACAGGGCTAGAGGAGAACCAGGGTGCAAAGGTACTGGCTGGAACTCCTCAAAGAAAGTCATTAATGTTCTTTGGATAAGCAAGGCGTCCAAATAAAATCTACCTGAAGGCCAAGTTCTTTAAACAAAGACAGCCAACTACACACGCACAAGATGGTTGAAATTAAAATGAGCTCCCGATGCTGGCTTTGTGTTACCCACTCCTGCTACCCTGAGACTTGCCCAAAATTTCAGTCTTATTAATTGTGAGCTCTGAACTAGGGGTTTCATTTGTGTCTTCTGCTGGTGTCTTCTCCCAGCGCCCTTTACCCCCAAGCAAGGCTGCATGCATCTGAACTTTTGCTGCCACACGCTAGTAACAGCAAAAATATAGGAGGTTGTAGTGCAAGCATCCAAAGAGCAGGTAGAGCTTTACACAGCAAGCCCCTTCTACCCCTAGCAAAACTGACAGGCCAGTAGGTTCACAGTCCAGCTCAAGGTCCCACTGCATGTCGGGGACCAGGAGGTGCATCCCTGGGATCCTCGTCCCACACAGGAAAACAGAAAAGGCGAGGACGAAGGCAGGAGAGAAACACGTAATTTTTCTTTGAATTCAAGTAACTGCCATTCCTAGTAAGCAGTTCAGTGTGTGTGTGATCTATACATATGGCCAAAAGGCCAGCTGCTAAGGTTTAAAACCAATGCACACTTGAAAAGTACCATTTAAGATGCCTATGATGTAATTTACAAAGCTGCTAAATGCCCAAAGCTCCTAGTGCTGTTCAGCAAAGACTGCAGGCAGTTGCCAGGTTAAAACACAGTTCCCTGAAACCAGCCACACCAGGACTCTGGAAACCACCACGCAGAAGACACCTCAAAACGGATGGCGCTGGTCATGCTTCCATTTAGTAGGATTACTGGCATGACAAGAAGCTGTCATGGGCATGATTTTCTTTGTCAAGCAGTCAAAATATGTATCTCTGTGTAATATAAATCAGCATGCCTATGTCAGCGCTGCAAAACAAAAGGGAGTTTGCCCCTTTTGTGGCAGGCGTTTCTGATAACCATACCAGCACGGTACCTGAGCCATAGGTTAATTTGGATGTACAGACCAGTCCATCAGCTGTTTTCACAGCTCAGAACACCTTACCTAGTCTCTGGACTAAAACCTGTAACACCACAGGTGCACAGGCGTAGGTAGGTGGTGGCCCTCTCCACAATCACTGCAGGTCAAATAGAAAAGGCAACACTTTTATGGCTAAATACTTCACAGGGCGCTGGTGGTGGTGGGAGGGAGACGCATTAGAACAGAGACATTTTTGAAGCTTCCTCTGTTTGCTGTATATCATGCAGGTCTACAATTACACATGTGCCTTGAACTCTCAGCCGATTCCTTAAACTTGGCTCCTGCTGCAGGGAGGGGGAGGATGGGACTCCAACCCAGGCACCGCCTGCGTAAGGCCCTTGGGGCTTAACTCTGCTGTAGTGGAAGGGGAGAGGCATGGGCTTCCTCCACTGTGATAAACTGAGGGAGGCATTGCTCTGTGTAGCTTAGGTGCAAATCTGTGATCCTCTTTCTCTCTTTGTACACAAAGAATGAAGCTGATAGCGAAGCTGACATCTAAATCCTCACTACTGCACATCTGAGATAACCCCAGTTGTTTTTGTTTTTCAAACTCAAACATATGAGAAGGGAGAAAGACAGAAGGATTTCAACCCTCGCCAAACCCTGTCACCAGCACCCTGAGTTACAGATCTACGAACTCTTACATGGGATGAGGGCTCTTTGCTTTTATCTCCCTGTGCAGCGCATGTCCTCAGCCCTTTGCAAACAGATGTTTTGCCCTCCAAAAGGGAAAAGAGGCGGGGGGAAGGAGTGAGCAAGCACAGGGAGGGGGAGAGAGAGAGCATGAGCAAGAATGCTGTCTGCAGATGTCAATCAGGACTTCAGTCTAGGTCTAACCTGTCAGTCCTGCAAAAGGAGGATACATGAATTTTCTAGTTGGATAGTCAGTATCATCAAATAAGAAAATTGTGAGGTTTAGATTGTAATGCAGTCTCACGTTCAGTAAGAAGGCCTTGCTACATGGAGATGATGTGGGACTGAGGAGCCTATTCCTAGCACGTTAAAAATTAAAATTTCACTACAAATATCCTAAAGAAATGGTCAAAAATAGTACAGCATTTCAGACCATTTTTGTAGAGCATGGTAATATTGGCAAGGGGGAAGTGATTGTAGGTAGAATACTGTCAGGTTTGAGGAAAGCTTTCTCTGCATTTTAAAAAATTATATGAAGGAAAATATTCTTGGGAATGAAGAGTCTAATGATTACATGTATATAGAGAGTGTCATCTCTATCTTGGCGTTTAGCAGAAATCAACTCCCCCACACCAACACCCTCCCCTCCAGCCACCCACCCTGATATTCTTCTTCACCACTTCCCACCCATTAACCCAGTACCTGCAGTGCAGTGTTCAAGTGGGACTGGCGGAGCTGCTGCCGCTGTCATCTCCTCGGAGCTGGCAGTCACCTGCCAATCTCGCCCCCACTTCCTCCTCCCTCCTGCTCCCCCCCACCCCTCGTCAGTGCAGCTTTCCCTGGGGATAGATCACTCTCCCCCCCCCCCCTTCCAGCAGCCTGACAAATAACTACTGTTAACTCAATAATATCCCCCTCCAAGGTTTTTAATTACCAGCTGTCCGCAGGGCGCAAGACTCGCACGTACAGAGAGAAACGGGCCAGAGAGGGAGGCTAGCAACAGGGGGTCGGAGAGTTTGGGCTGATGCAGGCTTCATGCTGAGGGACAGGCTCCTTGTCCTCCATCCACATGGCAGGGCTGGCACAGGCAACCTGCAAACCCCCGTGGGATGCTGCTGCCCTGGCAGCGGGCGCAGGCATGCCGGCAGGTGCGGGGTGGGTAATGTGCCACTGTATTATTTGGGGTGGGGGGAGGGGGATTTGGTCCTGCAAGGGCTGATGCGGAAAGCTGCTCCTGCAGGACAAGGGGGGGCTCTGCTACACCAGCTGAGGAAGCACCATCCAGGAGAGCGTTTGTTTATACGGCATTTTAAATGGGAACCAGAAAAAAGGGGGGGGAGGGGAGAGAGGAAAAAATCAGGTGCATTTCTGTTTGTACATCTTTAGCAAATACATCTATCTTTTCACATATGAAAAGGCCTTTTTTTTTTCTTTGCAAGACAATAGTCTTACTTTGCCACTTTTCTACCAAAAATTCATGGGTCTGTGGCCTGAGAGGCTTTTTCTTAGCTTTGTATTAAATGGACTAGGCTTACTGAACTTTCAAACAAGCTCTCCACCTAGTATTTGTTTGTTCACACCCATTTACACTCCCTTGATTTTTAACAGGTCTGAATAAGGCTTATATTTTTAAATAATCGGTTAATGAAGTTTTATCTGAATAGTCATAAGCCTATTAGTGCTCAAGTTGTCCATCGAATCCCCCCTCTCCCCACAGAGGTTAAACAAGACCAGAAATCCTTTTGTACTCCAAATAACATGCTGGGAAGAAGCAAAGAAGGATAAAAAAGCCCAAGCCCCACATTTGGGCCTTTTTAAATTATAAAGAGACATTGGAAAAGGAGCATATATGCAAGGCTTCCCTCCCCCCCACTTCTTCTCCTCCTCTCCCTCCTTTGTAGGTCACCTTTACTATGAAGACATTGATGCTTCAAGTCTTCATTTGCTTAAACCAAGAGAGTAAGTTCTACACCCCAGTCAGGTAACTGCCGGACCCCCAGGCGGGTGATGAAGGAGAAGGGGCATCCATCCGCATCCCAGCAACCGGGAAGGAGGCATCCTGCATGGGGCGAGGACTGGGTCCTCCACTGCAGGAGTGGGGCAGAGGGGGCTTCCCTGGGAAGGGGCAGGCGCTTTTGGAGGAGGACAAGTTTGAGGGCATGGCACCAAACATGCTGGGCTCGGGTGGATGGGGAACAGACAGACCTGTTGTGCTGAGGGATGCCCCGGACGCCGGCCTCCGCACCCCGGGAAGGGCTGAGGGCAGCAGTCAAGGGGGAGAGCGTGGCAGCCGGGGCCTAGGAGCCCTTTGGCAGCCGCCCCTCCGCCCCCGGGGAGCATCCTGGCAGGCGAGAGAGCCCCCGCTCCCCTGAAATAAACAGCAGCCTTCCCAATGCTTCATTAAACTAACACAGCTTCCCGCCATTGCCCCGGCAACCGACACAGGCCTCCTGTTTGCCAGCTGGGGGAATTAAAGGCAGCCTGGCAGCCAGCCCCCAGCTCCTCTGAAAGCTCCCCTTACACTGTCAGAAAGCATCCCCAGGCAGGGGAGGGGGCCAGGCGACCCCCAAGGTGCCACCTGAGATGGGAGGAGTCCTGCCTGCCCCCACTCTGGCAAGCTGCGGTCCCCAGGGAGCCAAGGACACCACGACTGGCACTGGTGCTGGAGGGCAACACAAAGCTGGAGGGCTTGCCAAAACGATTCCTGGACTGGAAAAGGACTGAATAACCCCCTGGATGGTCCAATGGTGCAAAGATGGACACTACTCCCCATCACAGCATCACCTCTGTCCAAACGTGATCAATAGTTCACACTAAGTAGCAACACACTCCTCTTGCTGCCCATCCACCAGCTGAGTGAGCGAATTACATCCTCTTGCCCCTGGTTTTCTTCCTTTCTCAATCCCATATGCCGTGAGGTAAGCCTCAGCGTGAGCCGCCCGCTCCTATCGCCCCCTTGGTAGACGCAAGAGAGGCCACAGAGGAGAAGCTGCCCCATCCTTCGGTGCTCACCCTTAGGAGAAAGCTGACTTGGGAAGAGCTCCGAATGAAGACATCAATGTTGTACCGGTCTTGAGCACACGGACGCCCTCCTGCCCCTCTGCCTGCTCTCAGTCCCTCCATTAAAAACGGGCAGACGGTCCCTTCAGGCAAGGCAGAGATGTCCATCCACACAGCCTCAGAGGAGGAGCTTGTTATGCTGCCCAAATCCCAAAATTAGATCCACTGGGCTGGTGTGGGTGCAATGTGCCAGCTGCTTCCAGCACCTTCCTCCCGCCACCACCCCAGGCCACCAAGACCACAAAGGAGGTTTGCCAAATTGGTGAGGAGAGGAAAAACACCTCGCTTCACAACAGCAACAAATAAAGGAGCACTATTCACTTGCTTGGGCATCCACATCTGTTTTGTCCTGTTTTCCATGACTACTGGCTGTGAGTAGAGGTCTCACAGGGAGGAGTGTTAAGTATTTATTCCAGCTCTCGGTTTTGTCAGCTTCTGATGCCACCAACGTGTTTCGATTCTGCTTGGAAAACTACATTGCTTTTTTTTTAATCCAGGGATCCCAAAACAACCCTGCAAAGGTACCTCCAACCTCATCAACAGCACCCTAGCTTTCCATAGCTCTGCAGCACACGTTTCGTAACAAACTTAATTCTGTCCGGAGAGACCCACTCCAGTCCTGCCTCTGAACAATTTGTATGCCCTACTCCTCTCTTATTTTGTGATAATATTTAGCTTTGTGAAATACTACTTAGCTACACTTTTCAGAATTAAGAAAAAAAAAGAGGAAAATAAAAAAATAAGAATATTCCAGATTCTAGCCCCTACTCTGTATTGCACGAGAAGTGGCACATGGAAAATGCAGAGCTGTTTATAAGCATTAAATAACACTCTCTAGCAATCTTGTAGGGACAAACGTAAAGGCAGCACGTCCAAGCAACACTACAAAACTTAGCCCAGAGACCCCATCTCAGTGACAGAAGACAGCACTGTAGTTTAAGGGTGTCTGAGCAAATCTTGAGCAGAGGCAACTAAGGGGCAGGAAAATATAATCAAACACCTTCCTTCGGTCCAAAGCTCCCAAAAAGAATTGTTACAGACCGTGAAAGGGTAGTCTCTGAGGTTAAGGGGAAAACATATGAACACTCTGACATCATTCACTGTATATTATAGTGACAGTGGGAAGAATATTGCCTCAGCTTTGATGGGGGATGCAGAGAAAAGGGGACACTTTCAGCTACTTGCAGGGAAATTGCAAGGGGAAGATGTGCGTGCAGACCACCGCAGGTAATAGCCATTAGACTGGGAAGCCTGGTTAAAAGTTGCAGGCCTGCCAACGGTCCTGGTTTAGCCATGTGTCTCCTACTTCGGAAGTTTCTGATATTCTGGTTCTCTCCTTGTGCAGGGCTCTGACCTCTCAAAGAATCACACATACAAAAAAAAAAGGTTTCTAGTTCTTAAGCTTTTCTTCAAAGCAATAAGAAGTCAAATCCCAGAGACTTAAAACCAAACTCCTTCCCCCAAACAGAAACCAATTTATGTTTAAATCTCACTTTTTTCAGGTAGTGCCAGGGTGTGGAGGGAGAGGAGGCTGACAAGTCTTGAGGCAAAGGGACACCTGCACCAATCTGGACTGCTCTGTGCCCTGTCCCCATCTCTCCAACTGGGAAGCTCTCGCAGCCTGCTGTTGCCAAACCCACTTTTGTTTTTTCCATGCTCCTTGCTAATTAAACCTTCAATCAGGTCTGCCTCTCCTCCCACCTGGACTAGCTCAACTCCCTGCTCTCAGATTTTTTTCATTCTTCCCCAGACCCAGGAGATGTCAGTTTCTGGAGCCTCAAAGCTCCCGGAGGATGGGGTGAGTACAGAGCCGTCTCTTGGCTCAGGTGAAACATGGTCCCCCTCTGCCTGCCATCCTCCGGGGCTGGATTTCAGAGCAGAAGAGATTGCCGCCAGCAAGCCAAAGGCGCGCAGGGGTAGGCGAGGTGCTGGTCTCCATGCGCGCACCGCGTCCTCCTTCCTCACTGCTGCCATACATGATTAATCATCCCTGAGACACGCCTGCTGCTTCCCTCTGGCTCTCCAACAACCACAACGGTGGCGGTAGCAGCAGTTGAGAGCAGAGAGACCTCCTCAGGTTCCCAGCCCTGGCCCAGCGAGCATCTCCCAGCTGGGACCTCTGGTCCTCACACACATCTCTCTCTTGCACGCACCGGTCTGCCTCACGGCCTTGCAATTAATCGCTCCCCTCCCCCCATTTTCAAACTCGGCTCGTCTCCCACCCCTCCCCCACCCCCCCACCCCCCGTCCATCTGTGTCTAATTGCATTTCATCTGTAGTCATTCTCTGGAAAACTCAGCGGGAAGGTGTCCAGGAGACTAGCACAGGCTTAAACACGCGCTTGACACGGGGAGCCGGGGGGAGGCCGGCTGCTCTGCCGGGGCAGATCAGGGCCCCGAGGGAGCTGGTCCTCTCCGCAGCCCACCTCTCGCCTCCCTGCTCCCAGCCCGGGCAGGGGATGGGGTGCCTGCCGGCAGGCAGGGGGCTGGCAGCCAGGGAGAGGTGGCAGGCAGCCAGGAAAGGCTGCTGAGAGCCAGCGGGGTAGAGGTGAGGCTGCTCAGATGCCAGCTCGTGCTCCACCACAGGAAGCGCTTGCTCCCTTCCTTCCTCCGCCGAGCACCGGCGGCCTGCCTGTGGGCTCTGCTAAGGCCAGCGCAGGGCAAAGGCAGGGTCCCACTGGCACGACCTGCAGCCAGCAGGATCCGGGGGCTCCCCTCTCTTCTGCTTTCCAGGACGCTGCCCCCTTCCCCATACAGGCGCTTTCCACTTGCATTACCGATGCTCCTGTCTTGTGCATGGCACACTTAAGCCGGCCACATCCCAGCTGTGTCCGGTGCGGTGCGCACAGCCCTGCCAGCCACACAGCTCCTCGGTCCCACCCCATCACCTTGCCACTGCTCTGATCCTGCACGGCCTCCTGTAAAATACAAACGTTAGCCAAGGGCTTGTTCACCCTGGGAAGGGAGCGATAAGCTGGGCTCTGAACAGAAAGCATGCCGGGCACTGCACACCAGCTCACGCCATCGCCACTCTTACTCAACACCACTGCAGCGAGCAGCTCAGCTCTTAGTTAAGTATGAAAAATGCCCCCACAAAATAGTCCAGAACTCACGCCATAAACTCACAACCCAGCTTACAGCGTGCCAACTTCCCTGCATGAACAAGTGTAAGTGCACAGTGGTTTTACACTGCAAGCAAGGTTTCCTCCTGCAGAGGTGGGCCCCGAACGTGGGCTATTTAAGGTTTTAGACCTCAGGTAGAAGATCTGCAGTCCAAGGGCTGGACACAGGCCGTGAGTTCATTTTGTGTAGGCTGGAGCCACACATCTTCACACATCACTGCTGGGTAACACGAAGGTATGGGCTGACGTGTGGCCGTCCGAAAGGCCAGCTTGGCTCTCAGCAAGGGAAAGGTTCTCCACCTTTTCTGCAAAGAGACAGTCTTCCAGCTGTGGGAAGGTAGGGTCTGAACTACTAACCCATGTAACACCACCTTAAGCCTCGTCCGTTTCCTGCCGAAACTTTAAATATAAGAATTCACAGCTCTGATAAGGGTGACAAATTTATTTTAGTAGGCCAGCAACTTAGACCCAGACAAATATTTTTCCTTTTTTTTTCACCAACCAGCCAGCAACTCTGCAGGCAGATCTGCTTCTATCCAGGCGAGTGGTGAGGAGAGAGGTAACTCCCAGGCTTTTCCTTTCACTTGCCTTCCATTGACAATGGCTACCCACCAAAATCAGTCCAAGAGATGCAAACACAGAAGTAAGCAACTGAGTTACTATGACTAACAAGTTACCATTTGCCAGCTGAGTCACAGTAACACTGAACCAACCCAACCTCCTGATGGTTTAACCAAACATTTTACTACTTAGTGCAATGAAGAAGGATCACAGAGTCAAACTACTATTGCCCAGATGACAACTACTTATCTCATTGTGGTAAATCAACTTGCTGGCAATCGTCTGTTTCAGACATTTTGATCTGCCAATATCAGATTGAGTCGAACCTTTTGGTTCCACCAAATGCCACAAGCCAAATGCATTTCTGCAGTACCATTGAAATGCTGTTTGTGGTGAAGATGCAAAGAACTACTAGATTTTTACCATTTTAAGCCCCTTCTTAAGACAATTATTCTAATGAAAAGTGCCATATTGAAGCTGTTCATCTCCAGAAGCAGATTCAACACAAACCTATATAAATATATCTTTAAATAAGCACAAAAATTATCCTGTCTCCTCTCTCTTTCTTCCTGGGTATTGGACACCGAACTGAGAATTCCAGAAGTCTGGGTTCAGTTCCCAGTTTTGATGCAGACCTTCTGCACCATCTCAAACCACACAACACCATTCTTTATGAAACTATAATATGGGGACGCTACTAGTTTTGACACAAAGCAAGGTAGAATACATGCATCACTGCTTGTAAAAAGCTCTATACAAAAGACAAGGGTTGTACAAATAACTAAATATAAATATACACAACAGATTTACCACTGTCCCAGAACTCTGACTTTGTAAGGTGGTCTATAGAGAAGGGTATTTTCCTGATGCTTTACCCATTAATGAAAACAAGTACCTGTGAGAGAACAGACAGCACTCCATCTGCAGATTAATTTTATCTGCTTTCAATGCTAGTTCAGAGCCAGCACATGCTGGGAGTAAACAAAATCCGTTACAAGACAACAATTTGTGACAAATGAGAGCAACACATGGACTAAAGACCATTGAACAAGTCCCCATACGTGTCAACATCACAGAAACTACCACCATCCTTCTGAACTCTTGCAGAGGTCAGGAATTGGGCAAGACACAGAAACTTACCTGGCCTCCCGCTGCTAGCAGCACTCTGCTCTGTGTCAACACACATCCTCCAAGCTGGCAGAGGAAGTTTTTACTGGCATTGTCTAAACTGTATCATTACAGTGCAAGGACTGTCAACCCTGTCTCTTTCATCAGCACAGAGTTCTCCTTATCAGAGAAGAGAAGCACAAAAGGGAGAGAGAATTACGTACACACGAGCAGTGTTTCTCCAGTGCTCAGCATAAAAATCTAATCAAAATTGTACCAGAATGGTGATGTGAAAAGCACCCTGCCAAGTCAGTAATAAATATAAAATTCATATCTTACATTTCCACAATATATCACCTCTCATCCCACAGTACTTTACACATTGTTGGGACTCTGATGAATCCCCAAATCAGAACAGATTTGTACTGGAATCTAACATTTCTGTTGGCTTCACATTCATTCAAATTACACCCTTAAGCGAGAGTAGGATAACAGGCACTTAAAATGGCCCCTTGAATGCAGCGGCAGCCATTTTAAACAGGGTCCAACTCCTTCCAGCTGCCAGACTCATTCCCTGAAGTTCGTCCCTCCCCGCTCCCATCCCTCTCACTCCCTGAGTCCCGCACTCAGTCCTGTTCCCCCTCCCATCCACCCTCTGGCAGAGAAAAGACAAAGTGGTATTTTTAGGGTGCATAAACACCTGGTTCACCCCAGTAGGCCCCACCGATGACACCCTAACTCCAAACGCAAACCATCTAATTCTGAAGACTGCAGCCACTGCAACCTGAACAAGCTTCAGTGTAAAAGACAATAAACCCCTACCTTCTCAGCTTTCAACCTTCCCAAGCAATACCACAGCACAGAGGTTATACACAGCATCTGCAGAGACCAAGAACTATGCGTTGTGCAGCCAGCAGCAGTAACAGCTTCTCCTTTTTGTGAAGACCTCATAAATTGGCAGAAAAGTAGAGGTGACAAGGAGTGAAAAGTCATAGTCCTCTTCCCTGTGGCTCATTATCCTAATACCCATCACCAAGTCCTTCCTGACAGATGCATTTGCCAACAACTCTGATGGGAACATTCAGCAGTGCTGTTCTTTCTCATCCTATTAACATGCCTATATGACAAAAAACTGTGCCCATTTTTGACCCAAGGATTTCACCTTCTGAAAGACAGATGCATAAAAGACAGGAGGTGTTAGAAAACCCTGGGGAACACTGCAAGTGTTAATAGCAGTAGGTACCTTAAGACAGAAGTGCTGATGGTAGTCCTTCACGCATCATACCATACCTGATCATTGCAGGTCTAAATAGGGAAAGCATCTTCTAAAAGCTCAGCTAACACTAAGGTGTCTAAACAAAGACCAGGTTTTCACGACTGCTCAGGAGCCATGAGCGGTAGGTGTTCAGTTCTTCTAATTTCTGAAGTTGCCTCTAATGAGACAGAGATGATCTAAAACTCCTCTGCCTCATCACTAGTGGTAGCACAGCTAACTAGGAATGGCAGCAGTGAAATGCATTGCAAGGTTTCCCTTTTGTCAATAAGGTTTTGGAGATCTTCATAATTTTCATATTCGTATCTATTAACTTCTTTGTGGCACTGCCTACAAACCAAGTATTTGGGGAAGAAAAAACCCTTGGAAGCCACAACATGAATGATTTAAAGTAGTCCATCCAAAGAAGGAAAAAGGAGCTACTAATACTTGGGAGATGCTTCCAAAAGGAGGTACATGATAACAGTAGGAGTCCTCTGTAGTTCCAAGCACATTTATCTGCATCTACGCTGATGAAATCAGGACAGTTATTTCACCTCTGGCAGCAGAAACACAGCTGCAGCACACTCCAGAATCAACTCCTGATATTAAAAAAAACCCACAACCCACAATGTCATTTAGCTTTACAATGAAACGATAAACTATGCATTGTTTGTCCTCCTTTTTTCCTAGTATAGATAAGGCCCTAGAACAGCATCACCCAAACTGTGGTCCACAGGTCACTGCTGGCCTGTGAAGCATAATACACGGTCCGTGCAGCACGCTATCTGCAAACAACACTCAGTGTCTTTTTGCTCGTTATAAACACTGAATGTTTTTATGTCTGTGTGACAGATAAGCATTTATATCTAAATGTAAAACATCATCCAGAGTGCACCTACTTTGACCAAAGTGAAGAGACAGTATGAGACCCTTCCTGAGAGAGCCAGCCGTCACAACTGAAACATCAGCATTTTTTATTCACAGTCATTGCAATGATGCAGGCGCAGGAGATGCAGGATGCATCAGTGGGCAGTCTCCTGGAGAAGACTGTTGTAACAGAGCTACTTCTGTGTACAGGTGGGCACTGCTGCAAGCAAATAGCTGCGCTGGCTGCATGTGCTTGCAGTATTATTAGCAGCCTTTAGAGCTGACAAGCCTCAAATTATTTTGGTTGCAACCATACCTGAAAGCTGGTATTTAACTCTGGTTTAAAACTCCTGAAAAAAATCATGATAACATAGAAGGTTGCAGAAGAGCAACAAGTACATTACCAAGAACCAGAAATCAATTTACAAACACAAGGACTAAATATGAGAGCTTGCTAAGCAATGGCCAATGAGCTGGGAACTGAACTGTCTACAAACCTCTGACAGGCACAAACAAAAAAGGGGATTGTTCAATGCTACCTGGACTATGCTCAGGTCCAGTGGAAACCAAGAAAGAAAAAACATAGGCCTGTTGCTGCATGGGGAAAAGAGGACAAATCACCGTAACGGGGAGGCATATGGTCTCGTCTTCTCAGGAAAACATTGGAAGTGCAATCACTTGGGACAGCTAAAACTAAATTGAACACAAACACCAGAAAACATGTGGAAGAAAGTATCACATCTACTGTGTTTTGATCATGTGTAGAGCTAGGTAATCAGATCAGTGAGGTGGGTTTTTTTGTTGTTGCTGGCTAAAGGATATTCAATTCCACAGCTGAACAGTGACTTACTCTTCACTTCCACCTTGCCACTATCTACCCAGGCTCCAGTGTGGGACGGTCCCTGTCACACAGGAGTGTGACACACCTGTACCTACAGTAACGTACAGTGCAAGAGGCTTCAGGCAGAACCTCCACTCTTGACTCTATGAGGATAAACAAATAACCATGCTGAATCAGGCTGGTTGGTTGTTTTGCTTAAAATGTATGTACTTCAACAAGTAATTAATATTTTGAGTAGAGAAGGCCTTTGTTAAAGATTCACCACATTCACCCCTTCAATTAAGGTTTTAAATGCTCACATTCATAAATTCATTTACACCTCCCACTTGTCCTTCAGCAATGCCAGAAAAGACCAGAGTTTACATTCCTGGCGCCTCAAAGATAAAAGAGAAAGGAAAAATAAAACCAAATCCTCCAGAAAATAACAACAGAAAATACACCAACCAAATTAAAAAAAACAAACAAACAAAAAAAAAAAACCAAAACCAAACCTACCAGGTCTTTTATCCATCTCCAGAAAGAAGAAATGGTGTCCAAGCCGAGCTGTTTAGAAACCTCTCCCTTCTCACGTGCAACACTGCAGCTGTAAGATGAATTCAAGGAGCAACTCGGGCAACTGGGGCATCACCAGGCACCGGAGGAGAAGACCTGAGCCCCCCCAACCCGGACACGGGGCTGATAGGCCTCACCCTGTGGCTCTGCACCCCAAAGCGAGCAATGCGGAGAGGGCAGGTGTGGAGTGGGGGGGACCCGGCCTCCCTCAGTACCTGCAAGAGGGCCCGGACATTTCTGTGCGCACGGTGAACTCGGTGTACCCCGGCGATGGACAGGTACTGCAGGGTGGCTGGGATATTTGCATATGCTAATTGCAACGTCAAGGTGTTTGCACCCGCCACGCTCGCCACGCTCACTTCTTCAGGAGGAAACAGTGGCGGCGGGATGAGACTCTACCTGTGCGGTGCTGGTGACGTCACAGGCAGCTATTTCCAGCCCGGTTGCCATGGAAACCACCAGGCCCCCAGCACCAGTTAGCGGTTCAATATATAATTTACTTATTCTTTTTCACCTAAGTGATTAGGACTCAAAATACAGAAGCATCGCACAGACCCTTAAATTCTCCAATCATTTAATAGGAATTTCTTGAAGGCAAAAACCAGCCTGAAATACTGAGCTATGCACCCTCCAGGGAAAAAAAACCAGGCAAATAAAAGCCTAAAACAAGAAAAAAAACCCACCAATCCTCCCCCCCGTCCCCTGCCCTCCCAAGTTTCAAGGGAGACAAATGCTGCAGCTCCTGGAAGATTTCACAGGCCTGTCACCATCTGAAGGAGACAAGCCGATGGTGAAGGAGGAGATAAAAGCCCAACACAGGAGCTGCTGTGTCTGGCAGGGCCTTTGGTCCATCCCGCCTGGCACACCACATCCCATCGTGTCCCGCAGGCAGCCACTGCCCAGCGCCGCTGACAGCGCAAGGCATCTGCCCCGTTCTGTGCCGCTGGTGATGGGTGGCAGCAGGACCCCCTGAAAGTCTCTTCTGGCTCCTACAGACGACCATCGTGCATTAAGGAACAAGTCTCTCCTCCTTATTAATCTTAGCAGCAGCAGTTATGAGTGCTGCTAGTCAATGCAACACCAACCAGAGCCCTGGGGAAGGCAGCCGCTCTGTCTCCACCCCCTCTTCCAACCCAGGATTGCAGCGGTTGCCTGTATTTTCCACAACTTTTTTAACTAGTGCTGCGGTCAGAGGTGAGGTGATTTCTCTGCTTTTCCACTGCCTAATTAGTCACTGCAGAAGCTTGTGCAACACCCAAAGGTTACGCTTCAACACACTGGTCCAGTGAGAGAAAATACAAATACTTTTACTGGGAGAATTTTCAAGTGATTCATCTATCTTCAGGTAGTTCTGAAGTACCAGTCTTAATGTTTCTTATTGTGCTTCACTATGTTTTCAACCAGCCTCTTTCAAAATGGGAAGTTTTAAACATTAATTTAGGCAACCAGCTGCTCTGTGGCCAAACCACGTGGTCTGGCAGAACAATAGGAACAGCAGCACTCCCCAGCCCCCCCGTTTCAACCCAGCATGGGCCACCCCACTCTTATTTCCCGAAACAAGTCATCACAAACCATCCCCACTGCACCTCTTCTCCCTGCCGCTCCTTCCTCACATGCAGAGCTCGCGGTGGGGAAAAGAGGACAACCACCACTGAGACCCAAACAAACAAAAACAGAGGTGTTATTGGGCACAGTTTTAAACCAGGCACATTATTCCCTAAAGAGTAAAAGAAGAAAAAAAATCCACAGACAATAACCTTTCCATAGTTACTTTTTGTTGATGTTCTTAAATGCTTTACATGTTAGGAAGTTCTCATCAACAGCACAGGACTACAATTTGAAAGCCACCAAGACAAATTGGCAGGAGACCGTGCCAAGCCATTAACACTTTCAAGAGTTCAAGGGGCTATTTTCTAGGGAAAGGAGGGTGGTATCAGACAACAGTATGACCTCAAGAGCCAATTTTAGAGGTCTTCCTACTCCATATCATTTAACGTGAAAATTTAGAGTCGTCACATGCTTAAAAAAAAGCATTATTTTGCCTCAGGTTTAGAAACATGGGGTAATGCCTCAAAAGTAAAAATCAAATAAATGTAATTTGTAAAGCTAAACTGACCTGAACAAATCTTTTTCCTTATTCCCTCCCTTTTCTTTCTTCCAAGTCCTTGACTCAACCCATCTTTCTCCAAACCACTGCTTTCATTTGTGCTCCACTTCCTTTCCTTCTTTGATTTGCAGCATCTCCTTTCTTCTCACCCTTTGCATAACCCTCCACATTCCCCACAGCTCAACACCAGCTTCCCTCTGGTACCCCTTGCTCTGAACTTCCTCTTCCTTTTCTCCCATTACTGTCACTGGTCCCTTTCTGTCCCTTCATGCTCTCACCCTAATTCTGCTGGGTCACAGGGTGCTTCCCTCCTTCTCTAATATTAGGATCTGGTGCATGCTCCACCAAGTCAACTATATTAAACAGCCACAAAACCTTTGAGAGTTTACCAAGTGCTACCCTGATTTCAAAGCTAACGGAAATAAAAGATAAATTTATAAGTGACTGAGCAAAGACCACATGGAAAGTCAGTAGTATCGGCTGGAATAAAATGCAGAATTAGGCTGATCTGTACTTGGGTCACTTCATTGCCAGAACTGGATCACACCATTGACAAATCAAAACAGATTTATGCCAGGTCTAAACCAGAAACAGCCACTGAAAAAAATAATGTCGTTTGGCTGTACATCGAGAAAAAGGATTAAAAAGATGATTAAATGTTTCTATTTTGGAAAAAAAAAAAGAAAAAAAAACAAACAACAAAGAATGTCTTTAAAACCCCTTTGCTACAGCAGCTCATTTAATACAGGGAATGAGGCAAGAAAAACATGTTGCAGTGACTTTAGCTATGGGAAAATGACTGATACTTTGGATCAAGCTGACAGCTGACTTAAGAGTTTTTGCTAGGGCTAACATCTTCCTTCTCCACACAGCCTACAGTGGGGTCTGGCATGTCTCAAAACTCGAAAGAAAAAAAAAAAAAAAAGCCGCTGATTTCATAGGCAAGTAGCCTAAGAGGCTGTTTGGAGGATGAAGTCAACTACATATGGTTCTATTTATTTGTTTGTTTTGGGGTGGGGAGAGGGAGTCAGTGGCAAATTCTCAGCCCTAACAACCAGCTCACAATAAAAGCTTATGAAGTCAAGAGTTCCTCAAGGAAAAGAAACACTCTTAAAGTTTGTATTTATTACATAAATGCCAACATATTTGCAAGATTCCAAAACTCAGGCAGCATACAGCTTGAATGATTAGAGCGTTTCTCCTTAAGGCCACCATTTGAATCCAGCCCAGATAAACCGTAATCCAAAACTGCCTTTGGATAGCAGGTCAATAGAGTTTACACAAAACCCCCCTCTGTGTACGGAGGTGATACAAAACAGGTACACTAGGCAGGTCATGTCCTAATGCACACTTAGACCTCAAGACCACAAACGAAACACAGCTGCATTTGAATGCATGACCAAAGTTTTCTGCATTTTCTTTTAGTGGGGCAAAAAAAAAAAAAAAATGCCCCTAGGAAACACTGTACAAAAATATCCCTTCTCTGTGCTTTATGAATGAGAATTCACACAGAAAAAGGCAGGAAATGAGGTAAGGTTGCTTTTTCCCTCATACTCTATATTGTGACCGCAACGCTCACATACATTTCTAAGTTTAAGAATATAACCACATACTCGTATATAGCTGCATCTCATCCAAGTGCTGGTCACTTGGGAAAACTCTGAAATTCAAGAATTCTGTGACTCTGATCCTACAACCATTACCAGTTGGGAGCTAACATACATTTCTCTTTTTGTTCATCCTGAAGCTTTGAATTATAATTTGCTCATTAGCCTAATAAATATCTCATCGTTGTGTGGCCCGTAACAGCAGAAACAGCAGTTATTGTAACAGTTCCCCAATGCAGCAGAGTAAGCTCGTCTGACCTCAGCATCCCTCAGCACCTTAAGCAAACATGGATCCAGTATAGCCATGATCCTCATGGAGCTTTCCTGCTAACCCAGACGTAGCAAAGCAAGAGGTATGACTCTCCTCTCTCCAGAGTGCTCACAGGCTCTTCTCCAGTCACAGGAGAAATATCCCATCCCCAGAGGTGTTCTCCATCTGCTCCTGGTAAAATAAAAATTAACAATCTATGGCACAGGGGCAACACATGCTGTAAAAAAGGTTCACTAGCTCAAGTGCTTTGGCTGTGCTGAGCATTTCAGTTGTGACCAACATAATTTCCTGCCATTCCACTTTTCCCAGGCTGCCTCTACATCTGTCCTGAATCTATGTGAAACTCCTGTTTATACTTGATCCAGAGCCTGGCAAAAATTCCCTCTCAGAATGGAAGGGTAAGAAAACCAAGAGGTATTAACAGTTAACAGATTTTTATTTTTTTAGAAAAGCTTCTCAATACATATAAGAATGACCCCAAAATAATGAGTCTGATTTTGTTTGGGTTTTTTTTTTTTTAAAAAAAAAGCTGAGCTTGTGATTCTGATTCTGTTGAAACCTCCCCTGGCCCATTCCCAAAACATATGCGTGATGAGAAGAGCGATGACTCTCCCTAATGTACTAAACAGGGCAATTTTGGGACCTCCTCCAAGATCTCTCTCCATCTGTCCATCTCCTGCCCAGCAATTCATCGTGTCCCCCAAATCTCTAACTCCACTGTGTTCTCCAGCCCTGGCATCAGGTCCTGTCTCTGTCCCACATTAATCAGCTCACATTCCACCCCAGAGCAACAACTTCGCTCTTCCTGGAGTTGTCTCCTTTCACAGACTGACACCAGGGAAATTCTCCAGTTTTCCATTCCCGAAGCCAGGTGGTCCCCCGGGCACTAAGGGGCAGAACCCACTGCTTGCAAAAGGGAGAGGGGTAATGCTATGGCACAGATCTTTGTCTTCTGCTGCAAAAACAGGCATCAATTCCAAAGGGTGAGGCATCAAGTTCCGCCTCCCTTCTACACCGGCTCACACTAGCTCCAGTAGCCCACTTGTCCTGTTTCTCTTCGGGGTTACTTTTCAAGCAAGGCTGAACCTTCTAGCATCGGTTATCCGACCTAATTCAGTCCTGCTGAAATCCCATCACTTGCCTGCACAAAGTATGGAAAGAATTAGCACTGATCTTAGACCCCAGACTACCAATTGTCCCTGTACACAAAAGATTTAAGTACCGATGTTGCGCGTGCCCAGAGGAGGTGGCAGAAAGACTCTTCTGCCTGCAGCAGGTGAGAGACGGACCTGCAATCTTCCTGGGAATCCGGCTTTTCCCCTTAGCCTTCTGATTTACAGCGCAATCAATAGGTTTCTGCCCACTGCTGCCACCCCCTTTAGTTTCACAATTGATGGGCGGCAGCGCTCCAGCACTGTTGTGTTACAGACAAACTGTGAAATGCCACCGATGCAAGTGCTCAGCTGAGTCACACACGGTCAGCACAACACAACCGGGCCGGGCAGCGTCTTGGAAAGCTCTGCAGGGACCCGGCCGTGCCAAGGCAGCTCACTCCTTCCCATCAGCAGCCCTTGCCAATGCCATTTCTTGCCCCGCAGAACTTTTGCCAGCAGAAATTATTATCTTAGATCTCTCTCCCTCTCGCACATGTATATACACACATGCGCGCATCGCATCTGATCACTTCTCAGCCTGTGATACCCTCATCACACCCTCCTGAAGCTGGGAAATACTATTAAATGGGGATAACAGAAGAGGGCAAAGGGTAGAGGGAGACGAGTTAGCTAAATAAGCTGAAAACAAGTTGTCGGATAACATGTCGAGACAATCCGAGTCCTTACTTCTGCTGAGAGGGGCAAACAAGCCCCTCCTGCATCTTCACTCCCTCCCCTCAGCACATTTCCCTGACTCGATCTGGCTGGAAAATTATGTTTTTACCAAGTTAGTTTACCATGGCACACTTGCAGCAGTAACAAGGAATGTGGGAGGCAACTGGGTCCATTTTATTTGGCAACTGTGCTGATCTGTATCTACTTCAACCCACCACAAAGCCATGCCCTTATAAACACCATGACACCTGCAACCCAAACCCCAGTACTGCCTCATCTCAGACCAGTAGGTTTCAACTCCAAATCGTGAACGGTACAGGTTAAGTGTGACCCTGCTTCCATTCAGGTTCTTCCATCTGCTTTCCTTCCCCCAGCTCAGTCAGAAGGGGTTCAAGCCTAATTCCTGCCTTCCTCATCAGACACCCACAGCCAGAGCTTACAAAGGGAAGCCCTCTGGCACATCCTCTTCTGGAGATGCAGAGAAGCTAAACAACATCGTCAGCAGAGGCAGACTTGGGTTTGACATACAGCATGTTGAGTCCTTGTCCAGCACCTTTCCTCCAGTGTTATGGCATACCTTCTCTCCTTTCCCTGAGCTGCATGTGTTGTAAATGATACCGCATCCACAGCACTGCCAGTACCACTTAATATGAACCTGCAGCTTGACAAGCACTTATTTGGTGCATCGTATCAACAAGTACCTGGATCATAACTTGCCACCCAGTCCTGCTGCCCTTTCACCCTCCAACACCTTTTGAAGGCATTTTCCAGGAAAAACTTATCGCACACTGGCTTCCTAAGTCACACAGATGTAAGAATGCCTTAATAATGCTGCAGTAGATCGCACGCCTTTTCAAAGCTTTAAGAAAACAAAACACGAAACAAAACAAGCCTCTCCTCCCCCTCCTCATGGAAGGGCCCGAAGGCACAGCTGGATCCTGGCTGCTGGTGACAAAGCCTGTTTCCAAAGCCACTGGTGCTCACTCCTTCCCCCCTCTTGCTGTCCCCAGGCGTGACTGGGAAGCAGGATCTGTTTTGGTAAGGACAACCACCAAAAAAACACTGCCCACCACCTCAGGCACAAAGCCTTGCTTGAGCTTAGAGGAGGGCCTTTAAGCTGGCAGGCTAGGGGATATTCTGGGCAGCCAGACAACGCTGCATTCCTTTCCCTGTGCAACTTGTATGAAATGCTGCATCTTAGACAGACACTTATTACTGTTTAAACTAACATTTTCCAAAAGAGAAAAAAAAACATTTAATCAATATCCCCAACTGGCTCAAGAGCTCACCTCTACAATGGAAGGAGAAGAGAAACGCTAAGAGGGACGAGAGAGCGAAAGGAGAGTGTTTTCAGGTGAAATGAGAGATGTGAGAGAACCAACAAAACAGTGATGGTCAGCAAGTCTCTTCCAGAGTCATGCAGCTGTACAGAAGCTTTTTGTACCAGAGGACAGATTTTATAGCAAGCCAGAGAAGAAGCGTCTCTCTCTAAAGGAGTGCAAGGTAGGGGGTGAAGAGAAGGGAAAGTAAAGGAAAAGGGAAGCTCAAGCTGCTCGAGCAGCTGTAATGCTGTGACTGGGACCAGTGGACGATAAGCTATAAAACACGTTGGCTGGATGTATGGATAAGCATGAACAGAGGGGTCCCTCATTTTCATCTCCAGTGCCTGCAGTTCTGGCAGGAGGCTCCCTGGATGCTTGGACGTGGAGGACAAGTGAAGTTTCTTAGGTGCAGGCACCGCCCAAAAGGAGGCCTTCCCAAGTCACAGCCTCTGCAGTCACAGGATAGAAGCACATGGAGCTGCTTTGACAGTCCAGAAAAAAACTGGCCAGTATCTTAATTCAATTAGACTTTTCTAAGGATAATGAAAACATCCACAGTGGTATCAGATAGGAAATCAGTTATAAACTAGTACAGACCCTCACATTTCAAAGTGTACAAAAGCCAACTGACAGAGACATAAAGAAGCGGCTTCTATCTCAGGGTCATTGCTCCAAACTATCCACAATGGTGTAGTTCTTCATTTTTCAACCAACACTTGGTCTCAGCTCCAGCATCACAGCCAGCTCCAGTGTCCAAGACAGCGTATTGGACGAAATGGGTCAGTGATCCAAGCAGCATGGCAGTGTGCCTCTGGTGTAAAGCAAAGACCACACTTCTTCAGTTCCACTGAGGTACCCAAGGACCCACCCCATCACAGGAAAGTTTTGAGTGAACCACCTGGTTAAAACAGATGGTTTTTCCACTGACAAGAACCCCAAACAGTTCCTTTGAACAAGAGGCTTCATCACTAATCTCCTATTTTTACTCTTTCCATAAAGGAGAGTGTTGGATTAGGCCTGGGGGCAGAAGAGCTAAGTGACTCTGCTGATTGCTCATCTCTTTTTGACAGCTAATGAAAATCATGCATCTCTGCTGGTTCTTTTGTGTTGGTCATCTGCATGCAACATCAGTGGACCACAGAAGCAAAAGAGAGACTGCTCTTGAAGGGGACCAAGTCACTGTCATCATGCACAGGATCCTAGACAGCAAAACCAACTGTTTTCTCTACCTCTCAGGATGTAGCTTACTTTACAGGTTTTGATAAGCAGTTCAATACCTGTCTTCAGACCTCAGGCAGGCTGGAGAGGAGCTATGGGGTACAGTATCTTCTGGCATCCAGTTTTGGAATTCCACCTCAAGCAACTCATTTATGCTCCTTCTCAGGCCAGGTCAGAAAGGAGAACTAACAGTACCTCATCACCAATAGAGCAGAGACACACAAACCGTTGATACCCCAGTCCTCACAGCAAGATGCCATGGTACGAGGCTTGGAAGAACCATTGACGGTAAACATGATTCATACAGCAAGCATCTCACAATCTCGTCCATCTTTCATGTTTACCTTATGTAGCCAAAATAATAATGAAAAATCCAGTTTGGTGGGATAAGACATTGAAGTTAGGGCTACCCCATTGCATCAACCTGCAGCCTAGGTCTCAGATGCAGAAGAGTCCTCTGAGAAACAGGAATAACCTGCAAATATCAGGAGACTAGATGCCCCTTTCTAATAAGGCTTACAGATCAGAGTCCTCTCAGGCAAAAATGTGGCTTACAACAAAAACTCAGGGGAGGGGACTAAGAAGGAGGATTGAAATGTAAGGCTACATCTAAGATAAAGCTCTTCTAGGGAAACAAGGCAAACAGCAGAAAGACATTTCTGCTGTGCAAAACGCGGCATGGCCCATCTTTACCTGAACTGCCCACCCACAGGGTCTAATCAACCAAAGCACATTTTCCACTGGTGAGGGACAGGCCAGACAGGTAAAGGCAGATGAAACAGAGGGTCTCTGCAAGGTCTCTGCAACCTCCACTCTCCCAAGGCACGAGCTGAAAGTCATCGCTCCATCGCTAATGGAAAAAAGGGAGAAGGTTGGGGTGGGGAGAAGAGATTAGACTCTCTGTATGAGATTCTGGGAGCTGAAGTGAATAAAAAGCTAGCTGAAGCCTAGCAATCCGCTCTGCTAAAAACCGTATGTGCAGATACAGAACAATGCTGATTTTACACTAGAAACCAGGAAACGGGGTGGAGGGAGGATGCAGGACAGCACTGTGTTTCTACATTAGGATTTTTAAGTACACTGCAGGATTTCTGTCTCAGAGTACTCATTGAGTTACATCAGACTGTAATGGCCTGTTGATTTTGAGAGATTATGGCAGCACTGCTGATGCAGGGGGAGAGGAGATGGAAGGAAAAAGAAAATGTGATGTATCAGCCAGCGCACGCACACATTTCAGATGATTACCTATACTCCTGTGCAAGAGAGACACAGCAGATTCACAGTGGGACCAGGACTGGGAGGGGACCATGCACAGGACCCTGTTAGTAATCTCAGCTGGTATGGCAGGTGGTTTTGGTCCATCCCTCATCCCCATTTCATTCCCCTGGGGCAGCAGATGCTAAAAGCAACATTTCTGCAGGGGAGTCCCATCCAGGGCTGGCAGGACCAGAGCCACACGGCATGGCACGGCAAGCGTAATGGAGGAGGTGAATCCCATGTGTTCAAGGCACGCGGTGTGTGCCTGAGATGGATTCAGTCTCACTCTGCCAGGCTGACAACTTTGCCTGCCTGCCTTTCTCTCTCTCCTGTATTTCACAGAGAGATGGTATCCTTTCCTCTTCCTTTCTTTGCTCCCGGGCACAAGCAATCAAGAACAAAGGATGAAAGAAAAATGCAGTGGGGGGGAGCGAGGCGGGGGAGGGACATTTGAGAGTTAGGAAGCAATCTTTAGCAGAGAGAAGAGAATTTTAAAAAAAAGGAGGAAGAAAGGAGATGCATAGACTTGGAAAAAAACACAATATGCAAATGAGGCAGAACAAAAATCAGAGCTGGGAAAAAAATAAAATAAAATCACACCAAACAAACCCACCTCTCCATAAGCTCTCTGTTTCTCAGACAGGGGGTTGCCATTGGGGTGAGGGGTTCCCAACGTCTTCTACCACCCTCCATCTCCAGCAGACACCCGTGGCTCACTGCAGGCAGACAATCTGCCCTCTGGGGCATAGTGAGGGAAGGGAAGAGGGAAGAGTAAAGCGATTCTGGAGCAGTGAAAACCCTTGTTTTCTCTCTGAGGTAGGGAGCTGTGGGGCAAACAGAACCAGCCAGGTGCTTCTAACATGATGTTTGTCAAACAATCTGATTTCAAGCTTCACTGGAGTAGTCCCTCAGCAGCTGCTTTAATCTACTGCAGCACCTCTCCCCCACAGCAGGCTGCATTCCCCTTGTCCCTCCTCCACTCTTCCACCAGGACAGAGGTACCCCAGGAGCAGAGACCTCCACCCTGGCTGGCAGCAGGTTGCCTCACAGATGAAACAACCTCAGGCCACACCACAAGCTAAGCAGGATCAGGCTTGAACTGGAGGTTTCCAAATGGCATCCAGCTGCACAAGGAAAAGGGGGATTTTGCCACTGCAGATGACATACTGCTTTCAGTGCAGAGCCCTGATGCTGCTCAGAGGTGGGTGTCAGCAAAGGTGGCCTCTTCCCTCCAGACCATGGAGTAAATAAGTCATCCATCAGCTTGTTCATTAGTGACACCGTAGCTGGTGGTGTGTTACGACACACCATAGTGCAGTTACCCTTCTACTCATCGTCATTTATTTCTTCTTCCAAGGTACAGCAAAACATCAGTGTGTGCTCCTCAGCTGGGAACAGTGAGAGGTGTAAAAGGGAACTAGGAAGCAGCAGGATTCCTGGCTTTTAGACCAACTCTGGGGCTGACTCACCTGAAATGCCACTTTTTAGCACCAGTAGTGCTCTCCTTTCACATAAACAGCAGCTCCTTTGTCCCAGCTTTCTGTTCTTCCTGCCCACATTTCTACTCCAAACATTATTAGTTGTTTGTCCAGTTCTGCCTGCAAACAACTGAAGCTAGGGACTATAAGCTATGGGTTGGTCTTTACAAAACAAACATTTTTTTAAAAGTTTATCAATATCAGAAAAATGGATTATTACTTTTACTTACTACCAAGAAGCATCATTTAACTTAGTAAATACTAACTGCCTAGAAGCACAAGTCACAGTTGTGTTGCAAGGGCTAGTTAAAACAATTTCAAGAAGCTGACAAATTCCACAGCAGAGGTGTCTACACACTGGTGGGGCACATAAAAGCAAAGGCAAAGCCTTGCACTGTATTTTACAAAGGACTGCGGATATCAACGTAAAGCAGACAGGGGAAGCTGTGCACATATTGAGGGCAGCAAGTCGTCTAAGGGGAAAACAGCAAGAGAACTAAAACACAGCGGTGAGAGGGGGAGGGAGAAGAGGACAACAAGTTTTAACAGAGATCTGTGCCAGGCAGATCGGTAACTGCAACTGCCTGCAAAGGTCTCTCACACCTCCAGCAACCGGAGTGGCTGCAGGCACTGGCTGCATTTCCCAGGACCTCCTTTGCTCCCAAGTGCAACTCCCCCACCCTAGAGACCCACGGGGAGGCAGAGCAGGATGTACAATGTCTCAGTCCACATCTTACCCGGGTCTGTGCCCCCATCAGTAAGAACCGCCACCACAACTGACACTAATCGGTTCTCTTGTCAAGCTGCAGAGGTGACAAGGACCACAGGGGCACAGACAAGAAGCTTCCCTCTCTCCAGTCCCCTCATGTCACAGCTAGGTATCCTGGTAGGAACAGGGTGTGTGCATAGCTGGTATTGCCATAATGTGTGTGATGCTTGCTCCATGAATAAAGAGCATCACTATCTGGAGCTGTCGAGCCTGCGTCACTCACTGCAAGAAGCGGGGGGGGTGGGGGGGGGGGGGGAGACAACTACCAGCTTAAACCAGATTTTACTGGTAGGAGCACCACCACAATCCAGGCGCTCAGGGACTTTACAAGGGAACCTGAAACATTACCAGCTGCAGTTGCAGGCTCCATACCCTCCTTCAGCCTGGAAAAGCAACAATTAGCACGTGTGTGTTAGTGCATGCATGTGTTTGCATAAGCCTGCAGTGCAAACATATACAATAAACAGAGCAAGGAAGAAGGAGATTGTTGTTTGAAGCTCAAAGAAGCTATTTGTAAAAATCAGTGTGCAAGTGAGAATGAAAAAAGAGGCAAGAATTACTTTCATCTTTCTGGGAGGGAGAGGGGGGCAGGGAATTAAGCACACACACACCCTGAGCAATGCCCAGGAAGAATTATGCCACTCGTGATAAATGCACTTTTCTGGTTCTGTGAAAAATCTGACATAATGAAAGTACCTTGAATGCAATTACCAGCACTTGTTTAGCATGGCAGGGCATTGCACTGCCACTGGGCTCGCTCCTCTCTGCTCCCAATTAGCATGCCAAGTACTCCAGCCACACACATGGGCTCACAGGTCAGGGATTGGTGCGGAGGAGCAGCAACCAGCTACCTTGCCCTCCAATGAGGGAGCGAGCGATGTGCTGGAAAGCTCTGGCTTCCTTCATTTTACATCCTCCCATCCCTATCACACTCTTTTCCTCCACTCCTCCAGGGTCTCTGGAGGCAGTGATAAAAACCGCAAACTCTCCCCCTCCTCTCTCAGCTGGTCTCATTCACGGCTCATGGCAGACCCAGTTTCCTCTGGGGACTCACTAATGAAGACGGCCAACGTTAATCTCTTTCCCCCTCCCTGACGGGTCGATTTATAGTTCCATGGAGAGTCCTGGATTGCAGCCAGAGGGCTTGACACATTCTTCTTGTTCCAAGACGGAAGGGGGGGGAAGAGACAGGCTTGCGCGCGCGCGCGCACACACACACACACTGAAGACACACACGCGCATTTATGATTTGGATTTAGCTGGAAGATGCAGCTGGAAAACCTGTTTACCTGTTCCAAAACAGCAGCTGAAGGGAACAGTAATCGACAGCGCTTTTGTATATATGTGTACACTCCAAACATCTTTGTGTTTCTATAGCACCTCTTTCAGCCCAAAGACCCCAAATCACAGGGATCATTCCCTCATCACCAGGATGAAATAAAGCATCAGTTGTGTGCCAGCAGCATTACCCGTGAGTCATTAGGAGAGGAAGCGAATGATAACTTCTCCAGGATAAACGGCAGGGGGAGGGGAAAGGGAAATTTTAGACAGGCAGAAAGTAATGAACTGGAATCTGGCCAGGACACTGAGGTTATTGTCCCCTCATCTCGTGAAAAGTGTGGTGGGATCTTTAGGAATCGATTGATTGAGGCCTTGGCTCTACCTCTCATCCATAAGAGGTTCCAGCAGTAGTTCCAGCTTCTCCAAGAGTGATACTAGTGCACAGGCTCAGGAACGGCTCAGACAGAAACGCACCCCTCTGGTATCCCCCACCTGCCTTTCTACAGCGCTGTGTGGTATTGCCCACACTGGAACTCCTCACACCTGTCATTCCTATGGCTGCTCCTTCAAAGGAAACTGGAGAGAAGGGAATTCTCAGATATTAACACTGAGCTATAAGGGAGTATCCCTTCCTCCCCACCAGCATTTAATTTTTTCCCCATTTGGCAGTCACTGCCGCAGCCTCACCGCATCCCCTAACTTCACGCTATTTGTTTAGTTCAGTTCCCCGTCCGCACACCGGACTCGCCTGTGATGACAGCACAGCTCTGCTAATAGGGTCAGTCAGTGAGCTACTGCTGCAGAGCCGCAGGGGAGCACAAAACACTGGCTTTATTCCTGTAAGACCTATACATTACCTCCTCGCCCCCGCCCCCTCAGGAACCAAGTGGTGGATTTAAAAGGAGCACTGTCAAGTCATTTAGGCCCATTATTTTGCACTAGAAGAAATGGCCTTTACAAAGCTCAATGGAAGCACACTCTCATTCCATCTTTAAGTAATCTTGAAGGTTTCAATTGCAGGGCTGTAAACCACAATGCAAAAAAGCACAGACAAATACATCAGATATGAGACTGCCCAGACACAGAGTTCCACTTGCCAAGCTGACGGCAGAGCAAAAATAGAAATGAACACTGCACATAATTATAGTATTTTACATTTCCACTGCACTTTCCATCCTGAAAGATCCCCAAGTGCACACACATGTGCATGCATGTGCATACTGAGAAGCAGGATGTTGGGAAAATTCACTTGCTTGTGAAAGAGACCAAAAAATCGTGGTCCAGTAATAACAGCTTGTACTGAACCAAAGCCTTCATTAACACACACATACACAAGCTCGTAGAAAATCATTATAATGTGAAACAAGACTAAGCCAAGCCACAGCAATCTGTAGATCAGCAGCTCCAGCACTTCTGCTGCTGCTGCTCAGCATTTCCCCCAAAACACAAGATTAGAAAACTGATCGTTTATTAGCTCTCACCCTCTGTTTCCCAGCGAAGCCCAAGGTGCCATTCCACTTTGCTACCACAGGGCAGGGGCAGCTCTGAAGCTGTCGATCCCCAGCCTTCCCCTCTCCTGGTGTCGAGTGCTTTGCAGCCTGTAAGCATGCACATCCTCCAGCTCTGTGGGCTGCAACAGCCCCATTTTGCAGACAGCAGAGCATCTGAACAGGGGAACCAAAGCCAGAGACAGTGCCCTAACCACAGTGCTCCTCTTTCCCTCACAACAAAAGAGCTTGTGTCAGGTACAAAGGCCCGTTCTCTATTTCTGTGCCACCCAAGATGCTCTGAGCAAGGATGAAAATGGCCAGGAAAAAGAATGCTTGAAGATAAGCGGGAGCAGAGACGTGACACTGGCAGAAACCTCCAACTTTCTCAGGAGGCTGGGAGGCAGGGGAGAAAAGAGCAGGCGCTAGCTCGAGCCTCAGCCTAGGATGCTGGGTCACTCCCTTCTCTTTCCCACATGTCTGTAGAAAGTCAGTTTTGTCTTCCACATATTAAATATCTCATCGCAGTTTTAAACTCCCATCTGAGCACAGAGGCGTTTCGATCTTGACTTGTGGCCAAGCATATGAAGAACAGGGGTAGGAAGTTCAAGAGGAGACGGAGAAGGCAGCGGCTCTGAGGGCACTAAAAAAAGGAACTGATAGGTCAGGAGGAGGGAAGGAAGCAGTCTGAGGTTATGAAACGATGCAACAGCTGGCTAGATAGAGCTGGGATTTTTTTTTTTTTTTTAAATGAAAAACAGGAATCTCACCAACAATACAATGTAATCAAGTGTAGTACGCAACTACCCATTCAGGGAAGAGCCTCCCTGCTAGTAGCCTTAGCCCTTACACTAGCCTGAGACCAATACCTGCTTTTGATACCCCTCACAGAAGAACCTGTTCACTCAGCAACATGCTACAGTCATGTCTGAGGCTCGGTGAACAACTGGCATGTGCCCCTCTCAGCAGAAATTTTGGGGAAGGATGAGATTTTGTCAAGGACGCTGCAGCAACACACCCTCCTATACTTAGGGAAACAGCCACGGGATTGTTAACAACCAGAGAGGACTCCAGGTTTTAATAAGGTCACATCTGAAAGAGCCCCACATAATAAGCTGCATGGAAGTCAATTTATCGACCTCAGCACACAGGGCTAAGTCAGGCCTGCTGGGATTCAAAGCTGTGGTTGCAGGGTGTGTAGGTAATTCATACCTGATGCTCAAGGCCATCCCCTCTGGCTACAAATGGGAGACCAATGTGATTTCTTAAATTTCATTTAGTTTAATAGTCCAGCGCATTATTCAGAAATGCAAGGAAGACCCTGCTTAAAATAGGATTTTTATTTTGACAATGTCACTTTAACAATAAATAGCTGGCTGCTCAGTTCCCCTGGCAGGGAGACAGCAGGTGCTCAACTGGCTGATTTAGCAGCAGCAGCAACTGCCACCACGAGCTGCTGGGTGCAGTTCACAGGCTGCAATTCCGTACTCCCCACAAGGGGACTGCAGATTCCCAAGGAGGCGGAAGGGCTAACAGGAGTGAGAGAAGAGGTGCAGGGGCAAGCTTGGAGCGAAGGATTATTAAATTAATGAACAAACCTCACTGCCACTCCACTGGGGCACGCTCACTGGACTCCGATGGGCACCCGTGTCAGCTGCCTTCCCCCAGCCTTGTATGCTTCCCTTACTGCATACAGGAATTAAAACACCACGGTCAGGAGACTCCTTTCCCCTCCCAGAAACAACATGCCTACTTTTTACCTGCATGTAACATCAGCAAGATACTCCATGGTCTTCCAAGACCCTCCCCAATGGCTTCCTTTTATGAAATCAAATCAGTGGCTTCAGCTCTGCCTTAGTAAACGACTAGAAAGCAAGAAAACCACGTTGCACAGCCTTGTGCCTACAGAAAAGCAGGGCTATGGCAATATATCTTAGCAGAGGGGATGGTACAGAAAGTGGCTTGTGGCATGAGATTGCTAGAGATGATCTTAAAATACCTTTAAAATTAAAAATAGACGGGTGCGTGTGGCTGTGGTTTGGTTTTTGGTTTAGTTTGGGGATTTTATTTTATTTTTAAAAACATGCTACATAAAGAACATCAAGACAAAAATTCTGGCTATTTCCTTTACCTCCCCCATCTAGCAATGAAAGCTTCTTCTAGGTGGAAAGACTGTGGCAATCAGTGGACCAAGAAAACGATGTCCTCTTCAAACAGTGAGAAACTGGAAGCTGTGATGTTAAAAGGGAATGGGATTTTACCCAGCCCACATCAAAGTCTGGTTGGTCTTCACTTGCTTTTGCTACTGCCTATACCAAGACTTGTATTTATTCAGTTGTTTTAAGCTGAATACAGCCAAGCAGACTCAAAACTCTCTTACCTACAATTAAAGTATTAGAGCTCACAGAAACATCCATTATACCTCAGCAGCAGTTCTCTAAGCCCCCCCAAAAATTAAAACACAGAGCACGCATCACTCTTTATTGTAGCCATCAGGCTTGATGACAGTACCATTTTTTAAATCCGTCATGGCACAGTGGAGGGGGGAGATAAATTGGTACAAGGCCAGTGTAAAACAAACATTCCCTTTGGGTCATCTTTAAAACTAATCTGGACACGACACTAGAAAGCATGCTTAAGGAGACAAACAAAAACCTTACAATTGTGTTATAAGCATACTATCAGGGGAAGAGGCCTGAGTAAGAATAATACTATATGACTGTACTAGCTGACTGTTATTGTTGGCTACTCAAGCAAGGTAGGGCTTCAACAACCCAGAATTTACAGGACTGGGAGCCTGGTGGGTCTCTGGTTTTGATTTTGTGCCAATTCACATTCACTCATGCTCTTGGATAACTCATGATGCCGTCAGCAACTTCAGCCCAGCTGGAAAACTGGGTTAAGAAAGCAGTGGATGCACACCGAAAACTAGGGCTTGCCTGCACAGGGACACACAGGAGAGGCAAGCTGAAGCACTTTAAGCAGACGGGTAAAATGGCATTAAACCCCTGTGTGGACAGATTTATACAGAACACAAATGTATACCTGATTTGCCTGCTTCACTACTAAATCGATTTTTACTAAATCAGCTGAAAGTTAATTTAAATCTAAATAAGGGTATGGTCAGATCAGCCAAGCCATCTGGTCAGAGCAGGCTAACAAGTTGCTGTCCTTTCAGTTAGACATCAGTAACTCACCATACGTGCTTCCAGTCTTCTGTCACGCAAAGAAACTTACAGTATCCTCAGAGAAATCTCCCACAAATTGTTTTTGTGCTGCTTAAAAATCATAGGGGACAGTTTGGCTGGGAGTCAGCAATCTGGTACATTGGCAGAGGCAGGCTACAAAGGATGCCCCTAGAGTTGCCAGGCTAGCACCATTCCTCAGCTCCAAAATTAAATAGACAGTCAAACTTTTAATTTTCCCCAAAAAAAGACAGAAATACAGCTTTGACCCTGCTGGGATTCTGCCTCAGGAACACCCAGAGATGTTGCCACAAAGAAGGGGCATTCATCTGCAGCAGGATGTCTTGCAGCACCACAGTCACTTGACAGAAACAAAAAGCCAGGCAAGGGCTACTGGCAACTCTGACGCACGCTACTCTAGCACTGGGCAGGGACTCAAGAAAACAACTTCCCAACCTCCTCCCAACAGTGACTCCAGCTGTGCACCTGCCTCAGGAGATGCTGGCATGTCTTTATGGCCTTGACAAGAAGATGCCTCTCATGCACTGTCTTCCTCACTTGGAGGAGGCCCCCCAAACCATGCAGGCTCACCACTGAGTGGACAGACCTCCTGTGAGTGGACACAGAGAGCTGAGCTTGTCACTGAATACAGGGAAACTACAGAGTTGGCACAGTAGCTGTTTCCTGAGGAACAACAAGTTGCTGCCACCAGGGAACATGCTGTTTTAGCGTCTACCTGATTTTCTGTCCTTCCTGCCCCAGGGTCACATTGCCCTCAACTAGGATTTTGTAAGAATGAGAGTGCAAGGATGGAAGGGAGATGCCACTGCTCTCCAACTCTCCTGCACTGGGAGCCAGCTGGGGGTGGGCTCAGTCCATCGTATCCGTCCATACCATAAACCCCTTCCAGCCAACCCATCAATGTGTCACCAGGGCCATCCTCTCCCCTCTGTTCTATCTAATCAGCACACACCAGCGCCAGGGCTCCTCACTGCTTGCTATCTCCTCCTCTCACCAGAGCTTTGCAGCGCTAATTCTTCGCCAGCTGCTCTCGCTCTCCTTGTGCGTGTTCCTCCTCGCAGCTCCACCGAGCACACCTCTGCTCCAACCCACCACCCTGCGCCACAGCCCTGGCCACCAGGCTCCTGACCCCCAGGACCCACAGCTGCCCAAGCCCAGCTGCCCCCCAGCCCCAGCAGCGCTCTGCATTTATTTGGAACATGAAAGCAGCAAAAACCCCCATCACCCTGGGGAGGTGGCCTGGACCACCAGCCTTATCCTGCCTGCAGCTTAACTAGCATGCTAAGGCTGGAAGGGGAAAATGCCAGGCACACCCCCCCCGCCCCCCCCCCCCCACACCTCCCTCTGCAACCCCGCCAGCTCCCTCCCCAGCTTGCCACCGTAGTGTAAACCCTTTTGTTTCTCGTCAGAAATACAGCCACTATTTCAGAAAAATCTCTCCCCTCACCGCTGGTAGAAATACCAGTCTGAGACAGTAGCTCTCTTGATGATCACAGACGGTGGAATATTCCAGAAAAAGAGGACGATTTGGGGAGGGGGAGGGGAGGAGGTATCTGGGATCCAATCTTCTTCCACTCCCTGCCAACCCCCCTCCATCTCTAGCATATTTCATTTGTATCATCAGGATTTCTGTGAAATTTTCCCCCAACCCTCCCTCTCTCCCATTTCAACTCCTGGCTAAGCTCAGTCAAAGGTGCACAAGAGTAACACGCTGCTCCACTTTTCTCACAGGCTGGACAAATAAGTCTTCAGCTAGCCACATGCAAGCCATTAAAAATATATTAACATACCCAGCAGGGTCTGTCACTTTTTCTTTTCTCCTCCCCCTCCCCATTTCTTAAACACAGAGAAGGAAGAAATCTTGCCACAGTAACAAGAGGTTTTCATCAAGTCTCATTACCTCAAGCACAGCCGCACACCACAGCCCCCACAGAGAACAGCCTTCGGTTCCTGCTGTCATTAAAGGAACGAAGATCTTAAACAAAAATTAAACCCAGGACAGCATGAAGTTGGGAGCACACAAATGGATAAGGCAGGGAAGGGTGTGTGAAAGCCAAATGGAAGAGCAGGAGCAGAGCCATCAGACAGGGCCCTGCTCAAGCGGTTCGGGAGGGATAGGGCAGGTTAAACATGTCCCGCAGAGTGGGGCAGGGGCAGGCATTTTCAAAGTTTCAAGGCAGCATCCAGAGGTATGCTATATTTCCCAGAAACTTAAGTGACATAGCAACGTCCTGGAACATTAATAAGGCTCAGGGTAGAACCAGACCAGCTATTAAGATAAGCAAGAAGCTTTTTCTAAGATGTTGCACAATGAGGATGATTTTGCTCACTCTTTGAGACACATCCATTTTTACTCCAGGGGGTTCTTAACCCTTCCAAATGGTACCGTGGCCCACACTTCCCAGAGTGGCTACACAGTGCATCTTAATCTGCAGCAGCTGCTCTAAGCCTGAAGCAGGTGGCTGCTGGTGTTACTAGTTTGGGAGAAGGATTTGAAGGGTGGGAGGCAGCAACTCAACATTTAAACAAGACATTTCTGTAAAAGGGGGTTGTTAGTCAAAGGGCTATCAAGTCAAAGTGCCCTTAAACTGTAGTTTCTCAAGTATTTCTTTGGGCAAATTACTGGGTTAAGCAGCTTTCCTCTCCACCCTGGCTACTTTAATCCAGATCAATTCCCTGATCCAGTTCAGTGTACAGCAGTACGTTCAGCTGCACTGGCACAGCTGAACAAGCAGCTCAGGAGCAGCAGGGGCTGCTGAAAACAACGCTCATAAAACTACATCCTCAGATTCAACAGGCATAGCACTTAGCCCCAGGAGACCAAGATGCTGCATGCAAACCCCATGAAAACAAAGATATGGGAAGAGGGATACTTCATGCATGGCTAACTGGAAAGATATTTTTTCCTGAGCCAAACAGGACATAAAAACCCAAAAATCTGGTGACAGTGTGGCCATGTTTTATGCACCTCTAGATGAGACTAAGTTTTATTTCTCCCATAGGAATGGGGGAAAGCAAAAAGCTCTTCCTTGTGAAGCAGGCAGTACAGTCAGCAAAGGCAGAGCTATGCAGAAGAGCCGACGATGGTAAAGCACCGATGAAAGGTGGACAAGGACCTCTGACAAGCAAGGAGGAGGATGAGAACCCCCAGCAGGTGAAGAGCAGGAACGGTGCAGGGACTCTACAGAAATAACTCCCTGGCAGAGCGGTGATGAGAAGAAGGGAGCTGGGACATGAACTGGATGACACAGCGGCAGGATGGGGATGTAGAAGGGTCCACCCTGGGTGCAGAGGAGGGGATCAGGAGAAACAGTAAGGAAGCTACTTCATATCTCTGGTGTCACAACCATTCCGATTGTGAACAGTTTAATGGGTCATTATCTAAACAGTTCATACACCCTCCAGTTCTGGAGTAATTACATTCATTCTTTAAAAGGACATCACATAGAGGTCTACCAGTATCACAGAAGCAGACAGGAGAGTGAGAAAGATGTCTGACAGTACCAGGAACAAACCAGAAAACAGCACTGATTTCATAATGATATGATACAAGTCAAAGATATATTCACCTCTTGCAGCACTGAAACCTGCTCTACTCATCCTACCTCGGAAAGGGGATACAAGGAACTGAGGTGGTTCAGCAAGGGGCAACAAAGAGAAGAGATCTGGAAGACAGCAAATACTTACATGAAGTCCACATGTGCAAAACAACAGCTATGTGCTACAGGGGAAAAAAGAAAGTCTTCTAGTGCAACCAGACTATACTGCATACCAGGGCTGTGACACAGTGGGTGCACATTCTTCTCGCCAGGAAACCCATCCAACCTCTCGCCGCCAGCCACCGCAACCTGGCAATAACTGCCATCAGCCATGGGAGAGGGCCATCCCTTGAAGAGATAGCAGGGCAGACTCTTTGCCGACGTCTGCCAAACTGATACAGTGCGCGCAGAGTTTCACCACAGAGCCTCGTGGTTGGTATTTCCACAGCCTCACAGAAGAACAGCTTGGCTGGGTTGCTCTTCCTAGCTGTTTCAACATAGGTGGCACAAACTCTGTCATGTAAAAGAAATTGAGAGCCCGGCTTTAAACTCATTGCAGGAATATACTGTAGTCTTACCTGCACAACCAAGTTTGACAGCAACGTAATTAGGTCAGGGGACAGCGGTGCTGTAACAGATTCCTTGGACTTGGCTCTATCCAAGGTAGAGACGTACAAGAATGCTGCTTCAGCTTGTGTCTGCTCACTTGCCAGCAGCCTGGATTCTTGAAAACCTACTCCAAGTGACTAGCCCATCTCAGATCACAACTCAGGCCCTTGATGTGGACTCCCAGCTCCGTACTTCTGCAACAGCCTTGCTAAGGACAGTGGAGTTTGAGCCAAGGTACATCAGCCTGCAGCTGAAACAGGCCTACAATAAATGCCAGAGGAGAAGGGGGAGGCGGGGGGGGAGGCTCTAGGCAGCACGTGCAAGGAAGGCACTTGTATTGATGCAGGCTAAGGTCATCCCAGAGACCAGGAGTTTGACACCCATGATTAAAGCATAATCAAGAAATGTCTCCTGACAGTGAAGTCTATTAAGCTGTGGAACAGGCTCCCACGGGAAGCAGGGAAGCCTCATCCCGCTGTCTCTGTAAGGAGTGACAGGCTGGCAGTAGAGAATCAAGTCCCAGGACTGGTGAGATGGCCTGATGGGGCCAGTCCCACATGACGCTTCTTTCAGGAGTAACACCAACTTAAGAAATTCCCTCCACCACTCCTGCAATATCCCCTCCCCAGTTCTGCCAACACTGCTGCTTGCAAGGCAGCACCGCGGACTAGATCACTGTAGCCTGGATTGCTTCACATATTTGGAGGGTTGGGGCTTTTGAGCCATATCAGGTCACTGATGTATTTCACACCACAGTCCTACCAATGGTTGCATCTGCACAACCAGTGGGATGACAGTGGTGGTACAATACAGAATGTGAGGTGGGAGGTGAGGAAATAGGAATTTCTTAAGCCATGCTATAGGTATCTTTATACTAACCCTGTGTGCATGAATTCATGCAAAGAAAGGCAGTGGAGGATGCAACTAGGGTGGAGGGCGTTAACTAAACCATGATTTAGCATGGTCAGAAGTGTGTAATTGGACATGACCTAACATATATAGAAAATATCTTAATTTACAGCAGAGAATCTCACTCTTAGTAATGTATCTGGTATCAAGTTTAAGTTTCTGACACACTGGGCTAGTACTAACTTAGTGTTTTAGATCTGAAGGCCCGTCTCAGTTTTGAATTTATTTAATGCTTAGTTGCCTCCCTTAAACATTTCCTTTTTATATTTTTTGAATGGGGGAAAGATCAGCTTGGATTTGAACTGTGCAGATCAACAGGAACACATATTTTGCCCCATTTAAAGCTAGCAGACACTTATCTCCCTTTTTGGTGGTTTTTTTTTGGTTTGGTTTTTGTTTGGGGATGGAGTGGGGGGAAGGAGGTGTTAAGAACATCACAAAGTTCAAAATTAATGTCTCAACTTATAACACACCTCCCCCTCTCCAACAACACTGGTTGCAGAAGCCACCCACGGCTGACACTACTCATGAAGCTCCATATGGTTCTGCTTCCCTTAATTTTTCCTCAGCCTCACAAACTTTGGCACTGCTCAGGTTTTCCTGGTCCTTAGGAAACAGGAGAGATTCCAACAATTTCAGCTTCTCCTTCCTTCGTTTTTACAAAGCTCCCACGGTGCCATCTACAAAAAACCTATTGTAATGACAAAGCATAAAGGCACATTTTTCTGAACATCACTGGTGCTGTAGAATTTTTCATATTGCACTTAGTATTGTTAACAATTACTTACATTGCATTAGAGTTGAAGGACCTCAGTAACATCAGGATCCCTCATGCTCAGCGCAACGTACACATACAGCAACAAACGTCTGTGCCTGAGTAACAGGCTAGTAAAGTTATTTTATTTAAGGTAGAAAGGCTTCAAAATGGAGTGTCATTTTAAAGCACCCATGAGTTGACAACAGTTTGTATGATTATCACAAACCGCTCAAAGAAAGCTTCCAGTACACCCGGGAAGTAACCATGTAGACAGTGAGTACCCTGTACGCACCATAACTCAGCAAGTGCTTTTTGCAGCTCCCTTCTACACTCAGTCATGAAGGATATAGATCATTACAGCCTCCAGCTATAGAGCTTTAGCTCACAGAGTAGCAGCTCACACTTTTAGCTCTGGAGATCCCCAGTTCAATCTGCTGCATGTCAGCCAAGAGGGCAGCTGTCATAAAATTACAGCCACAACTTTGCATGTGAAAAAGTAGGGAGAGCGAACAGAGATCTTATTATAGAATTCTGGTTGCAACCTGCTGAACAGCTCCCTATTTAAAGTACTTCTCGTAAAGAGGGGTGGAGGAAGGAAAGAGAGTCTTCCAACTCAGCTTCCCAATTCTCTCTGTTTTGCAGAAGAAATCAGTGCTGCTTTGCAAAAAGTCTTTTGTTACAAACGCACATGTATATTAGACGAAGCACTCAAGTACAGAGCCAGGAGCAAGGCTCTAGCCCCTCATCAGTCAAAAAAAAAAAAAAAGAAAAAAAAGAAAAAAATTCTCATTGCTGCAACCAAGACATCTGAAGTCCAACAAGGCATCTTAGCTTCTTTCTGAACTATAACCATTCACCAGCAGCCAAACCATTTGGCTATGCAATTTAAGTATTAAAATTTAAGTTCAAGAAATCTTAACTCAGTTACATCTTGTTTTCTTCAAACTGTACATACAAGCTCTCAGGGAGACTCAACAAAACAGAGAATCCAGGAGGAGAGTATGTTTGAACTACAAAGGTACAAACCATGGCAAAAAATTCAGTCTCAAATGAAAAGATCTTTTAATGAGTGCGACACAAAACAATTAGATCAAGTTCCTTCTTATCCGTTAATCTTTCTGCACACACACAGCAGTTTTTGAGGCAAACTTTTTTCCAAGCCAAGATGTTCAAAACCAGAATTTGAAACAATGTAATCCAGTTTTAAAGAAACATTAGTTTTCCCCCAACAATTATTCTAGAAATATGTCCTTCCTCAATAAAGCTATTCCAGGCTTGAGATACAGATTAAATTCTTTGCAGAACATTCTCCTCTCCTAGACAGTCCCATCCATCCATGACCCAGCACAGAACCTGTGGGTTCCCCATTGCCTGGAGTGAATCAACCACTTTGGACCATCAGCAACAGATGGGAGCTAACTCTTCAACTTCCCACAAACTACTTACCTGCTTGCTAAATACCGCTCGAAGTAGACCAATGTGACTCAAACTGTTCAGTACCCACCTGCAAGAACACAGATTCACTGAAACACGTCAACTAGGTTCATGCTCGCTGCTACACCAGTGGCCCTTCAAAACCCCAAAACGCAGTGTCATGCTTCCAACAGGATTTGAAGGAGAAGTACCTAGTAGACAGCCAAGCTGGAAGGTGTTCACATGATTGCTAACACCAAGCACAAGCCTGCAACAGTTAACTCCAGAATTCACTAACACTTTGTATTTAAACCAGCTGAATTCTCTTGTGACATCCTCTTATCAGCCTCATTTCTGAAGACCCATTTTCATTTGGATCAGAGTCTTCTGCTCCTCACCTCAAGCAAGATCTACTCAGGAAACTCACAAACTACCTGACCATCTCCCTCCCTTTAGAAGAGGGTGAGGGAAAGAATCGAGGACACGAAGCCCAGTTTTGAAGAAAGCTATGTGCAGCTGCAGCAGCACAGAAACATTTGGGGCTGATTATACACATGCAGCAAAACCCTGGCTTGGCTCATCCCACAGAAGGGACCCATAAAAGGTTCACCTCTCCCTCACCTACTGCAACCAGGCAAAGCTCATGAACATCCGAACCACACTTGTTGCAGACGTCCAATGAAAGCAGTACAACCCTATGCAGAGATGACTGAAATGAGACACCATTATGCTATTTTCTGGTATTATTTCTGCAAATTTAGCACTGCTAAAAGGTTCCAGATAGACATTCTCTGGAGACCAAAATCCTTTGCCTACCCTGAGAAGATATGCAGAGAAAACAGCAGCAAAACTTATATGTGCTTTTCTCATCTCTCCCAGCCTGCTGAGGCTGAAATGACTGACAAAGGTCCAAAATGAGGGACACACATAAATTATTAATATTGCACTAGTAGTCTTGCTGTTGCTGTGACAGTCTAAAGACTTAACAGAGGCAGACTCTGCAGGGAAATATTACTTTACTTCAAAATCATTCATTCAGGAAACTTGCACGCTGAGGAGAAAGAATCATTCTGCAGCACGCTCTGTCAAACCCCTCAGCTTTAAGACCCTTCATTTCTAAAGCAAAAGCAATTCTAACAAGAACAGGAAATCAAAGTGAAGCATAAGGAGCTTTGGATTTCAAGTGAGCAACACTGGAACAGCATTACTTCCGGACACAAACCCTAACACACATCTTCTCATGCCTGACCTGGAAAGTCCATCCCACTTCTGAGAGCCAGATAAGTGTTTTGTCTCTGCAGCCTCTCTGCTGAAACAGCCAAGTGGCATACCAGCGAGAAGATAATGGGTAGCCACGCACTAGTAAGTGGAAGGGAGCCAAAAAGCCACTTCAGTTTGCCACTCCGGCTGCAACCTGTGCTTTAAGCCCATGCGAGGCTCCGGATTCACATTCTCCCTGACCTTTTATTTCATTCCAAGTCTCATGCTACACCTGCTGCCATAGTAGCCACATATCCGTAAGCAGCACACAAAGAGATGCAGCTTCTTACTGATCTATTCGCTTCCTTTCCTCTGTTGCAAGGGGAACAGTTTATGCACAGGTATTAGTCTGTTTTGCATTAATTTCTAGAACTGGTACAAATGACCTGAACTTTGACATTTCTGAAAAAAAGTTAAATTATTTTCATCTTTCTTAGTAATCAGAATATATTTACTTGTCATTTAAAACACAAAATTTCCCTCCCAAAATATTTGAAGTAGTTACTGAAATGTTTTCTTTACCACAGTCCTTCAAAGCCTCAAGATTATTAATAACATTTTGAATATAAAGACACACAACATTGCTCCATACCAATAAAAAAAAAAAAGAAAGCAGTCAATTTTTCACACAATAAAGTAATTAATTTTGAAAACTAGTACTTTCTATTAAATATTATTGCATTTAAAAACCCAGAAAGGTTTCCAATAACTCTAGACACTGATTGGGGCAAAGAAAAAAAGACCCTACCCCCAGCTGGATGGCATTCCTCTCTTTGGGTGCAATGTGGTAACATTTGATTGACGCATCTGATCCATTCCAAAACTCCAGGCGATGTTTTAATCATCAATGGGCAGAATCCTATTAATTTGCAGGAAAAAAAAGAAAAAATGGAAAAACAGAGTAGAATATGGAAGCAGGAAGGACACAGAGCATCTGGCATTTGTCTAGCAAATCCACCTGATTTAGCTAGGTCCATAATAACAGATTAAAGACTGAGTTGATGGCAGAAACTCACATCTACCAGTATAAGCCCCTTCCTTCCCTCCACCCTCTTTCTGCCATCTCAGCTCAATGCAGTCTCCCAACACAACCTGGAACGTTAGTCCCATACCAAAGGAAATGAAATAGGAATAGCGAAAGGAGTGGGAAGAGATAAACCAGGGTAAATAGGGATAGCATGAAGAGCCCATTGGCATGCAACCAAAAGCCTGCATAGGCCCTTGCTACAGCAGAAAACAGGAGATCAGGCACATACGAGGAGATGGCAGGAGAGCAGATGCAAGAAGGTGAAGGTTCAAGTGGTCCCTGAGCTCAGGGTGTAAGAAATGGCAGTAGGCAGAGTACAGAAGTGAGCCCCAGCATGCACAACAAGCTCAACTTCAGAAGCAGCAACACACCAGGCAACCCGCTAGCTTGGTGTCTGCTGTGATAGGCATTTTCATTATTGACGGTCATGGTACGAGAAATGTAGTGTGAACCTTCCACATTAAACAAGGCTTCCCAGTCCACCCATAAATTTATTTTGCTGTCACCCAAACCCAGATCCGCCAATATCAATCACTTCTGCTCTGAAACAAGCCTCCACTTAGTCTTGCACCAAACAGTTGCTGCTGTTTCATTTCAGCACTGATAAGCACCACAAGCCCTCGGGACCCACCAATGTAAGAGGCAGCACAATCCCAAGGGGAATTTACCCGTTCCACCAGCTGCCAGAACATGAGCATCGTCAGTGTGACCCTTCCAGCTGGCCAGCTGATGCGTCAGACCAGCCCACATCCCCATCAACCGACCTGGAGCCAGGCACCTTCCCACTAGAAGTGTAAACCTGGCTGAATGGTCAGCAGGACAGCAGGGAAACACTCCTGGTCTAGCTGGCCAGCTGCCTGTTTGGGAACACGAGCTGCGCAATGGTCTCCGAGCACATCAGTCAGTCACCTGGTTGTTTCTTACATCTGTTCTGTGTTCCAAAGTCTTGGGAGTATTAACAGCGGAGAAAACCTGGATGTGGAAAAGTAGGGAAGGCAAGAACAAGCTGACGTACTGCAAAGGAAAGGAAGCAGCAGGCTGAATGTGGAATCTTACAGTAGGAAAGGTGGTTGCTACAGTGTAGAGCAGGAGCTGGGGGAAACAGGAGGGGGCTGTTAGCAGCAAGAAGGCAGGCGAAGGCATACCACCGCAGGGAACGGGAAGAGCCTGTAGCCTAGGGCTGATAAACCAGATATTGCTGCCAGAGTCTTACACCAGCCCCTAAAGCCTCTACTGTTGACTGAGGGGCTCAGCAACAAGAAGGGCCTGCCACAAGCATGCCCACCTGGCAGCTTCAGGTAGTCATTTAAGGTATCTCAGGTCCGCACCATGAAGTACCCTGAAGATAAGGACACAGACCTTGAATTCAAAATGACACAGTCACATGGACCTCGCACAATGAGAAGAGGATATGTTCCCAGCCCTGACGAGGACTGCACAGCTGCAGCTCACGCCTCCCTTCGGCTCCTCAATATCCAGCCAGATTGCCTTTGTAACCAATCCCCCGCAGCCCATCAGGAGGGCCTGAACCCTGGACCATCAGCAGTGAAAGCACAAACCTCCACCTCATGCTCTAAATAATTAAACTCTGTGGGAGCAGCAGCAGACTCATAAAACTCTTACACAGACCAAGCCAGTCATTAATGGGGGTCAAAGATGAACGCTCTGGGTTTTTTAAGTGTGCTTTGATGCATGGAGAGAGCGGCGAGAGAAGATCTTCATTACCCTCTCTGGTACCTGATGAATTTTTGCTTTCCTGGCTATCAACACCTCCTACTTCCACCCCAACCCCATACCACTGGCAATCATCTGGACAGCCAGAGACAATTAGAAGGTGTGTTTGGATGACATCTGTGCTAGCCAGCCACCTGCAGGTAGGGAAGCAAGAGGCCTCGCTGAGCAAAGCCAGGCTCTACCAGAGGCTCAGCTGGTGCTTATTACGAGGTTTGGGTTTCACACGGATGCCACCAGGTGGAATCCCAGGGCCAGCATGATACTGAAAGTCATGCACACCACAACCTCACTCACTCTCTCCCCTACAGCAAGGCACAGAGCAGAGCACAAGCCAGTAAAATCTGTCAGGATTATCAGCTTGGGCTCAGAGCCAGAGCTGGGAGCTGCCACAAGGGCAGGGAGGCTGCCTGCAGCCCTGCAGGTCAGCGGGAAGGAAGTGGAAGTCCCCTGACAAGCAAGAAGAGGCAGCAGGCAGGAAAGGCAAGACACAGTTGAGAAAAGGTCACAGAAACACTAGTCTGACCCACCCCTTCTGGCCTTAAAACACACACACACATGTGTGCGCACGCGCACCTGAGCTTCTTACTACTATGCTTCGTTCAGACATTTTAAGGAGAGCTCTACTCTTCCCACTCTCTTTGCATTCCCCCAATCCACACCAGTTTTGGAAACGTTTCTTTAAGCTTTCCACCAATGAAAGCCTTGGGTGGAGAGAAGGGCAAGCAGGTTGTTTTGGGGAAGGGGCCACCTCATCAACACAGAAAACTCCCCCAGCAGCACACAGGGATGTTGGATGCTCTATCAGCAGTGCCAATTCCAGCCTGCAATGGCTGAGCCTCTGCCAGCCTGTCTTCTCTCCTGCATTTGTTCTGTGTAGAGGAGAGGCCACAGACTGGAAATGGCTCCAGGATCTCTGCTACTGTGCTGAGAAAGTGGCTGGTGTAGCAAAGCCAGCTTTTTTTTATTATTTATAAGTAGTACTGATAGATGCCCCTTTTTTCAGGTCACTAGGAACCTTCTCCCAACAAACCCCAATACTTGCACTTTCAGAGTAAAGTTAAGAGCTTTACACACAACATCAGCACTCATCTTTCCCAGTATGGCAAAAGCAGCAGCTGTAACCTCCATTATTCTTGGAAATAAGGGGGAAAATAGCTAGGACTCTCGAGCCTTGGCACCTCTTCCCTCCCACCGTTTGGCTACCAGAGCTACGGTTACTATTCAGGGCAGAAGTGCTCAACAGGGCACACATTCCAGTGGGCTGAGCCATCCCATGTGGCCAGGCTCAAAATGGCAGACAGCGATGAATAGGATAATTAGAAAGTACAGCAGAAACCACAACATAAAAACAAGCGGCTTCTATTACAAGAAACAGTTCTATGGCATGGTTAGATCCATCACCCCATATGCTGGGTCGTGGTGGTGCCTCAGGAGCCTGCTGCTATTATCTGTTTGCAATCACATTTCAGCCCGTCTTTCTGCCTAATGCAAGAAAAGCAGAGCTAATCAGATTCACTCTCTCTTTCTGCTTAATGTCTCCAGTTCCCAAGCATGCTCTGTACTGCTTCAACTGATGTTCAACTAATGCTAGCCAGGAGCACACAGTGGGGAGAAAAAAAAAATTGAACTACCTATTAATTTTAGTCCTTCTTTCCACCTATTATGTCTAAAATTCTTTCTACATTTGAGCTTTGCAAACAGAAGTCAGGAAATTCCCGTTTCCCTCTCTACACCACACCCATCTCATGTATGAGTACCCTTCTCCAAACCGATCCTCCAGTGGTATCTGGGCAATTAATTATAGCACAGACCTATCAGGCTTGCCTCTCACTCTCTGAACAGCTTTTTAAAATATTTCCTGGCTAGGAACCTCCACAGAAGGATGTCTTCTGCTGGCACTGTAATAGCCCCTCTTTGTTAATCTATTTGAAGTGACCATCACATGCTCTCCTCCCCCCTCTCTCCCAGCACTATTTAATTATTGCAGTCCTACATGGGAACTCTAATGTGCCCTCGGCATTTCCAGCCTGAGGACAAACAGGGCCCAGGAACGGCTGCTTCTTTCACCGCATTCCTTTGCACTCCACGAGGCAGCTGGAGCATTGCTAGAGTCAGCTATAATACCTGGATCTTTGCTAGAGCAACCAATACAACAGCAGAGAAGGCCCCAGACTGGGCAGATTGCACGCAAATTCAGCGAAGAGATCCAGGAAAGGCTGGCTTACAGGAACACCCATCATGATGAGCCAGGTTAAGCAGCCCAGGAAGAGAGTCACCCATTACAAGTACAATTGAAGATTTGCCAGAAGAACAACAAAAAAAAAGTCAGCAAGTATTTACAGGAGATGAGGAAGAGATGTAGGTGGAAGACAAAAGTGCTAGGATACATACCTCTACCCAGGAGTGAAAAAAAGGGAAACTGCAGAGATGAAACTCCACACAGCCCCTGCATCTGTACACATCCCCCAGCTAATACCCACTACATCAATCAGAACAATGCCAGCTCCAGAGAAGACCCCGATTATCCAGCTCCTTCAGTAAAATCTTCCCCAGAGGCTGCACACATGTGCAAAGGGATGGAAGAAAAACATACTTCTCAATGAGATTACTTGTAGCATTTTCTCTATTGCCCTCTCTCTTACAAATGTGTCTTTAAAAAAAAAATACTGCAGCTGGCTTATAAGTGTGTCAGATTTTTAAAAAAACATATCCTTGAAAACAAAGACACTTTGTGCTCAGCATATCCAGTGGCACCATTATTTAATATCAATACACCAGTTCTTTCCTTTATTCACTCCATCCATGGAACACAAATCCACTGTAACAGCCACCCAGTGTGTAATCTTACCATGCAAAGCAACACAATCCTACAATAATCTTTCTCTTGCCATAATGTCTTCATATACCAACGAGAGGAATTTAGGCTTAAATGCTTAAAAAAAAACCAAACCAACTGCAGTACAGCATAAAACAAATCTCTAAAAACTCTCAAGTTGGAGCAAATTCCCTCATCCCTCCCTACTACTTTCCTTATTTGAAAATGGCTGCATAAACATTTCTAATTTGTGCAGCACACCAATTGCAACCTGCCCCTCCTGCCAGGTACAGCCCTTAGTCGGTCCACACATGCATAGGCTCACTGCATCCTGCTGCCTCTGGCACACTACTCTTCACTGACATCATCTTCACCTTCATGCTGTATAAAATTCACCAGACAGACACAGTATCTGCTCCGTTAACCATAAAGCAATCACTGTAGGCCAACAGATGCCTCCATCTAGTCTTCCAAATGCACACTCTGACCTGCACCATGCCCCTGCTAAGTAGACAATTGGGCATGCATCTCATTAGGTGACACATCCCCCCTTTCCCGCAGTCAGCAAGGGCTAATGCAGATGTACCAATCCATCAACAGCAAAGGTGAGGCAGAAACGCTCTTCACTCTGGTCAGCAGAAGCAAAGTTCGTCTTTGCCAGTTCCCACAGAGTCTGAGCTTCAGCACATGCCTGGCTTCATCGGATCTCTGGAGCAAGACGGCACTATTCTGCAATACCACAGCAGCGTCCCACAAAGCCTTCCCAATTTCTGCTGGTGCCTGAAAATTAGTTAGGCAGGAGTACCTGGAACAACTGCAAGTGACAGTTCAGAGATGGAGAGACTTCCTCCTAGTGCTGTGGTAGTCAGCTTCAGGCCTGGCTCACCATGTGCAGAAAATTCTCTGGACGTTTCCCTGCTCTTGCCATTTATCTGAGGCCACAGGGACCACCTGGTCCCACCAAGTCTGAGGCCTCGGTCCAAAAGGCCACCATCACCATGTTTGGGGAAACTCTTTCACAAACCCAGCATACAGCTATCGCCTCAGGCAGTCTCCTTTAGCCCTCTCATAGGGGAGGGTTATGGCTACTTTTTTTTTTTTTGAGCCCTTTAAAAATAATATATGATCATAATAATAATAATAATAATTCTTAGGCTCATAGCAATGGGCTCTCAGGAACTACAGTACATCTCTTACTGCAGCGGCAGTGAAACTCAACCTTTTCCCTCTTTTTCCCGTTTTGAAAATACTGCTTGGGAATGGAGTCAGCATCTGGAGGCACACAAGTATATCCAGGAGAAGGAATGAGAGGAGCAGAGGGGAAGGGAGGGACCTGAAAATGAAGGCTGAGGGTGAGGTTTCACATTACAGCTGAACCAGGCTAATAGTTCACTGCTGCCAAAAAAGGGGGGCCCCGTTTCCACCTTTCTTTCATTCCCTACCTTTCACTGCTGGCAAAACAAATCTCACCCCTCCTGCGCGGCAACTCTGATGCTAGCCTGAACCTGGTGAGCAGGTTCAGCGCTCTGTCCCAGGAGAAAACTATTCATTTTTTTATATTTTGGGGGAAGTCAGCTTTCCGAAAGCTGAACAAGCTGGATCCGTTTAGCACCAGAGTGGGCACAAGACAAGGAATACAGCCACAGAGCCACGAGCAAGGCATGACCACCCCTCTTAGAAGGAGCAAGTGGTTAGATTGGTTCAGCCACAGCAAGAAAATCTATCCTTACCCACGTTAAACTGCAGTTTCACCCAACAAGTATACCAGTCAGCACAAAACAAGGGGCCTAGCTGAAAAGCCTGCAATAGAGGTGTTTGCTAATAATCTTAAAACAGGGAGTTTTACCTATTATTAGGCTCTACCTACCAATAGCATTTCTGAACTGGATGATGAAGGCAACCATGTACATAAAGAACAACACTAAAATTGAGCAGACCCAAACCAGACAGAAATATGAGAGGTGCTGCAGGATTTCCAATAATAATTGTGCCTATTTCTAAACTGGACTCTGTTACTATCAAACAAGATGGCTGCCTTCATCACTATGCTCAGAAATCTCTGTTTTCATTACAAACTTAACAATTAGTTTCAGGGTGCTCTTGATAAAGCATTTTTCTTTCCCCATCAGCTTCTACATCATCAGATGAACAAAAATAATGCAGTTCTTTTTGATTAAAAAAAAAAAAAAACCAAGCCCATATTACTCCACTGTCTTTATTCCTCTCCACCTCCTCTGCTCAATTACTAAAAGCAATTTACAGACAATAAATGTAACTTCACAGCTGCCTGTATGAAGTATTCCCTTCATTTTATAGATGAGGTTACAGGCTATACAGAAATTAATATCAGCGAGGTCTACTTCAAAGCTGGATAAGCAAGAGGAACAGATGAACTCTTAAAGAATACAGATCATGCCTGTACTCTAGTAAAACTAGTAATAAAGAATTAAGGATGTTACCAGTTGGATATAAATTCCTTGAATTTATCTGCTTAAATACAGTAGCAAACAAAAGCTTGCTTTGAGGTTCTGCTTGGTTTTATTCTGTTTTTATTAGGAACAACATCATGAGATTTCAGATTTACCGCTCAGCAGCCCGTAGACCAAACATGCTCACTTTACTGGTAAACACATGCTTAACTGCTAACCTCAGGGACTCAAAGAGGGTCTTCCCAGTTGGTGCATGATCACCAGGAATCTGCAGCTAGAAACTCTGTACATAACTTTAATCAATGAAGATAAGCAAGCCAGGAGAGAGTCCAACATTTTCTGCCATAGCCTTGCAGGCTTTGGCAGGGCTAGGAGGAGCAAGAACCTACATCTGTTAAAATCGCCAGCAGTGACTTTGAAAAAGCACCAGGAGTAGCAACACTAAAGGAAAAAAAAAAAAAAGTGCCATTTTGTGCAGGCACTCTTCTGATGATAGCCACTCCTTAAGACTTAATAAAAATGCACGGCCAACTTTTCTTCTTTCACACGTTAGCAGAGCTCAGAAGTGGCACCTGAGTCTAGTTATACAACTCAGCAGGCCCAGCTTCTCCTCGGAAGAAAACACCACCGGCACACAGGTACTCCAAAGGCTGAGTCATCTGAAAAGTCCCTTCGAGGGAAAATAATCCTATTAAGAATTGGGGTGTTGGTGTTAAAGACAAAAAGGAGCGTTAATTTTGGCAGTCCTTAATTACACTGGTTCCACTCTGTCCATTTACTACTAAACCTAACACCTGTAGGTTAGTAAATGTACCACACTCCTCCATCCATCCCCAAGGTCCTTTCCCAACACCGTCCCCTCTTTAGTCAACAGCTGCCTGTCATTGCCCGTACATTTCCTTATCCCTGACTAACACAAACTAGTATTTGTACAACCACAGCACTTGGAAAACTAATGTAAGATTAAGGCCTTCATTTCTAGCCTGCATAGAAATACCAGGCACGCTTAAACCAACAGGGCGTTGTGGGTTTCTACGCTGTGACCAGCTTAAAACCAAAAGCCGTATCATGCACGCATCAAAAAACAGATAGGCTTCAAGATGGACCAAAAAACCAAACACAACACAAAGGATTTGGACTTGTAAAATCTCTCACATGGGGAGAGCTGATAAACATAGTTACATTTCTAGCAGAACTGCCATTTTCTGCATTTTCACTGCAGCAAGTACAGATGTTTGTGCCCACTGGTACTTGTGCCCTTTTCACCCAAGCCTGCAATGGCATCACAACCTCGCACTAGCCCCAAAAATGGCTCAGCAGATGTAGCTGCTGCAGAAAGCACCTGCCTGAGCAAGCTGGAGTCCATGCACAGAGCACGCAACCCACGCTCTCCTTTCCAGGCAAGGTCTGGGGTGTTCATGCCAACCCATCAAGCCCCAAAACCTCCCAACAACTGCACAACAGCAGGAGGAGAGAGGCGACCTAATGGGCTTGAACAGGTAGTCCTGCAGTTTAAACTGGCAGCCCCATGTTACTAGCAGCACTACAGGAGTCCAGAACTCGACTCCTACCACGACCCCAGTCCAGAGGCCCCCATCCGCTCCAACCTGAGGACAAGCCACAGCACTCCCCCCTCTCCTAAACTCTTCCAAAAGGGATGGACTGGGAAAGAAACCAGTGGCTCAGGCAGAGAATTTTGAGATTGGTACATCTGTTGTGGAGACTGATCCACTGATATTTTTCTAATATAAGGAACATATAAGATGCCTAGAATTTGATAGCTGCTTTTTAATTAAATTGAAACAAGTAAATCACAGCCTGTTGCCATGGAGAATGAACAGACACAGCCTCTTGACTCCAGGGCAGGATCAAGCAGGAGAGGCAGACAAGGCTGTGAAATTAAAAACACCTATTTTAAAGCAAATGGTCTTGATAATTAGCAAAAAACGTGGCACAGGGAAATAATATAACCATATGGCAGGAAGTGGTTTTCAAGGTGAACTACAAAGCTGTTTTAAATAAATGAATAAACTGCTTGAGCTGCTGGGTCACTCGCAGAATCATATATGCAGGCTTAAATGTGATTTAAAAAATACACCAAAAAAATAGCAATTAGCTCTTCTTTCAGTTTCCTGTCTATAGCCTGCATCTGTGTCTGTTCTTATTTTTAAGGACTTGTTTCAAGTGATTAACGTTTGCAGCTATTTGCAGTTACCAGAGAGCCGTCAAACTCGCATATTTTCAAATGTGAAAAGCGTTGCGGTTTACCCTGAAGCGAGAACCAAGTTTATGGGATATAAAACCTTTTATCTCTTACTCAGCATCATTTCACAATCCTGGCCAGGTCATCAGACACTAATAATCATTCCTGAATCTGTGCATCCCTGTTATGACTTCCATGACAAAGTGACTTTGGAGGGAATTTGCCCTCCGCACACCACGTATCTGATCCTGTGCTACTTCTCTCCAGAAGCACAGCTCAGAGAGAGTCAAAAGGTAACACTGGTCTGCCAGCAGGAGGCAACACAGTCCTTGGCACAAACTTGGCTGATGGACGAGAGCCTTGCATGCCCCCTTCCCAGTTTGTCCAGAGCACAGGGCATCAAAATATTCCACCCCTTCCTGCTTCCAACCTCACCTGCTTAACCCTGTCAGCAAAGGCTGCCCAGAAAGACGGGGCTGGATAGTTTATGTCGCTCCTATACAATCTCTGCAGAGAGGGTATTGTACAGCAGTTGTCACAACCCTTTTAAGATACTTCTGCTCTGCCCAGATCTAAAAGGGCTGCAGCAAGGAAACTCTCTCATCACCTTTTCAAGCCCAGCCAGGGCAAATCTGAGCAAGACTCTCTTACAATTTCCAGTGAGCATGTGGCCAAAGTGCATCGAATTCATAATAGCCTAAAAATACTTGAAATAACTTTTACCTGATGACTCAGTTTCAAAAATGTGCAGTACATTTTTTTTAAGGGAAGGGACAGATGAACTAACTTTCACTCCAAACCTCCCATCCACTCTAGGGGAAAAGCCAACCTTTTCTCCTATTTTGTGAGGACACAAGTTGTCAGCCATAGTCATTAGTCTTCCATGGCAGCTAATGACCCACACGAAACAAACTGTCAGGGTCCCAGTCCAGGCCCTTGTGACAGAGCTGGTTACATTAAAAACCAGTCGCATTCTCAGCCCTAACCAGCCAAAGTTGAGCTGGCTATTCACAAGTTCCTTTCTGTTCCCCACCATGACGAAGAAACACCCGCAAAGGGAGGGGAGTCAGGACACGAATCTTGTGAAAATAAGAAGTTGGGGAAAAACGAGCAATTAAAATCAGTATTGCCTGCTTTCACAGTTTTGCCTGGGTTTGGAGCATTTGCTGCTTTAACTGAAGTCACACTACATAAGATTTGTGGGTTTCATTAAAAATAAACTCCAGGTCCAAGTCTGCACAAAGATATGCATAAACTTGCAAATCTGGTTCACCCTGAAGGATGCCAACAAGGACCCCAACACCACTCCTTAAAAACACTGAGGTGGGGGCAGCACGACTGGACTAACTCATAGTCTTTGAACAGCTGAGGCTGACAGCAGTATCTGCCCAAACTCCTTGCCCATGCACCCCCTTTCTTTCCAAAGCCTGCAGCGAGAGGAGCTGTGCAACGTCTTGGGACACATTAGCTGCACTGGAAGGTGCTACACACCCTTGGCTTCCCCTCTCCCCACTGCCTTCCCTGGCATGCAATTGGTTTCCTACTGTTTGAACCACAGACCTGCCCTGCCACCTGAACACAAATGGCTTCACCGGGGCTGTTTCTGCCCTCACAGGCACCAGCGGGCAGCAGGTGGCTTGTTTCTCCGCACCTTGTAGCTTTACTTATGTTTAGTTTTGACTTAGAGAAGAGATTTAACACAATTATCAAGGCCAGCCTAGCACCTCCCTCTGAAAGGGAACTGTGGTTTCTTCTCTGTCCCCACAAGCCAAGATAACCGCGCAGGGGAAGACTCCTTCCCAGGGACACTCCCAGTTGGACAGAGCCAGGGTTAACGGGCGCCTGCGTTAAGACTCAAGCCAGGCGGCCGCCTAGCTTATGAAGGAAGATGCTAGCCGTGCCTAGCAGCAGATTATTTTCAGATCACAGCAGAGGGGGTTACAGGCCAAAAATAAAATTAAAAAAAAAACGAAAAAAAACCCCAAAAACCACTTACACATAGAACTGTTCCCTTCAGCAGCATTGCACCACACCGTACACATAAAGAGGGGAGAGCACTCGCAGGGCCGAGCCCCCTGCCCAGGCTGTCCACAGCCCCCTGTTCCCATTGCTCGTGCTCTCCCCTTGCCTGCTCTTCCCTACCTTTCCCCATGCCACCCCAGCTCCCTGCAAGCCCCTCCTGCACCCCCAGCTCACCTCCCCAGGACCCCCTTCTCCTACCCACAAACTTCTCCTGACCTCTACACCCCCAGCAACCCTCCCAGCACCACACTGTCAGCACCTGCACGCAGTAAAGATGAGGGAGAGCACCTCCGAAACAAGAAGAGGCTTCAGATGCCAGCCTCGCTAGGATATTTTTCACCCGGCAGCAGGTCTCGCCATGCCGCTGCCTGGGCTCTCACCAGGAGTTTCCAGCTGTAAACCTCGGTAGCTGCGAGGCTGCTCACTCGAGGAGCATGTGGCACATGTGTGCACCCCCGCGCTGTCAACAACTTCCAGTCATGGTCCTGGTGGGCAAGTCCCAGGTGGGCAAGGGGCTGCCTACCACCGCCAGCAGTAATCTGGCTTTGGAAAAGCACCTCGTAAGCAGGATGGTGCCTTAGCAAAAATAAAGATCACCTTAATATTCTTCTTAACAGCCAGAAAGGTCACGACCTGTTGGTCCATAAGTGGCGGGGGGGGGGGGGAGGGGCAAGATGGGCGAAGGGAGGGGAAGGAGGGGGGAAAGCAATGCACAAAACCGCAGGCGTTAACTGCGTGTTCGCCATAAAAATAAAATAACATGAAGGAACTAGAGATGAACGACGGCTGCACACGGACAGCCGGACAGATACCCACGCGAGGGGATGAGCGGCAGCCTGCGGGAAGCATCAGCGCCTCCCCCCGCTCTCGGCAGCCCCAGAGAGACTGTCCCGCTGCCCCCGCCACCGGGACGCCCGGCGGCCGGACTCCCCGCGCACCGGCGCGGACGCGCCTGTCCTTCACAGGCGGGGAGAGCGGCGGGTCCCCGGGGGGGCGCGGGGAGAGCTCGGGTTACGGCCCGCTTAAAAACAAATAAAACCGCCAGTAAACGCCGCACACGCCGGGGGGGGGGGGGCACGACGACACACAAACCCCAAGAGATTTAAAAACTCACCTCAGAACAAACGGGGCGGGAAAGCGCCCCCACTCCCCCACGCCGCCGCGCACCGCCGAGGCGGGTCGTCCCCGTCAGGGTGAGACCCCCGCCCCGCCCCCAGCCTCACCTGCCCCCCGCCCGTGCCGCGAGGTGGGGGGGGCGCCCTCGCGCGCAAGGTGAGGCGGGCGGGCAACCGCCGTAACGGCCGCCGCTCACCTGTGGGGGCCGGCCCTCAGGGTCCCATGGCAGCGCCGTCCCGTCCCGCGGCGGGCAGAGGGACTCCCGATTCTTTGTTGCGCCGAGGGGAGCGGGTACGGATCCTGTCAGCTCATGTGACGCGGCGGGCTCGGTCTCCGGGGTTCTTTCTTGCTGTTTTTTCCTCCCGTCTCCCCTGCCCGCCCTCCGCCGGCGCTCAGGGCAGGCCCCGCAGCCGGGCGCGGGTCTCAGGCCCGACTGGCTGCTGGCAGAGCGGCGGCGGAGGAGGAGGAGGAGCCGCTGGCGGGGCGGGTTCCTTCGGCAGGGCCGGGCGCGGAGGACGGCTCTGGCATCTCACAGCGCTGCCTGGAGGGGGAGGTGGCAGGGGAGGGTGCTGTCCCGGGCCCCTGCGCCCCGTCGTGTGTCGTCGTGTGTGTCCCCCCCCCCCGGCTCCCGCTCTCGCCCCCGTTTCCTGAGCGGAGGCGGCGCCGCGGGCCCGCCCTCCCCCGAGGCCTCGCTGGGATCGGCCTCTGCCCCGGCCCGGTAGGCCCGGCTCCGGGGCGGGAAGGCTCCGCTGCGGCGGGGGAGGGAGCCGCGGTGGGCCCCGGGGCCGCCGGCGGCTTTCCCGGAGGAGCGGCCGCCTCACGGCTGAGGAGGGTGTTGCGGGGCAGCAGGGGCGTGAGGTGGGCAGGGGCTTCGCCGGCCTCCTCCAGCGTGGGGGAGCGACGGGTGCAACGGGCGCCGGACGGCGCGTTTGTTCCCCTCCTGAGGCTGCTGTTGCGGCGCTTCGGGCCCTGATGCATAGGCCTGGGCCTGCCGCAGCAGTCTGGGAAGTAAATAAAAACGTAATTATGCGCATTCTAGTTGGGGCTCGCAATAAAAGAGAGGAAACCCCCTCATTTTCTCTAGAAAAGATCAGAGAAATGGCAATACTGAGTCAGATCGGCATCCTGCTTCCGAGAGTGCTGAACAGACAAGCCCTAAGACAAGACTGGTGGCTCCAAAAAGCAGTCCATGACGCTGCCCCAGAAGACGCAGCATGACCTAGTGATCCTGTGGTCAGGCACTTCCCAACCCACAGCAGGGGTCTTTGTGTTTAACACCTTCCAAAAGATTTTTCTTAATGCATTCAGTCTTTTTTTTTAACCATGTGAAATTTTCGTATCTGCTACATCATGCAGCAAGCATCCAGCTCACTTCTTCAGACAGCATTTAGTCATCTCCTTTTGTTTGCCAAGCTCTAAGTGGGGGGCAGAGAGAGATCACCTTTCTGCAGCTCTTTAATGCCCCTATATGCCATTTTTCTTCACAAGCCAAGTCTGAAAAACATCAAACCACCAAGCCAGGCCATATATAGGAAACACAGATAACATTTACTATCAGAAATGTGGGCAGCTCAGAAAGCCTCGGACTCCTTCAACAAATACAACCGCAAATTCAACGAGCAGCTTCCCTGCTGCTCTGGTCAGTCCCAAGATTGCTCCTACACTGACATCAGCTTTCTAGACACCACGATTGACATTAAAAAATGGCACCCTGCAAGCTAGCACATACACAAGAACCTAGAGACCATAAAACTTCCTTTATAAGCACGTGAAGTAAGACCAGCAGCCATCCAAAATGCACCAAAAAGCTCTAAGATTCAGCCAGCCCTGCAGATAGTGTTGCACCTGCTCTGAGGAGCACACTGGTGATCTGCTTTATCCAGCAAGGTCACTCTTCCAGCGAAATAGATACGAATTTACTACAATAAAGATAACGACAGCAACAACAGCAATTTTAGAAAACCACTTTTCAAGGCATCAAGGTTTATTTGGTGTTCGTCTATTGCAACCAAAATTAACAAGGACTGGCAAAGTCTCTGACCACATTAGCTTTCTGCAAATTTGTTTTTCTGCTTTTTATTTTAGAGTCTCTACTGTAGCATTACCTCCCGCAACCATGTGCCCCAATAGCAATAATATTCCATGCTAAAATCCACACATAAAATAATCTTTTAAATTACTGTCTCTGAAAGATTTTTTTTCCCTGTGTCTCTTCTCCTAACCTTCAGGCTCTCCCTTTCTCAGCTCATTACAGGAAGCAAATCCACAGATGAAAACACATGAAATAGAACCAGATACCACCAGAGCATCAAACATTAAATACGCCAGTACCGCTCCACAGACAGCATAATCAATGCCCTTCCTGCCATAGCAAAACAGCCGAAATTCTTTGTTCCTGCATGCACTTGTCCCAAATCTCTACAGTTCATCACTTCATCCAGCACACAAGATACCCCTCCAGAAACCATGTGAATGAAACTAAATAATTCCTGTCTTAGAACGAATGTGTACAGCCAGCCAATAAAGGTCAGAAACATGTACTCATCATTAGGAGAGTATTTGTCAGACAGCAACAACTCAAACCCGTCAATCCTTATCCCAAAGGAGACCTACAAAATGTTCCCAAAAGATGAGGCTCGGAATTAAAACTTATAATCGCTAAATACTAAAGCTCATGGATTTAATGGAGATGTTGCTTCCCTAGGCTGTTACAGCCTCCCTGCTGACCTCTCCCTTTGTCACCAGCACAAACAACCGTTTTTCGCTAGTGGTCCAGCAGAGAACCAGTAGCCTGTCAGTCACTTCTGCTCACAGCCCTTTCGGCTCCATAGGTGCTCCCTTTTTTTCTCAAGTGGTCAAATTGATTAATACAATTAGATTAAACTAAGAGCAACTGCATCTAACCTGTAGTTAGCTTGAATATTGCTGCTTTCTGTCAGATCTGATAAAAAGACCCTGAGCCCAAAAGCTTGTTTGCTTTTTCCAGCTCTTATCAGCTGATCTAATAAAGATGCTACCTTTCACCACAAATCTTGCTTTCCTAGGATCTTTAGACCATCACAGCTACAACACCACTTTTACTTTTAATGTCTTGCATGCTTTAACTGATTCTTCCACATTCTCTTATCTGTGAAATAGAGTATGATAAAATGTATTCCCTTCTGTATTGATTCTTATACCGTTTTCATAAACATAATATCCAAGTACCTTCTAGGACTGCATTAGCTGATCTGACTAACATCTGTCACACGGAGGGTTTGTTTTTCTTTTTCTTGTTCTCTCCCCAGGAAGAAGATGATGCATGGCACAAAGTGTTTTGGTTTTATGAGGGTGTTTTTCTCCTTTCCTCTATTCACACTGCTCTGTATTTATACCACAGAAAATGAGGATGACGGCAATTTCTGTGATAGACCTTATTTCCAGAGAAGTTAATTTCAGAGTGTTGAGCCAGCCATAGGAAGATGTCTCCTGCACAAAGCAACATTTTAATATGTCATTTCCCACCAAAGAAAATCTAATCCATATTCTTGACATTTGGGGCAGAAACTTCCTAAGGAAAGAACAGTGTTTCCCTTTCTCCAGAAAAAGAGTTTCAACTCGTGATCCTCAGTATGTGACGTTCGAACAGATTGTTGCAGATTATTAACATACAGGCCAGTGCTCTATACAGTTATAAATAGGAAAATCTGGAAACCAAAGAGAGTAACATGCCTTTTAATTGCACTGAGGCAGATTATCATAGGACAGCTTGGAGGGGAAATGGTGGAGACAGACTATTTCATGCTAAAAAATAGAGAGAATTTACTTACGTGTAAGGAATCACACTGTTCCTCAAAAAGGAACCCTGAATGATCCCATGTGTCTAAAAAGGCAGTAGGTACAACATACGAGCTACTGAATGATAGAAACTGTGGTGAAGAGAGGAATCAACTGTGCTCAAGCAATGAAAGCAGAAATACCAGAAGACCTCAGGGAGACAGTAGACAGCAAACTTAATATGTTTTTGCAATGTGATATGGCAGCAAAAATCATGCAGTTAATTTAATTTGGGGTTGTAAAGGCAGAGACCTCTTCTCAGACATACAGGCAATAGTCCCATTTTTTAATATAGTGGTGAGACCGCAGTTTGAAGACATGTTTAGTTGTGGACAGCTTGGTGCTAGCTAGATGTCAACAACTTGGAGGGAAATAAAAAAAAGAGGAACATAAAATGATAAAAAAGCTGGAAGGGATTACAGTGTGTGTAGGTTGCCCAAATAACAACTGTGAAAAGCATCATGGGAATTGCATATAAGAACTTCAGGGGTGCAGAAGCACCGGGGAGTGAGAAAGACTGTGTAGGGTTGTCTGAGGGAGTATAAATGGTATAAATGTAAATTAAATTAAGCAAAGGAAATATTAAGCTACAAGACTGCAAGACAGCATCCCAGAGGAGCTCCCATCACCTGATTCACACAAGACTAGATGAAGCAAAGCACACAAGACACCACTTAAGAAACTCTGACTGCAGGAAGGGATTAGATGAGAACAATATGCCTTTGGGGCCATTCAGCTGCCCACTGACTGGGACATCTGCAGAGCAATAGGTCTCAGCCCAGTACATGGTAGAAACCTTCCCTTGTCTACACCATTGCTGGAGACACTTGTAGACCAAAATAACCATGGTTAGTTCCAGGAGGTAACCATGGAGGGAGTGCTGTACTTAGAGGGGTTGGGGGGGGGGGGTGGAGGGTGTATTGTCAGATTTTTTTCCCTTTTACCACTGGGATTTTCTTGAGAGGTCACTGGTTCATCATCATCTGGTAAGAACAGTGGTGATGGCACTCCTGTGTTTTAATATTGCCACCGTAACGTTTCCTTGGATTACACAGACCTTTGAGTAGATGTCCTGGACAGCACTCACCTCTCCCAAGAAGTCTGTGGCATACAGATACAGCAGTTAATTGGAATGAAAAAAATCAGAGGCCTTATTATTCCTTAGTTAGAGGGATGAGATCAAGGTAAGTCCTTTTTCTAACATTGGAAAGCCAGCTTGAACTTGTACCCATAACACCTTTACATCACACTGTGCCATCATATATTGTGGCCTGCCTGTCATACAGAAAAGGAGACCTGACAGTATAGTATGTTCCTCCCAAGCAAGGGCTGATACACCCTGTTGCTCCTCATCCTGGATGTGCCACACACACATTGCAGGGGGCGGGGGGGGGGGGGGGGAACAAACAGCCCAAACAATTTTATAAATGTTCTGTAAGGGATTCGAATGTCTTTTCTTATTTGGTCTGTATTTTTTTAACACCCTTGAGGGAGGCATGTGCAGTGATAATTATCAGTCCAACCATACACAAAGCACACAAAGGTATAGTCCTCCATAACTGTTGACCCTAAATGGCCTTTCTCTACATAGAAATGTCACGATCTTCATGAATGAAAGCTTTCTGCTTATTAATTTACATGAAAAACATGGCCCAACATGCATGAGCATACAGCAAATATAAATGTAGTAGAATTTGGGTCTGAGATAAGTCTTGTAATGAATTGCTGAAGTATATGCTAGAATTAATTCATCACACTGCCCTAGTATATCGTGAACCTCTGACTGTTTCACTTGCACTCTGCCTAATGGCCCATCTTTCTCAGGACAACATGTTACAAACCTCACCGTAATTTCATGCTCTTACCTTGCAGGCTATGTTTAAAGAAAAAAAAAAAAAAAGGAAGTGTTTTCTCCTTTCTTTTAAATGTAGCTCTTGTCTAAGTGCTAGGAAAGGCGCTGTCAGCTCTGAAAATTCAAGACTAATCAAGCAATTAAGAATTGATATCTAGTGACTTATCATGACTGGAAATGAGAGGTGCTGCATTCATTTTAGCTCTGCAAGAACCCAAAATAGCTAACCTGATTTTTATGGACAGCAGGATTATTTTAAATCTTTTGGGGAGGAGGAGAAGAAGAGTTACAGCTCCTTCTATTAAACTGGTTTCTTCAAAACCCCCATCTGTGTTTCGCATGTTCCTTAGTAAAGGGCCAGTCTGGACAGAAGGCTGTGCTGGAAGAGCTGCTGTACTTCAGATTCACACCCTGCCTTGACCTGAATGAGTCTGAAAGCATACAGAAATCCCCAGAGAGCAAAAGCCAAGCTGAAGTTTTACTTTCTCTTCCCCATGTACTAGCACAGCACTGCACTGCTTGAATAAACAACCCAGCCAAGCAGGAATTACATCACCTCAACACTGTGGTTTCCTTTGAACATTAAAAAGAACGGCAAGCATTTCCATTCACGCAATTATCAGCATTATCGCCTCTCCTCACACCTCCTTCTGCTCCAGCATCTGACTGTTGAGATGGCAGGGACTTCCCTGCCTCCCGAGCAGAGCCCCTTTGCAACTCAGCTGCAGCCATTTGCTCTTCCTTGTCTAAACCCTCTCGACAAGCTCAGGAACTTCTTCAGCAATCAGGAAGACTTTATGGGGTGGATGAGCAGCAACTCAGCACATCCCCTCCATAAACATTTATTTGGGGAATTACAGCATATATATTTGGGTTTTCCATGGTAATTTGGCTCTGATGAGCTTTCCTTATTGTCAAAATGGTGGATACCTCTGTAAAAGAGAGCAGTAACTTCTCCTGCAGCTCTGCTACCTCAGGAAACAGACCTCAGCCATGCAGACGTGAGCCTGATCGATACCTGCATGAGAAATCAAAAATGAAAAGCAAAGTGCTGCAGAAACCAGTGCTGGTGACTCGGGAAGAAACCTTTTTTTTTTTCCCTAAACTATAAGGAGTTCAGCAGCTCCCACTTACCCAGCTGCTGGCTCCTACCTGGACAACCTGGTACAAAGAAGAACATAGGAAACTGAATTCTGTTCTCGACTTCACCTCTGACCCTCTGCAATTTTGGAAAAGTCATTTAACCTCCTGAGTCTCCATTTTTTCCATGTATGAAGCTGAAACGTCATACTGAGCCTTGCAAGGACTGCTGAAATCTTTGATTTTAATGGCACACGTCAGTGCCAAAAGCACTGTCAGCAGCATTACAAGGCTAATTCCCTCACAAGGGAGGGAAGCTCACTGTGGTACAGGTATTTTGGGTACAATTATTACCCCTGGAAGTGCTCAGATATCATTGCATAAAATTGTAGGCAGACAATCCTTCAGATGGGACAGAAACCAGAGGCCCTGACTGGTTATTGAAAGACATAATGTTTTGAAGAAGCCCATATGTTAGCTTTTCCATGTTCACCCTGTTCCAATTTGGATAATCACATTCTGACTCCTTAAAGCAGGGTGGCTGACCTGCCTGGCCCTACCAGCTGTATATCCAAATCTTCATGTGGCCTAGAGCAATGCAACACAACCCACGTATTTCAAAGAGCTGAAGGAAAAGAGGAGGTCCAGGAGAGGTTCACCGGCTGGTAAGGAGAAAGCCTTCCTCCTGGAACAGGACCTCTCCCCTCCTGCCTAAACGGTCCTTCCCTCAGAAGCTGACAACTTGCCCTCCTGTCACTTCTCACCGGAACCTGCCTGGTGTTGTCAAAGCACCATCGTCCTTTGCCCGCAGGTGGCTGGGTCATTGCAGCACTGGTGCTGTGAACCTTGCAGATCCACAGCTCGTAACACAGTTTGGCAGCTTAAAGGCCTGGTTATTAACAGTGAAGTACCTAGTAACGTACTAGTTAGTAATAGTAACCTGCATTTCTATTTTATCATTAACAAAGAAAAACATTTTATCTCTGACAGTACGTGGAGACTGGCTTGCCCTAGAATCAAGCAAGAGAAGACATTGAAGGTTCACATTCTCATCTTCCCTTGGAGATCTGGTAGTCACTGGTGCTCTCTGACCTTCTCCTTTTTTATTATAAACTCTTCATTATACTTCACTGTGCATAGCAAATCTTGACCACCACAGAATCCCAAAACACAGAAAGAGCAATATGTGAGCCTTCATCAGCTTCCTGACACAGCAAAGAAGAGGAGCAGCATATGCTGCAAAGGATTTTTTTCACCATGGACACACAGTAAATTTTCCCAAACCCAAGATAAGATGCTGTTTCCAAACGGTGAAAGAAAGTGGTGGCAGCTCCAAGCAGCCAATTTTGGCTCCATCTGGCTAATTTTGCATTTCAGATGCCCATCTGACCCAATGATGGTGTCAGCAGCCACTCTCCTGTCCCTCATGAGGGCAGCCCTGTGCCAAGACACTGGTATCAGATGAAGGCACTTCTCCAGACTTCATGGATGCAAAGGAGGGGAAACTGTCTTGTCCCCATCTCTTCACAGGTGCTGGTGGCACCTGGGCCATGGCTCAGAGCTGTAAGGGGTGCCAGAAGCACCAGCCCCAGGAGGAGAAGACAGTCATGGCTGGGGATGTTCTGCATGGCTGTAGGTGCCCACCCCCAGGAGTGTGGGGTTTGGGAACTACCAGGGGAGCTGGCAGGGGGATGTGGGCAGGCAGGGGACAGGAAAGGGAGCAGAGAGGACCTAGGGCACCATCTGGTGGCTTCACTCACTGCCTTCCCTAAATCCCTGTCTCAGAGGGTCACTGTATTGCATGGCCAAGGGCTGAAGAAACACCAGGTCTTCCCAAGAGACAGCCCAACAGGACGAAGAGAGCCCTGCCCTTGGCCCAGACTTACACACCCTTAGGGCACTGCTAGGTGGGACAGTGGTGCAAACCACAGCACTAATAACCGTTTCACTTGGGTGCTGTTCAGTCAAGCATCTCCCTTGATAAAGAACCAGCCCTGGCTGGCTATTTAGAGATGATTTACAGTAGTGACACCCCTCAAAAGGAAAAAGAAGAGTAGAAGACAGAAGCGATGAAGGAGAACACCTTGGACTATACCTTGGACATACATTTCATTGTTGTTATCCACCACAGCAAGGTCTTTCTTATCTACAGATAACGGCAAAATATAGTTGGCGTGTTTCATATGACAGAACAGTACCCATGCAAGAGCTTGTCCTTTGCAGAAAATGATGAAACCAACAAACCAATGAACCACTCAAGTGCGCCCCGGTTTTTGCCTTCTCAAATTAGGATTTGCTGTAAAGCATTGTGAAGGACTTGTTTTAAAGGGACTAGATGACCTCAGTGTCACCAACGCCCTTTGCAGCAATGCCAGCTATGACAACACGTTGCGGATGATCATGGTGAGAGACTGTATCGCTCAGGACCAAAGGCTCACACCTGGTGGAGAGGGCAAAGGATCCTAGTGCTAACATGGCATCTCCTTTAGAAGGAGGCAGGCAGCACATTTCCACCTCGCACCACTGCTTACTTTGATAATGGGTCTCCACTTCCCTGAAATCCTGTCAATACAAAAGGATAATTCAACATCTGGGAATCAAAGATTATACCAGTGTAACGTGAGAGCACGCTCTGTGCATAACAGCACCATGCTGGGGGAAGGAAGTGGAGCTGAGGCCCTTAGGGACACAGTTTTTAAAGAGGAATCCATTCTCAACATTCATTTTAAAGCAAAACCTCTAGAGTGAACACAACAAGCCAGTCATCACCGCTCACCTTTGTGGAGCTGGGGGAGCCATTCCTTAATTTTTCTTTCTTTCTTTTTTTTTTCTTTCTTTCTTTTTTCCCCCCAATTGCTCAACACTCTAAAAATGAACTCCTTTCCTCTTAGTAGTAATATTCATTTTCTGCATCTACTCTCATGGGCCATAGAGTCAGGTAAGACAAAAAGACCAAATGACTGCCTTTTTCCTGAACAAATCTCTGCTACAAAGTAGCTATACCAATATTATATAAATTATATTTCCTAGTCTCTCCTACCTGTGCCTGAAGGCATTTCCTCATACCTCTTTGGAAAACATCATACCATTTAAAAACATCCCTGCTCTCACAGTCTTCTGCTTTATACCTTTCTCTCTCACACTCTCTGATGCTGCTGTGGCTGCCCATGGCTTACGATGCTAAAGAAGTGATATTAGCTTGTGTCTACGTAGCTTCGAAGCTTCCCTTTTCTCATGCACCAGCCTTTTACGCTTGCAGGGCCAATCCAAAACCCACTGAAATCAACACAGCAACTCCCCTCATCTTTGGCTAGCTTTGGCGCATACCCCAAATCCCCAGACGTACCAGTGTTTCTTGGAAATTTTTACTTTTTCACTTAATTGATCAGAACCTGGTGTGATTCTTCCAGTACTTTAGCACTGACTGTTCTGGAATAGCCTTTTCTATTCCAAATACCACTCTTCCTCTCATGTTTCACTTTAAACAGCTTCAGCTACTTAATATATAGAATTGGTCGGGCATAAATGCCAGAAACACACTATTTAAAAAGGTAACAGAAAGACAAGACAAATCAATTCACTGCAAAGTGAGATCCTTGCCAGGAAATTTCCACTAGCACCCAGTATTTTTAGCATTTAGAAAGCAAAACACAAAAACTAAGCAACATTATTTTGAAAGTTTTCACTTTTCATCTAATCCACCAGCTTCTGCTGAATATTTTATTGCCATGCTGCAACATATTTATAATTCATCTCATCATTTCTTCAAATTTGTTAAGGAAAGGAATTGTTATACCTGTACAATCCTCTGTAAATTCTTCTACGAAGACAAATGTTTTCTGGTCATATTAGTAAACACTAGAATTGTTGACTTCAAAAATATTTATTTATTATTGTTGCGATCACTTAACAAATGGAAAACGGGTCTAATAAGCCATGCTGTCTATTCATTGCTCTTTCTGAAATGAATTCCTCAACACTGGGAAGAGAAAAAGCATTTTCCTGTGGTTAAAGAAAGTCCAAATTGCATGTTTGAAATCTCTTCTAATAAAAAGAGCAAAGCAATAAGCGGATTATCTCTTTAAACATAGTATAGGAAGGCTGGAGGCCCTGGAGACAGTTTCCATAGCCTCTATCTCTGATGCATAGCAACATTATCTTCAACTAGAGAGGGTCCTATGACCCTGGAGCTCAATTTTAATTTGATCTTCTTCTTTAAAGAGGTTTCTATGATTCCTCTCAAGTTATGCTGCATATTCTTATTTTGGGTTGGTTTTGTTTGGTTGTTATTTTGTTGTTGTTTTTTAATCTGAGATAAAACAGCCTCAGCTTTTTGATCCACTGGTTTGATCGTGTTATATGGATATTTAATGTAACCTCTTCCCTATCAGAACTAGAATATGCATCAGCACAAATGGTAGGCAAGTGCCAGCTGTCAGGAGAGAGAAGAGCTTGGACAGGAAATTCACCCCTAGGGCCTCCCTCCTCCTTCCCGTCATTCTAAGTTTCAGAACTGGTCTACCTGGCCAAGTAACGTATGGGGGTGGGAGTAAAGGAGCCTTATACCCTTGTTGGGAAATACTGGCCAGCTGAAACAAAGGCAAACCTATTGGGTTTGGTGGGGCAGAGGTACCGTGCCTGCTCCCACAGAGGCTCAAAAGCCCAAGTGATAACAATGCCCATTGCTAAGAAGAACAGGAAATAGGGGAGCTTGAACATCTCTGGGCTGGAACCTGGCCCCTGACCCGCTTGGCTTATGCAGCCCCAGCAAGGGAGTTTCCTTGGGTTCCCACCTCCTTTGTTCCTCTTCCACGTTCTGGAAAGGGCACTGCCACTGAGACATGTTGCCAGGCAGGGATATTTTCTCTGTTTTCCTTTTCTCCATCTTTATCTCTGTCCGTGCATCCAGTCCTCACCGTATACTGCTGATATTGCTGAAGGGAAAGCATTTACTCAGAGGCACAGATTTGAGTCAACTGACTATGGTCACAGCAGGCATCTGTGACTACTTGATGGGATTAGCAGATTATGGGAAAGCATGTTTCACTGTGGGGTTCCCAAGAAAGGAAAAATGGGCAGGTGGATGCTTGGATCTCGGTTAAACTATGCATGAAGGCTGATGGCCATGTCAGGAAAGCCATAGGCACAGGATCAGATGGACTGCTGCAGGTCAGGAATGGAAGATCAAGTCAGCAAGCGGGGAGGTCTCTGGATTGTCCTATCATTTACAGAGGATTGAGATTTAAGTATTTCAGCCAGGCCAGGTGACAGAAACCCACACAGATCCCATCTGCACCATATCTAAGATATGTGTGAGTGCTTGACAAAAGCAGCTTTTCTTTTGCATCAAACAGCTTTGCTGCAAAATAGCTTTGCTGCATCAATGCAGACTGAGCCCCGGTGGGATTTTAACAGATCCATTCTGTTGTTAATGAAGGGCAGTTTAGAAGGAGCCGGGGAGGGGTTCGGGAGTCCCTCACAGCTGTGCCCTGAAGTCACTGTAGATCTCTGCAGAGAACTGGGTATGTAAGAGAGTAGTTCTGCCGTACGTAAAGATGTCTGGTCCACATAGGGTCAGATTTTCCCTGTTAGATATTCTCATACAACGTATCAGAGGATTCTTCCAGAGTTGCTTGCTTCTTAGGTGTCTGCAGAATGATGAAAAGAAGAAAAAAGAAATGGAGGAAAATTATTCAAAAGAAGATGAATTAATTCTTAATAAGCAGGCACTGACGTTTGTTCTGTTAGAAATGGCTATAAGTGATCTGCTGAAATGGAAGCCACTACAGTGAGAAATGTTGCTCTGCCAGAGATGAACGTGACTAATCCAGCCCAAGGGATAAAGATGCCTCCTTTACTTGTCACTCTTCCCCCAAAAAGCTGTCAGACAGGGAGGGGAGGGAAAATTGGACTTGGTAAAAAAATAAATCACTTTGGATTCTGTGAAGGAGGAATTCCCTGACCTCCTCAATCCTGTTTCTTCAACAGTTGAGTCTATTCCACACGACTGTTCCTTGTGTAGACAAGGTGCTGACAGACTGATATTTTAAGCGCTGTGTGGCACAGGCCTGCTGTAAGCAAGGTTACACAGCAAGTAGCTGAAATGCCACCGGATGAATGAAGCCCTACCTACACTACCATTTTCTCTGTTGCCACCACCAAAGGAAAACATTTTACAAAAGTGCGGGAGTGCAGGCACCTCCAAAGCATGCAGGATTAACCCCTCGCTACCCAAGCTGGCTGACAGTCCAGCACGACAGCATGCAAATGCTCTTGTTTCAGGGGCTCTCTGCCCTGCTTCCTTTTACAGCTCCCCCTCTATGCGCAGCATCCTGCAGCAAGGGCTGGCCTGGACTCTCCACAGCAGAATCAGCCACCGTTCAGCAGTCCCAGCTCCCACTCACAGGCCAAACCCACTGGCCCACAAGTCTCGCTCTTAGGGAAAACACCCTGTTATATTCTGGCACAGCCAGCTGGAAGATGAGTGTCCCAGGCGGTCACAGCCCAAGGTGACTGAGAGGGAAGCTGACCGAGGTGCTTGCAACAGTAGTGGAAAGTGCAGTCAAATTCTCCTGTGTAGACATCGTGGGGTCCTGCCACTCACACTCCTCTTCCTTCTGACCAGCACAAGAACTGAAGACACTTGATGGTGTCTGCTCTTGGTGTGAAAGCTCATCCCAGCCCCTCTCTTTGCTTTCTTCTCCTTTGTTTCTCCCATCTCTGCTTGGATCTTTATCCCACACTGGCTGAGACTACTAGTGCCAGGCCTACTCACACACAGATGCTCCTTTGCTCTTTGTTGCTTTGTTTCTGCTCTGTTTTACAGACCCACTGCCCCCAAAGCAGAGGTTGAGCGGTGATGTGGGCCATGCACAAGCAATTCAGCATAGCCCAAACAGCTCCACGGTAGGGGAAAAAACCCACACGTACTGCATCTCATCATCCAGACCAAATTGTTTCGAAGGGGGCAGCTGATAAAAGTACACAGAAGCATAACAGGACAGGGAAGAGGGATCAGGACCTACTGTTCTCCCTATCCAACTAATTCAAAATGTAGCCAGAACACAAAACCAGGGATGCTGTCTTTTCCAGTGCATATGATGCACTGGGGTATAAAGCAGTCTTTATAAAACAACCCATCCTTCCCCTCAACAATCAGATACCTGCCTTTGCTACCACCAACTGCTGTGGTGCCACGGCAGTAACTGCAGGAGGCCAGTGGCCTTGGGATCAGACCACATGGCAAGTAGCTCTGACACAGGGGAGGCCGCTTGATTTTAGACCACCTTTTCCTAAAGGTGGGAGTTGTGAAAATGCCTCAGACACTGGAAGACACTGTCCTTCATGAAACAGAGGGATGGTGCCAACTGAAGCTGGCACCACGCTCCATGCTGCATAGGCAACCTGGTGAACTCCCCACCAACAAGACATCAGTGGGAGGAAGCGGGAGACATTCTTCAGGAACGTTTTCCAACGTTAGAAGAATGAATGTATTTTTTTAAGCAGATAAGAGGTCTGGAGGGGGAAAAGAACAACAAAGTTCTGAGGACAGGAAGGAAATGTTCCCTGGGGTGCCTGATGCAAGCTTTGTCCCTATGAAACAGCTGATGCCTGCCAAAGGCAGGGTAGAGGGCTGTGTGGACCTCTGGTCTGCTTCATGTGGCCCCCACAACTGATCTGCACCTGCATATTCCAAGATGCAGCTACTTTCGCTAGGAGTGGATTTAGTTCCTTGTCTCTAACTCATAACTCCCAGCCCAGCAAGAAGATCCAAGCCCAAAATGTACCCACACTGCCTTTTCCTGAGTCCCAGAGCTGACAGAGACTGTATCAGCCCAGACTCCGTTCAGACCATTTTAGCTTCTGCCACCATGAAATGGCTCTCAGGTGCTTAATGCCAGTGAGATCACAGCTGTGTCCAGGGTCTATCCCCAGTGCAGAGATTCCTCTACCCCAGAGGACTTCTCAGCTGCCTAAATAATCTGGAAAGGGCAATAGTAGAGACCAGCATCTGGCCAATTCTCCATGAATATCTGTCCCATTCAGAGGGAGCAGCAACGCCAAACCCCTCAATGCCTTGCAGTGTACGTCATACAGCAAAGCATCTGCATGAAACTGGGACTGTCAGAACTGGTAGAGCTGCAGGAGCAAGGGCTCTGCCGGAAGAGGGAAGATAGCCTACATGTGCAGGCCAGCTGGCGAGTGGATGCCACGTCCCGTTTTCCCCTTTCGGTGGGACTGGAGACACACTTACTGCCTGCTAGGGCCATGGTGACCCTGTGGGTTTTCTTTCCCCAGGTGCCCAATGCATAAGGGAAGTCTCCAAGAACAGGGCCCCAGCCCTTACCTTCCCTGGAGGACTCTTTCTGGGTGACGGGTTGTTCATGTTGTTCTCAAGGACAGAATAGACATCAACTTGCTGCAAATCCAGGCACTACACAGGGAAGAGAGAAGAGAGCAGGGGTCAAATAAATTACTTAGGTTTAAGACAACTAATTGCCCACTGGGTTGTTTCCCATCTCATGCCTGACATTTTTTAGGAACCCCTGCCATCTCCAAAATTTTGAAGTTCCTGGCCCGAACTTGGGCAAAAAGAAAATCCTTTTCCCCTGAAATCTTTACAGTACCGCTGCATCATCTTCCTTTTTCAGGCTCACAGAGACAAGCTTTGACGTTACCTACCCTGTGTAAGGCAGTGGAGAACAATGCCAATGCCCCTGCCTCCCTCCACTCCAAACTGTCCCAGAATCCAGAATAAAGACCCCCCTGCCACATGAAAGGATATTGTGCACCATGGGGACCACAGGTAACCAGCAGTGCTCTGCATTGCCCAAGACCATTTAGGTGCCTGACACTCACAAGCTCTTGCTCAAGGTTATTCTGGGCACATAATAAGGGTGAGAAGAGAGGTAAGGCTGAGGTCTTGAAGCACAGGGGCTGTCGATAACGGGAAACCCTAAATCGGGCATGATTTCTATTTATTTTCTGGGTTTTTTTCCAAGCCAGAACTCTCCTTTCTTCTTAGAGTGAGCAAAGAATAATTAAAAAAATCAATGCACTCCCAGGCCCTCAAACATATCAGTGGTCCCACACAGCTACACAGAGAAACACACACGCACCCCACATGCGTATGCACCCACTGGTCCCCCAAGTAATTGTGTCACAGGAGATGCGTGTCAGTTTGAGTGATGTTACAGATCTGCCTGAAGGATCAAACATAACAATCAGGAGGACTTTTCCATGTGTGTTTCAAGGATGACAGCAGGTTGCCAAGGTGGCTGTTTCTCTGGCAACAGGAAGATGGGAGGAGCTCCAGCCCAAGAGGGGCAGATGGTATTAGTGGAGACACTGCAAAGGGAGCGAGGTGCCCTGCAACACAGTGAGGAGGACAAGCAAAACATGGAGGCTTGATTCTGGGGCTGCCAATCACCTGAACCCCCATAATTTCATCCGGACTTGCAAACACTCAGCATCTTTCGGGATCATGGCCAGCGGGACAGTGGTTTGAACAGGACCAGATGACAGAGGAGCAGCATTTGGGAGCAGGGCTTGGAACAAACAGGCACTCAGACAGGAGGGGGCCGCAGTGAACAGAACACCACATGGCTTTCCCATTCCCACTCCTCCGGGAACAGTCAAATTATTTCACCTGTCTGCTTTCCACTCCCAACAACCCGCTTGCCTACACAGACATTCCCAACTATTCGCATGTGCACATGCACACACAGAAAATCCCATTTCTCCGTCCTCTTTTTCAATTCTCTTTGTGATGCTGGCTCCCAGCAGCATGGCTCCATGTGCCCTTGGCAGGACAGGCAGCCTCTTTCACTGCTCTAGTCTGAAGCCACTCGCAAGCAAGAAGGATCCTTTTGCTGTTCAACCTCCAAAAAAGATTCCCTCCCTCCACAAGCTCTCTTCCCATGGAGGCTGTTGACAATGCTGGCCCTTTGCTGGCCAGTTGGAAAGCTGTTGTCTCCAACCGCCATTTGCAAATTAATTACTTTTACTTGGTCACTGACCACCTGCTGCTGTCACAGTGGAGGCACACAGGCCTCTCTCCTCCCTGCTGGCAGATGTCTTCCCATCCCCAAGCAGCTTCCTTGTTTCCCTTGCACTGGGAAAAGCTCCTGTGCTCTGGAACCTGCTGGCAACCACAGGAGGTCTGTTTGCTGCTCAAAAAGCTTGTTAGAAGTGTAAAGCAGATGAAGCGAGTCTCTCAGATTGTTATTTCCAAGCTGCTTGTTAACTAGGCAGCTAAGCTGGAAGACAGAGGAAAACACAGGTTTGGGTCTGGGCAGTGCAGTGAGGTAGAGCTGCTCCAGGGCTGCAGTAGGACAAAGACGTCTAGGAACACCTAGCAGTGTAGTGGGAACAAAGTGGGTGCCCAGCTGCGCCCTTATTACCAGGGCTTTTTGCTACCTGCTGCTTTTCCCTGTGTACACCCACCCCCATGAGGTAAACGGTGGCACCTGGAAGAGCCAGTGAGGAAGGCATTTGCTCCTAGGGATGTGCAGCAGGAACTCTAACCCTTCCCACACCAGGGGTGAGCCTTGCTGCTGTGTAGGGTAACACAGAGCATTTAAAGAGCTGCACCAGCCAGTTCCAAGCCCTTCCTTCTATGTCCTGTGCTGCCTCCTGCTGCTCCTGCTCCCAGCTCCAGGCCTGCAAGGACACTATGGTTCCCTGACCCGACTTTTTTGCAGACTCTGACCTCTTGCTTTCCCCCACAGACAGCACATCTGGCACATGCTGGCCTCCTGTCCCATCCCCTAATCTCTGACCTCCTTCTTTATCTCATCACTTGGAGTTACTTCTCACTTGTCCTTCTCTTTTCCTTGCCTTAGCTTATCCCAATGGTGACCGCAGATTTCTGCCCTCCCTGTGAATTAAGCACTAAGTGTTCAACACCCAATTTAACACCAACGGGTTTTCACAACGTACTTAATTTCAAATGCAGTTTGCAGGGCTGGGTTTACACCATGCAGAGTCCCAACAAAATTCAGCAGCAGGGCACCAGAGTCATGTTTCAAAGAAAGTAAGGTTTGTTGACTTTCAACTCCCCTCACCTGTCCTGAGGGCCCATCCAATGCAGGGTGCCCATCCCAGGGCTCTTGTCCTCTCTCCCCCATTAATGTCCCGGTTACACCTCGCAGCCCTGTACTCCCCCGCCTTCACCTAGCAGCCCGGCTCTCACCATGTACTGTGACTGCGGCGGGAGTTGCTGCTTCATGCCCAAATGAGTCACCTTGCAGCAGCTGCTCCACAATAAAGTAACCTCCAGCGGGCGGGCTCATACCCCCCAGCACACAGGAGACGGTCCGAGGCTGCTTGCAGCTCTGCCAAAGAGGGCTGAGCCACCTGCCCTGCACACCGGGCTGGCTGGGAGCCCTGCACAGCTGGCGTGTGGTTAATGGGCTCTGGGGGAAGGCTGACTGGGCCAGGTCCATTGGGCTCCTGCAAGCACAGGGACTCAGCCAGCTCCCGGGACTGCCTGTGCCTAAGGCTGGCTCTGCTGGCTTGCTGTGTTAGCCTTAGTGGGGCCTCCTGAACAGAGCAACATGATGAAACATGTAATTAAGATGGAGCTAAGGATGCATGACGAGGCCGACTGAGCGAAAAATGGATTTGATTTTTTTTTTTTGTCTCCTTGCAGAAATCATCCACTTCAGCAGGAAACTACCCATTTGGATTTTTATAAGCCTGAATTAAAAAGAAATTACTTGATACAAATGAAAAGGTTTATAACCTGCAACCTCCTTTACCCAAAGCATTGCTTTTTGCCCAGAATAGACATATCACATACAATACATAATGCTTTCTTTTAAACCTCCACTCCAAAAATTAAAGGGCCATAAAATGGTGCACCCCCACCTGCAAAATGAGAATGAGAAGGGGGCAGGCCCATCCTCTTGTTCTTCATATCTGCCCCCTATCAGGTCTCCTGCCTCCTTGGCAGAGCTTTACTCCTCTCTGTAGTACATTCTCCAGAGCTTCACTTTGTTTAGTTTAAATGATTAATGCAGCAAAGCTTACAGGTTTTCCTCAGAGAGACTTCTCCAGCCCTTATAGACCTCACAGTCAGAAAGGTTTCCTAATATTCAGGCAACATCCTTCTCTACTCACTTTCATTTTATTCCTCCTTGTTTGTCCCACAGATCACGGGGGAAAAAAAACACCTTCCCTTCTTAGCAGAGCAGCCCTCCCATGGGAGTAAAAGGAGAAAAAGGAATCCATTTTAAATGGAGCTGGATGGATTCTAAATGGGATTAGGGGTCATGGTTACTTGAGGTATCTGAGGTCTGGGCCTGACATTTCAGGAGAGCTACTCCAATCCTATTACCTATGATGCTGCAGCTACTGGGCTCGAGAAGTGGGAGCAGTCAGCATTCCCCAGTCTGAGGAATGGAAAAGGAGATCCTATGCAATGAAAAAGGAAATACTCCAAAAAAGAGACCCCCTTCACTTTCTTTCTGCCCTTTTCCCCCTGAGAGCTAGTCAGCCTGCTCAGGACTGCAGCGGCCTGTGACACTGACACTGGTGAAAGTGTCACAGCAGGAGCTCTAAACAGCTGGGGTTGTTGGGGGGAGCATTTCTCTCTGCCCCTTTCCTGAGCCATCATTCTCCAGCTGTGAAGGGCATGTCCTTGAGGCACTCTACAGTACAAAGTGGGGCTGAAATCCCCTCTTCCTTCTTGACTTTCTGGAGACCCTTCTACCTCTACCCCCAGGAATCCTCTCTGGCCCCACACTTGCTGCTCTGTGCTGCCACACTGCTGGCAAAGGGAAGGGTGCTGCCCAGCAGGGCATGGTGCAAGGCTTTGGCACTGAGGAGGCCACGAGTGTGACCAGGATGGAGACACGCAACATGCACAGTCCTGAGAAGAGCTAAGCAGGGCAGAACACAGGAGCAAGGCCACCAGTACAAGGCTGGTACGCAGATATTGCTTATGTTTCACATCATGATACTGGTGGTGCCTGTAGCATGGCAGAGTAGGGAAAGGAAGGGTTGTACCATGATGCGGACAGAAAGAACGGCGGGTGATTCTGGTACTCACATCATAGACAGGAGGTGGTGGTGGTGGAATGGCTGAAGGGGGCTGCGTTTCCACCTTCTGTCTCAGGATATTTAGCTGGTTCCTTCTAGGGCACAACACCTGCTCAGGACAAGATAGCGAATGACACATTTGGAGAAAACACCATCTCCCCAAAGATGAAGTGAACACAAATGTCATGTCAAAGCCAGCTGCTCGCGCACCCCCTGAGTGCTTCCACAGCAAAGAGTGCTGGCACTCTATGCACAATGTGGGTTTGTCCCTTTCCTCACCACAGGGTAAAATGGAGGAGTCTGATGACTTACACTGGAGCAGTGGAAAGGAGCACTGGGCTCTGTGCATACATAGAAATCACTTCCACCACTGAAACTTAGCTGGATGGAGGGTGTGAGTATTTAACAGTACACAACAATGCTGCGGGACAGGGAGTAAAGCAGGGCCCTGTTCAAAGTGTGTGTGGGAATTTCAGAGAGGCAAAACACAGTGACTTTTGTCAGGATTTGGCCAGGAAGCTTTTGTTAATATGCAGTCTAGAGAAGAGTGCCAGATGACCATTAATGATGACATACAATCAGTGATACCCTAACATGCAAGTCCAGCATGGAGTTGAAGGAAGAATGTCTCTTCCTCTGAAATGTTTCTTGCATCAGATGAATTCTCCTTGAACATGTTCCATTCATGCACACATAAGGGTTAGCCCTGCTCAGCAAGCCAGAGAGGAGGCACGAAAGGCAGAAGGCTTTGCTAAGTATCTCTGTTCTAATTCAGAAAGAAGTGGGATGATTATATTCACATCACATGAAAACGATGAACTGCTTTCCAGTCCATTAGTAACTAAGGAGGATGCTAAATAGCTTCTCTTAAAGATAAACATTTTTAAACCAGCAGGTCTGAGCAAGCTGTGGTGAGAAATATGGGCTGTGTTCTGCAGGAAGGCAAATGTAATGACTGCACAATCTCTTTGGGCCCCAAGGAGAGCCTGTAGGTCTGAGACTTGCTGGCCCACCTCAAAACCTAGAGATGCCAATCGGCAAGTCGTGACAGTGCCTCCCTCCTCATCCCCATGGAGATGCTGTCTAGGCAAGCAGACATGGGGGCCTGCCTCCAGCCTAGTCACTCTGCCGCTTACACTCCTTCCCCCTCCATCAGACTGCCTGCAAGGTAAGTCTCACAAGATTAGCAGGTCTGCCAACTGCTGCCATTCTGTTTTCAACCTCATGATCTCTGACTGTGTGTGCTGAAGCCTGACGGTCCCTGGAGTCGTAGGACTGTACCAGCAGCACAGCCTCCACATAAAAATGTATGCAGAGAGTCTGCTGTTGTGGCAGCAGAGAGCAGCTTGAAAGAGTAAATATGGGGCATACTCTACCTAGAAAACAACAATCCCCAAATTCCATTCTGAAAGACATCAGATTTTTTTAATCCAGTCTTGAGATCTCTGGAAGAATGCGGAGGGTGCTATTGGAACGCCTGAGGGTGGCAGTACTAGGAGCAGTAGGTTTTCCCCCCAAGCAACAGGGATTCCAGTATCACAACTCCAGAGTTTTTTACACAGGGCCCCTGTCTCATCCAGATCTTTCAGCCCTACTTTTGGCTTTTCTTCTCCTGCTCTCTACATCCTTTCTTCCCCACTCCTGGTTTCCCCTTTGCCCTCAGCTACTCATCCCAGCCTCCACTTCCTTATCTAGCTGGACCCAGCCTGTGCCACTAGTCTGCTCACCTGGGGGGCCTATCAGACCAGTCTGAACACCCTCCTCCAAGTTCCAGTGCTTCCTCACCCCAGATTCCCTCCCAAGGCTCCTTCTTCCAGTCTCACAGAATCACTGCTGTCGGAAGGTGCCTCTGGAGATTGTCTAGTCCAATCCCCCTCTGCTCAAAGCAGAGCCAACTAAAGCAGATTGCTCCTTGGGTCCTTGTCTCTGTCTTTTTCCAGTTAGTTGGGACTTCCACACAGGCTTCCTTGCGATCCTTGTCCTCATCTTCCCCTCTCACTCTGTCTCTTAATGTCTTCTCTGCCAAACACATGCCCAAGGCTCTGGTCCCCATGCCCTCCATGCTGCAGATTGTTTTCTTCTGTGGTGCCTGAGCCATGGCTCAGGAACACAATTGCACAGTCTCCCTGCAATCAGGTTGTGCCCTTGAACCAGAATAGCCCCCATCTTGAAAGAGGATTAGAAACAGGGAAAGTCCTGACCTCCTCCTGCCACCAGGGCTGCAACAGACTTGCTTGGGTGCATAGGACGTTACCTGTCTGACTGGCACCATGTGGAAAGGGGCTTCTTTAGACAACCGAGCTGCTAAATTGACAAGAGCCACGACTGAGCATGCACAAACTGCAATTTTGCAAAAACCCATCACAAGGCTATGTCTCCTTGAATATTTTCAGTGCCAACACACTGCTAGTGTGACTTCTTGCCCTGTGTCAGAACCTTGCTCTAAAGCAGAGCATGCCAGAGTCAAAATGATTACCAGAATTTCTTTAATGGACAAATCAATGACTCGTTTTGTCTTTCCTGTAATCTTTTTTCTCAGAAAGACTGAACTTAAAAAACCAAAATAAACCTGAGGCAGACACCCAGCATTGAAAATTTCAGCACGGGGACTTCCAATCCAGCCAAGTTAGAATCAAATGAAATAAATTCCTAGATCGGGTTGTGCCAGGTATTGCTTTTTATTTGGTTATAACTTGCCTTTCTTTTCCACAGAAGCAGAGCTGTTGCAGTGATGCTCAATGCAGCAAGAAGAGCGGTAAGGGTAATGAGGATTTCCCACCCATAAGAGGTCTCTATGTACCCTGTACCTGTAACAAAGGCAGCGAAAAATTCAGTGTGAGCGGAAGTTACAATCCGGCTGCATTTTTATCCCTGGAAAGAGCCTTGAGAGAACTAAAATACAGAAGCAGTGCAGAATATGGTGGCACAAATGCACACACCCTTAAAAACCTAGTCTGACTGAAGAGAGAGCAGGGTGCAGCTGAAGACTCAGGCAAAAGAGACAGGATACAAGCAGCTGCACTTCATGTAGATTAGAGGGAGGTGGCATAACTATGAGAGCCAAGAAAGGTAGTAGGTAGAGGCCAGCAAAGGTCTTTAGTGATAGGGGCAGAAAGACAGATGATAGAAAGCACGCAGGCCACACAAACTAGCAGGGTGAGTAGTGCAGACATACTGTGACCAGTGTAGCAAAGCTGTTTCGTCATGGCTCTTTGCACGTACACTTTCTAAGAAGTTTTTCATATCCAGCATTCAGTAATGCAAATCCAGCCAGTCAGCAGCATGCATGTCCTTATCACTTTTCTATAACATTCCTCTTATCTTGGCATGAAGCTCTCCCTTGCTTTCCAGTCTGCACATTTACGGAACAGCCAACACCTTGTACCACATGGAAAAAGGGGAGGGATTACGGTGAACCCCTTATCTGTTTGTGAGCCCCTAACAGTGAGTGCCTAACCTGTACATCTGATTACAGCAAGCACCCTAACCACTGACCTTGTGTTCAACGGTCTCTGTCGCACTGCTAAAAGCCAAACCGCACTGTCTTCTGAACACTGACACCTAAAAGCACCCTCTGACCCAATGCCCAGGCTCCCTGGTTAGACCCTGACTTTAAGCCCGCTGTTCCCAGGAGGCTGCAGCAGGGCAGACAAAAATTACTGCATCTTCATGTCCCCATCTGTGCATTGGGAACAGTAGCACAGGTCACCTGTGTAAAGTGCATTCAACTCTGATGGCATTAAACGTTGGGCATAAAGTATTATTCCCACCTGACTTCATAGTGTGTCTGTGTAAAGGAAAAGAAGAGCAAAGATCATCTTTTCATAGCCAGATTCAGCTGACGTTTAGCCACCTACCCTTCCTTTCTGGTTCTTTACTTACCTCTAGCAAGGACAAACACTCCCTTTCCCATTTTCTGGATGTCATTCCATTTGACCTCGCAGTAGTATGTGCCAGTAGAAGAGGTGTTTTCAAGTGGCATGATTCTGTGGTCATAAGATATGGTAGCAGTCTTATTCTCTTTTCCAGAAGGGATGTCTACTTTTTCTGACTTACTACAGATGGATATTTTCTGGCCCAGTGAATTAATCCAGTAATAGAAGATTGAAAATTTGGTGTATTTCGGCATGTAAGGGAAGGTAACTTTACAGGGGATGGATATTCCTTCCTTGAGCAGTGCAACCTGGATTGGAGGTATCTGCTGTACATCGACATTTCCCCCTGTAAGGGTAATAATTGTTAGCAGTCACCGAACATCACTTTGAGTCAGGAAGGGACTGCTGCCCCAAAGACAGGATCACACAGTGAAAATAACCCTATGTCAGGAAGCACGCCCGTAGCACGCAGTGTTGGCCCTTGTCAGAGATTGATTGATTCAGACCATGTGCCCTGTGTCATCTGCCACATCTCTTAGGTAATGGCTGTGTGATTTGCAATAGCCTGTTGCATTCACAGGCTTCCCCGTTTCCCTTGTGAGCTCCTCTGTACAATGCCAGCATGCAGAAAGACAGGAAATGAAGCAGGAAGTGAACTGATTTTGCAGTGGTGTGAGACTGTATTTACAGCGGATGAATAGAAAGCGATTTTCCAAGACAAACGCTAGCTGGACATCTGAAACTCCTGAGTTACAAACCTCCACTTGGGCATCTATGCGTGGCAATGTGATGACTGCGCCAGTGAAGATGCTGTATGCAAGCAGGTGTTATCAGTGGGACTGTGTATTTCTGAAACATGAGTAAGGAAGGAAATTGCATATTCTGTACAGGGGCCAGCACCGGGGCCATGAGAAATAACACACAGCTTAATCACTCCCAACTTTTGCTGCTGTAAATGGGCAGAAAAGCACAAGACTCGATGGTAGATATGAGAACTATCTGCAGAAGACTGCAGATCTTAAGTATCTATATGTGACAGTATCTTAGGCAGAGAGATGGGAGATCATGCCCTTCATGTGCTTCCCCCTTACACAGACAGGGCTGTTGAAAGTGATCTATCACTGCAGACAATTATGTCAGGACTTACAAGAGAGGATGAATAAGCACAGATGGGGAACCACACCATAGTTCACTCCCTGTTTTGTTTAACAAAAAATAAAAAACTAAGAGTGAGCCACAGGCTAGTAAGGAGCCTGGGGTACGGGACCTCTTTGGCTTCCCAGCCAAATCTAGGTTTAACATCAGGCAGCCTCTGGATCTATTTGTTCGGCAGCTGACATAACACCATATATAAAGCAACTTAAGAAGAGACCCATGCAAACCATTGTTGTCCTTAAAAAAGGGAACTGGAAACTAACACACGAGTCTTCTTACAAGATGAAAGATTCTTTCAGAGACATGGAAATAGAAGGGGGAAAAAAAAGTAGAGAGAGAAGTAGGGGATGGGCGGGCTTTTCCATTCATGCTTTTGATGGGATTCCCTGGGGTTCTGCATCTATGAACAGGCCCATAACAAGGCATTAAAGCTGTCCCAGAGCACAGCCAGGCTTGCTTTCCTGTCATGGTGCACTAACGCTGCATTGCAACAGTAGCAGCATCTCTGCACAGCAGGACTGGGCATCGGAAAAGGCGATGCAGGAGTTAGTGTTGCTGAATGCTGAGCACTGAGGAAGCATTGTGGGGGGCAATAGTGGAGGGAGGGCAGGGCCACTCTCCAGAAAAGACTGTTGGGAAGTAACATCCGTTAAGGAAAATCCTCTACAGATGACATAGCCAGGGACAATAGCCTGAGAGTAAGGAAGAGCTTAGGCTACATCACTAGAAAAATGTTCTTAGCTGTAAAAGCAACCAAGATACAGTACAGTCCTAAGGGAAATGCTCATTCCTTGTGACTGCACAGTCCTGTGTACACTAGATACAATATTATGGAAAGATGGTAACAGAAAATCCTGCAGACACTGCAAGAGTGATAACCTGAGTGGTCTTTTCTGGGCCTTATTTTCTAGAAAAATTCATCATTCATCATGCTTTTCCTCATCTCTACCCAGCAGAACACACATGAATATAGTTTCTATACAAGACATGGCTAAACACTGCTGTAACAAAACAGAGGAGAGATCCATTTTCTTACAGTTTCCCAGAAGCCATTAGCTTGAGAAGAACATGCCAGGGAAAAAGCCAAACCATTTTATTTAGGTTATCTAACCCTTCTCCCATGTTCCTCCTTTCTTGAGGATTCTCTCTCTCAGCTTTGAAATGCTTAAAAGACAGAAATAGCAGCAGCGTGCAAATTCCTAGAGGGAATCTCTGGAAATTAGCAAAAGATAGCAGCTGGAAGTGCTCTAATATGAACAAACGTGAGAGTAAACAAAAGGAATAAAAAAAACCATTTTTTTTTTACCTCCACATTGAAGCAACCAAAGAAACAGGAAGATGACTTTTAGATTAGAGGCCATGATGGGGGTCAAAGGCTGTAAGAAAGCAACCAGACATGAAGATCCAAAAGGCAAAAGAAATGGGGGCTTGTCAGGTATTTCCACACCCAGGGCAGCTGGTTGAGTCCCTCCCGTTTGCGAAAGGACGAGCGGGATGGACACACACAGCTTTGGCAAGCTGTTCCTGGCAGATGCAGGCTCTTCTGCTTTTTGGTCAGACTCCTCCCCGCACCAGGGTTCATTTCACTGTACTATTATGATGGTGTTACACTTAGCAGTGGGTGTCCAAAGATTAGACCATAAGCTCTTTAATGCGTATAGCTTTGTCTTCCGATGACTGTAAAATATCACATTCATTTAAAGCAAACTTTGTCACCTTCCGCAGTGACTGAAGCTCCATGTTGGAATATGGAAAAAAAGTGCTTTGACTGATGCAGATTGAGGCCATTTGAGGTGAATGTGGTCAAATTCAGGGTAGGGTTCAACTGACTCTGGAGCAATGGAGAAGCTTAAAAGTGGCACAGTGAGATTTTTACCATAATTTTGCAAGGATTTGTTTACACAGTTGTTTTGGAACAGCTATTCCTGATTATCTCACTGCATGGAACTTCCAGGTTTTGGGATAAGGTCATCTTACTTCGAATTATCTTAATCAAGTACTTTGTTCACATGGGGAAGCTACTGAGCAGTGCCACAGGGTGTGGGTTCAGCGCAGAGTAGCACCATCAAACTCCTTCTTTATGTGAACACTCAAGTGTGGGACCACCTGTTTTGCCTTCAACATGGAAAACAAGTACCCACATCAGCAGTCAGTACAGAGGAACGGCTCCACTGTACTCCTGACTGCACAAAACTTCCCTCCACAGCCAAGCCCTCCACTAGGTCACTTCAGAGGAAGGCACTCTTATTCCAGAAGTGAGAACAACCAGACAGCAAATTCATTCCCAACAGCTGAGATGTCTCAGATCCACACAGCTTTGCAATGCAGGCAAGCCCTAAGAAATCTATTGTAGGGAAATCTAAGGAGAGCCCTTTGAAGAAGAAAACCTTCTTTTTGTGGGAGGATCCTGCTGCCTATACTCATGAAGAGTCTTTGATTTCAGCAAAAGCTTGTTTTTAGCTAAGACATCTGCAATGTAACAGCTGAGCAGCATCTGACTCAAAAATAACCCTGATGTCTGGGAGGTCTTCACTTCTCTCTAGGCAGCTTCCTCCTTTCGCACTTCTCATGAGACATTTGCACTGTCTACAAGAAAGCACTTTGCTGCAATTTCAAGGGTGCCCATTCACACAGGGTGCTGTGCTGTGGAGACGTGGGGGATGGCCATGCGGCAAAAGACCTAAGAAGGTAGACGAGCCTGCAAACTGCGTGTTGTCAAAATCACTCTCTGTCGGTTGTTTTATCCCTCCAGAGTTTGTAGGAGCAAGGCTGGCTCCAAAGCAACCATTGGTTTACAGCCTTTTTCCTCCTATTCAGGCTGGGACAAGTCCTCAGGAAGAAGTGGTCTTGACACAAGCGGTGGCATGCAGCTGCGGCCACTGCGGCCCCCTGAGCCCAGGGATGGCTCTGGTACCTTGCTGAGAGCCCTAACAGATGGAGAGACGAGCAAGTGGTTTTGTGTGGCTGTGCAAGGCTGGTGGAGCAGCTGCACTCCTCCAGGGAAGGTTTAGCTCAGATTAGCCAAAACTAACTCTGTTCCCCAAGACATGCCGACGTGAGCTGCATGGGGCTGGCCTCAGCTGGAAATCGCTCCTCACAGGTCTTAACACTGAGCAGCAAGGACAATCAAGAACAGTAACAAGACACTTGGGGCCCACTTGGTATTTCAGATATGTAGGCACAGATCAGGCAGCTGTGGCTCTGGGGGGCTGTGGGGTCACAACAGTGCTCGGCAGCATTTCTCAGGCCTGAATGGCATCTCAAGGTAGTTGGGGCAGGGAGGGAGAAGTGGGGGCAGGGGCTTACTACCCTCCTGCTGACCAGTGAGGCCTTCCTTCACTCTTATATCACACTCATCCCCACGGTAGCGCACAGCTTTGCAATTTCCAGCATTGATGTATTTCTAGAGAACAGAACATGCTGCTCCTGTCAGTGATGTGTTTTAACTGTTATCAGCATTTATCTGCTTCAGGAATTCAGAGCGATAAGTGGATTAAGTGCGGTAGGTTTGTAGGGCTGTGAGGTCAACATCGTCCTTCCGTCCTTTCCCTTCTCTTCCTACAAACAACCCTGTTGCCACTCTAAATGCCAAGTCCTACAAATATCGCTGTCTGAAATTTAGAAAAAAATATATAGATCTAGCATTTCAAAAGAGATCACACCTAAGACTCAGCTGTGGGATTAGAGTCACGGCCAGGCCAGAAATACATTCACTGCTGGGATTTGCTATGGTACAGCTTGCTGAAAAGAAATGGCTTTGAAATGACTACCCAGCAGCTATTAACTGCGAGACAGGATGACATTCTGTTCCTTAGAGCCTAAAGGGAGCCTGAATCTTTGAATGTTAAATTCTAATTCAATTTGGTCTGGGGATTCTGGACTGGGTTTTAACCCTGGAGACATAAATGGGAGGAAGATGAGGAAAAGCTGGGGAGTTGTGTGTTTCTATTACCAGCTTGTAGCAAGGCTGAACTGATCCCCCTGAAACTTAGGTGGAACTAACCAGGATACCTGTGCCAACAGAAATAAATTACAATGCTCCAAAGGAATAGGTCATTGTATGACCTTCATTCATGCATTATACAGTACACTGCTGCACGTGAGCTGGTCCCTGCAGCATGACAAGGAGGGAACCACCTGTCCAGCTGTAGCCCCGCCACAGCACAGACTGGCCAGGATGCGTATGGCTTGGTCCGCGAATGCTGGTCACTTTCTGAGACTAAATACAGGATTGGGCTAGGTGATAGCAACAGTTTCTTCTTGTAGCTGGAAAGCGGCCATTAATTTCACTCAAGCACTGTTAAAAGCCTGCAACAGTCACCAGCATTCCCAACTATGAGGAAAAGCACATTGTTCTGGTGTGCACGAACAACAACAAGTTTGGGCAAGTGCTGAACCTACCAGAATTGCCTGTTCACAGCTGTGTTCAATGTATACCCCACAAGTTAAGGCACACACACATGTGCTTCTACAACCAACTCCAGGGAAAGCAATTATTCAAACAAAAAGGCTGCTGCTAGTCAAGGCAAAAGCAATGCTGCAGGGACCACAACAAAGCCTCTTTATTCCTGAAGCGTTTAACACCACAACCATGCAAAAGAGAAACAGCGCTTGGCACAGAGAAGAGCTGCAGCAACTCAACGAGCCTGATTGCAGAAAGCGCTTCAGAGCATTCCCCAGCACGGCAGCTCCAGATTTGCTGCCTTGCCAGAGACCAGCTCAATCCCCCATTGCTGGAAAGCCAGCCAGTGGCAACACACACACCTCTGAGGATTCACAATCTCTTTGACTCCTCTAACCCCAGACTCTGAGGTGTACAGTTTCCTTCTGTCTGACAGCAGGAGTGGTAGGAGAGCCAGCGCGAGCAGGGCCGTACCTCTGCCAGCATTTTTACCACTGTTGTGTGTCGAGTGCCTCTCAGCAGGGCTGGATGATGCCGAGGTAAAAGCTGCCAATGCCCTTGCTACATTTCTACCCGTTGAACTGCTCTAGGGAACAGAACAATCAGCAACTCGAGGGGAAACCAGAAAAAGAAAGGTGTTGACACTACCGTGGGGAAGGGAGGGGCCACTTCTATAATTCCCTTTCACCAGCAAAATGAGCCTGCCTCAGAAATCACCCTGCTCCTGCTCTTTTTCTGTCATCTACTGGAAAGATTCCCAGGGACTAAATTATCATCACATGCCTGATGCGCTCTCGGGGGGCTGACACTGCGTGGCTGCGCCTCAACCTCGCGGTGCTCCCTACAGCTCCCTTTCACAGGCTCCCTCTTGCAACCCGTAGGGCAAGCCGGGGCAAGCGGGATTTTGCCTGGAAATACTTCCTCGCCTTCTCAGGCTGACACCTTCCAGGAGAAGGTCCACCTGGCCGGGCCTGGGGCTGAAGCGGGGCCAGAGCTGCTCTGCTGACAGCAGAGCGGGCCACGTTTCGTCCACTCGTGCAAGGCGGGGTAAAGCTTCCCCCAGGCAGCTCACCCGCACCGGGAGGGACAGCAGAGCTGCCTCGGCCAAGGCGGAGAGACACCCGCCCCGCCGCCACAGAGCCACGGCTTGGCTCGGTCGCGGGGCGGGGGCTGAGGGGCGGCGGCCGTTGCCCGCCAACCCGCGCCCTCGCCCACAAGATGGCGCCGTCGCCGCGCGCCGCCGCCGTCCCTGCTCCCGCCCGCCGGCGGGGCCCGCCCCGGCCCCGGCCCCGGCCTCGGCTCCCCGCTCCCCGCGGCGGGGCCGAGCCCGCGGCCCGCCAAGAGATGAGCAGCGGTGACTGAATTTTTTCCTTTCGGGGCAGGTGAATGCTCGTCGTCCGGCGTCGCGCAGCCGCAGGGTGCTATGCCGGCGCCGCCGAGGGTTGCGCCACCTGCGAGTCAGCTCACGCGAGGTGCAGATGCGGGGCCGGGCCCGTACAGGTCGCTCAGAAAATAAAGTGTGTGAAAAGCCCGTGTGGTGCTGGGCCCGGCCTACCCTTCCCTCCCTCCCTCCTGCACCCGCCCACCCACCGCCACAGTCCCAGGTGACCGGGGAACCCGCTGTGTTCCCTACCCGGTGCCGCTCGGTGTCTCCCCCACTCGGCAGCGCCGCAGCTGCAACCCCAGAGAAAATGAGCACAACTAGGATCCATTTCAGGCAGAATTAATGCTAATTAACCGTAATCGACAACTCGAAGAACAATATTTACTCAGCAAGCTGCAGACGCCGCAGTAGCAGTTCGCCCATTAGGTGGGAGCAAGCAGAAGACGGGGTGCGGAAAAGGAAGATAAACCTTACCGCAGGCTCTGTCGGACGCACAGCCCCGCTGCAGGGGGTTGAATCCATCCCCGCTCCCAGCTGCCTGCCTGCTGCTAGAGGTCACTGCCCGCGCAGCGGCCCGGGCCTGTCACCCCACACACCCCTCTTGCCCCGCTCACCAGCAGCTCCCCTCGCAGCCCCAGCCTGCAGTCCCCTCCGGCAATGGCAGCCGGCGGCATTGGCTGAGTCACTTCTGCTGAGCCCTTTCACGGGCAGCGGTCCCCAGCCGCGGGGGGGGGGGAGGGCGAAGCACGGGGAGCCGCAGGCAGTGTTGCTTCCAGCGCCTGGCACTGTCTGCCCCAGCTGCTTGCAAGCCATCCCTCCTACGCCGAGGGCTGGAAAGTCCTGCCAGCACTGGTGAGGAGCACAGTTTTATTATGAATGATACTTCTCGGCTTGCAGAGGCCTCTTGGCACTGCGTGTCATTGCTTTCCACGACCAGCAAAGCCCAGGCACCTATTTCATGCCGCGAATCAGTGATGCTGCACAGTCAAGGCTCCGGCAATGGTGTTTAGCTTGCCGTGGTTGCCTCAACAGGGGCAGGCTCAAATCAGTGCCTCCACAAACAGCGGCAGGCTTGCTGCTGCGCTCCAAGGGCATGTGGGTGCTGTGAGCAGTCCCAGCAGCATGCTTTTCCAGCTCCCAGTGGGAGTATGACAGCAGGTGCCACAGCCGTGCCAGCCTGAACTTTCTCACGTTAGCAGCAAAAAAGCTGGGGTAGGCATGCTGGGCAGGAGTGGGGCACGCTGCTGACAGCTCCCAGCCATGCTCTCTTAAAACAGGACCCCCCCCACCCCTCTCCTCGCCAGTTGCACGCCTTGAGTTGTGCACATCATGCCCTGAAATCCTCCTGAGTGAAGGGCTGTGCATCCTCTCTGTCAGGGGTGAAGGAAGGGTGGGGGGCAGGCAGGTTTGGCAGGGGCTGGGTCCTGCGCAGGGGAGACACAGGGAGGATCGTGTTGGACAAGGTGGCAGCGGTTGCAAGGGAACTGCAGGACCCGTCCCTGCCAGCACTGGCCTCGCCAGATGGCCCTTCTGGCCTTGACTGCACAGGAAAGCTGCTCCAGCCTCAGCAAGTCCTGCTTCGAGCCAGCCGGCTGTGCCAGCCCTGGCTCCCTGCACCCTGGCAGGGGGCAGCTTCTGCCCACTTCCAGATACCCCGGGCTGCCCCACAGCTGCTTCCAAGTCCAAGCTCCTTCCCCCCCCAGCTGCCCAGCTGATTCAAGGATACCCTGCACTCCCACGCACCCAGACCACCTCATTCCCTCCCCTGTTCTTCCCCTCACTTTTTTCTGTGGGGTTTTTTTTCCCCCTTTCCTTTCATTGTCTTCCTTACTGTTTTTTTTAGCCAGGATCCTTTCTTTGGCCTGTGGCAGCTTTCCAGCTCAGGGTGTTGGGATGCACAACCCACAGCACAGTGACAGCAACCTTGGAAACCAGCATGGACCCCCACAGTTGACACGTATGGAGTCACGCCCCGGTTTAGATTGGCACGGCTTTTCTCGTGCACACCAGGCCTCTGCCAGCTCCTGGGAGGAAGGCTGGAAATGGATTAAGTAGCTAAATATCTCACTGGCAAATGAATATGGCTTTTATTTTTTCTATTAATTCCTCAACTTTGCTTTTATCGTGAACTGTGGAGAACACACAGGCTGATACAGCTGTTATAGCACATTCTCCTAGGGTGGAAAACCATCTTTTTACCACCAGGCCCTATTCTGGCTATGCAAACTAAATAAAGCATCTTGGCAAAAGCATTTGCTGGAAAAACCACCTCTCTGCTCGGATTTTTGCCAATATAGGAATGTGTTTCATTCTGTCTTCCCTCCCCACCCCAATTTCCCACCTGCCGTCTGCATCCCTGGCTGACAGGACTACAGGACAAGGATCTGTAGTTTTGGCCTAATGCAAGAGGATCATCATCAGGTTTTGTTCTTTAAACCCTTGCAGAGCACTGTTGAGTGCACTGGGAGCAGCCAAGGCTGCCGTGGGGCAGGGAGAGACCTCAGAGGGGTTTTCTGAACCTCTCTTTGGGCCTGGAGGTTGGGAACTGAGCCTGAACTCACTCCAATCCCTCCAGTGAAAGGGGTCTCTCCTGCCTGGAAAACTGTGTGATGGTAGATGTGGGTCCAACTGGGATGGGAAGTAGGAAATGCAAAAAACCCTGGAGTGCAAGAGGAAGCATGTCCTGTCCACACAGAGACATAACCTCAGCAAGAACAACTGCATGGAGGTGGGACAAGGTGGATACCATAGCAGGGTTCAGACCCTTTCTCCTGTGGCTAAATATATCTCTACTTGCTCTTTATATATATATATATATGTATGCATGTATATATATATGCATGTATACACACACACATTATATACCTAGCTACCAATACCTTCTGAGGTTTCCCTAAGGCAGCCCCGCTGTGCCCCCCCACAGCCCAAGTACCCATGTGGAGACCCTCTACCACAGCTGGGCCCACGGCTTCTCCCGCAGACCCCCCCCCTCTCCCTGCTCTGCACACAATGGGGAGATCCTTCCCCACCCCAGTACTGCTTCCTTTATTATCTCTGCCCAGCTGTGGTTTGTAAGTTGTTTAAATCTTTTCTAGGAACTGATAGAGATCGCAGTTACCCAGAATCCAAAAATGCAGACAGCTTGAAATGTGGTTAGACTCTGCCCTACTTTCATTGAGCTGAGAGCAAGGCTCTGCCAAGGTGCTCAGGGGAGGGGAGAAGAGGAGAGAAGGAGAAAAGAGAAAGACCCATCTCAGCAAACTGCCCCTTCCTCCCACCCAAGAAACAAATTTAACCTGTCCCCCCCAAGCCTGCTGTGTCTGTTTGAACCACACCTCCTCTCCTCCTGGTTTGCCCAGGACCTGCAGTCATGCAGGGCACGAAGACATGAGGCCTGGGAGACATGCTCTCCTGCAGTGCAACACTTGACACAGGTGCGGGCATCTTCCCAAGCTGAGAGGCATGAGGGTTTCACCGAATCAGGGCCACAAGGACAGCAACGCAGGGAGTGCTGCAGAATGAGGTGTGTTGGTAGAGTTTTTACCATCCATACACTCACCGACAGCTTTTCCCCATACTAAGTTGCTCTGAGGCCAAGGGACCTGCAGAAGTGGAAGAGCTGCCTGGGACTTCCCTCCTGTGAGAAATTGCCTCCCTGGGAATTCTGCACTGGGTTGTAGAGCTGCTGCAGGGCTGCACCTCCACGGTGAGCATGGCTCCCTTGCACCATCAGGTTCCTTTGACAGCAATACTTCCAGGAATCTGCAGTCACCCCAAAAGGGATACTGCTGAAAAAATGCCGGGAGGCCTTTCTCCTTCTCTCAGTGGTGCCAGCCCACAAGACCAACCTGCAGACAAGGATGCATGTTTCCCACCCCCATTTTGCCTGGGCTCTGATTCTGATAACCCTGGGCTTTTCTCACAAGCACTGATGGTGTTCAGAGGAGTTGGGACTTGGGTGGGGAAGAACAGCTTGCAGATAGGTACCTCCGGCTCTATGACTCTCTCCAAAGTAGAGAATATTTGCTAAATCATTCCACCCATACACCTCCAGCTTTGGAGCAGTATATAGACAGACAAGCCATTTGCAGCCACTGATATTTTAAGGGCATTGCTTAACCCTGCTTGGAATTACATGTATCAAAGCAAGGATCACAGCAGCAGTGGGGTATTTTTGCTGGTGCTATCACTAGTAGTAGCAACAGTGAGGCGTTTCAGAAGGGTTTGCTGTAGTCAAGGCCATAGATAGCTGCTAAAGAAGGTATCGTCTGAAAGATAATCTAGTCCAAGATCATTACGGTATTTATTAATACCATTTACAGGGACTGACTTGAACAGCCTTGCAAGGAAGAATGAAAAAATGCCAGCAAACACATTATGTTCTCCCGCAACAAGTTTTTTCTTCCTATTGAAAAGCTTTGTTAGAAAGAATGATGAGAATGGTAATAATAAGGCACTATAATTATACCTGATCCTTCTATAATCTCTCTCTCTGCAGAGTTCGGGAGCACTTTACTGCTATTATTGGATTTGAACAGTCCCATCTGGATAACATACGACTGATTTGTTTGCATGGCTTATTTTAGGTATTTCAGCATGCACATTAGAGCTGCCTTCCTATCTGGCCGATTCCCTGCACAGTCTGTAGGAGCAGGAAAAGATCTTAAGCTCCTGTTCTCCACCACCCTGTTCTCCCGTCTCGATGCCTTGGAGAGCTCTTCACAGAAGTCCAGGGATAAAAGGAGCTATCAGTCTTTCTCAACCCAGTACCGCAGAACAAGGGTTACAACCTAGAGGCTGGATACTACCTAGAACATCTGGATTTGCACCTCTATTCTTTTAGGCTTGAGATTCAATGAATCCCAGAACAACCCTAGATGCACCTAAAAGTCTAGTGGCAAGGACCTGGCACATACCTTGTGCTAATTGTTTGGGGTTTGTGTGGCCCAGTTTTAGTAGCAGGTGAGGGGCTGCAGGGCCAGCTCCTGTGAGAAGCTGCTTAAAGCTGCCCCAGCTCCAAGCTGGACCCTCCTCTGGCCAAGGCCAAGCCCATCAGCGATGGTGGTAGCACCTCTGGGAGAACAGATTTCAGAAGGGGAACGTGCAGCGGGGGAGAAGATTGTAATGTGAGAGAAGCCCTTGTGCAGGTACAAAGGTCAGTGAAGAAGGAGGGGGAGGAGGTGCGCCAGAGGAGGGGATGCCTCTGCAGCCCGTGGTGAGACGGCAGGCTGTCCCCCCGAGCCCAGGGAGGTGAGCGGGGCAGTGGATGCCCACCTGCAGACTGGGGAGAAGCCCACACTGGAGCCCGTGGGTGCCCCCAAAGATGGCCATGACTCCATGGGAAAGCCTGTGCTGGAGCAGCCTGTGCCTGAAGGACTGCAGCCTGCAGAAAGGTCCCACATTGGAAAAGTTCGTGGAGAACTGTCACCTGTGGGAGGGACCTCATGCTGGAGCAGGGGAAGAGTGAGGAGTCTTCCCCCCAACGAGGAAGGAGCAGCAGAGACAACGTGTGATGAACTGACCACAACCCCCATTCCCTATCCCCCTGTGCTGCCAGGGGGGAAGAAGGAAAGAAAACCAGGAGTACAGTTGAGCTGGGAAGAAGGGAGGGGTGGGGGTAAGGTGTTTTAAGATTGCATTTTACTTCCCATTATCCTACTCTGACTTGATTGGTAACAAATTAAATTGATTTTTTTTCCCCCAAGATGAGTCTGCTTTGCCCGTGACCGTAATTGGTTGAGTGATCCCTCCCTGCCCTCGTCTCCACCCACGAGCTTTTCGTTATATTTTCTTCTCCCCATCCCATGGGGCAGGAGGAGTGAGCAAGCGGCCTCGTGGTGCTTTGCTGCCAGCTGGGTTTAAACCACAACACTAATGTACACATTCTGTGGTCAGAATAGTTGCTACCTTTTAGGCTGAAGCTTTTAAACGAAGGGGGTCTGCTGCATGCACATGTTCACAGCATGCAGAGAACCAGGGAAGGCATGACGGATGCTGGCATCTTTCTGGACTCAGCATTACTTGCAATGCCATCTGTCATGGTTTAACCCCAGCCAGCAACTAAGCCTCACACAGCCACTCGCTCACTTCCCCCCAGGCTGGGATGGGGGAGAGAATCAGAAGGGTAAAAGTGAGAAAACTCTTGAGATAAAGACAGTTTAATAGGTAAAGCAAAAGCTGCATGTGCAAGCAAAGCAAAACAAGGAATTCATTCACCACGTCCCACCGGCAGGCAGGTGTTCAGCCATCTCCAGGAAAGCAGGGCTCCATCACACCTATCAGTGACTTGGGAAGACAAACGCCATCACTCCAAACATCCCCCTCCCTTCCTCCTTCTTCCCCTAGTTTTGTATGCTAAGCATGACATCATATGGTATGGAATATCCCTTGGGTCAGCTGTGTCCCCTCCCAAATCCTTGTGCACCCCCCAGCCTACTCACTGGTGGGGTGGTGTGAGAAGCAGAAAAGGCCTTGACTCTGTGTGAGCACTGCTCAGCAATAACTAACACATCCCTGTGTTATCAACACTGTTTTCAGCACAAATCCAAAACATAGCCCCATACTAGCTACTGTGAAGAAAATCAACACTATTCCAGCCAAAACCAGCACAACATCTCAGTTACAATGATGCTGGCAAGCTCCTGCCGCAGCTCCCGTTCACCATAGCATCTAAACAAGCAAGCACCTCCATCAATGTCAAGAACTTTGCTGGCCCCTTGCAGGAGCTCTTGGGTGTGAAGCTGGTCACTTGCTACTTCACTCTGCCAGGGCCAGGAGAAAACAGACTCAATTTGAAACAAGTCAGCCCACATTCAAAAATGTTACTAGAAAAAAAAAGAGATTGAAAAAACACAAATAAAAACATGATACAAATACTATGGTTTACACAAACTGAACTGTTTCAGTCTGAAATTCACAGCGATTCATCACTAGCAGGGAACGTCCTTTTCAGACTGAATCTCCATAAAACTTAACAAACACAAGTCATCTAATTCTTTTGTTGCTGTCACTGCTTTTTAAGGGATTTTTTTTTCTCCTGTGAATTGAGCAGGGTCTCCTCCTGCATCCCTTCCACCTCCCACCTGGCCTCATCAGCATGGACAGGTGGGGTTTGCAGTGCCTGCCCATCCCCAAGGCTGTGGGCACATTTTGTTGAGTTTAAAAGGACCCATTAGTTCTGCCTTAAGTTTCCCCCAGCTTAATTTTTGAAGTATTATTTCATCCAGTCTCCTCACTTTCATTCTCTTAGATTCTGCAGAGCTGCCTTTGTCAGTTTGTTTACTTCTGGTTTATTTTTAAAAGACAAACCCCCAATGGACATAAGCTCTCAAGTCCCTTTTGAAAATGCTGTCTTGTCTGTAAGTGCTTTGTTTGTGATCCTCTCCAATCCTTTAGGCTATTGTTTATGAGCTGGAAGGCACCTGCGCTTGGGCTAATCATGCCGAATGCCAGCAATTCCCCCAGCATGATTTGTTGCACAAGACAGTGGGAGCAGGGTTTGTTTTGATTACGTTTAGTGTGGAAAACCCATGTTTGCTCACATTGCCCTGACGAAATGGGGGGGGGGGCCTAATCCAAAAGCTTCCAAGGGGAACAACAATCTGGTCATTCATTTCAATGGCATCTGGGACCAGCTCAAAGGCTGAGAGCTCTGACAGCAAGGGTGGTGTCTTGGGCGAGCAGGTAGCCCAGGAGCCAAAAAAATCTTCCTTTAGAAGTGTATGCATGTTGTTTGTTCTAGGTTGGATGAATCAAACGCAGATCTAGGGGGCTACCAGTGCTTACAGCATTTTGCATGGCTTTTTCAAAAGCTCCTTTCTGACATGACAGTAGTTGGGCTGGGACTCCCTAGCCCTGCCCCAGCTAGCATGGCTGGGCAGAGCTGTCCCAGCCATCACCTTGGGCTGGTGCTGGCCTCCTCTGATGCCCTCCACTGACAAGTCAGACTCTTTCACTCATTGTGGACCATGGCCACATTTTTCTCCCCAGCCTGTGCTGGTGATTGCCTCCAGGCATCAGATGGGTGTCCCAATTTTTCTGCTCATGAGAGCCGGGAGGAAGTGCCCGAGGGCTCCTCCCACTGCGGCTGCCATCAAACGGCTGCTAGGGCATGCAACTGCACACTGTATGGGTGGGTGTACAGGTCTGCCACATGCAGACATGCCCTCTGCCTCAAGACGCCCCAGCACAGGTACAAGAGCTCCATGAACGCTCTGAGCTCAGCACAGTTATCCCCTGCTGAGCTGCTGGCCTGGGTTGCACCCCATACTGTTGAGTCTAAGACTGCGCTTAGGCTGGCTTGTTCCCGCACTCCTGCCATAGCAGAGGTGTGCCCAACAAAGCACAGAGCTCAAAGCTGCACCTGGATCCCACCTCTCTCCTATTTCCCGACTCAGCTTTTCCTCCTCCACAGGTGCTCTATTAATCACCCTTATTCCCTTTTTTGTACCCACAAAGAGGTTAGCCTCGCTGGTGGCCTGTGGCAGGGACTTCCACAGCTTAAGCTATACGTCACATGAAGAAATGTCTCCTTTTGTTTCTTTTGAGTCTTGCACTTGAGTATTTCATTGGATGCCTCCTTGTTTTCTTTAAGAAAACACACTTACTTGGTCACCTACTCCATGGCATTTAGGCCTCACGGATCTCTGCCGCAGACCTCAGCCATCTCTTTTCTGGCTGAAAAGTTCTAATCTATCGAGTCAGCCCTTACACAGGAAGCGTTTGGAAGTACTCTGCTTTGCCTGAATCAAAACCCCAGCTCCGCCAGCCCCAGCTGAGATCACAAGGCAGAGGGAGCACGCAGAGACCCGGGCAGCTCTGCAGGGAGGCATCAAGAGTCACAGAGCAGTTCTGCCGCATCTCCCTCTCCCTTTGACACCCGTGCTCTCTTTGAACACTGCCCTCAGTAGCCGTGCCGCTGCACCAGGCAATGGTGCAGGGCAGGCAGAAAGCTCCAGTGCCTGCAGTTATTCTAACTTTAGAGATGCCAAACATCTAAGGAATTGGTGCAAAACAACTCAATTAGACAAAGCTATCACATTCCGCTAACCAAGGTATTCTTGTAAATTAAGGGGTTTAGCACTTTTAAAGACTAATGATGCAAATACAGGTTTTCAGAGGGACATCAGGGTAAGGGTCCAAAACTGAGACCCAGCTGTGTGTACACGGAAGGTTTTATTTTGAACCTTGACTACCTAGGAGGAGCTCATTTCCAAACACTGAGGATGCCCAAATGTTAATACATGTTTTTTGAAATGCTTTTGCACAAACTTGTGTTTTTCGGTGAATCCCAATCCACTGAGGCAGGTCCCTAATGGCATACCTTAAGTCAGAGGTAACCAAGTATTATTACAAGAGCTGCTGGCTGTGGGGCCCCTCCTGTGCACACACATGGGTACATATGGAAGTTATTAACAAGTTTCAGCGAAGGATTTTGGGAAATTAACCCCGGGGGCCACAGAGCACTGCTAACAGACAGCTAGTTGTGAGCACATGAAGAGCAGTTTCCTGCTGGATGCCTGCGGCGTGTTGGGACTGAAATCCAGGCCCTTTGCAGCCTGGTAGAGGAAGCCCCTCTCACAAGGACTAAACTTTTCAACTTCTGCTGTTGGGAAGAACAATTGAAAAAACCCATCTGTGAGGCTGTGTAAGTTTCCTCGACAAACTGAAGTAAGTCAGCTGGAGAAATGTATAACATAACATATAAAAATGCAAACAATTTTCTTCTACTCCCCGACTGGCGCTCAGGAGGTTGTCAGGAAGTTTGTAATTTCTTTGTAAGTTCCTTTAGGAGCCACCAAAAGAAACACTTGGATACAGGCCACCAGGAGCTGCTCCTACATGGCAGAGGGACTGGTTCAGAGGCAGAGTGATTAAAGTGAACTTCTCCCACTCATTAATGAAAGCAGCAGGACGTCGTTTGCAGTCACCCCATGGAAGTAAACTCTTTATGCTTTTTGCTTTGTACACCTTTTTCTCAAGAGTTGAAAGAAAAAGGTTTCTCTTCCAACATCCAAGCAGAAAAAGAAGGACTCTCTAACACCTGCTGCAGCTGATGCACTTTTCATGTTCCTGTTCTTCCCAAATTGGTTTCCTTTCTTGCACCAATCCTGATCTGCGAAGTGACCTCTCCTCAGGAATAATGAGGATGCTCACCCATAATGTGCTTTAAACTTCCATAATACAAAAATGCTCGGCAGTCATTCACTGTTTTTCATTCATAGATCTCAAATCAATTCGCTACAGCCCTGCATGGAATTGACTTACTTGTAAGACGGAGATGAGCACTTGCTGTGCAATTAAAAAAAAAAGTAAATTAACAAAATAAAGTAGACTTTATTAAAATCCAAACTATTTCCTCCTCCCTTTATGCAATTTTCCTAAAGCACAATCCTGGCCGCAAACAGGACTCTTCTGCAGCCCCCAGCCATACAACTCAAGATGCTCATTTTCTGCCAAATGAGAACAGTTCACAGCCAGGTCAGAGCAATCCGGTTGGAAAGCTCTTCCCTCAGTGAGCTATAACCGTGGCCATAAAACAGAAGCATTCCTGTGCTCTGTTATAAACGTGGAAGAAATTAGCCTGCTCCTTGCCCCCCCTCCCTGGTTTCTGAAGGGAAGGTGGGAAGGCAGCCAAGGCGCCTCGGCGACAACACCCGCAAGGAAGAAAAGGATTGAGGGGACAGGCAGGGTGCCTGGGGCAGCAGACCCAGTCCCACTCCTCCCGCAGCAGGCAGAGAGGGAGGGCAGCTGTGTGGCTGACCCCATCGAGGCAGGGGCTTCACCCAAGAGCCAGGAAACAGTCCCAAAACACAGGTGCCCGGGGCCACCCGAGATGCCAACAGGGGCTGGCAGGGCAGGTGTAGGAGCTACAGTAGACTTGCACTCTGCCACAGCTCTGCACAAAGAGCACTGAGGGTGAACAATGGGATGGTGTCCCACACCAGGCCAAATCCATGGCAGGCAGCAGCACCCAGAGCATGTGTGTGGCCTGGGAATGCTCCATGCAGCACGGGAGGTTTTCCCTCTACCAGCACACCACACCACTATCCTGGTGCAGCACCCCAGCAGCACACCCCCGGTGCAGAGTCCACCCCCCCTCTGCCCCACCACCTCCTCCATGGCCAGTCCCACCTCCCTGCCCTATCAAAATGCAGGACCACAGAACTATTCACAGGGGAAGAGACCCCAGGAGGTCCCTGTTAATCCAACCCGGGGCTCACACCAGGGCCAGCTCTGAGATACACCAGGTTGCTCTAGGCTTGACTCAGCTGGGTCTTGAAAACTTCCAAGCATGGAGACCACAAAACCTCTCCAGGCAATCCACCTCCCATCCAGACTACCCTCATGGGAAAAAGGGTGTCCTCATAGCCAGCCTGGACTTGTTTCCCCTATGTCCACTGTGTCTCATTCTCCTGCTGTATAGCACTGTAGCGAGCCTGGCTCCTTGCTAACCTCCTCATAGGTACAGGCAAGCTGCTGTTAGGTCCCTCCGAGCTATCTCCTCTCCAGGCTGAGCATGCCCAGCTTCCTCAGCCTCTCCTTGCAAGGCAAGTGCTCCAGCCCCCTGAGCTTCTTTGGGTCATCCCCCATCCCAACCTCACTCCAATTTATTACATTTTTGTTGCACCAGGGAGCCCAAAACTGGATGCAATATTCTAACTGGGGTCTAAGAAATGGTGAGTACAGGGAGGTAATCATTCTTTTCATCTGCTGATGGTGCTCCTGTTAATGCAGCCCAGGATGCTGCTGGCCTTTGCTGCCAGGCAGCCTGCAGGATTCAGCTTCGCTGTCTGCCAAGACCCCCTGGTCCTTGCATGGGTTACAATACCTGGACAGGGCTGCTTCAGGAGGTGGAGATACCAATAACCCTGAGCGACAGGTATGTGTTTGAGCAGGGGATGCACAGTACTATTCTCCCAGGGTGGGTTGAACCCCAGCCCCCCTCATGACACTGCGTGGGGTAAGCAGGGCACCCCAGCCCTCACCCAGGGCATCACACCCTGACTCGGGCATCTGAGGGCTCCAATTCACCACCTCTAATGGGCCCAGTGACCATGACAGATGCAATTACCTGCTTAGCTTTTTGCCCTGGCCCTGCATGAGATTACAGCTCCGGCAGCAAGCAACACCATACCCACATCAGCCACCATGGTGCACGCAAACCCTGGGATAGCGAACAATCCCAGCTCACGCTTTTGCACTGGGCTGAGAGCTGCAGCAGCTGCAGGGCCACCGAGCTGCCCCTGGCCTCCCAGAGAGCAAGAGAAGCAGCCTGCAAGAAGATGGCCACTTCTCTGGCATTTATTTAACTACCTTGGTTCATAAGCCAATGCCCCGAGATAGGAGGCCAGGCACCTTGCCATCAGCAGAGCAACAGAGCCCTCCAGAGAATAATTCAGAGTGTTGAAGTTAGGCTCCTGTAATTAATCACACCCCGTATCTCTCTCTGTGCTGATCGCATGCTTTGGTTCCTCAGATAAGATACCTGAACCCAAAAGAGCAAATCAGAGTAATGTCTCCCCATGTTTGCCTTTTTTCCCTTGTACAGGTCTGAAGGGGAAAGTCAGCGTGAGCTCAGCAGGCTGCCTGCCTGGCTATGGATGCTTGGTAGCACACAAAACAGTTTGGCTCAAATTTTACAGTATCTGAATTTCTCCTTTCACATAGCTGTTTTCAGTCACTTATTTCAAAGTGCCTGCACCCCTGAAATGAACCATAACCCTATTTAAGTCAACTCTGTTCCTCTCATTTGTACTTATCCTCACCAGCTCAAGTTCACTGATGCTGTGCCCTATTCTAGGATCTTGAATTACTCATGTTTCTTTCAAACACTCAGTACAAATTTTAAGGTACTAAAAATACTGCTGAAAATCTCACCCTTAAGTTTTTAGGAAGTATCTTCTGTTTAGAAAATTCTTTACTTGATTACACTCTAAGATGAATTAAGTTTATTGTTCCCAGCTAGTACCATTCACTTATGTTCTGCTTTTGGTCTTTATAAGAAATGCACTTGTTTGGTTTCAGTTTGATTGCTGTGTCTTGCCACTAAACTAACCGGGTTTCCAACACTGCAAGGGAATGAAAATATTGTCATGTACTCATTGACTTTTAAAAATAAGTATAAAACCACATTTATTAAAATTTTTAAAAGTCATATAATAGAAGATTCTTTGCCTTTTTGGAGGCAAAACTGAAACGTCTTTTTATGCTCTGTAGGTGGCAGCAGCATACTATCAGATGAGCATAAGAAAGGGCGCTGGATCCCATCTCTTCAGACCCAACTCTCCAGACCAGGGTTACCTCTACAGGAATACCATGCCCTTAGTATAACGTAACTCATCTGCACTCCCAAAAATCTGTTTAAATAAAGCAATGCCAAAGCCAATGAAGCTGCACGTATTATACATGGCTGCAACGCGTTCCCTCTAGTGCAAACGCTGGCCTCTGAAATGGCACGCATTGCATTCGCATTGCAAGGAGCAAAACGTGCTCTCACTCCACCACGGCTATGTGGGTATCTGGTCAGGACAGGGGTCACGCTCACCGATGCCCAAGCTGCACTGCTGTGGGACTGGACTCAGCTGCACCACTTCATGAGGGCAGATTTGTAGCAGAAACGAGCTTCAGCATTTTGGGGTAGAGGAAAACACAGGGCTGACCTGGGAGGACAGGCAACTTGCCTTCTTCTCAAGCTTATAAATTATAAATGGCACACAGAGCAGGACTTGGCGGGGGGGGAGCGCATCTCTGCTCTTCAGATTTGGCTTTACCTCAGACATCTCTGGGGAAGGCCACACATGCTGTGCAGGTACAAGGACAGAGCTGTCACAGCCAGCGGGTTCAAGCCCTGGTCCCCCTGCCCTCCCCTTCCTCTCCCAGCAACCGCTCCAGCCCCACTGGTGTGGTGTGCATCCCACCAGCACAGCCACATAACAGGCACCTCCCTTCGTCTCCCATGCACATGGCATCATCTCCCAGCCCAGGACAGAGAGGGGTTGGGGACGACACTCCCCTCTGACCCTCCCCTTCCACCCGGGGCTGAGACCACCTCCTCCCTTGGGCACATCCCCAAGGAGCCCCCCAGCCTTGCTCCATCCCCTGTCACGGCACCAGTGGGCAGGCTCCGGCAGCACAGTTCTCGTAGCGTGGGCACTGCCCGGCGGCTCCGACACAGGGGCTCAGAGAAAACCAGGGGGGTTCCCCCCATCTCATCAAAGTGCAAGGGGTTGTTCCGGGTCCCCGCCACCACCAGCTCCAGCAGCTGGACCACACAGTCTGAAAACCAGTTCTTCAGGCGGAAATAGCCCTCCTGGAAAGAGATTCGGAGGCTGACGGGCCCTGTTGGCATCCGCACGCTCAGGCTGAACAAGCAGTTCCCCTGCGAGCTGTCCCGCACCAAGTAGGTGCCGACAGGCTCCCGCTGGAGCTTGGCGTGAGCCTCCCCCACAGACAAGGGGCCCCAGTAGAAGTCGCTGGCCTGGAGGATATTGAGGGATCGCTCCAGGACCTCCCACTCGCAGCTGCGAAACATCCGGAAACGATCGGGCAAGCTGGGCGGTGCAGGGCTGGGGAGAATGCTCTGATGCTGCCTTTGCGGACGAGAAACAGTGGTGTGTGTGTTGTGCAGATCATCTGGCCTCCCTCTGATCATCTCTCAAAGAGCCCATGGATCCTGGGAAGATGCTGCCTTTACCATGCTTCCTCCTTTGCATCCAGCCTGCAGGACAGAAAGAAAGTGAGGCAAACCCAGTACCTTCCTCTAACTGGGCAAGTGAAGACACTTCACAAGGGACAAAGACCAGCAAGAGTACCAAAGAGGGTACATCAAGGAGCTACTGTATATCACCAACTCCCAGCTGCAGTAACAACTAAGGATATACATGCATGAAGGGCTCCAGCTGGGTCCCCACCAATGCAAGGTAGCACCTTACAGAGCTCTGCATCCACTGGGTTTCCATGATTCACAGCCAGGGGCTCCCCAGCACACCCTTCAGCAGGCTGGTTTGAACCTAGCAGATCTTGGTATTTCAAGGTTTCCCTCTGTTGGATGTTTAGGGGCTTCTCAGAGTGGCCTTCAAACTGGCAAGGGGAAATGACACCCCAAATCAGAAGGGAAAAACTTGCTAAAGCAGGAAAGTATTGCTTACTTTGTCATTCAATGAAAGGTAGAAAGGTTTCCTCACGCCTCTCCAACCGTTTCTCTGACAAAAGGACAGACAACAGGACTTAGAAGAAGCAGAACATGGGAATAAGCCCTTCCCACCAAACACCATGAACCACTCTCTCATCCCAGGACATGCCTGTTTCACTATGTCAGGAGAAAGCAAAGGTGTCGGATCAAGACCCCTTCAAGCAATGTTAAACCATCAACTTGAGGGCTGGGACTGCCATGAATGAGACCACTTAACACTGGTACCAGACACTGCTGATGTCCGAGGAACAGTTCTGTTCAAGCCCTTCCAGCCCCTTAACTTCTGTTTCTGCTGGAGGGACATCTCCCTCCATCAGCAGACAATGCTGCCGTCTCCCAGTCACCATCCTCTGCTCATGCGCTGCGTTCAAAGTGCCATCCCTTACTGTCATGACCCTGCTCATCCCCTGCACCTCATGTTATCACCAGGCTGTCTGTTTTCAGCCATCCAAGTCATTTCAATTATATACAAAAATACATATTCTGCATGTGTGTGTGTATATATACACATAAACATAAAAACCACAGCCCCAAGCCAGACGCTCATTCTGTGTGAGAAGCTGAGCTGTTACATACCACTTCCCCAGGCCTGACAAGTCAGTAGCTCACTGCCAAACCCTGCCCTCGGTCCCTCGACATACTCCATTAACCCAGTGACACTCATTGACAGCACAGCTGTGCTTGGAGCAGAACAGGCTGCTGACACGCAGCCTGCAGCAGAGGAAGAGACACGCTTCTCTGTCTCCAACAGTCCCCCCCACCACAGACTCACGGGAGCATCGGGGCTCATAGCAGGCAGGCAGCCCCCCAGGGAATGTGCAAGGACCTGTGGAGGGCTTGTTCTGGAGAGAATGCTTTAGGTTAGGCTTAGTTCCTTGCAAGATACCCCTTATCTCGCACCCTTTCCCAGCTATTCAAAACCCACATGCTCCTTTCGGTGCTCGTGCCAGCCAGATGGCCATGCAGAGCCCACTTTGCACCCGGGGAGTAGACACGGAGCAGCAGGGCCAAACGTCTTTCCCTCACACAGGCACGGTGGTTTTGGAAAGGAGGCATCTGCCCGGCAATGCCTTGCCTACAGTCATCTTTTCTCTCCTAACATCTCTTAATACTTAAGCAGTAATACCAATAATGTAGTTGTCAGGCACATCACCATACATGGAGCTATAAACACCCTTTCCAAGAGCAGCCTGGGAAGTTTCTCCAGTTTCCAGCCCTGTGATTTGCAGTCCACAAGCCACTAACGTCCCTGATACCGCTCCGAACGGTGCCGATCCTGCCCTTTAGCTACATGTCACTGCGGGAGGGAAATTCCACACTTACAGAAAGGTGGGAGGGGTAGGAAGGAGTTAATCAAGTTGGGTTTTTTCTTTTCCATTTAAAAAAAAAAAAGGCAGCAGTTGAAAGCTGCTTAGATGGTTCAGCAAGTCAGAATAAATCTTAGGGGAAGTTGATTTACTGAGCAGAATGCAAGTAAACACAGTCACCACGTGCAGCGACTAGGGCCATCTATCACCACCGAAAACTCAGCGCTGTAGGTGCCACAAGAAGTTGCAGCATCTCTGTCCCTTTCCTTCTCCTCTCTGCTGGGCAAGGAAGCTATAAAGCCCTCTGACATTAGCTACTACAGAAAAAGGTCATAATCCTGCCAAATGCCTCCAGGGCTACAGTTATAGCCTTGAGGGTAGCGCAAAGGAGCCTTGCTCCCACCAGCAGCCACTCTTCCCAAACAGCAACTTCTCTTGGGTCCCAACGGAAATTTTGCCGATCTCATGGGTCTAGGTTGGAAAATTAATTCAAGCAGGAAAACAGAAGCAGGCAGCTGTCTTTCATTTCCAGGGTAGTTTTAAAAATAACAAACAAATAGATAATTTGTTTAAGGCTGCAGATGCCATCCGACAGAAAAAAAACAAACTTGTTTGTCCCAGTTTTCAACCTTGAGTCATTCTCCCAAGTCCTTTAAGAAAAATCCACTACTACTAGAAGTCTGACTGACTAAGAATGGAGACTGTGTCATTGTTTCGAATTCAAAGTAAATGCAAAAATAGCACCCTCACAATTTGTTCACTCGGTTTGAAATCTACATATGGGTCAGAGCCTCAGACAGCGTGAATTTGTTTAGCTTCAGTGACCCATTTCCAACAGATGACTGCCTGGCCTGCAGCACAGTGTTAGTTACATTAATATTAGCTCTAGAAGTGCTTCCTGATACTACCTTTAAGGTTCACTTTTAGTGGGTCAACAGGTCCTATGTGTACATGGCCTCCCACGTCAAGAAGAATGAGCAGACTCTCAGGATTAGGAATAAACCAGCCTGGGGTGTAATGGAATACACATGCACAATTAGTTCTGCTTCTGATTTGCCACACCGCAATTTGCTTTCCCTCCCCCTGCTCCAAAAAAGCCCAAAAAACCCCAACATCCAAACATGTTACTACCTCCCTACTGCAAGACAGTCAGAACAAAAAGCAGCATACAGAACAGTCAAGCCAAAGCAGCATACCCTAAAAAGCTGGCGTCCCACTAATTAAAAGGCTATATAAGTTTCCCCAGACCTTCTGATTTACTGCAAGTTCAAGAGCTTTTCAAAATAAGTGCTCTTGACGCAGGGCATCCTGCCTTCCTCCTCGCTCACTACCCAGGCAAAGCAGCATATTTCATATAAGGAGACAATTCTAGTAACTAGGGGACTGTACGCAGCCTCTGGTGTTAGCCAAGCCAGCCCTGCACCCTAGGGCTTGACAAATCTGGCATGTTCAACAGCAGCTTTAAGTACTCAGCTATGATGCGTCCTTGCACTCTTCCTCCAGGACACTTGAAAGAGCTTACCTCTTTATATTTACCACCCATAGGGATGAGTTTCTGGATGTCAGGCCTGGAAGTGGTCCAAACTCAAGAGCTTCAATGCGGCACTTCCCAGTTTTTGCAAAGCTTTACTGAAGAGCAGATCCATCCTTTGAGAAGAAAGAGAAGTCCATCAAACAGGTGACTAAGCTCATTAGTTCACCATAATGTGGATCTAAAATACAACAAATCTGGGGACAGGTTGGCTGTCTCAACCTCTTTGACCTGTATTATTGTAGAAGCATGTATACAGCACATCAGATAATGACAGAGACAACAGATTATTGCTGCTGTTATTATTATTATTGCTACTTACAAAGCCATGAGCTGATTAGGTCCCAACAGCTCACAGACGGCCTAAGGACAAATGCAAAGACCATAAAGTTGCCATCACCTTCTGGAAGTGGGAACCATAAACCCCAAAGGTTAAGAGATAACAGTAACAGGAATAAGCTTAAGGATTCAGAACAGCAAACTCAAACTTGTGCTCGATGCAACACACAACATTTAGAGGATCTTAACTGAAAACTCGTACGTAGCCATTCACTGCTGAGTTATTCAAATAGCGACCCAGTCTGTTCTGGCCTGCACTCTTCTGCCCCGTTTCCCCGGCTCTCAAGGCTTTTCTTTCTCACCTTGTGGATGGAAAACTAAACCCGCTGACCCACTGGAGCAGCAGACCACCACATGTGCAATTGTGGTCTGTCAGTGGATCCATCAGCAAGCTGAAAAAAAGAACCCAGCTTTCCGCATGCCTTTCAGAGGCGGTCCCTGTAAGGCTGCGCTTATACCTACGCTCCATTACTTAACATCACTTCTCTGCATCCCCCCCAGTGGAGCCCAGACCAGCCACACACCCCACAAGCCACGTCGACTTGCAGCTAGCAGAACTGCACGTCTATCTCATTACTACATTACCCACTCCATTCAGCTTCAACATCTCTCAGTTATCAATCCCACAGTTCCCAGAGCAGTAGATGGAGGCTGGGATAATCTGGAAAAGCTCTCCCTCATGTACCCTGCAAACCCTTGCAGCAGCATCCCCATTCCAGGCAGCAGAGCTTGAGCAGACATCTCTTGCTTGCACGTCTGCATCCCACAGAAATGCACTGCCTGCTGATTTGTGGCTGGAGAGAATGTTTCAAAGGAAAGCTCAAGCAAACAGCTGGAAGAAACCTCCTTGGTAAGAGCCAAGCATGCAGCCCTGCATTTTAATGGTGGGCCAGCCTGGTTCCTGTGGCCGCCACCATCTGCCACACACTGGTGCTGGTTTAAACCATGCCGTCACCACCACAGTGCGTGGCCACACCAATGTCCCTCGTCACAAGCACCCTACCACGGCCAAGGTAACCAAGGCTGATCCAGAAAGGGCTTGTGGAGCGGGAAGAGAAAGGCAGGGGACATGCAGACAGACGTGTGCCAAAGAGCAGAGAGGGAGCTGTGGTTAGGCAAGGAATGTGGCGCAACTCAGCTAAGAGGACCAATGTTAATCACAGCCAATTTCTCCAGCACAAAGCAGGCCTAGGAGACATTGCAGTTCCTTCTATCTTTTACACATGGCTATAAACAGTCTGATGCAAGGCTGCCATTATGACTGACACGTGAGGGAATATGTGGAAAAAAGAAAAAAAACCCACACCACACATACCTACCCCAAACCAAAACTGCGTTTCCCTATACAACTAGCATTCAAGGATGCAATATTTAGTAAAATAAAATAAACTGAGGCAGCACACACACTGTTACAGTTCCTGCTTCCATGCAGTAAAGACACTGAGCAGGAAGATCCTGGATGCAGGTTCTGGGGAACAGCTGCTGGACACCTTGCAAGAGGATTGATCTTATCAAACCCGTCCCAACATTTTGGGGTTGGAGAACATACTTCAAAACCCACAAATAACTTCCCATGGATCTGATATTTAGGTTTTGTACTTCTTACCATGTTTTTCTATGACGTGTTTTCTGCATTAACATGACACTTTGCTGATACAGGCTAAAAGGATTTTACCCCAAGAAAACCCACAAGACAGTGTGATGGGCACCGACTATTCTTCAAGACAAGAAAGTCTGCAAGCAAGTTTGATTTCTGCATAACATGCTTCAAAAAAAAAAAGAAAAAAAAAAAGGAAAGTGGCAGCTCACAGGGGAAGCTAATTGCTTTTGCTGGACTAACCAAAAGAGCTGGAAGAAAGACCGCATTTTCAGAGTCCTTTCCTCACACCTTGGAAATACTATGCACATTCAAAACAACTACTTCCAAATGAAACAGCCCATTCCTCATAGAAATAGCCCAGTATGAAACTGTAATCCTGACATTTCTGAATAACAGAGAAGCCACATCACTTCCCTGAACTCAAAGGCTGCCGTGCAGTAGCTGCCAGCAACTACAGTTTGTCCCACAGCAAGTAAAACTACCAAAACTACCAATTGACTTCTGGCAAGGAACAGCTTCTATTGGAGACTGAATTCTGGCTCAAGAGCCTGAATTATTTTTCCCCTTCTGTAACTGCGGCAAAGAGAATTAAAAAAAAAAAAAAAGTTGGAAAAAGGTAATCAGGATGCGTTACTGCTAAGTTTCAAAGCTGCAGCGGAGGCTATCCTGCCATGGCTAAAGGGAAGAGAGTTGTTGTTGCTTACCTCTGGCCAACACAACAGTGTTTTTTGGTAAGCAAGGGAAGCCTCGCTCCCGACCGTTGCAGTTTCATAGCGAGCAGCCATCCCTGCGAATGTCAGTGCAGCAGAGCTATGGAAACTCTCAGCCTCATGCTCGGCCGGTGAATACAGCCCCTGTGTGGCTGCCTTGCCTTCCCTCCCTCCCCGCTGCCTGCTGGGTGGGGAAGCAGCCCTCTGGGAAGGTGGCCAGGGCTCTCCCCAGTTTCGATGCAGAAATGAGGAGATGGGGATAGGGCACAACAAGGAGAAAGCAAGAGGCCAAGACAGCACAGGTCCCTCATGGCTCCCTTTTGGAAATGCTCTCTCCCATGTGCCTGCCAAGAGGGGGATGAGTGGCAATGGGGCAGCGATTCCCAGGGCTGTGTCCTCACCCTCTGCTGGGGGCAGAGCTCTGCATCCACCAGCCACGGCTCCTCAGCCTTGCCAGCTCCCCCCATCCCTAGACCAGCAGCACAGGTATGTTTCCTCCGTTCTAGCCTCTCAGCTAAATTGACTTTTTTCAGTTGTTCCAGCACCCCGTTTCAGGAAACAAGTAAATCCTGAGAAGCAAAGGCCATCAGCGGTCCCTGTGATGGCCGTGTCCTCTTATCAAAACCATCGCATTTAGCAGGAAAGAAATTCAAAGAAGCAGCTAACTCTAAGAAATGAGCAGTGTCTGCAGCTAAAACTGGTTCAGTATCATGATCAGAACTAGGATTTTAGAGAAGAGTCCCAGGCACTTAACCGATGCAAGCCAGAGCACAGAGGCACAGGAGAGAGATCCTCCCTTGGCTCTTAAAAAGGACCAGCTTCAGAAGATGCGAGGGGTTATTAAGCAGTACTAGTTACCTTGCCTTCAGAGGAAGGAGTGAGGGTCAGAAAGCACAAACACACCACAACTCTAAGTTTTATAATGGGGGATTTCCAACACACAAAATAAAGAAACTAGTCCTGAGAGTCAAAAGTGAAAAGAAAGAAAAAATTAAGTCATGAGAGGTTATTTAGGAAATCTTAAAGTGACAGAGTGTGCAGACCTCCCAGAAATGATGGAGCAGAGATGCTGCCTAAGAGGACAGGCTCAGGGGACAACACAGGTCACACCGCAAGTATCAGCTGTAGGTATGACAGCTTGCAAGGACCTCTGCCATGGATCAGAGGCACCAAATACACACACTACAAATCCACAGTCCCTGCCCAAATCTCTCTACAACCTCAACAATCCTTCAGAAGATGAAAAGCTAACTCTGCTGGAGCTGATATAAAGGAATATAAATTACTGATGGTAGGGAACAAATTTAAATGAGGATGGCTGTCATGAAACTGGGACAGTAGGTGGCCAAGATAAACAAAACAAAACAAAAACCAGAACACAAATGGCATTTTCAGTTTATCAAAAACAGAAAACCTCTGGGGGAATCATTTAGCTGACTGAGATACCAGCAAGTAGGGATGAGGACACTGCAGAAAAGCTACATAAGCAGGCAGCTGCTGGGACATGCCTTGCACTCTCCCAAAGCCTCCATGTCAGAAGCAAGTCAAAAAGCAAGACGCAGTGCATGAGGTAAAGAGCCAGCAGCACCCCAGGGCCTGTAAAGTAGATAGAAGACAAGGAGCAGTCACACCCTGGGGTGATGGGAGGTGGAAGAGGGGTGTCCTGAGGAAACCAAGGCATTTCAGCCCCTGCACATCCCATCACCTCTCTGCCACCCTTCCAGCCACTACATCTTTCTCCCAGATTGACCCAGCCCACTTTGAAGAGCATCCCTCTCCGTGACAGGTTGGTGGGTACAAGTAGCCCAGCTCACGTGCAAGTGGCTCCCTTCCCCATGCAAATACACACATCAACCCAGGTCCCTTTCTAGAAATCTTCTCCCCTCATCTGCAAGCTGCCATTGCCCACACCACCTCAAACAAAGAGGTTTAACCTTGCCCCCCAGCAAGCAGCTTCCAGCCTCACGGTACTTAAATCTAGGCAGCCAGCTGGAAAAGCAGCTAGCCCTGCATCACCTTCCCAGGGGCAACCAGTGACAAAATCATTTCACTCTCTGCAGGCCAGAGAAGTCAGAGGTCACTCAAAATTCTGCAGGCTGGCAAGCACCAGCAGGTCAGGCAAGACTCTGTCCTGACAGATGCAAGTGGACACAGACTTGTAGGAAAACAAACTGGGTCTGTATTTTGAAGAGCAATAAATTAAGTTGCACAGCCAATGAATGAGCAGAGCAACTGTGCTGAGAGTTTAAGGAAAGCTCTAGCTCTGAATGCAAAAGCGGTCATTAAAAACCAAGAAGTAAGCACAAACGTGAGGTTGCAAATGGATGGGTGGGAACGTAACAGTAATGTCATCACCTGAGATAATATATTCAGTTCCAGTCACCTTAACTAAAAACAGACAGAGCTGAAACAAAGGGGATGGGCCTAAAGATGGGTGATAAGAAGTCACATGTAAGTGTTCAGACAGAGAAAGACGAGAAACTTCATGCTCAGTTTAGAGAGCAGATAGATACAAGGGGATGCAAGAGAAAGATACAGTACAATCAGGCCGTTCTTTTTATGCTCTTTCATAAAACTAGAAGAGAGGAAGTTCAAAGGTGACTGAGATTGAAAAGTAACTAATTTTAAAACTCATAAAAGGAAAAACTCCCATCACATAGACATTAAAATGCTGCTGCTGGGGAAAGTGAGAGAGTTGATCTGAGGAGTCTCATTTCTCTTCTTTCTCAAAGGTCTCTGCTTTGTCTCTGTGAAGTACTCACCACCCTATGCTTTAGCAGACGTTAGGCAGAGGGATCCAGCAGCAAAGGACTGGGGGTTTTTTGGCATCACCTTTTTAAGCTAAGTCTTAACCATTCAAGCTCTACATAAGACTAAGGGGAGCCCAGCACAAGGCATAAACATCCTTTAGTCGTGCAAAACTGAAGAAGTAAACAAAGGTTTATAAAGTCACTACAGGGAATCAACTATGGACCTGCTGCAGAGTAGTTAAAGCAGCTCAGCCTGTTTTTTCCTCATTTTTTAAATGACTAAAAAGAACAGCACCTCCTGCTTTTATCTGCTGACTTGAATATTGGTGTACATACCACACAAATGGGCCATTTCAGTGATTACTGCTAAAGCAGCTCTGAATCAGAAACACTGTAGCAATGAGGTTAGAAAGAAACATTCCCTCTGTCTCAGCGTCCCTTTGAGTGGGGCTCTTAGTCCACTGTGTCACTTAGTTGGGCCTCAGAGGATGAACATAACTTCTAGCAGGAGCAATTCGAGAATGTTTCTCCAGCTCCAGCTTCCCTCCCTCCACATCCCAAAATTTCTCACCAGAAAACAAGCAAGAACTCAAATATGCACGAAGAATTACATGGATTAAGAAAAACATTGCCAGTCTGTCAAAAAACATAATCAAACCATTCCTGCGGGCATCTGTGCTCATCACCATGAGCGTGCTGACCCAAGCAAACCTATGCCAAACCCCCCTCAGCTTTAAGCAAGGCACCATCAGCAAGCCACACAAAAGCCCAGCTACAGAGTTCAGATTGCAGGAACAGGAATGGAGATCTTTGACACTTTCCAGCTGCTAATAGTCACACTTATTTTCTTCCCTGACAGCCTTAGCCTAATTTTCCAAATAAACTCTGCTACCGAGGAAGTGTGAAAGTAGACCCAAGCTGTTTCTGAACTGCAGAATCACACACACACAAAAAAACCTCTGTTGGACAAGTCACAATCTGAAGTCAAAATTTTTCTTCAGCATTTGCAGGGGATGACAGGGAGGACAAAACCCCTCTGCTTAGACAAAGGGAACTGAATGCTGACAACCCAATTTTGCCAGCCACAGCTCCCAAAGAGAGCTGATGTAAAGCTAAAGCAGCCTATTTGCAAACTTAATATTCGCACTGTTCAATTCTTTCCCTCGTCCTTCACGTGTGTTTGAGACCCAAGCAGAGAGGCACAGAAGCGCATGGGGAGCAGGAAGGGAGAAGGCAGAGAGAATGTGCATTATCAAAATACCTTGAGAGCAGTTCTTGGAAATGTGCAGCCTGCAAGCCTGTATCAGACACTCATTTCCTGTGAAGTGCACACAGGCCTTTTCATTTCTCCACTGAAGAGGACAAAAATAAGGGGGCAGCTCTAAAGTCTCCAAAGACAACATAAAACCAGCATTTAGCAATTTTACTGAAGCTGCATTAACATTTTTATACTATTAAATACCTATCAAACAGAAGCAGAGATTCCCAGAAGTTTAAAAAGTAGGACTTTCTATACCTCTCACTTCTAAATCTTAACTTGAAATCTTGCACTTGGTCGAGGCAGGGGGAAATGCATTTTACTCGAGTCATTTTGACCACTCACTAACACAAAGCCACCAAATCCTGCTACATCAAACACCACTGCACTTTTTCTTTTTTTTTTTTTAAGGGTCCGAGACTGATTTCAGCAAAATGGTGAGCTAATAAATGCTTTACTGAGGCAGAAGGCGGCAGGATATGCACAAATGCAAATCAGAAGAGCAGGCAGTAGCGAAGTAGATTGACAGGATAGAAGAGGATAGGTTGATGTCATGCCTGCCTTCTGCCTCTATTTACATGTAATCAAGGATCTAATTAATGTAGCATTTAGTTGCATTAAATAAATATATGATGCCTCCTAATGACACACACTCTTAATACCTTTACTCTGTAACAAGATGATCCCTGTATGGCAGACTCAGCTCTTGTACCATCCACATTTGCATTTACAGAAAGAGATGCAGGTGCCCACCTCCCCTGGCTTGCAAGCTTTTGGCAAGTACCGCTAGCTGAGGTCTACAGCGGCCTGGAATAATGGCTCAGGAACATGCCACCTCCCCACAGCTTTTATTAATCTAACCATAGTGTCAACCCAATCCAAATGATGTCATATTTAAATATTGGCACTATCTGTTTATTGCTGACCAAACTAAGATAGAAGAAACCAGGAGAGAGAAGCCTGTGGGTGGTAGGGGGTGACTGGGGTGGCGAGGAGCTGCAGGGAAAGACTTGGAGGAAAGAGCAAAACCCCACTGGGGACGGAGAGAAAGAGGAGCAAGGGAAGAAACATAGCTCCAAAGGCACATTTTCTCCTTTGTTTCTCAGCAATGCAACCACAGTATTAGCAACAGCAACTAAGAATTTACACCACCCAACTCCAGCTCTATCCTTGCACAAACCGACCACCAACTTCACAGAAATCCCAGCTGGATTGAGGGTAAGAGGCACTGGCTACACGTTTGAAGCTGTCATCTGGAAACTGAATTTGGCCCTCTCTGAGCAGACATGGCAGGGACACACACCTGGGAGGATTTGCAGAAGCTCAGCCTTTCCCTGGTGCTCCTCTATGCCTGCTTTTTGGGACACCAGTATAGTTTACCTGTGCCTTCCAATGCAATCTTAAACAAAAGCCTCGTGCTGCCTCTCAACCCCACTACATTTAAGTAAACGATAAGCAAGCCAGGTTATTGAAGGACATATGACATACTGAATGATAACAAGAAGCACAGAAATAACAAAGGCCCAGATCCCAGTCTAGCTCAGGAAAAGATGGGAACCTGTGTGGGAGGTTGGCACCCCAGTAATCCTGCAGGTTTGTGCCCAAGAGCCTTCCACTCTAGAGGGAACAAGAATCCATACTTCAACAACTACGTTTTAAATCACATACCCAGCAGAATCGCTCACGAACACAGAAACAAAGCTTGGCTTCATCTGCAGCAACTGGCTACATCTCGTCGTAACTTGATTCAACCAAGACCAACATTATGTGATAATAGAGCCTCAGTCCCACAAACTTCTGTGCATGTGCATAATTTTTAAGCACATGACCACAGCCCTGCTGTGACTGAACAGGCTATTTGACGTTCACGCAGCATCTGAACTGCAGTCACAATTGTTTGGAGAAAGAAGATATGTCTGCATACCCTCTTAAGGGCACAGTCAACAGGGAATGAAACATGAGGAAACTAGTTATTTCTGAACCCACCCATTTTACAGAGTTGAGTGGTCAACATGTGACTGGGTTTTTCATTTAAGTTCTCTGAGAGCTGCAAGGACTAGAACTAGCAAACGGCACTGTCTGGACCACACAGTCCTAAATAGCAGCTTGCTAACAATACTCATTACCCTCAACTTTCCAGAACAATGGTCAAGCCACATCCCCCTCCTTCACCCATGCAGGGGAAGAAAAAAAACCAGGGACATTAATTTAACATTCTTGAGTTCCTCTCAGTTACCTCCAGGGTTCATCCAGATCCTGTTTCCAAGCTTCTATTGAGCAGGAAGGAATACACACTTAAACTAAATTAAAAAAAAAAAAAAAAAAAAGGAAAAAAACCCCATCCTATAAGGAACACAAGCTGAGGTTTCAGGTGGTAACTATTCCAAAATTCTCAGTAAAAGCGTGTGTGTTTGTGGGAAAAAGTGAGTAGCTGATCCTACATGGCTGCGAGCACCATGACTCAGATTGCATAAAGGAGGAGGTTTTAGCGATAACCTTTGCCGACGAGGCTTTTCATGTGCGTGCAGCACCGATCTTCTGAGAAAAGGCAGGTGTGAGGCTGCGTTCTGACTATGCCAGGTCTGGAGGACGGTGAGTGCCTCTGCCTTTCAAGGGCAACCCCAATGGGCACGTACACTCCTGCTTCATGGTTACCCCGTTTCCCCGTAACGCCTTCAATTCTGGCAGGCAGGCAGCTAAGACTAAGCGTAACGCTCTGCACACCACTTCTCTAGTGGTTCATGTGAAGGGAAAGAAGCGGCATGAAGACCAAGTTACCCGCTCCCCAGACCCGTGCATCTGCTTCCCTACAGACCCACTTGAGACATTACATAATTTGCAGGTTTCACTTTAAAACAAGCATCTCCCTGCTCTGATGCTGTGGAGAACACCTTGACAACAGGACAAGCCCCAAGCCTCACGGAGCCTCTCAGGCTGCTCCCAGCATGGCACATGGCTCCCTTCAGGGCCGGCAGTGAGTTGCCAGCATCCCAAATCCTCCCCTGACCCTCCTGGGGAAGGCACCCCAAGCCCCAGCACGCTCCCTCTTCCCCAGCCAGCAACAGCCCCGACACCCCCGGAGCCAAAGCAGAGGGGAGGCTGCACTTCCCGGCTCCCGCCCTTGTAAGAAGACAAGGGGGGACCGGAGGATACAGACAGACAACACCAGCCCACCACCCCCCCGCCCAAAAGGCCGTTTTCGGTTAACGCCGCACAACTTACTCTCGGCACCTCCGGGGCCGCGGGCGGGCGGCGCTGCCGCCAGTGCGAGCGAGCGCTCAGTGCCGGGGCGACAGCGGCGCTGCCCGGCCCTGCCCCCGCCGCCGCTCTCCCGCCCCAAAGCGAAACGGAGGCGGCCCCGCTGTCCTGTCGCCCGCCGCCGCCGCGCTCCGCATCCTCCCCCCCCGGCCCCTCAACTCACAAAGGGGCCGGCGTGCGCGGCTTACCGGAGGCGGCGCGGCTGTCCGCCGGGCCCTCCTCGGCAGCGGGGCGCGCGGGCGCCGCGGCGGCCGCTTCGGCTCCAGGGAGCAGAGCGGCGCGCAGGGAAGGGGAGTGGAGGGGAGGAAACCCCCCAAGTGTTTCTTTTCCGAGGAAGGAGCCACGGGGGAGGGGAAGGGGAGGGGTTTCTCCCTCCTCCACCACCCCGTCTTTCCACAGCGTGGCTCTTGCAAGGGGGGGGGGGAAGTAAAGAAGAAAAAAGTTTGGTTTTTTTTAAAAGAAAAGTTGGCCGGACTAGGAGGGCGGGAGAGAGAAAAAGGAAAAAAAAGAGGCTGTGAAAGCCCCTCCGCTGCAGACCGGCAGAGGAACCCCACCGGGACGGCACTGCAGCATCCACTGCCCCCAGTACCCGCCGGGGACGCGTCGCCCTGGGGAGGCGGCGGCGTCCCCCGACGGCGACAGCGGGGGACCGGGGCTCTGCCCCTCCTCCCAGTTACCGTCTGCTGCTCTCCAACACTGGGCTGGGGCATCGGAGCTCGCAAGCACCGGGGAGGGCTGGGGCTATGCCCAGGGCTGGTGTAGCAGAGCTGTGAAACACCGGGGCGGGGTTCTATCCACAGGCCCGGGGCAGCAGAGCCAGCAAACGAGGGCCCTTTCCACCAGCCGCAAAAAGGGAAGGCTGTCTCGGCCTTCACCTTCACTACCAGAGTTCTCCCAGCTCCTCTCCAGCACTACAGGAGGAGCCTCCAGAAGGGCACCGGTCACCCTGGCAGTGCAGCACGTCCGGCAGCATAACGCAGACTTGAAGAGCATGCCTAAAAACACACGCTGTTGCCTTGGGGGGTTGAATGAAAATACTGGAAATCATGGGGAAAAAATGGGAAAACATGCAGAAATTTTATGATGTAAAATACAAGTAGCACACCGCATGGTGCATACCATAAGCATGTTACTGCTCAAAGAGAATAGATGAAATAGGAGAAAAGAGAAACTTTGGAATTCAGTACAAACCCCACAGCTGTTAAAGGCCTAGCCTGCAATTAGGCTATGACTGGATTGGATCATCAGCATTCTCATTCACCTGTATACTTTCTCCAGATCCCACTGAGACGGCTGCGTGCACTCCCTGGTGCATGCCTGCCAGGTGAATTGCCCTGTTGAAAAAGCTGTATGCAAACACCAATGCAGACATGCTCTGGCTGCTCTGCTCCAGTCTGGTGATGCAAAGCAGCTGTAACTCCAGGTTGCGCAGCTGACTAAAAAAGCTTTACAGCTGCTTTGCATTGCTAGGGAGCACGAAGCAGTCAGAAACACACCACTGAATCTGATCTGCAGCCTTGCTAGATGTTCCACTGAGTATTGAGACATCAGTCCTTGTTTTTTCTTTCAACCAAGCATGAAGATGTTGCTGGCCACAGAAGAATTTCTGAACCTCCATAAGAGTCTGGGCAAAGCGCTTCATTCTTTTTCAGGGAGGCTTCAGTGGGAGGACCTGCCACTGGAGCCCTAAATCACAGCAGAGACAAAGTGCTCATCTGTTCCATTTTTGGTTTTTAAGTAGGCTTGTCACACTTTTCTTTGTATTTTTGGATGGCAGCTTGAAAAATATCCTGTGGTTTGCTTTACAGTTGCCTAGTAGGGAGTCCGTTTCCCTCTGTGGATATTTATAGCGTTTATTGGGTGACTTCATAGACTCTACCAGCCACCTTGCCTTAACATTGAATGGACTAGTCTAATTCTGCCTTTTATTTGTCCTTTTCATCTTTGCCTGCAAAAAGTGACAAACAGCCTCACTGCTCAGAGATTGTTTGTGGGTCTCACTCTTCTCTCTCTTGTCCACTCGAAACCGTGACCTCACAGCAGTTACAGCTGAAGCGTATTGCAGCAATCCTCTCCAACAGTAAAAGCTGGTGAGGCATATCACAATGGCACTATTGACCACAATTTTCCAAAGCTCAGATTTGACTCACATGGCTGTCCTGGTTTCAGCTGGGATGTAGTTAGCTGTCTTCCTAGTAGCTGGTACAGTGCTATGTTTTGAGTTCAGTGTGTGAAGAATGTTGATAACACTGATGTTTTCAGTTGTTGCTCAGTAGTGTTTAGACTAGAGTCAAGGATTTTTCAGCTTCTCATGCCCAGCCAGGGCACCTGACCCAAACTGGCCAACAGTGTATTCCATACCATGGGACGTCACATCTAGTTTAGGAACTGGGAAGTGGGGGGGGCAGGGATTCGCCGCTCGGGGACTGGCTGGGTGTCGGTCGGCGGGTGGTGAGCAATTGCCCTGCGCATCATTTGTACATTTCAATCCTTTTATTACTACTGTTGTCATTTTATTAGTGTTATCATTATCATTATTAGTCTCTTCTTTTCTGTTCTATTAAATCGTTCTTATCTCAACCCAGGAGTTTTACTTCTTTTCCTGATTTTCTCCCCCATCCCACTGGATGGGGGGGGAGTGAGTGAGCGGCTGCGTGGTGCTTAGTTGCTGGCTGGGGTTAAACCACGACATGGCCCAAAATGTGTTCAGGGTTGAGGTACCTCTGAGGTGGCTTTGTTATAGGTGGAAAACACAAGGATGCTGAAGTAGCTTTGTGTCCTGTGATACAAAAGGAGGGGATGGCAATCAGGCTGTGCTCCAGCACTGGCTTCGCTAGTACTGCATTTCTTCCCTGCTAGCCTGAAACCAAGCCTGGATGTTAGGTGAAAAACAAATCCTGCCTTTAAGTGAGTTTTTTTAAGAAAAAACGAATACAAGTAAATTCCCTAGAACCCAGAGGTTCCCCGTGCTCTCACCACTGGATTGATGCTTTTTTTTCCCAACTGCTCTCAGCATACAGATACCTGCTTGAAAGTCTCTCTGTAATGACAGTGAGGATGTAGGCAGGGTAACGGTCCTGCCATGAGCAACTCGCTTTGAACACTGCCCACTGGTGCATCTCTGGAGAAAGCTGGATCCATCCTAAAGACAGGGTTTCTGAGATGCCCAGGATACTGATGACAGTGTGGAGAGGAATAGTTCCTGAGAAGAGGCCACGATTTGTTCTTATGATTTACAAGTTTTATCCTACCCCTCAATTTTTCCTCTGCCTAAGGATACATATACCCTCACTATCCCTGATACTAAAACTTTAATAAACATTTCACATGAAAGCGTTAATTGATAGACCTGCTGATGGAATGAACCATTTCCATAGAGTTTTGTCTGAAGTCCAGCTGCTGAGGGCGGTAGGTCTGAGTTCATTCTACCTTTGGATCGTAGTTCTGCTTTGTGGCATTTCTCTGCTTGTTCTTCAGCAACCCCCAAGTCTTTGGTAAGTTTAAAGATGTTGATATCCAACAGCCCAAGAGCCAGTAACACCCTAACAGCTCCTTCTCAGCATGTGGATTTCTTACAGCCTGCACAAAGTAGAAAGGGCCGCAAGCTGCCTATTTGCCCCTGTCAGTTTGGGAGGTGTGGAAAAAAGAAAGGTATTTTGGGGCAGGTGTCATGGTTTAACCCCAGCCAGCAACTAAGCACCACACAGCTCCTTGCTCACTCCTCCCCCCTCCCAGTAGGATGGGGAGGAGAACTGAAAAAAAAAAAAGTAAAACTCATGGGTTGAGATAAGAATGGTTTAATAACTAAAGTAAAATAAAATATAATAACAATAATAAAATATAATAATAATAGTAAAGAAAAGGAATATAACAACAACAAAAAAGATAAAAATAAACCCCCCCAAAATACAAGGGATGTACAGTGCAGTTGCTCACTACCTGCTGACCAATACCGGAGCAGCGATCCACCCCTCCCAGCCAACTCCCCCCAATTTACATACTGAGCATGATGTTCTATGGTATGGAATATCCCTTTGGCTAGTTTGGGTCAGCAGGTCACTGCAAACTGCTGAATAAAGATGGTTTTCTGGGAAAGCAAAAGGCATGCATTGCCCCAGAGGAAGGGAGAGGGTAATGTGGTGAGGGAAAGAACTGAGGTGGAGAGAATGAAGCACTGAAAATCTGCAGAAGAAAGGAAGAGAGGTACAGAGAAGTGAAAGGAGAAGAACATAGAGAGCACAGGGGTAGGAAGATGGGTGAACACATTAGATACGTCAGTACTACTTTGTCCTTCAGTCAGCTGGGGCTGGAGCACCATCTCCAGATGATGAGTGAGTGATTATTTAGGGGCTCAGTGCCTTACTGGGCCCCCAGCCAGCACCAAATGTGCTGTTGCCTACTGGTATGCATGCTGGCTTTGTGGATGGGATGTGAGTAGGAGGTGAAACTATCCTGGTGATGGAGTGATCCGAGTGGCCCAGACATAACCTGAGGGGTTTCTGCCAGGTGGTCAAATGGGAAAGAAAGGGAGAGAAGAAAGCATGGAGCAGGCCTGGGTACCCTGGCATGAGAGGTGACGCAGGCAGTGCATGAGATTTTGTATAGAGAGGAGGATGGAAGGATGCTTGTGGGGTGGGTAGGAAATTAATGCCACTATCTCCTGATGTGCTGCGAGTCCTGCCTGCAAACAGTACAAAATGTACAACCTTTGACTGCATACAGTCTTAGGTGGTTTTTCCCTTTTGACCCTTCCTCCCCTTTCTAGGTGGTCTCTCTCATAACTTTCTAAAAGCCTCCTTTTAGGATGCTAACAGCAAAGCATTAAGAAGAAAAAAAACCCAACACCACCACAAAAAGAGGAAGCCAGGAGGACAAAACCAACACACAAAAATACCCCGACCCCCTTCTTCTCCTCCCCCCGAAAAAACAAACAAACAAACAAACAAAACTTTCTGTGGTTTAGAGCTAACGGAGGGTGTATTAGTTCAACTCTTGTGAGAAAAATTGGCACAAGTAGTGGCCCCTTCACGTGAAGTGGTGGCCAGGCCCCTCCTTCCCCTCTGAGAGCAGGGCTCTTCTCAGTAACGAAGAGAAACTGCTTTCCAGGAAAGCGAAGGTACAGGGGCTGCCCAGAACAGAGTGACCTAGCTCGGCTGCGGGGAGCTGTGAGCTGATGCTTGCAGGCTCCACCTCTGGCACAGAGCTGGTGCACTCCTGTACCCAGCAACCCTGCACGTTGTGGAGGGCTCGAGGATGGGGAGCCATAGCCAGCCGTGCAATGGGCACCCCCCAGACTACTGCCGCTGCGCCTTCATTCCAGTCTGCAACACCCTCTGCTGTTCCGGCTTTCCCCCACAGCCGCGGCAGACACCGTCCTCGGGTGCTTCAGCCTGCGCTGCCAGGCCGGCAAAGGGCGCCTGCACACTTCTTGGCTGAGCCTGAGGCTCACAAAGCAGCGGGGAATGGGCGAAGGGCCCGTTCTCCCAGCACCGACGGGCAACGTGCAACCCAACGTGCCCGCAGGCACCAAGGTCAGGAGGTGAAGCTGGGAAGCCGGTGCGCTGCTGAACCTCAGGCACAGCAGTTGCCATCGGGAGGCTAGGCTTCTTCACTGGGTGGCTGCTACAGGGTGCAACGGCCCGGAGCTGAGCTGCAGCGAGCAGCAGCTGCAGTGCTGGGCAGAGGCAGCCCAGTGGGACTGTGGGATGCTTTGCTGGTGGCTGTTGAGGCTGCTGTTTCAAGGAGGGGCCTTCCCTGTGCAAAGCAGGGCAGGTGGGCGCAACCAGCTCCTTTCCCTACAATCACATAGGCCCAAAAAGCTGAGATTAAAGTGTACCAAATCTTTTGCTTCAGGTTTTAATAATATGCACAGTTACTTCTGTGAGGACACAAGTCCAGCAGCTCCTTGTATGTTTGTTATTGCCGAACTCCAAAAGCAGAGGAGAGGAAGAAAGGGAAGGCAGTGCTCACACTTTGCCAGTGCAGTTATGACTCTGCATATGCCCCCTGGTTCATTTGAGGGAGGAAGACCCAGCAGTCAGTGACCTTCTAGGTTTTCAAAGAAAGCACAAGGCTGCACATAGCCTGGAAGATACTTAGGTCAGATTTAAGCACCTGCAGAGAAAACAAACAGCCTTTTATAACTGTACAGCAAACCGCTCCCTTGCCTCTGAATCTGGCCTGTATGTCAAATACCCTAGAGCAGTAACAGAGGACGACCTGAGACAGGGGAAATGAGGTACCAGGCCACTGCACCAATGGACTCCAGTGTGAGCTCCCTGGGCCTCTGTGGCCCCATAAATCCATGACCACCTCAGCTAATTCCTCCTAACATTGCTGCCTACCAGACGTGGAGGGAGAAGCTCAGTGTGGTCGTTTTGGCTGGGATAGAGTTAATTTTCTTCACAGTAGCTAGTATGGGGTTATGTTTTGGATTTGTGCTGCAAACAGTGTTGATAACACAGGGATGTGTTAGTTATTGCTGAGCAGTGCTTACACAGTCAAGGCCTTTTCTGCTTCTCATCCCACCCCACCAGCGAGTAGGCTGGGGGTGCACAAGTTGTTGGGAGGGGACACAGATGACCCAAGGGATATTCCATACCATATGATGTCATGCTTAGCATACAAAACTAGGGGAAGAAGGAGGAAGGGGGGGGACATTCAGAGTGATGGTGTTTGTCTTCCCAAGTCACTGTTACGTGTGATGAAGCCCTGCTTTCCTGGAGATGGCTGAACACCTGCCTGCCAGTGGGAAGTGGTGAATGAATTCCTTGTTTTGCTTTGCTTGCACACATGGCTTTTTCTTTACCTGTTAAACTGTCTTTATCTCAAGCCACAAGTTTTCCCACTTTTACTTCCCCCCCCGATTCTCTCCCCCATCCTGCTGGGGGTGAGGGAGTGAGCGAGCAGCTAAATGGTGCTTAGTTGCTGACTAGGGTTAAAACACGACACTCAGTTAAGGATTTCACTGTGTCCCTAAGGCCTATTGCTTCTCCCCGTTATCCCACATTTACAGGACGTGTTCCTGGAGTGCTGTCCAAAAGTGGTGGACCTTGCCTGGAGCCCTCTGCTCAGAATCCTTCACCTGGAAGATGTAACCTCAGTCCTGCCCATGCTTCCCCAGATTTGTTCCCCCACACTGTGATGGTAGGTGATGCTGAACCCCACTCAGAGGAGACAGGCACCGAGTTCTGACCTATGCCCACCTGCTTCAGGGTTTTCCCCAAAGCAAACAAAAACAGCTGCGAGAGGCCACCCCAAAGGACCACAGGGAGCGATCCAAGACGCAGACTCCACAGCAGAAAGGTCCTAAGTCATTGCTGGGCCTAGAAGCAGGAGCTTCCTTAGCTGAGGAAGCTGAACCTCAAAATGAAGAAAAACAACATACAAGGCAAGAAGAAGTATAGCTATGGGCTATAATTTTGGGAGCAGTTGTAGCAGAAGCATTGCAGGCTGGTACCAACTGAGAGCGGTGTCTGTTGCACTAGACTAATTTCCAGACCTGTCTGCTTTCCAGATGATCACAGGACAAAGGACTTTGTCACATTAATCGTTGTTTTGTTAAACATCCCAGCTCAATTAAAAAACTGCCAATGGTTGGGAAGCTGCCACCACTCTAAGTAAACTGCTCAAATATTTAATTACTTTCTCCATTATAGAATTATACGTCATCTCTAGACTGTTGTTTCTTGTACCTTTGTTAGGCAGAGCAGCAATTAGAGGAGCAAAAATTTAATCCTACACAGATATATTTAGGCTTTGATCATATCAGTCCTAACTGCTTCTCCCCCATAACATGTCTTCCAACCCCTTAAGAGGCCTTAGAGCTCTTGCAGGAAGCCTCTCCAACTTGTAAACTTCCTCCTTGAATCGTAGATATCAAAACTGGGAATTCCTTCACACCAGTAATCACATCCATGAAATCAGCAGGTACAATATAATCTCCTGCAATATAATCTCATTACACCTGCTCCACATTCCCTGCTTATACATCTGAGGGTGGAATTAGCCTTTCTGACTGCAGTGTTGCACTGGGAGCTCACGTTCAGCTGCTCCTACACCATGAGTCAAGACTTTGCCGGCATCGCTTCTTCCACAGACAGAGCTGCCAGACCAGAAGTGTGGCCTGCATTGAGTAATTCACCATTGGGCTGGTTTAAAAACACATTATGTACTTGTACCAACTTTAACATTTTGACACTTGCTAGGTAGTCAATTTTCAATCCAATTACTACAAAATTTGTTAATTTGGTCTCACTCCAGTTTTTTAAAAATCAAAACACAGTGTAAGACTGTATCAAATTCCTTGCTAGAGCCCTATTACGTCAACAGCTTTTACATTTATCAACCAAATCCATAGCCCAAACCTATAATTTACATCTCCAAAAGTTACCAAGGAGTTTTATGGATTCTTTTCCATAAACACAGGAGACTTAGCATTAACTAGAACTCTTCCCTTGTTTTTAAATGATCCTTGTATGTGCTATTTCCTTATTCTGTCTGAGGTCAATAAGGAGTTGGTAGGCCTGTAATTACAAGTGTCAGATTACTTCTGCTTTTTGCTATTATTTTGTCCCAGCCTATGGGGAATGTGCCAGATTTTCCAAGTGAAGGAAGGTTAAGTCTAGACAAGAGCTGGAGAGAAACTCCTCTCCTTCCCCTGCTGCTTCATACATTAAAATAGGTACCTACTCTAAAGGCATGTATGGGTTTTGTAGAGACCTGGAGAGTAGCTCTCCTCCCTAGTTAACCAAAACAGGCCCAGGGGATGGGAACAAGCAGAGACTCCTGAATTTGTCCCAAATATAAATGACTTTCTGATTAAGGAGGAAATGGAAAGCTGAGACAGGAAAGAGTTTATTTGTATGATGGGTGCTCATATATAATTTATATGCAATAAATGTTGCTAGCTATTTCATTAGTTGCAAATAAAGTGATACAAATGTGCACCACTTGGAGCTGATGCATGGTGTGTGCCTAGGGCTACTTCCAGCTGAACAGCAGTGGTTCATGTGGGGATGATTTAACACTCCAGCAGCCCCACTATCCAAATTCTGCTTCAGGTTAATCCCTGGAGCAGATGCACACCACTTTTTCAACCACTCATAGCTTGGCTTATTAACTTAAACAAAGATTTCCATTTAAACTACCACACTGGCCCCAGACTGTGGTAGGTAAAGAGCCAGCATCTATTTGTGCCCTTCTGCAGTGCTGGAGAGCTCTGGGATAAGGAGCGCAACAGGCACGTGCTTGGAGCAAGGGGAGAGAAACCAGCTTAAGCCATCACAGCATTTTTGGAGCTTAATACATCAGCTGCTATTTCAGACATCAGTAACTCATTCCCATCAGTGAAATTCAACATGAAATTAGGGAAAAACCAAAGAAAAAGTACACCACACAAGGTACCTGGATGGGTCTGTTGCTGTTGAGCAGAGCCTCGGGATGGCAGGATGTTCATATCCTACGTCAACTCTTCCCATGTGGGCAGCTCATTTAAACCCTTGTGACTCCCTGGGACCATCTCCAAGGCAAGCAAGGTTTGTGGATGGGACTCAAGGGAGGGAGATGTCCACCGGGAAATGTCTGCAGGGTGCAGATCTGTGGTTCAGCCACTCGTTGAGCCCCTTCCTTTTTGTAAGTCCCGTTCCCCTTCCACAACAGGTCAAACCAGGTCAAACCTCTGCAGCTTTGTGCAGAGGGCAGGGATGAGAGGGCAGCTTTCCTCAGGCAGGGGGACATCAAGCAGTTTGCGTGACAAAGTGCAGAAGACCCATTAGGGATCCAAACACTGGAGAGGTGGGGGCTTCATTAAGTGCCTCTCTGCTTCCGCTGACCCCACTGTGGGCTGCCCAAGCAGCGCCCGCACCCAACACCAACAGCTCTGCACTCACCAGATTTCCCCCCTCTCCTTGCAGGGATCCTTCCCCTGCTCTGGGCTGCTGGAGCAAGGAAGGAGCTGGTCCTTGTCCCAGAGGAAGAACTGGTCTGCAGGCCCCAGTGGTACCCCAGACCTGCCTGCCACCCGCAAACCCAAAGCCTGGGAGCCAACGTGCTAGGGCTGGTTACGTGATACATGCTGCCCTGTGATCACTTTTATTTTCCTGTCCACTATAGTTTGTAGCATATGCTCTCAATGTGGGCTTTATGTAGAGGAATATCCTCTATATATCCTCTGAAAGAAATCAGTGTAGCTAGCAATAGCATGCTTTTTTACTTGTATAACTGCATAAGAGAGTTTGGGGTACAGGTCTATTACTAATAAATCACCATAAATAGATCAATATGTCAGTACTTCAGTGCTTGAATCCAACCAGCTATGGGGAATTTGTCCCTTGGCAGCAATCAATCTGCTGTACTTAAAGTTTCCTTACCAGATCTGCAGCTAGCACAAACTGATCAATGCTGTTCCAAGTCAGTGGAGCATAACAGCTTTCCATGTCCCAGTGTTCACCCTTGCAGGTCTCCTCCTCCTTTGCAAGGACACAGAGGTTAAATTATCCTTTGCTAAGCACATGTGATATCTCTAACTCCCAGTGCTTTATGCGAAACCAGCCTTTCTTATCACCAGCCCGCTGCAGCCCAGCCAACACCCCAGCATCTTTCCAGGTGGAGTCTAATTTGGTCCCCAACAGGCAGCAATTCCACTGCAGTAGCCTGCGGCACTTAGAAGTAGATGCAGCAAAATGAATTCTGTGAGCCATCCAAATTTTGCCATGCATCCTGCATAGCACCCTCCTCCTGCGGGGTGGTTTGCCAGGCTGTGTGGGAGGAGATATGCCCTCTTGTAAGATGCTGGGCTGCTCTTTCAGAGGGGTAAGTAGCATTGATAGAGAGGACATGAGGGACCTGGAGATCTCAAAAATCTGGCTTTGGCTAATGGGATGACAGTCCCGCTGCTGAGGGAGGGTCCAGGGCTGTATCCCAGTGCAATCTTCTCCACTTGGAGCTCTATCCCACATCACCTATCGCTGATGATTTCTGCAAGGAATTTTTCCTTTCCCATGAGGTGCCTGCTGATGGAGCCTCCTACCAGAAGTGACTAGGGATGCAGGTCACAGAAGTCCAAATTCACTAGAGAACACATCATTCTCACCTAAGCACCAGAGGTCATCTCTGTGACTCAAAGCAAAGAGACCCCAGATCCTACTGGCTGCTGGAGTGGGGGAGAGGGCCTGAGGTGGTGGGGGAGAGGGTCCAAGACCTGTGAGTGGTGATGCGCATACCACCAGGGCGAGCATTTACACCAGGATCCCAGGGTTATCCCAAACAAGGCTTGTGCCCAAAACCTGGTATGAGGTAGAGAGGTCAGAGCTGCCAGATAAACAACTTTGGTAACTACCACCTACCTACAAGCTCTATCCAGAGCTCTTGGCTGCTAACAAGCTCCCTGGGACCAGCTCTCAGCGTGTAGCACTCAGAGGATGTTGCTTGTGGGTACGAGTTCTTGGAGGTGAAGTTCCCTGTGCCCTGGGTACATGTGGCAGCCAAGGCCTGGGGACCGTGAAGGTGATGCCTGTGCTGTGCTTGCATGGCTGGCTGGACAACGCTGCCACCTTCGATGGGTTCATTCCACTGTTCCCCAGAAGTGGGTCTGGCTCACGAGGATGGGCTCTGTGTCATGCTTCAGGCCTGCATGCCTGATTCTCTCTCTTTTTCAGATCACAGTTAAGTGGCAATGAATTTTCGTGGCCATGGCCTGTTGTCCCACCAACCACAGAAGTTTGTGCAAAGGATCTGCATCACTCCGGCTCCTGACACAGGGTCCTCTTCCTCAAGAGCCATAGACAGAAGAACCGCAAGCCTAGCAGCCGCTGCCTAACAATTACACTGCTTTCTGGTGGCTTGTCATGAAGAAATCCCAGCAATTCACAGGAAGGCCCTGCCCTCCGTTACAGCAGCAGCAGCAGCAGTGGTTGATTACTGAGTGCATTTTACAAATGTGTTCTGCCAAGTTGTCTCTTGCTTTTCAGCTTTTGTAATCAGACACCCACCTCTGACAGTTGTAGGAAAGAAGCTGTAGATGGTACTGTGGCCTCTCTCCCTCCCTGTGGCTCCCCAACACTTGTGGTCTGCTTTCCTCCTCCTCCTCCATGGAGGCCTAAGAAAATGCAATCCACTGGACTTTCCAAACCTATAAGAATTCATGTTCTTATTTCCTTTCTAGTGGCTCACCTGGAGGGGAGGCTGTGAGCTGCATAGCTCTATTTCTTCTCAGTGATGCGGCCCCAAGGTTACCTTTCAACAGCTGTGGTGCAGACCCTATTTTGCCAGGATGAGTTTGAGCTAGGCAGGAGAAAAAGGGCTGTAAGCTTCTACGCTGGTTTCTTTCAAGCTTTGCAGGCTGTTCTGAAAACATATTGCGTAATTTAGGAGACTGATGTGCTGAACTGAGCAGAGTTTTCAATTACCAATATAAAAATGACTCCCTAAGAACAGACATTAATTCTGCTCTCCCCAACTGTTCCAGCAAGGCATCCCACTGCTTACAGCACAGTTTGACTTTGTTTCGTTTGATTGCAGAGTCCTTGACTGAAGGGGAATGGTTGTGTTCTGTGTTAGGCCTGGTAGACTCTGACTGCTGGAGGGAAAGCGAAACACCAGCAAGCAGTATTCCCACCCATATTCAAGTATTGCCTTTCTTGAAGCCCAGTCTATGCAGCCACCCCCTTTCTGGGCAACTAATGAGGAAAACTATAGAAACCTCTCTAGCTGACAGGGGTCTGTTTTTGCAGGAGTGGAGTGGCTAAGGCAGTGCTGTCTGCTGTTTACCTGCTGCAGCTTGGCTCTGCAGTAGTCAGTTTACTGCGATGGGTCACAGTATGGGAGAAGACTCTTGTCCCTGGAGCAACGTGATTCCAGCAAGCGTTGAGTTCAGAAGAGTTTCTCTATCAGAGAGCGACAGAAGTTCAGCATTGGTGTCAAGCACTGACCCCATTTGATGTGGATACGATGCTCCTGGGTCACAGTTAAAACATCTCACACTGTGTAGCTGCAGTACAGGCAGTTTCCATTGTCAGTAATGTGTCTTCTGGAGGTAGGCAGCCGTACCTCCATGATTGTGACTCCTCACAGGTCCCTATCATGCCCAGCAGTCTGATGGCAGCTTCAGACCCCTCGGACATCGTTGACTCCTCGTTATTCTTATTGAGCCCCATCCAAGCACAGGCTCCGCACAAGGCACTGGCTGCCTCCCACAGCTCCTCCCTGCCCTGGGCACCCAGGGGAGATCTTGCAGGGGGCTCCAGGACCAGCTGGAGGAGGTGGAGGCTGCCGTGGTTTCACCGGTTCGCTCAGGCAAGAGGTTTCAGGGTCTGGAGAAGGGGGCAGGCTGGGTTGCTGCGACTGGGGGAAGAGCCAGGCCAGCAGGAAAGCAAAGAGGAGGGCTGCTGCAGAGGGTCGCGTGTTTGCCAGGATGGCCCCTTGCTGTAGGGCCAAGGGTCGGGAGTGGTGGGGAACCGGGAAATGCTCCCCAGGTAGGGGAGGCCGCGCTGTTGTGCCCACCCGCCCACCACCCCGTTTCCCAGGGCAGCCCGTGACGCGATGAGGGAAGACAAAGATGGCGGCACCTCCGCCCCGCCGCCTCTCTCGGGCAGTGGCGGCCCCGCGGCAGCGGAGCGGCAGAAGGCGGAGGCCCGGGGCGCCCTGGGGAGGTGGGGAACAGGGCGGTGCAAACGGGCCGGCCCGCCCCGCCCCGCCGCCGCGCTGCGTCCTCCAGCCGCGGCCTTGCTCTGCCGTCCCGGGCAGACAGAGCGGTAGGAGGGGGCCGGGGCGCAGCGTGCGGACGGCGCGGGGAGCGGGGCCGGGGTGGCCACCAGCAGCTGCGACGCTCCGGGGGCCGCTCCCGGCGCCGGGCAGGGGTCGGTCCCCGGGCAGCCCTTTCCCGGGACCGCGACCAGCTGCCCCAGGGCGCCCTGAGGCGAAGGCCCGGGTGTAGCGGCCCTTCCTGCCCGCCTGGAGAGACCCCCACCCCGGAGCCGGGGGCACCCCAGAGCCGGAGCCCTGCTGGGCCCAGGCTGGGCAATCAGGCTTTGCCAGGAGCCCAGATCGTCAGGCAGGTCTGCGAGGAAGGGGCAGGTCTACGGTCACACCAGGGATCAGGCCGTGGTTGTCAGGATCAGGCCTGGTGAGGGCAGCTGGGGTGAGACACAGCCCAGTGATCAGCAGGCAAGGCCATGGGTCCTGGGGCTAGCGCATTGCTGCTGAAGACCAGCACTCCTGCAGCATTGCTGCGGCTGGTCCTGGGCTCAGCTGAAATAGGCTCATGGGGAGGAGGAAAAGAAGTAGGGGAGGCCCAGGTGTGGCTGATGGGGACCATTAGGGCCTGTGAGTGCTCTCAGGGCCTTGACAGCAGCCTCACCTCTCAGCCCACCCTCCTCTGTCCTCACACCTTACAGAGGTATGGGCTCAGCAGGGACTTGCTGTAGAGTGATTTAGTTGCTGTGGGCTGTCAGGGGGCTGTTTAAGGGAGCAGAGACCTGAGACAAGCCACTGGTAAGGGGATATGATATGAGAGACTTGGGGATGGGGATAGTCATGATGAGGGGGCCCGGGGGTTAGAAGGGCTTGGGGGTAAAGGGGAGATATTCAGTCCACTCCTGGAAGATCCCCAGAGGCTGGGTATTACTGGGCGGTTCACTCGGGAGCCTGGGATTGAGTAAGGGTCAGATGTAGCTCAGTGACTGCCAGGCAGGTCGGCAGTGATGAGACAGGTTTGAGGTGGAGCAGGTGCCTGGCAGGTTGTGGACCCATATCCTGTGCAGGGTCCCTGTCTCAGGGGCTGTGTGTGTGTGTGTGTGTGTCAGCAGTGACCTGTGTGGCACATAGCCAGCTGCTCTCTAAAAGGTGCCGAGTGGTGGTGTGAAGGAGGAGAAGCACCAAGGTAAAAGATGAGAAGGTGGTAACAGTCTAGTACTGGAGGCAGCATCCTTATTCCCGAAATTGTCTTTTTGGTCCAGGACAGGTGCCAGGCTGACTGCAGCTAGCTGGGGGAATTCTGTGTGGTTCCCTCTTGCCGGATATCCTGTGCCTTCTCGTTGGGTTGCAGCTGCTGCAGAGACACGGAGAGGAGCCTTTCTCCTCCTGCACAGGGAAAGCTTGTTTCTTCCTAGGAGCACTGCTAGTACGTGCTGGGAGGAGGATTCCCCAAACAGGCAGGCAGGGATGGCAGCTTAGGATGTTGAATGGGGAGCTATAAATCAGCATGCTGCTAATTAAGACCACAGGAGGCTGGTGAGTTACTAAAGACTTGTATTACTCTTTTCAGAGCTCTGGGCCATTAATAACATCCCTGGGACCTACTCCGAGCACGTGGCTCTCCAGAGACATCACTTGCGAGCACTCTATTTTGGGCATGTTCTCAGAGTTGAAGTTCCCTGTGCCCTGGGGCCATGTGGCAGCCAAGGCCTGGGGACCCTCGGAGGGGTACCCCGTGCTGTGCTTGCATGGCTGGCTGGACAACGCCAACACCTTTGACAAGCTCATTCCACTGCTCCCCAGAGGTATGTCTGGCTCATCAGGATGGTTCTTGTTGTGTTGCAGGGCTGCACATCTGATACTCTCTCCCTTTCAGATTGCTATTATGTGGCAATGGATTTTTCTGGCCATGGCTTGTCATCCCACCGACCTGCAGGCTCCCCCTACCATTTTCTGGATTACGTGAGCGATGTGCGCCGGGTGGCAGCAGGTGGGTAGTTGAAGGGACCATTGAGGGGATGTTTGTGCAGGGGGTGCTATATTGCTCCTGTTCCTTAGAACAAGAGGCAGCATTTATTGCCAGGAGAGGGGTTAGCTCCCTCTGCTTCTCCCCTGCCTGATGTTAGCTGCTGCTTTGTGACCACAGATGGAATAAGCATCCCTCTTTCTCACTATTTTGTGAGAGGAAGAAACAGTAAGCCCTGGGAAGCAAGTGTTTCTATACTAAAAAGCAGTAGTGGCAAAGTGGTGGATGCAACTAAATACTTTTGCCAGACTGACTTTTTGTAAGCAGTCAGCAATCTCTAACCAGTGTTAGGTGTAAGCTGGCAGCGTGCTGCTTGCTTTAGTATCATACAAAGAAATCTGAAAGCCAAGGTGTCTTGGGCTCCTAATAAATCCTGATGTAACTGCCCATCTGTATGCTGATCTTGCGTGAGGTTGTGGCATGTGCAGTTTTGCATCCCTCACTCAGTGTACAAAGAGCCTCTAGAAGCTCTTTGATGTGCCAGAAGGTAAGGCACATCTTTCAGTGAGGTATATTTCAGATGGGCAGCACTGATGAAGCAGTATTTTCCCATAAGCCTCTTGGAGTGCCATAAAAATGAACTGAAGAGCCTGATGTGCTAAATGGTGCAGAGAGCTTTCACTTGGAATAATCACACTTTCCTCAAGGCAGCTCTGCGTCCTCACAGCTCTTGCGGGATGCCCTGCAGCAGGATGCTCTGTCAGGGTCTCTCTTCCAGCAGATGCTGCCCAGTTAGGCTCCTTTCTTGCCAGTCTTGTGTGTGGCAATGAATGGGAATTTGCTGTAGTTTGCCATACAGAGAGAGCTTGAGAGGTGCGTGACTTAACTACCAAGGAAATAAGGTAGTGGATGCTCTTTTTCTTTAAAACTGGCCTACTTAGCCACCTCATTTCTGGATTAGAAAGCAAATTAAGCAGTGCAAAAGCCCTCCTGGGAGAAGGGGCCCATGTTGGTGGAGAAGCAGCAAGATGCCACTGCTCTGGTTTCTAATGCAGCACTGTCTGTTTTTGTCTGTTGCCACTTAGCCTTGCAGTGGAGACGGTTCACCCTGATGGGTCACAGTATGGGTAAGTGGCTCTTGTCCTTGTAAGCTGTGAGATTCATGGAAACAGGAGTAGATAATTAACTTACAAGACATGCTGCTTGAGTGATTAAAATATCTGTGCCATTGTTTGAAACGCCTCTGCTTTCAAGACCCTGTAGTACAAACAGTGGTAACTCTTGCTGTGGGCCTTTCCCCCACCACCAGAAGGGAACAGTGATGGACAAAGAGGGGTGGTCTGCAGCAGGAGAATTTGCAGCAGGCCTTCCTGCCTGGTCCCCACAAGGCCACAAAGCCTGGGGACAGCAGGGCCCTTCTTGGTGGGTCATGGAGCTTGCTGAGGGGAACTGGACTCCAGGCTCTATCTCGTGCTTGGGACATGATTGGGATTTGCCACAATTTGGGTTTTGCTCCCCAGGGCTGCTCTGGCCACAGCTTACAGGACCTGCACACCATAGCTTTTTAACTAGTACCTCCTCCTTGGCCTTTGCTTCCTGAGAGGGAGATTGGGATGGCACAGGACGTGGAGTCCAGCTGGCCAATAGCCCTGCTCTCTGCCCACATCCTGCCTGCTGGGAGAGCTCTGCTCTGTAGCTGGGGCTTTGTCCCTTGGTACAATGTGCATTTCTGCTTCTAAGGTAGCTCTTGCTGTGAGAAACGAGAGTTTCTGTTACCAGGGGGTGTCCTGTGCATAACTGAGCACCCTTCTCTCCTTTGCAGGTGGGTGTGTGGCAGGAATGGTGAGTAAAGCATCCTTTCTTCACGGGGTTTGTGATTTCTGCAGCTGGAACAAGGAATGAAGGGATAGACTGTGTGGGACTTGGATCTCAGGGGAGGAGAGGCCCCTCCCTGACCCCTTCTCCAGTGTAGCAGGACAAAGACATCACTCAATGCTCAGCTTTTCTCTTTCTCTCATATTGTTTCATCTCTCTTCAGTTCTGTTTCCTTTATCCTGAGATGGTGGACAAGCTGATCCTGCTGGAAAATCTTGGCTTTCTGCTAGGTCCAGAGGTTAGATTTTACATGTCTTTCCCCTCCCTTTTTTAAATAAAAAAATAGATTATTTTTTTTCTTTTCGTCATTTGGTCAGAGAAAGTACTGATGTGACCAGTTCCTGGCAGGTCACACAAGTGTCAGGGCTCTTCCTTTTGGCAGGCACAGATCTGCTACTTGTTGCATGGACTGAGGTCCCCGCTTAGGGTGGCCCTTGGGGGACACTTAGTAGCGATCCACATTCTGCAGTCCCTTAGCACTAAAATTCACTTGTCTGTGCCATGCCCTTTTACAAAGGGAACTGGAACCTCTGTCCAAGCAACTGCCAGCTAAGGCTGTCTTTTTGCCAACAGCTTGTTGGGTGATCTGGGTGCAAGCCTGGTGGATTTCTTTTTCTGTTCCTGGCAGGACATAAAGCTACATTCCCAACCTGCCATCATCGCTACCAGATGCTAGGGCTTTGATTGGCAAAAATGGGACAGAAGCCCAGGGTCAGGAAGACAAAATACCAGATTTCCCTTGTTCTTTTGGACAGTTGTCCTCAACTCAAAAGTAAGGTTGAAAGGGGCAGAAAAGATCACAAGGGTAAAAAGTTAAGTAAGTTATTTACAGCAGTGCTTGGCTTTCTGTTCCTACCTCGCCTTTTAACTATTGCTGTTCCCTTTTCCCTAGAAATGGACATTTTTAATATGATTTCCATAACTGGTACCAGTTCTGAGGGATGTTGAAGGGTGAAATGCCCTCCTCTACCCTCTGATAAGGGGTAAAACGATTCAGAAGAGAGGGGTTACTCCTGTTCCCTACCTCTCTGTTTCAGGACGCTGAGGCATGGCTGAAATCAAAACGGATGGTGATTGACAAATTACTGAGTCTAGAGGCGAAGCAGCAAACTCCCAAAGCACGGAGCCCCGAAGCAGCATTGCAGAGGTGGGTTCCCATCTGTCCTCTTCATTTGCTGCCTGCCCTCACCTTGGACAGAGTTATGGCTGCATGAACGAGAAAGGGAAACTGTCCCTGCACTTCCCTTTTCAAGTCCTCCTCTGGAATCTCATCAAGACCTTTTGCTTCTGTGGCCAGAAGCTTCTGCTTCTTCCTGCTCTTTTTCTGAAGCAGCCCAAGAGCTCTCTGTCACCTTGTTATGCCATTTTTGCTTTGCTTCCTCCCATTTCCAGTAGCAGTCTCTCTGCTATGTCTTCCCCAGGCTCTTAGAAGCAAACAGACATCTGACAGCAGAGGGTGGGGCAATCCTACTGCAGCGAGGAGCAACTGAGACACCAGCTGGTAAGGGGCTGCGTGGAGACAGGGCCCATCACAGTGCTGGGCCAACACTGGGTGTGGGAAGGGAGCAGTGCCAACAGCCATTGTCTTCTGCAGGGTACAGGGTGCCCCAGCTACAAGTTTACACAGCCTGAATGGGATCAATTAAGTCTGGAGGCAGAGCTCTCCACTCCCAGCAACCGGGGTTGGTGCTCAAGTCCTAGGACAACTAAAGAAAAGAAATAAAAAAAAGGAGAGATCTGAATCAATCGTGTTCCTTCTGTCTCAAAAAGTATTGGGCATACCCCAAAAGTGAGGAGAAACAGAGGAACTCCTGCTCCTGTGAGACACAAAAACCTTCTCTTGTGTTTTTTTTTTATTCTAGGGCTGGTGTATAACAGAGACATGAGAGTCCATATGGTGAGCATTGCTCTTCTGATGTGCCCCCTGCTGCTTCTGAGCCCTGTGTTTACAGAAAACTCAGAAGTAGTGGAGGTCGACTCACTGAGCCCAGGCCCTGCCTCCACCCAGCCATTCACATTCTGCTTCCCTAATTCCCACATCTCTTTTAAATGCTGCTGTTGAAAGAGCCTGCACTCAATCATTAACTGACTCAGCTTACAGAGTCACTGGAAAATGTTACTGATTTTTTTAGCAGTTCCTCTGCCCCAGGGCCTCCTGGCCACATTTTCCTGCCGTTATAACTCTTAAGACAGCAGATGGATGGATGCTTTCGGTCAGCTTCTTTGTCAGGTCACCCATATAAGAAGGGGAGAGAGAGTGAAGCAAAGTCCTTATGTTTGATACTGTGATAGCTTTGTGCCACTTTTGAGCAAGTAGGGCCTCCTCTACCTGTGCTACTGCCAGGGTATGAAAGTGAGAGTAGTGTACTGTCTCCTTTTCAGTAAAAGGATTTTTTAAAGCTTTTCTCTGCTATGAGATCATTCCCATATGTGCTGCATCCCACCAGGCAGCATTGTTGGCAGCCCTGAAACACAGCTGGACAGAAGGAGCCTTTGCAGAGCCAACTAATCTTGTGCGCAGCCTGGCCGCCTGTCATGTCCCAGCACGGCAGCTTCGGGGCTGCAGCCAATTCTGCCTTCAGAGCTGCTAGTGTGGCAAGGGTTGGGGACACCCCTTGCCCCCAGCTGCTGTCCCTGACTTTTGCCACTCTTCCTGTCTTTGCACCTGCAGCAGAGTCGAGAGTCCTTCACGGTAGAACAGTGTGTGAAGCTCCTGCAGAAGATCCAGGACCGTGTTCTCATCATTATGTGAGTGAGGCACAAGCCAAACCAACCCCCGCTGCCTCCCTGCAGTCCTGGTTGGAGGGAACGAAGGTTAGAAAGGAGTCCTCTGCAGTGGCCACTCAGACCTTTGGGCCAGTTGGCACAACAGTACAGCCTCACATCTGAGAAGCATTTCCCAGTTCCCCACCACTGCCCTGGGCTGGGCAGGCTCCTGGAGCAGGCAGAGAGCAGCTGGAACATCATCCTCACAGCCTGGCACTCTGCTTTCAGGCTGGGCCTCCCTGGTGCAAGGCTGACTGAGGAAATGCCAGTCCTGCCCATACTCCTGCTTCACGCTCCTGTCCCACAACTTTCCGTCCCTTGGCCCTACAGCAAGGGGCCATCCTGGCAAACACGCGACCCTCCGCAGCAGCCCTCCTCCTTGCTTTCCTCCTGGCCTGGCTCTTCCCCCAGTCACAGCAACCCAGCCTGCCCCCTTCTCCAGACCCTGAAACTTCTTGCCTGAGCAATTAGGTGAAACCACAGCAGCCACCTCCTCCTCCTGGAGCCCCCTGGCTCCTGCAAGCTCTCCCCTAGGTGCCTGGGGCAGGGAGGAGCTGTGGGGAGGTAGCCAGTGGCTTGTGCAGAGCCCCACAAGCTGTTAAGCTGTCTGGGCGGGTAGCTGGTTCTGTCAGTCCTCTGCATTTTTCCCATCTCCTTAAAGGAGAAAATGTGCAGGGCTCTGGCTACCTTGGCCTGTGTGGTGCTGTTAAAAGACTCTAGGGAATAAGAGGAAATGCTAGAAGTTGAGAAATGAGGTGCAGTTTTGGATTCTGTGGTCTGTTGAAATCTTAAGAGCTTAAGCATTTTCCTGCTTGTCCAGAAATGCACCATCAGGAGGAGGAGAAGTCCTCTAGGCCATACAGAGTATGTGCATTTGAGCCTGGGATGTCACCTTGTGTCATCACCTGCAGCATGGTACAATACAGCATGAGCTTGGTTCTGCAGGAGGTCTAATGCTGGCTTCTCCAGGAGGACTGCCCTGGTACCTCCCTCTCCAAGCAGGGCACACCCTGTTTAAAGGCAGCAGCATTGGTAGTGGGGGGAGGGGGGGTGGGGTGAGGGAGGGTCAGAGGGGAGATGTAAAAGCTGTATGGAAGGAAAAAGTTAAGAGCAGAAGGCAGGGTGGGGGCAGGGAATGATGTACTTGGAGCAGTTAAGGAGACAGCCCTGCGGGGGACAATATTTAACCAGTCTCCACTCTGATAATACTAGGCAATCTCCCAAGGTTTTAAACAGATAGTTTGATAGAAAATAGCTGCTTAGCCAAGCTGTGTGGTGCTCCTCTGACTACCACGTATGACCCTGTAACCCTGCTGTTTACAAGCAGCCTGGAAAGAGCAGTGGACTCTGTCATTCCGCTGTCTTGGGGACACTGCTTCTGCCCAGGACAGCAGCAAAGACAAATGGAGGCACACTGTCTGTACTGAGCCTTGCTGTTTTTTCAGAGCACAAGATGGACTCTTGGTACCGCACAACCTAGACAGCACAAATCACTTTGTGAAAGCCCTGTGGGAGGTGTTTGAGTCTACCCTCAAACAGGTGAGAGCAAAATCCATCCTCGTGTCTCTACTCTGAGCGCTGCCAACCCGAGAGCAGCAGCTTGGTGGACACCCCCCAATAGGTGGTTTGTCCTGAACAGCACAGTCCTCATACAGGGGGAAGCCAGCTTCGCCCCTGCTACCAAAGTCCCAGGTTAATACTGCCCTCTGGACGCAGCTCCTCCCTTGTCCTGCCATCCCTGTCCTGCCTCGCTTGCTGCGCCTCCCTGCCCCACAAGCACCACACAGTAAGCACAGCTTGCCTGAGGGAACACTTTCCTGGTCCACATCTTCTTGTGTCCTTTCCCTCCAGCACATCCAGCTAGTAGAGGTGCCTGGGAGTCATTTTGTGCACCTGAACGAGCCCGAGGTGGTGTCTGGGATCATCGGCAACTTCCTGACTGCGCAGAACACCAGAGCGAGGCTCTAGGAAGCCCTCACTGCTGCAGCAGTCCAGGAGAACAGGGAGCTAAAAAGCAGGCTCTGGAAGAATTGTCACCATTCCTACCTCACATCCAAGATCAGTTTCATGATGCTCTTTCCTAAGCTTAGCTCGCTCCAGGGTGGAAGCAGGTCTGCCAGTGTTCCCTGGAGGATTGCTGAGCAAAGCATCTCAGTTGTCAAAGGGAAAAGGAATCTTTCCTCCACTTCCAGCTCTGTGAGTAGAAGGACAGAGGTCCAGAGTGGCCTTTGCTTGCTTGCTCCTAACTCACACCCTGAAATGGAGCAAGAATGCAGGCAGAGGCATCCTCTGTGGGAGCAGCAGCACCAGCTGTAGCATTCCAAGAGACAGGTGGCTCATCTTGCCTCCTCCCTGAGGATGGTGCGACCAGTCTCCTCCCAGGATTAGACCTACTGAAAAACCAGGAAAGTGTTCTGCTTCTCTGCTTACTTCTGTGGGTGCCTGAGCTGAGGGCCTCAGTGTCTCTGTTCTACTGTGAGAGCTGCTGCTTTTTTAAAAATCAGCTTAAAGAGCTCACCTGGGCATGGAAGGCCATTTTAATGGAACTCCTAGGGAATGAGTCACTAATCCTCTAGCTGAAGCAGCTGGCAGAACCGCTAATAATGGAAAAGTTGGCAGAGATGATTTCTGTCCTTGTAAATAAAGACTAATCTCCCAATGTTACCTCTGTCTTCCTGGCTCTATAGAAGAGTGAACCTCTTTTCTTTTGGGATGCTCACCCAAGCAGCTAAAACACCGATCTTGGAAGGCAGTGATTTTTACATGCTGTCTGCTTTAGATAGGGCATATTAAGGATCCATCTGCCTCCTAGTTAAATTGATGTAAAAAGCTACTGAAGCAAGCAGGCCTGTCAGTCTCCCCATGCAACAGAAACTGCATTTGCAGTGGGTTTTCTAGGAGAGGGTAAATCCATTTTAACTCAGCTCAGTGGAATTTACCAGCATTTCCACCTTGCATTCATGGTTATGCCAATATCGAGGCTGCAGGCAGTAGAACGAATGTATAAAAGCCTGGGGATGGGTGGGTTACAGCCCCTTTCTGAGGAGAGTGCGCTGGGGTGAACAATCATTAAGTCCAAAGCTGCACAAGTGTTATGTGGGCAGTACAGAAGCATTGCCCCGCAGCTGGATATGCCTGTCACCATCCTGACCTGCCTCCTGTGGACTGGTGACTGGTTAAGTGGAAACAGGCCTTGGAGAGTCTGGTTTCTCTGTCCAAAGCCAGGCTGCCATCTCACCTTGTTCTAGTGATGGTGCTGAACATCAGTTGAAGTTCCCATAGCACAGGCTGGACGTGGTTGTAGAAGTCCACGTACAGCTGGAAGACTGGGCACCTCAACACCTGGCTGACAGGGAGCCGCCTGGAAGGTAAACATTGAGGGAAGGGGTAGGGCTCTGTACCAAACCACTGATCTTTTCTTGTGACAAGAGGTCAGGGAACTTCCCAGTTGGGCTTTTCCCAAAGTCACTTCCCTCCTGTTCTTAGTTACCCCCAGATAAAACATGCAAAGGAGCACCAGCATACAAGCCATGACTTTTATTACCACCCCAGCACACAAGAAGCTGTCCCCCACAGCAGACCAAGGGGGAGAGAGAGGCATTCCTGTGTTTTGAGAACATAGCAGCAGTTTATTTACAGTTCTTCAGCCATTCCCTGCGCCTGCAGAGGCTGTGCTCAATCAGTCCCAGCTCTCACCAAGCTTTAGGAGGGCCTTGGGTGGCAGGGAAATACAGGTTGTCACAGGAAGTGCCTGAGTCCCTTGACCTGAACACCCTGGGAAGTGGTGCCCCTGGGGCCAAACGATGGCCAGGAAAGCAGGAGGATACCAGTGCAAGTGAAGGAGACTTCCCCTCCAGTGGCAGTTGCTGGGATGTCCCATTTCAGATCCAAGGGCAGGGACAATCTGAAGCTGCCTCAATTCCTTGAAATCCTTTGGCACATGGAGTCCATAGGCATCTTTCCCGCCCTCCAGCACAGGCATCTGAGGAACAGCTCAGCACAGCTTAGTATGGCCGAAACTTGCGCTGGGCTCGCATCAGCGCGATTCTCTGCTTGTCCTCCTCAAATTTCTTCCTCAACTGGGCAATGTCTGAAACAGGCAGAAGGAGAAAGGGGACAGGTCACACGGGAGCAGCAGATCTCCCTCTCCTGAGGAGTTTTGCTTCCACACACCAGGAGGGGCTCAGTCCCGACACCCGCAAACACACACTTCCCAGAGCTGGTCCTTTTGTCTGGGCCGAATGCCAAGCTGGGGCTCTGGCCCTTCATTTCCAGCAGTGCTGCAGCTCCCTCTTGGGGAGGAAACTGGCTAGTTTTCCTTTTCAATTGCTGCCTTTGTGCAGACTGAAGAAACATCTATTGGAAAGCCACGACCTGTGCGCTCTCCTGCAAAATATTCCAGCAGCCCTTGCTAGGACAGGTGGTGGCAAGGGGTGCCCAAGAGCTGGCAAGGCCATTTGCACAACCACCCAGCCAACTGTTCACCTGCAGCTAGACGTAGCCTCTACTGAAGAAAAAAGGACCCTCTTTGGGCCACAGTGAGAGAGACAAGAGACAAAGGCAGGGATAGGAGGAGACTCGGACACTCACGCTCTCTCTTGGTCTCACGATGCTGCCAGGCATAGAAGTTGAGCAGCTCTTTGCGGGCCCTTTTCTGTTTCTCCCTCTCCAGCATCCGCAGGTTAGCAGCCTCCGTCCGGGGCAGGCCAGGCTTCCGGCCCTTTCGTGTTACCTTCACCCAGCCCTCCTCATCTGGAACACCCTCCTGCTTGGCTGCTTTGGCTTCTTCCTGTAAGGACAGGAGGGTAAGGCAGCTCAGTGCAGGCAGTCCCCCTTAAACACATACAAAGCTACAGCTGTTCCCGCTTCTGCACAAGATTTGAAGGCAGGCATGGGACCAAGGGCACAGGCATGCAACTCACAGTCACAACACTGCACACCAGCCAGGACCTGATTTATTTGTGGATACCTATTGTAAGCCCTGGGTGGAAGGGTCAGGTGTTGTGGACCAAACCAGGACCTGACTGCCCACCAGCAACTGGGAGCAAAACAACCCTGCCAACCAGTGTGTTTCCCTTTGCTCTTTCCACTGAGGCCAGGGCACCAAAAGATCTTCTCTCTTCCTTTCCTCTCCCCAAACAAACTGCTTAGCTGGGTTCCCTCCCCAGCCTGACCTCACCTCTGCTATCTTTTTGTCATAGTCTTGCATGTAGGCATCCACCTCAGCCTTCAGCTCCTCCCGATCCACGACTGAGGCTGCATAGCTGGCGATCCACTCTGAGACAGAGAGCGCAGAAGTCAGCAGTAGCCTGTGTTAGATGCAAGCCCTAGTGTGATGCCTTTGGGCAGCTCTAGAGAGAACTGCTGGGGGGAAAGGCACACTCTGTTCCCATTCTTGTTCAGCCTCCCCACTGCCACAGCTCAACCAGCTTGCTGCCCAGGCCACGGCCAGTAAGCGATGGGAAGAGCGTGCAACTTTCCCAAGCAGGAGCATGCTAGCCTTAAGCCCAAGAGATACAACATTCAGGGCCGCATTCCTGTCAAGGGGTCACATCTGAAGTGCTGTCATCTTGACAGACACCCAGTGCCTATTATTGAGTCTAGATTCCATTTTGAGGGCAAGGCACAACCAGTTTCTTTGAATCTATGCGATACTGAAAAGATGGCAGGGAAAAACTGCCCTTCCATTGTACCAAGTGCCCCATTCTCCCATAGGGTCACTGCACCAGACTATGACGTCCTGTACAACAAGACTGCTACCTTGTGAATAATAAAAGAAGGACAATGAAACACTGGACATCTCCCATCTCAGTATAAACTGGTGAGAATTAATCTGGGACATGCAGAGTAGGATTCAGCCAGGAATGAGTACAGTTCTTTCCAGCACTAGCTAGCAGGAAGACAGCTAGGGCTGACTTACTGCTAATGCCAGTTTTCACAGGGTGACTCTCTGTTGATATCAGCAAGGGACCTTCCCGTGACAGGGTCTTGGCTGCCTGGACACCAGCTGGTTTCCTGAATACCACATATGCTACTTGAAATCCCTAAAAGAGACACCTAGGCCAGTCAGATACATCAGTGAAACTGATGACGCAGCAAGGAGCTGCAGTACAGATAAAATAAAATAAAAGTCAAACCACAAGTTGGGGTGGGATAGCAAAAAAAGATAATGTAAACTTAAATAAGTAATCACATCACCCAGTGCCCCCAAACGGTTTCTCATATCTCATGTTCCAAATAGTACCCGTCAGTGCTTGTGATCTTTTCCCATTCTGACCACTAAAGCATCAGTATTCCCCGCCCGCCGGCAAGCTTACCGTTACAGTTTTGCGGTTGAAGAATTTGGATGTCTGTTCTTCTTTTTTCTCTCCCGGCCCTGGCTTGTCACAGATCTCCACAGACTGGACAGGCCCGCAGCGGGTGAACAGCCTAGAGAGAGAGTCCTTGACGCAAAGGAGAGAGAACAGGCGGTACAGAGAAGCGGGAGCGATTCCTCTCCCCACCTTCTCGCGCACGGACCACAGAGCGCACCTGGAGGCCCTCCGGAACGGCCCCAGCCCCTCTCCCCACCGCGGCCCGCAGGCACGCCGGGCTCCTTCGCCCACGCCCCCGGGCTCCCCAGGCGATGTGCTCGGCCGCCAGCGCCCCCCGCCGCCAGAACAAGCCCCGCGCACCTCCCCCGTCGGCGAGACACACCCCTGGCGCCAGCCCCACTTACCGGGCTGCAGTACGGGGGGACGTTGAGGACGAAGAGGGTGCGGCGAGGCGGGTGCGCGGTGCCGGCCCCTTCCCGCACCTGGTGCTCCTTCACCAACAGGCAGTGGGGCGAGCGCTGCCGCACCCCGAACTTCACCGCCAGAGCTGCGAGCCACGCACCGGTTAAAGATCCCGCTGCCGCCCCGGCCCCGCTCCCGGCCCCTCCCCGCTGCCCCGGGCCCCCTCACCCGTGTAGCCCGCCGGCGCCGCACCAACCACACGCTCCTCGCCGGCCGCCATCTTAGCTCGGCAGGAAGTAGTAGGGCGCGGGGGCCGCCGGGAGTTGTAATTCCCCCGCGCCGGCGCAGCGCTGCTAATGGCCGCGCTGGGGGGCCCGCCGCCGCCCGAGCGTTGAGTTTAACAAGGAGGTTTCCCCACCCGGAGCATCTTACGGGATGCGCTGTAAGAAACCCTGTGACACACCATCAGTTAGCGTAACAGCTCTGAAAACGAAGACCTGAACAGTGTAAAACACGGAATGTGCGCAATCCTATAGAGGCAAATAAAAGAAGTAGTAATCTTAAAGATCCATGAAAACATTAAAACACAGCCTTAAGAACAACTGTTTTTAAAGACTCTTGTTAATCAGGGAAAAAAAAAGATGTCCTTTACATAGGAGCTTACATTTATGACTGGAGACAGGACCACTCCAATAATAAAGATACTGAAGCAAGATGTACATACAAGGTGAAAAAAGGTCAGTTAAAGTTAAGAAATGATATGGAGAGTTGACTCAACCAAATATCCAAGTTAATGAACATTATCAGAAGAAATGGGACATGCAAAACCCATGAAAATACACCAGACAAACTTGCAAATTGTGGCATCACTTCAGAAGTCAGCATGTTTTTGAAAAAGCAAAGGAAAAAGAAACAGTATTCAAATTACCTACCACCTGTCCCGGCCAGCAGTACTGAATTAGTGCAAGCAATCGGTGTTTCATATGCAAGTTTATAATCTCCAACAGCCCAGGAAAAAACTGAACAAAAATATAACCATGCTGCATGAGGGCAAATGTGCACAGATGCGAGGTGGCAGGTGAGTTCAGTGGAATGCAAACAAGATTAGCATGACAACTGCAGGACAGCCAAGAGAAATCGGAGAGCTGCACGGTGAACTACTTGAAAAGGACTCGGAATAACTGGTTAGTCTTCTTTCAGTGCCCAACGAAAGAAGGCACACTATGAAGTATGAGAAGACTAAGATAACTTTAGAGAGCTGACTAAGAACAGGAAGAGCAAGACACTGCTGTAAGACAAATCATGGAGTGGTGTTTAGACGATCATTGACTGCGCAGATTTAAAAAAAAAAAAATATACTGCCATAGATCATGGAGCTAGGGAACAGAGCAGTTCTTCCAAGGAAGTATGTTAATGTAATCATAATTTCTCACAGATAACCTAAACACAATGCACAATTTAACAGTGAGTTAAAGTGCATCTTGCTATTTGGCTTTTGGAGTGGACATGAATATATTAATAATAAAAAAAAGCTTGAATCTCCCCATTCTTTCAAAAGAGACCAGATATGCACTCACAATACATGTGTCTTCACATTTCCACAGCCTATCTAGCTGATAAGTACCCTACTTCACCTAGAACAGGTACCCTGATTTCACAGCTGTGGTTTTGTTTTTGTTTTTTTGTTTTGTTTTTTTAAAGTAGTTTTCAAATTACTAGGCTGTCAATAACTGCCTGACAACAGAATTGAAACTAGGTGGGGACACAAATTGCTCCCACTTAGGAGCAAGAATCAGCTTCTAATTTTGATGATTAAAAGGCTTAAAAGCATCAATTCACTCCTCATCCATATACTCCTCTTGCTCTTCATCACATTATCAGTTTTGAAGTTTCTATATTCTTCTAAAAGCATGCTTGATTCAATGTTTGGAACAACTGCACCTATCTTTAGTTGCTTCACAGCATCTACAAAGGCTTAGAATCCACTCTGTATAACAAACGTTTATTCAGAAACAGATAATACAATATCTTCTCCAACCCCTGATATTTCCTCCCCCTCCCCCCCAATTTTTTTTTTTTTTAATAAAACACAGGTGTTTGATGGGCAATCTAAAAAAGGAGAACAATAGCTATCTTGGGTCTCTTCCCCTACAAACATCTGCTGTTCACATGAAGCACCCTACCAATAATGGTGGTGGTGGCTTCCAAACCAAAGAGAGTACTCCAGAAAACAAGTCCTGCCAAGTCCTCAGTTACTTTCATGGCTAAAAAGGATACAGTGAGATAGAGGAATGGTCTGCACGAGCTAGATAGAGCAAAGAGTTAATACAGAACAAGAAAGCAAAAGAAACACAGGGTTGACCAAGAAATGGAATCTGGACCTACAATGGTTATAGAGAGTCCATTAAAGTTCAGCAGAGCTGAACAGTATGGATTAGGTTAGTCTCCTAGTTAGAAGGATCAAGTTCAAACCCCAGCCAGAGTCTGGAAGTGGCTCTTAGCTTTCTCTCTTACAATACAATCTGAACAAATACAAACGAATGGAGCTACTGGGACTTCAAATACTGATGGCAATAACGCTTTATGAACATAGGAAGTATTGGAAGTGCCACCTAGTGGCTTGTGGCTTGTTGCAGATGCTCACTGGCCCAAGGCACATCCTTGCTGCTCTGCATGGGACTTAACACTCCTCTCCTCTGCGTTCCTTACAGAGTGCTAACTACTCTCCTCTCCAAAACCTCTCCCTGAAGCCACAAAGCACAACAATCATCATCCAAATCCACACATGCAAGCAGCATGGCCGCACAGCAGCCAAACATTGCCCAAATGACCTCTCTCAAAAGAAGTGAGTTCTCAGGCACAAGAGAAGACTGCTTCCTAGGTATTGGTATCTGAAAAAGGCCCCAGCTCCTTCCTTTTTATAGACTGGGTAAGTTAAGGTAAGAAAAAAAATTAATGTCCCTGCATCAGCAGGAGGATGCAATACAGTCTGATGGGAGTGAAACACTTGGATTTCCTCTACCTCCGAGCACAAGACTGGTTCTTATTTTTCAATCCAGAAAGAAGAGAGCAACTGAGCCTGACCCTACATGGCTAATATAGTCATTGCACAAGTGCCAGAGCCTCTCCCACTGACCCCTACCTCTTCGCATTACCAGAGTTGAAGCATCCCTCCCACAGCACAATCGGTGGTGCACTTGTGCCTATGTTCGTTTTGCCTGATGCCTTCCATTGGCTGGTATACACAGTGGAAGCTCAGTTTTTCACACTTCTCTGTCACAGCTGCTGAGCAGAAAAATGTCCAACAGCCAGAGTGAAGTAGTATGCCACCAAATGCATACAAGTCAAAGATGCAAGATGGTGCTTCCTGCATGGAGCCACACCTGACTTTGTACCCAGCAGTGCAATTTCAGAAACAATGTGGTATTCTCACCTGTTAATAATCAAGGGGATGCACCTTTTAGTTAAAGGTCAGTCAGAAGAAAAGAGAAGGAGATCACCACTCCTTCCCTTGAAGTCTATGTGCACTTTTAATGGCCACTAGGGGCTTTGGAGTAAAGGAGGGAGTTACATGGTATATGTTTGGTAATACATTAGTGGCAGAAGGGGGAGGTTAATCCTTTTGGAAAAAAATCATGGAAGAAAACTCCAACTATGAAAACAGAAAGTACACACACAAGAGGAAACACTATTGTACAGTAAAGTATCAATCATAGAAAACAAAAAATTTCAAGGCAGGCAAATGCAAATAACATCTGCACTCCTGCACTTTTCTCATTCCCCAACTTAAATTTGAGTTTTCCAGTCCACTGCTTGCTCCCCCTACTCAGAGTTTAATTTTGAATTCTGTGGGCTGCACAGAGGCAGAGACCCCTGAGGATTTGAAGAGTGCCTTCAAGATAGTGTCAGGGTCCACTTCAGCTGGGGGATTTGAGGCGGCACTTGCACTTGACCGGCGTGGTTCCCCTTCCTTCTTCACTGAAGGGGTGTCACTCAATCGGCTGGAGGATTTAAAAAAAAAAAAAAAAAAGCAGTATTTAACCTCTCATTATGAAATAAAATTTAACACTATGTCTGCATTTACTGTTATCGGTGTTGCCCCCTTACCAATATTAGAGGTAAAGGTTTTAAATATGCTTTCCTCACAAGAAAACTTCCTCATCTCAGACTCATTTTGAACCTCAGGGCTGGGAACACAATGGAGTCCAGCTATATTGCACTCAGCTCAACACAGAGCGCCACAGAGAGGAAGAGAAGGAAAATATTCATGGGACAACAATTTGCCAACAGTTTCCCTTCCCTCAGGTTCTGTTCAAAAACAGAACCTGCAAACATATTTGGTTCTTCCCCCCACCCAAAGGACACTTACAGCAATATAGGCTGGTCTGAGGTGATGACATTCCCATTCATATGAAGATTGCATTTCATTGGTTGACCTAAACAAAAGCACAATAAAAGTCCTTCTATCAGAACTGTGGCAAGGTAAGACCCCAGAAATATCACAGAACAGTGCAAGCAACAGAGTTCCACATGCTGGGGAAACATGAGAAAGAACAGCTGATATATCTTTTGTTGCAAAATCACAGCAATGGAAGAGCCACTGAAACACTCAGTACAATATGAAGAACTAATTAAGAAGTTACATATAGGTACAAAACCCTTAGCAGAGATACAAGAGAAGCACCCATTCTCAGCTGTCTGTTCCTCATCTGACATTCATAACATGTCACGCATCTAGAGAAAGAAAAATCATCTATTTCTAGCTAAAAATTAACAGCTAATTTCAGTCTATAACAACGTTGCAGGTGGATCCAGATTAAAAATTAGCTGATACTAATAGTTTTACAAGTCCAATTCAAAATGTTTCTGATTATGCCTTGAGACTTTCGCAAATACTAGTTTTACTTGTACTTTGCAAACAGCTATTCCATCAGCAGGGTAAAGCCTTCCTAAGGACTTTCTAGCTCTTGGCACTGGATTAGAAACAAAAGAAATTTTATCTCAAAGTTAAACCAGCGGACTCACCAGACCCTGCCTCTAGCTTTGAGCATTCTCTTTCTAAGAAAATGTTGGTTCCTCCCCCCCCCCCCCCCCAATTTCACTTAAACTGTGCATATATTCAGCTAGTTACATAGGATCGTATTACGTAGTCTAGCTCTTGAACTGATTTTCTGGCATTTCCTCTCTTTTGGTAGCTTATGAGCATCTGAGATGCTTTTAAACTCTCTGCTGAGGTGGAAAAGTCATCACTGATTTATCTATCCTAAATGCAACTCTCGCCTCAAACTTACCATCTAAGCACCTGTTGTTGTATTTCTTATATGCTGTGATAGCATCTTCTTTCTTCACAAACACTACCTCAGCCACTCCAGGGTGCACCAGCCGGGCTCGCTTCAGAGCACCACACACACAGAATAGCTCCTGAGGGCAGAGAGTTTTTCATGACCATGGTCACATTAAAAGGTACCACTTCAACCAAAGACACCGAGTGAGAAAGGTTTAGTTTCCTAATTGCACCATCCATCCTGCTTAGTAAACACATGGCAGACTCTTGACACTTGTCTTACTGTGTTTGCTATGGTATGAGTACTTGGCATTAGTAATACAGGTTGCACAAGCAGCAAAGTTCAAGGCCAGTACTCTAAACATTTGTCACACATGAAGACCAGGCTCATTCTCAGCCTGCTGAGAATGGAAGCACCTAGATAATTTGGATAGGGGCATAAGTTCAAGGAGAACACCAAGCATTACTTGGCATGAACTCTTCTAAATGATGTCAGGTATCTCAGTATACCCTAGAAATGGGATTTTGTCCCATCTTCTTAAGCATATGCTTTTTTAAAAAAAGCAAACAAAATCCAAAACAATCAGGAACCCTCAGAGTTTTTGCTAGGAAAGCAAACCCATGTCATAGCCCTCTTCATTGCATTCACCATAGATCAACTGATTTATCAAAAGAGGTAGGATAAGGGAAGGAAGTGTCACTCATCCACAGTTTGGCAGTAAGCAACACTCACAACAATGTCTTCCTCTGTGACTCGAGGATGCAGATTGTTTACGGTCATCTTTGTGCCTTCCAAAGGACTGAACACCAGCTGCCAACACAAACAAATGCATCACAAAAAAGGTCAGAAATGCAGCAGGCAAGATGGCACAGCAGAGAAAGCATTAAGAAAAAAGTCACTAAAGGGGTGCCTGGGAAAGTCTGTACACACACAAAGGAGAGAGCTACAGCTAATAATGGGAAGTATCAATGCTTACAAAAGCCCAGCTCATCTGATGGTGAAAAGGAGCCCCTTTTCCATGCTAATTTCTCTGAAGTAACTTTGCTCTTTCATTCCCAAGTATAACACTAACTTAATCCACATACATACACAGTACTCTCTGGTCATGTCCACACTTTTAAGCACCCGTCTCTGCTGCGCTCTACACCAGCCAGCAAACCACAAAATATGGCTCCAGCCCCTCAAGAGCATGCTGAACTCAGCATGCCTGGGAACACCTGGTGGGTTACCTGTACCCAACATCAGGCAGTTTGGCAAAGCAATTCCAGCAGGTTGTCTACAAATTGCCTGAGAGGTCATGTGTGTACAGCAAGAAGCTGTATTTGGAAGAATCCTGTTATTCTCCTTGCTAACAGGAGCAAACAAAAGACAACATATCTAGTAGTGTTAAAACACTATTCCTAGGGACATGGAAGCCACCAAGGAGTGTCCAAACAACAACTGCCACCTCCCTGTAACATGTGGACCTTGTGCTCACATGCTAGAGAGAAAAGTTGAGAGAAGCAAGATGCACTAGCTGAGAATTCCCAGTCTCTCAAACTCTGAAGAAAAGGATGTTTAAACAGATTTCATATTCTTGGGACATGAGTTGCAGTTATCAGAATAAGCTTGATGGAGTCCCAGAAATAATGGTGGAGGGCAGGCAGAAAGGAGCTGCTCACATGACCAATGAATAGCAAGTTTCAGATGTTTCAGAGACTTTTTATAAAAAGCATCTGCCACTTCCCTGAGCTCACCTCAACAGGTGCCGGTTCTTTTGGAGGCTCCTCCTTTGTCACTAAGGTCCGGGACATGTTTGTCAAGGCTTTTGTCCGCATAGGAGAGGGAGGTGCAGGTGGAGCTGTGTATGTATCGTTCTGGACCACTTTAGTCAGGGGAACAGTCTTGGACAGAGCGAATTTATTGCCACTCAGCCCAGTCTACAGGAAGAAAGAAAAAAGTATCTTCAAGAGCTGCAGGCTACAAAAGTCATCCCTCTTTTCAAGCACCAACAACAGAAGAGTATTACTAGCATGCATTAAGAACCGCACGTCCTTCCCAGTGTCAAAACCACTACAGTGCTGGAGACTTCCAGCTTTGAGACAAAAATCAACTAAGGTTTCTGGGCATAAACAAAAAAAGATACTCTTATCCCAAAAGAGCACTTCCCTCACTAACGAGGACTTTTTAGTTTCATATTCTTCTTAAATGAACTTCACCAGTGTGATTTGAATTTGAAAAGCTCCTTTTATCCAAAGATTTTCAAGTACTTTACAAAGTGTTCACAAAGACTGCTCATTAACAATAAGATTGAGCTGCCCTAGTACAAACAGCAGTACTTCTTCAGAAACACAAAGCTAGGGCACAGAAAGACATGGAGTGTAACCTTTCTAGTTGGAACTACCCGAGTTTAAAAGTCAGACTGAAAATTGTGCTTGGTAGCTGCCATGAACAAGAGATAACACGTTTACTACTAAAAAAACCAAACAACAACAACAAACACATAAGGGTGTTTTTAAGGATCACAAATGGCCAGGAGCTCCATTCTGAATACCCACATAAGAAAAAAAACCCATGGGATAATCATTGCACTAGACTGCCTATGTGATGGTAAAACAACATGCATTTGCTTTTTCAGAACCACAGAATAATTTAGAGCTAAACTATGTCCAACCCCCATGTCTGAAACAGGGTTAACTTCAAAGACGTATGAGGTTGGCTCAGGGCCTTATTCAGTTAAACTCTGAATATCTGAGAATGGCGATTTCACAACCTCTCTGGGTCCCTGTGCCAGATGCTGATCAATATCCTGAGAACTGCACAACTTCCACCCCCTGCCCCTTCCATCCAACTAGAATTTCTTTTCCTGCAACACATTTGTTGGTTCATCTTCTCCCGGTTTACTCCTGAAATGGACCTGTTCTTGCCTTTTCTATGACCACGTATTAGGCAGTGAGAGTGGACAGATCTCACTACAGCCTTCTCTTCTCAGCCTTAAAAGACACTGACTGCTCTCTCATCCTCTCCTCACATATCATGCGCTGCACCCCTCTGACCACTCTGTTGTACTGGTTCTAGTCTGTCAGTGTCGTTCTTGTATCACAGAGCCCCAAAATAGGCACAGAATTCCAGGTGCATTCTCAAAATGCCAAACAGATGGGAATACTTATATTCCTTGATTTGCTGGCTATGGTCTTACTAACATACAATCTACAATTGGCCTTCGTTGCTGGAAGGATGCACTGCTAACTCAGTATATCACTCAGCAGGACCCCCAGGCTCTTTCCTACAAAGCTGCTTTTTAGCCAGCCAGTTCTCAGCTTAAGTTGCAGAGGGTTATCCCATCCCAAGAGCAGGACCTTGCATTTGTCTGTGTTGAAATTCCATCTTCTCCAGAGCATGAGTACTGCCCAACAAGCTGTGAATTAAGATTTTGCATGGCAAGAGATTTCCTGCTTTGATGTCCAGTCTCTAGAAACAGCAGAAAGCTTCCCTTCCTTGCTTGCTCAAACAATAACAGGATAGGTTCAAAGAACCTCCCCAACAAGAAGAAAGTCCAAGAGCTAACATGCAGCAACCTGCCAGCAAGGGAGAAAGCACAAATTCTGGCTGCAAAAGGCCTATAAAACCACAGTTAGCCTAAAAGGACTGCGTCCCAAGAATAACACTAGAAGCATTGGCACAAAGGGAAGGGTGGGAAGCAAACATTTCAGGAGAAAGCATTGTTTACATACTTCAAAAGAACATAAGCCCTGTAAAGCCACAGCCCATGTGTCTACCCAACGTGAGCATAGCATGGTAGGGACGGTTCAGATAATCCCTTACCGCATTGTGCAAGAAACTGTTTGTGGTGGTGATTTTCATCTGTTTGCTAGTAAGGGGAGAAACACTTTCATCGTCATCTTCCATGTCATACAGACCCTGAAGAGAAGCAAGGTAATAGTTTACAAGCAGGTAGATTTAATCTAGACATCATTTCCAAAATAAGCAGTTTTCTCCTGTCTTCAGCCTTCTTCAGGTAACGAACATGACTACATTGGACTTTACACCTGTCCTTGCAGCTTGGGGACACAGAGCTGAAGGTACGCAAGTCCATTTCAAAACATCAGTGTAAAAACTATCAAACTTCTTTTCCAGAAATGCCATGGTAAAGCTGTTTCCCTGGGTGTATTGAAACCACACAGATTTCTCTAATCCCTAGACCTCATCAGGACTGATGAAACCACATTAATGGAATAAAGCCTCAGTGTCTGACTTTTTAGCACCCTGCTACCTTTAAAGTTGAAGACTGTGCATATGATTTTTTTATTTTTTATTTATTTATTTTTTAAATTAAGCAGATGCTTGCCAAATACATCTGAACCAAACGTTCCTTTTGAATAGCCTGCTCTCCTCAGCACAGCACATATCCATCTGGCACTAGAAGACACTGCACTAGGAGGTTTACTGAATGAATAATTAATTTCCCAGTTCAACTTAACACTCATAGCTCTGCCTTAAAATACTGAGGTGGACTTCTACAAAAATATTTTTTCATAGACTCTAAATAATGCTAAGAAAAAGTCTATACACACATGGCACTGCCCAGAACATAAATCACAACTCAAAACAGCTTCCCATTAATTCAGTAGAAAGGTAAAGAAAAATGGAGGGATTAGCAATGAGAGCTTGCAAAATAAGTGAGTTTTCACGGTCAGCAAGATTCTGGTTTACAAACAGGAAAGTTGTTCCAGTCACAGAAATGAAGGAAATGCTATGAAGGAAAAAAACAAAAGGGATATTAGAACAGAGGAGAATTGTGCAGAAAAGGAAAAAAATGGGAAAACCACTAGCCATCAGGACAATGGACTTCAGACAAGTGAAATGGAATCAAGGCTTACAGTGATGAGGTCAGAATAATGAAGACACTTCCTTAAGTGACAGCATCTGGGATAAGTGAGGGCAGCAGGTCAATGTAGAGGTAACATACACAAATAGCTAAAGTTACCACAATTGAGGCCAAAAAAACCCCAGGACATGATATTGTGAACATCAGTTTTCCAACACTTCATGTAATGCTTTATGTATACACACACACACACAAAATAAGTAATAAAAACGTGTAATTCCTCTCTGAAAGCACCCAGGGTGGTAAGGTGGCTGAATGGCTGAGGGCTGTGACAAAGGCCTTTAAAATTGGTCCCAGAAGAGACAGCATGAATTCTAGGGTTTTCCTCAAAGCCTGCTTGACAAGGGACATGGCAACATTGAAAGCACATCAGAATACCATTTAACATCATTCACTATCAGGTTTCCAGCAGGGACCCACAGCTGGGATTTCACAGGAAGGTTGTACCCTCTCCCACCTCACTGCAGAACATTTGACCATGTACAATCATATCCATTCTCTGAAGAGGCTGGCAGGATGGTGAATCAAAACAACCACCAACTTGATCTGATGTGGTGTCACTGAGAAATTTACAGAAAGACATCAGACCTAAAGGTCACAGTTTCTAGGAGAAAAAAAACATTAGCACATACAGATAAAAACTGGGCATACCTACTTTGCATTCATATAACACAGAAAGAATTGAGATCAATTAGACTAAATGAAAACCTCAATTACCACTAAAATATTTTAACCACGCAAGAATATGGAGCTAAGCTGTTAGAGAACTTCCAAACACTTTTCTTTCCTACTTAAAGTTTTCTTTGCACCTACCAATGTTTATGGACACCTTCCTTCCCCCCCAACGGTAACAAACAAAGAGCACAGAGCAGGCACACACCTGTTTGTGTGTATGGTTGTTCACGACATTGATCCTCATTCCTGCTGGATGAGACTGTCCAGGAACTGCAGCCTTCTGCTACAGTTAGAGAGAAAGAACCAAACCATTAAATGCTACAGTGCACCAGATCCCCATTTCAGAAGATCAGAGCTGTTAGTTGATACCCTGAGACCACTTAAATGAAACCCACTCTCCTGCTCTTGAACTATGTTACCACAATATGCTATTAGATAATGTCTATGTTTCCTGTAATATGTTAAGTATGAGATAGCTTCACTTAATCAAAGAAATTAAAACCTAAGGTCACGCAGAGGAACTGATTCAGACTGAGTTTTAGTCCAAGATTAGTAGGAACAGGACTTAACTCCAGCCCTGCCAGCACTGACTAGATCTACATTTCTGCCAATACAAAACCATGAATGGGGTAAATCAGTAAGCAAGCTTCTCTTCTTTCACGCTACAGAGAACCAAAGATACCTATTTCCATCAAACTCAACAAGTTGGGACACAACACAATTTAGTTCAGTTACATTTCAAAGGAGAAGTATATACTGTCCCTTCACACTAGAGCTGGAATAAGCTGTAGTGGAATAAAATGATGCACATGGTAGCAGCCTGTTATCCCCTGAACCCAGGAAATCATAACAGAAGTGGTCAGGGAATACAGCTGTATTAATCAACAACTGAAATCAAGCAGCAACTCCCTCAAAAATGCCCTTTGGGTTTTTGAAAAAGCTGGAAGCTGTCCACTACAGAAAGGATGGGTCTTCTTACAAAAATACTCCATAAAGGCAGTAAAATCTTCAGATTTGCATTTTCTCTAGACTGTAACTTACACTATAGCACCCTCATGTTTCAATTTGCTAATCAATTTGGAAACAAGGGTATCTGTCCTACAGAAACACCAGCAGAGCTATGGAAATTCTTTGGATTTCAAAGACTTTTTTCGTTCCTTTATGAGAAAAAAAGACCACAGTACAGGACATTAGGGCTGTGTGCTGCATCTCAGATCAAGATACTTTACCTTGATTCTGCTCTCACATTTGGGAAGAGAGGAGGGCAGTTTGGAATTTTGCTGTAAATCTTTAAAAAAATAATTAGATAATTGCTCATGTACATGGTTTTGCCTACAGTCTTAATCACCATTATATTCTGCAATATTTTTTCTTGCACTATGTTGTCTAACAAACAGAAAGTACTATAGGTCAGACCAAGTCATAAAAAAAAGAGAGTCAGAGTAAATTGGTACTGTACCAAGTCTCTGGAAACTACTTTAACTCCTAGAAACTTTGTAGAAAATGTTCAACTCCTAATGGCTGATAGTGGCGATTTGGCTTAGAAGGACAGCATGAGTACTAATTATCCTGCTAATTAAAGACTACCAAACAGACTGCTCTGTTGCTCTGCAATTAGCCTTTCTTACTGCCACCAAGAGCCCTTTCTTTCTTAGGTCAGCCTGGCAATAAACCTGCAGAGTAATGGGAAATTTCCTAGGCTAATTTACAAAAGAAACATGTTTGATAGTCTTGAGCAAAACCCACAGGTGAACAGAAAGCAGACTCATCTAGGCTTTCAAACTGATGAGAATAAGAGATTTTCTGGGTATGTGTAAGCACACTGTTTATCTTTGGGAGGAGGAAAATGAAACAGGTAGGCTAGGAACTTCAGTTACATGCTTGTAGAGATGAGGAGCAAAGCCACTCCTCGAACAACAATCCTGACAATCTGGAAACTTCCGACTCTATCCACTGGACCTAACACACACATAGTTCAACAGTAGTTGTTCCTCTGAGAAATTCGCTAAGATCAAGTTACTGTGCACACAGCAAAGTGAAATTAGGAAATCGTCATAGGTAATCAGCAGGTTAGGGTGACCAACTAATTATATTGCAATTGAAATAAATCTTGAGCCTCAGCAGGAATGCATCATGTAATCGCGCAACTCCCTGGAAGCCAGGGCTTTCCTGAAAACCAGACAAGTAGAAACAGAGAAACTGTAGATGGGCTCATTGAATTTTAGATATTCTTAGATACTAACATAGCCCTATATTCTAAACTGTTACCCCACCACTAGGATAAACCAGTTATCAGGACAATCCACATCAGACTTGCAAAGAGGGGTGGTGCAAGAATGACAAAAAATGCATACGTTTTCTTTGTATTTAGATGTGAAAGAGACTACTTAACCATTTGAGACAACTATAATGTTGACAGATAGGAGTGCTGCTTTAGTCTTTATTGGGCCCAAAATTCAAGTGAAAATTTAAATGAAAGCTGTGATTCTACAAAAAGTCCGAAGCAGCTGCAAGGACACCCAAAAGGCTCTATCTCCTGCCCTACAGGCTGGACTGAACTGAATCACAATCGCTTCTGTTGTAAACATGTGAACATAGTCATGTATTATCATTTCTACTGGACTGCTGTAGAACAACTGAGGGGCTCAGAGGTGGTTTACTTGACCTACTTGGATAGTTTTGGTGATTTTCATGGCTGGATTTACTGTCGCCATAGCTGGGCTAACAGCAGCTGGAGCGCTCCTTTTTAAGCTGATCTTCTCTCTGGCATCCACCACTTTGGTCACCTTTTCGGCAGCAACGCTTTGCTGCTTACGGGAATTCAACATCTCTCGAGCATCCTGCACCTTCCCTTTGATTTTGAACCGAGCGTCCTTTTGAATCAGTTTTTCACGGGCATCTTTAACCCCCAGTTTGTGTCGGGCATCAGTGAGTCCTATCTTCTGACGGGCATCAAATGTCCGCTGGAAGCTGACAGTTGGTGATGATCTATTTAGAAGATTTTGCTGGATCCCAATGCGAGATCTTACACCTCCAAACACTGGCCTTGTGTTAAGCCTGGGGGGGTGGGGAGGGAGAGGAAAAAAAAGTTTCAGGCATTATAAGATGTGATACAGTATCAACAAAAGTATTGGTGTTGCTGTAAACAAAAGCTCATTATTACTGCACAGAAATCCACTCAGGTTAGATGTCCAAATACAACAGTAGAGCTACTAAGCTGTTTTATGCTGGATTTTACTTTCTACATAAAGAGCTAAGGAACCAATTTCTAAAATCCATCCTTAAGCTCACATTTACAAACTTAAGTAAAGGGTCTGACTTCAGCTGTGCTAAGTACATACTGCATTTAAACAAAATTCATCAACAACTTAGGTACTTTGGGGAAACCTTTGAAGACAAAGAGGAACAGAAACAGACTTTCTAGCTTTAGGACAGAGCATCTTCTGTAATAAAATAATATGTCTTGATACAAAGGAAACATGGAACTACACGTGATTTCAAGAATTCTGGGCAGCAAGTTCAGATTTGTGGGAGTGTAGAGGCTTGGATTTTAGGATGTAGAAGCACCAGTACCAATCTCAGTTCAAAGCCACCGGTTTCAAAGTTGATTAACTACCAGCAAGAATACTTATCAGTCAGATTACTTTTTAACATCACTGCCTCTTCTTTAATCTACTAACAGAACTGCTGTGCTCCATGGCCTTTACTTTTTAAGCACATCATCACTACAATACTGGGTGCAGAAAGATAACAGCTGACAGAAAGGACAGCATTTGTACTTGTACACAAGTATTACTAAGAAGCAGCCCATTATGTAGTAAAAGCTGAAACTAGCTTCTTGTTACAGGTCCGATTCACTTTTTCAAAATCTCCCCTAAAAGGAAACAGCTTGTCTAATTTTTTAATACAGTTCCTCCTCTAAGTATTTTTTAAGGTTTTCTTTTTTCTATTGGGTTTCTTCCCCCCCTTTTTTTTTTTTAAACATGACAAAGTGGTAAGAGAAATTTTAAAGTCCAAGTACTAAAAAAATACTCTTGCTGTTCGCTTTTTAAAATTCAAAATAAGCTACAGATGGCTACAGCGTTCATCTGCTTTCTGAAATGTATTGTCCAGTATTATAAAGTCTAAACGTAGATATCTAGAATTTTGTTACCTAGCTAAGGATCCCATGGCTGCTCTCTCATACAACCAAAGCACACTAGCTAGAAGAAACAGCAGTATTAAGACCATTTATTAAAACATATCCAGAATAATACAAAAGACTAACAGTACCCATAAAGCAACAGCCACATAACAAGACTTCCCTTGCAATTTAAAAAAGCATTAATTTAGCTATGTTGAAAGCTTTCAGTTAGAGCGCTGCAAAGGGCTTAGTGAGTGGTTCTTTTTAATAAGCATAAAAGAGGTCAAAGTAAAACCAGAAATACATGTATCAGCATTTAAGCCAGAATTAGTTAAAGCTGTTAATGACACAAACTAATGAAATCGGTTAGGAAACTCTGTACTGAAGTTTACACCATCTCTGAAGACCTGTGTTTATCCTATAAGCAACTCTTTTCCTCAGACTGTTTAGGCATTTTGTGCCATCTAAAATAAAAGGGGATCTCAAACATCTAATTCACTTTCCAGAACTCCAAGTTCTGGCTTGAATATTTTGTGGATTAGTACATTTTACAGGTGAAGATTTTTCTGTTATTTCATCTAGACTACTGAACAGCATGGATATAATGATTTAAGTTTATTCAGTTTATCCAGCTTTCACAGAGTCAAATTAGCTACCTCAAAAATCTTATAAAATGAGCTAAACATGACAGAGAAATGCAAGGCACAGAAATTCTTACAGTGCTGCAGAGTGATTACTGTTCAGCAAATGCAAGCAGGAAGAATTCCTGGAAGAAATGAGAGTTAAGAAAGGATTTCAAAAACGAGAAAGGAGGTGCTTGCCATATTAAGCAGCACAAGACTGTTCCAAATACGCAGGATAATATGAATGAAAGCACAAAGCCAAGGCCTTGTCTAGACCAGGATTTAAATATGTGTTTGAGTGTTTTGCTAGCATACATTAGCAGATAACTTTTGAAATACTACTCTAGACATACAAGTGCAGACATTCAGAATTAAAACCTACAATTCCCCAATGACCATTAAATAAAAAAAACCCACCACCAACAAAACAACAACAACAACAAAAAGGAGCACACTTAGCTAACACAGATGGGGAGAAATTAATGGACAAGATCTTCAGAAACATCAAGAGACTACGGCAAAAGGGAAGATGAAAAGCTACCAAAGGAGAAGCCACATAAGAACTGCCAACAGCTGCACTGGAGTAAATGGCCCAGCTTACACTGCAGACATCTGCCCTACAAAGAAAGTATCCAGTCTTGTAGCTAATATGTAACACACTCCACATCCCCACGAGGGTTTCAAACAATCTGCCCGGGTATCCTTAACGATGCTACAGAGACTACAATTTCCAAGGGCCAGGCAGCAATTTCGATGAAGCCACTGCAGCCCGAAGCCTCACCTGTGCGGATCCCGATCAGCTTTGCTACAGCTACGGCTCCCCGTGGCACAACTACACCTCCCACGGCTATCCCACAATGCACCATGCCGCTCATCAACCCACCGCTTCTGGGAGCTGCGGGGGGACTGGGCACCCCCAGGCCACTGACTGACGAAGAGCTGCAGCCCAGCAGCAGCTCCTGCCGCAGACAGAGGGCAGCCCGGAGGCGCCCAGGCCCTGCTGATCCCGGCTTGGGGAGCACCACTGGGTTAATCGGCGGGGAGAAGCAGGAGGTATCGGGGAAGGCGCAGGTCAGAGGCACTAGCGAAGCGATGGGCTGTGCCAGGAATCTCGGGAGAAACGAGAAGGGCCCGAGAAGAGAAGGGGATAGGCGGTGGGTCGGCCTACCCTGCCGGGGCCAGAGCCCACGGGGCAAAGCCAGGCACAGGGGGGTGAGGCGGGGGCACAGACCCCCACCCCGGCCCTAGCCCTGAGCGACGGCCACCACCACCAATCTGCATCAAAGGCGCGGCCCCGCAGAGCGACGCCTAAGCCAATGGGAAGGCGAGAGTGGGGAATAGGGCCGGGCCGCGCTGAGGCAGGCTGCGGCCCGCAGCCTCCGGAGCGGAGCGACCAGGAGGGAGACCAGAGGAACCACCGGAGGCCGCCGGGTCCGGGGCGCTGCTCTCCCGACCGCTTACCTCCCTTTCACCGTCACACCGCGTTTCCGTATGAGCTCGTCCAGAGAGAGGTCCGCCATCTTGTCGCGGGGCCCAACGATAAGACGCAGCGAGCAAGACCCGGACATGACATCATAGTGCTTCCGCTCCTCGCCCCGCCTCCAGAAGTAAGGCAGTCCGTTCCCCCGGTCCCGCCCGAGTGCGCGCGCGCGGGGGTGGGGCGGGGAGGGCGTCCCACAACCCCCAGCGGCGCCCGCGCACCTCATTTACATACGGGCCCCGGTATGTCCCGTTCCGATTCGGCCCGTGGCAGCCGTTACGTGGCAAGGAAGGGAAAGAGACGGGGTAGAACAGTCAGGGCAACGGAAAACTAGCGTGGGCGGCGTGGGGAGCTGCTCGCCCTGACCGCGGCAGCTAACGCTGAGGATTCTCCCTGCGGGGCGAAGGCGAGTTAGTTATGCCTTAAACTTATGAGTAAGGAAAATAACGACCCGGGGTGACGCCCGGGTCCTCACTACGCATGTGAGAGGAATTTTTGCGCGGGTACAGGTCGTCCCCAGGTGGCCCGCTTACTTCGCGGGATGCCCGGGTGCTATGATCTGCCCGACCCCTTGTGTGCCGGGTGCTAAGGACAGAGCTGGAATCGCCTGATGTTAGCGCTGGGCTTCCAGAGGCGTGGGCTGTAGGGCGGAGCTCCGCGTGGTGTCTCTAGGTTGTGTGACCAAATACTTTTCAAGAAAAAAATCTGAACTAGTGTCTCCCGTGCATCTGCTCTGTCAAGTTTATGCGTCACGCAGTCTGAGCTGGCCTAAAGGTCTTCACGAGGCTTAGAAATATATCATCAAAACCCTCCTAGCATTTCATATGTCTGCAGGAAGTGATTCCTTTTTCATGCTTTTGTGGGAGGAATTATGCCATTTAAAATCAGACTAAGAAAAAAAAGATTCAATGAAAGAGAAAAGCCTTCTTGTGCAGGCTTGGGCCAAGGTGACCTTTCCAGTGCTTTTCCAGTGTTGCCTCCTGCCCTGGCCCGCCCTTACTCACCGGTTGCGGCATCTGTACCTGCAGGACAGCAGCTCTGGGTTTCACCACAGGCCCCTCAAAAATGCCCTTTGCAGCACAGCATACCCCCAGGACCTTCTAGTGCAGGGTTTCTTCCTGTCGTTGGAAGACACATGGCCAAAACACAGAGTTTTGCTTCTGCCCACAGCTTTGTTTCTCCCCCGGCAGCTGTCAGGAGGATCACTTGTGCGGTTCCCCTCCGCACCCTCACCATTTGCTTCCTGCCATCTCCCTGCCACAACGGCCAGAGCTGCAGTGACCTTGAGGCATCATGGTGTACACAGCAGTGTCCACCGCATCGCTGTAGAGCTGCCGGCCCACCCGTGCTCCATGTGAGATCCACAGGGAGGGTCCTGGGAGGAAGCTCTTGGACTTCAGCAGAGCAGGAGCTGCCAGTGAGGGCTGGGAACAAATGCAGAGAGAGGCGCAGCTGAGGTGGCTGCTCACAGCCATGTGAGGTCAGGATCCCACAGCACAGATTTTCTCTCAGGAATGTTTCAAGCCTTCATGAGCCTACAGTCATACCAGTAGTGATGCCAGGTCACTGTGTTACAGTACAAGGAAAAATCAGGTTTGTACTTGCAAGTTAAAATTGTAACCATAGGAAATTGTGTTAGGTGCAACGAATCATGTTAGGTATTACCACAGAAACCTCATATATTTTCTATTGAATTTTGTATTTGGAAACTAACATTATGATTGAAACAATAGAGGTAATTGTAAAGTGTACTCAAGTGATTAACTAGTAATTACTCGTAAGTTTTGTAGTTCTTTGCTCTCCTGACTAGATGTTTCTGTATGTTAGATGAGAACAATATTGGAACTGACCGCCTGTGATTGAAACTGTGTTAAGCTTCAAAGAGCAAGGACAAGAAACTAAGGAAACCATCATGGACACCAGTTATGCTGCTTGGAAACCCCCTTTACCTTTCCCACCTTGATTTGAGTATCGAGGATTCCAATCAGTAGAGCTAAGTGAAATTGACCAATGATTGTTTTTAAATAAGAATATTGATAAGGTTATATAATCAAAGGACCAATCATTATAAAGGTTAAATTTAAGGGTGAGCATAGTGTGCATTTTTCTGTAAAGAAACTTATGTAATGATGATTTGACAGAAAAAGTGTATAAAAACTGATGGATTTTAATAATAGTTCGGACACGCCTTTGGAGGAGCGATCCCCCGTGTCCCCAGCGCTGTAATAAACGAAGTGCCTGCTTCTTAACGTTACATTGGTGTTAAGGAGTTTTATTCTGGATTTCGGTAACAACTGCCTAGTTGTCCTCTGGTATTTGATCTGGATCAAGGGTGGCACATGACTGTATTGCTATCAAAGTAGGGTACACAATAAGTTTATGCCCTTTTTGTGCTGTCTTTCTGCAGCTGTCGAGATACTTGATCAAACTGAGGTGGTGGGGTGGATGATGTGTGACAACCATAAAGCCTGCTGTTGCAAAACTAACAGGTAACATTTCTTTGAGCAAATTTGTATGAATATAAGAGCAGCCCAAGTGGTTCCGGACTAGAGGGCCATCTACCCAGTATCCTGTTTCCGGCCTGCAAGGACCCCCAATGTAGGTCTCTTCCAGACACCTGTCCAGATGCCCATTGACCTCAGTGATATTTGTGCAGCAAATTATTTGGCAAGAACCTCCACTCTCTGCTGTGTGGTGAACGACCTCCTCCTGTTCGTTTTGCTTCCATCAGCATAGTTCTTGCAACTGAAGGCGCAGAGTGCAAGTGTAACCCCCACCCATGCTCTCTTCCACCTGTGATCCCCTAAATCATCTTCTCTTCAGGTGAAGAGTCAAGGCCTCCTCCCCCATTCCTTCAGTGAAGCTCCCTTCCCTCTGCAGGCACCCCCCTTCCCATGCTGAAGTCTCAGTGCTAGGCTGGTTAGGGGGCATGAGTCGTGCTGTTGTGGGAAGGAAGGGTTTAAACCTCAGGATCTTCCATTCCCTGTGTTCATGATTGTTTTACTCTTCCTGTGGGAGACAATAAGCTGCAGATCAAGTTTCACGGATGTCTCCGCATTCTTCCTTGCAGCTGTGAATGAGAAGTCAAATATTTGCTCAGGGACGGACCCAGGCTTCTGCTTCCCTTCTTGTGGCTGGGAGAGGGGGGAAGGTGCAAGCAGTAGCAAAGAGACCTCCCTGAGCGCAGGGGTCCCCACAAAGGGCTCCTTGTCCAAATGTGCTGGGAAAATTTCAGGCCCGCCCTCGCTTTTTCAGAGGCAGATTCCTTGTCTTCCTCGTCGGCTGAGACCCAGGGCATGGAAGTCAGAATGGAGGAGACTGTTTCCCCATCTGACACCAATTTCCTTTTTAAAATATTAATTAGGAAATTATGTGAAGGATGTCATATTAACCTTGGGGTAGTACGTGGCACAGCATTCGACTTAAAATGTTACCTGCGTTGAGTTGTACAGAGGCACACGAAGCAGCTAAAAGCAGAATAACATGGCCAGAGAAAATATCAAGTAAGTTGCCGTGGAGCAAGATCACATCATTACTCAGTCCAGATAAAGTCCATCTCTCACAATGACTGACCACAGTGTCAGATGTGTTTCCTTGCTTTTCAAAGAACAGAAACCCACATGCCCGGTGTGTCAGAAGGCAAATAACTTTTCTAGCCGACTTCAGTTAGGAAAGCACCTAACCATCTAAGCTGTTCGAAACCTTAGTTCTTCTCTATTAATTATAACAAAACTATTAAAAATTTAGTATGTAGGCAGTACGCTCCCCCTTGATTGCATTAATACATTCACCATAATCATTGCCTTGACACAGAAACTTTTTGTATGAAAATGATTAAACAATTTTGTAATTAAACTCAAGGGGGAATTAGCTGCAGTAGGGGTATTTTTTCTGTGTCAGGTTTTGTACACAGAAGTACAATCCTAGTAATTACAATAATAATCTCCTGACTTCTTATACATTTCTTTTTTGTTCAGACTGAAGACATAGAGACATTAACATTTTTGAAGCTTATACCAGGAACGTTGGTTAATGTGAGTTCTGTTTGAGTTCCTGTTCTTGTTTATGTCTATAAACTGGATTTTTGTTACTCTGCTAATTATTTATTAAGATGCATGTTTCCTAGCAGGAACAAATTTCATTTTAAAAAATAAGAACAGAAAAAGGACCAAATTTGGGATTTAGCTTGGACTAAACCAAACATTTGCAGAAATAATGGGATATTCTTACTAAGGTAAAAGTTTAAACTATTAGCAAATACACAGGACTGGCCATCTTGTTCGCTTCTTTCTTCGCCAGAGCACTTCAGTTATTTGCGTTGGATGTAACCCAGAACAAAACAGGACCTGTTGTGGTGGTGTTGCTTTTTGCGTGGGTTAAACATGGGTGTTGCAGCAGGAAAGGCCAATTCTCGGAGCCTCGGTGTTGGCTGCTGGGGTGTTCACTTGTCCTGCCCGACCAGAGGAGGCACAGCTTCGCTTCCTCCTAAGCCTCCCATGCATCCGACAGCCAGTTGAGATAATGCATTTGTCCTGGCATCAAACATTGGCACTGCCACTGTGAGCGTCTCACTAAGTATCCTAGAATTCCGAGCTTTCTTACTGATTAAGCTTATATTTTTCAAACTTATGTGGTGAGTTACTTGACATACCTATTCAAATTTCAGATTTTCCTTTTAGGCCAGATTTTGAATCCTTTGTGGGTGGGCTGCAGGAATGTTAGGAAACAGGTTCCCAAGCAAGCTTGGCAAATTGAAGAACTGTCTGAGAAGGTAAGGTGCTTCTCAGCACAGATGTAAAAGGCTGTATCCTGAATCTTGGTTGTACTGGTTTGTCCAAGAAGAGGAACTTCTGTGCGGAGATACCTCCCATACCACAGATACCTACCACCCATTTCATTTTTCAGAAGCTGGGAAAAGACCATATTTGTTCTTGATAATCTGTTGGTTATTGCTTCTGTGTCATTTAAACCATAGTGGTTGATGGGGGTGGGTGAATATTTATTCTACAATCTAGTCGTAGATGGGACCTTTTTCTCCTTACGGTAGTTCCCTGGCTGTAGTTGCATGGCGCTCTCACTTAACGGTGTTTGTGCCCTCTTAGTTGTTTCCAGCTACCAGCACCCACTGGCAATGCCTACAGCAGCTGCTCCCCAAGTAGGAAGCATCTCACCAGTCTGCCATGAATTCCCTGAATAGAGACATGCTCAGGTACACTAATCACACGTGCTGCCTGCCTCTAGATAAGCACAATGGGTTCTCTTGCCAACCAGAGGTCTCTTTCTTCTTTTGGTTGATATTTGCCCACTCAAAGTCTATTTTTTATTAATATTAGACTCCATGACTGACATGGGCTTATACTCCAGGCTTGAAAGCACAGCCTTGATTCACAACTGAAATGAAAGCAAACAATAGGAATTAAGCAATAACTTGTTTAGGATGTTAGAAATGTTTAGAAAAATTGGTCCCTGCCCCACACAGCTGTCCTCGAGTATATGGTCAAGAATGTAATCCAAACCAGTCTGAAAAGAAGAGCTTTAGTCCTCTTCAGTTCCTAAACCACTGTTGCCTCTGCCAGTGTGTGTCAGGGGCATCCTAAATCAAGGAATCGCTCAGGAATGAAGGCTTGTGGCATAGTGGTTTCCATGCATGTGGAATTCGAATTGTGCCAGTGTTTTGCATATGTATTTAGCATATTTTCTGCACTGTTCAATTCTAGCTAGATGAATAGTGCTTGGTAAATATGTGGGTTGTCAAATGCCAGTTAAATTTGTCAGATAATTCATGTCACACATACTTGCTCTGAAGCACAGCTAACCCTAATAGAAAACAGCAGATGTTCATCAATGTTATGCTGTTGATGTTTTTGCTCTTTTAGTCCTTTAAAAGAGTAGATAATGAGAGCTGATGAACTATGCATTTTTCATGCAGTTTATTGTTTTGATCCTTTGGTTTGTGATGCATTTGGGTGCGGGACGCAAAGGGGAGAAGAAAAGAAATGTCAATCCATTTGCTTCTCTTGCTTATGGGTGAACTGTCTCCCAGTCTGTTATCCTGTGTTGGAATTTGGTTTCAGTGTCCCAAGACAAGCCCTTTTAGAAAACTAAAGCGCTTGAAACATCTCAGCTTCAGCGATGAAAGATCGCAGCATTGCTCCTCAGGTCAATTGCCCAGTTGTTGCTTCAGAATTACCCATGTTGGTATTTGAGTGATCTTAATTCTCACAGGAGTTTGTTGTGAGGGATAACGAATTTCTAAGGAAACTTTTTGCTGAAATAGCTGCTATTTGCCTTACCAGGTACCCTTCTGGAAAATGAGCATGTGAGATCCATGCACTTACCCAGAGTCCAGTCATCACTTTCTGGGGTGGGTTGACCCTGGCTGGATGTCAGGTGCCCACCAAAGCCGCTCTATCACTCCCCCATCCTCAGCTGGACAGGGGAGAGAAAATATAATGAAAGGCTCATGGGTCAAGATAAAGACAGGGAGAGATCACTCAACCAATTACTGTCATGGGCAAAACAGACTTGACTTGGGGAAAATTAACTTAATTTATTACCAATCCAGTCAGAGTGGGGTCAAGAGAAATAAAACCCAGTCTTAAAACATCTTGCCCCCACCCCTCCCTCCTTCCCAGGCACAGCTTCACTCCCAATTTTCTCCACCTCCTCCCCCCGCAGTGGTGCAGGGGGATGGGGAATGGGGGTTGGGGTCAGTTCATCACACGTTGTCCCTGCCACTTCATCCTCCTCAGGGCGAGGACTCCTCACTCTTCCCCTGCTCCAGCGTGGGGTCCCTCCCATGGGAGACAGTCCTCCACAAACTTCTCCAGCATGGGTCCTTCCCATGGGCTGCAGTTCTTCACAACCTGCTCCAGCGTGGGTGCTGTATTGGTTTTGTGTGGCAAGGTTTTGGTAGTGGGGGGGGGTTACAGGGGTGGCTTCTGTAAGAAGCTGCTGGAAGCTTCCCCTGTTCGAGAGAGAGTGAGCGCATACCAGCCGGCTCTAAGACAGACCCGCCGCCGGCCAAGGCCGAGCCAATCAGCGATAGTGGTAACGCCTCTGTGATAACATTTTTAAGAAGGAAAAAAAAGTTGGGACAGTGAGAAACAGCCACCGGAGAGAGGAGTGAGAACATGTAAGAGAAACAAGCCTGCGGACACCAAGGTCAGTGAAGAAGGAGGGGGAGGAGATACTCCAGGTGCCTGAGCGAAGATTCCCCTGCAGCCCATGGTGGAGACCCTGGTGAGGCAGGCTGTCCCCCTGCAGTCCAGGGAGGTCCACGGTGGAGCAGATATCCACCTGCAGCCCGTGGCGGACCCCACGCCAGAGCAGGTGGGTTCCCGAAGGAGGCTGTGACCCCATGGGAACCCTGCGCTGGAGCAGGCTCCTGGCAGGACCTGCAGATCTGTGGCGAGAGGAGCCCACGGAGCAGGTTTTCTGGCAGGACTTGTGACCCCGTGGGGGACCCACGCTGGAGCAGTGTGCTCCTGAAGGACTGCACACCGTGGGAAGGACCCATGCTGGAGCAGTTCGTGAAGAACTGCAGCCCGTGGGAATGGCCCACGTTGGAGAAGTTCGTGGAGGACTGTCTCTCGTGGGTGGGAGCCCACGCTGGAACAGGGGAAGAGTGTGATGAGCCCTCACCCTGAGGAGGTGAAGCAGCAGAAAATAACGTGTGATGACCGTAAACCCCATCCCTGTCCCCCTGTGCCGCTGGGGGGGCTTGGTGGAGAAATCCGGGAGTGAAGTTGTGCCCGGGAAGAAGGGAGGGGTGGAGGGAAGGTGTTCTGAGATTTCGTTTTATTTCTCATGACCTTACTCTGGTTGATTTGTAATAAATTGAGTTAATTTTCCCAAATTGAGTCTGTTTTGCCCGTGACGGTAATTAGTGAATGATCTCTCCTGTCCTTATCTCAACCCACAAGCTTTTTGTTATATTTTTCTCTCCCCTGTCCAGCTGAGGATGGGGGAGTGATAGAACGGCTTTGGTGGGCACCTGGCATCCAGCCAGGGTCAACCCATCACAGGCTGCAGTCCTTCAGGCACAGACTGCTCCAGCGTGGGTCCCCCGCGGGGTCACAAGTCCTGCCAGCAAACCTGCTCCAGTGTGGGCTCCTCTCTCCACGGGTCCGCAGATCCTGCCAGGAGCCTGCTCCAGCGTGGGCTTCCCACGGGGTCACAGCCTCCTTCAGGCATCCACCTGGTCCAGTGTGGGGTCCTCCCTGGGCTGCAGGTGGATATCTGCTCCACCATGGATCTCCATGGGCTGCAGGGGGACAGCCTGCCTCACCATTGTCTTCCCTATGGGCTGCAGGGGAATCTCTGCTCCGGTTCCTGGAGCACCTCCTCTCCCTCCTTCTTCACTGACCTGGGGGTCTGCAGGGTTGTTCCTCTCCCATATTCTCACTCCTCTCTCCGGCTGCAGTTGCTGTTGTGCAGCAACTTTTTTCCCTTCTTAAATCTGTTATCCCAGAGGTGCTACCGCCGTCACTGATGGGCTCGGCCTTGGCTGGCAGTGGGTCCGTCTTGGAGCTGGCTGGCATTGGCTCCGTTGGACATAGGGGAAGCTTCCAGCAGCTTCTCACAGAAGCCCCCCCTGTAGCCCCACCCCCCGCTACCAAAACCTTGCCATGCAAACCAAATAAATTTTCAAAAGTGAAAAACCTTCTAAAGAGAAGTTGGTGATATAATCCAAGTATTAATTATGTGTTGTTGCAAGATCTGGGAAAATACGGAGGTGCTGGCTAGCTGTGGCAGCGACTGTACCTGGGGTCAGGCTTTCTCCTCTGAAGGGAAGGCACAGCGGTGTGGCTGGAGCCTCGGCTGTGTCTATGAAGTATTTGCCCGGGATAACTAAGGAAGGACGTATGTCTTGGAGGACCTGTAGGTTTCATTATCATCGAATTGACTTTTTACACCTAAAGAAAAAAAAAAAAGAAAAATCTGAGACCCTAAGGGCACTACTAACTGCACTGACCAGGCACTTCTAATGATCTAAATGGGGTTCACTGGATAATCACAGGCTGGCTTGCTCCTTCTTCCATGCTCCTGCATGCTGGTCCCATTGCTTTCTTGTAAGGGGCAGGAGACTTGCTCTGAGCCAAAGGATCTGTTTACACTTTCTTTCTCCACGTATCTGAACCCTTGAACCCTGGTCCTTTGTAGCTTTTAGAAAGTAAGAGACTGAGGGACAAGAGACAAATCCCCTGGCTCAGTGACCCATCTGTTCTCTCACCAAAGCTTTCTGCATGTGTGAAATAAATGAAAGTACCTTACAGAGAGAGAAAAGGTCAAAACACAGCTAACAGCTAAGCAGATATTTGTGGATTTTAACTGCTGGCATACTTATCCTCTGACAGAAGGCACCCTACCCTCCAGAAATTGGGGCTCTTTGGGTTATGGAGCAATAGATGCCAGCTATGCACAAGGTTGAGACCTCAGACATTTTCTGTGTGTCTTCCAAATTACTTAGCTAATGCAGTGTAAGATCAGTTCACCAGAAGCACTGAGGGTCACTGAAGTTATGGGATGTTGCTGCTGCAGAACATGGGAGGTAAAGAGCAGGATCAGAGATTCTCAGAGTCAGAGTAGTGACAGGCTTGTGTAGGAGAGACAGGAGAAGCCAAACACAGGATTCTTCCCATTTAGCCGTCTCACCTGGCCTTGCAGTTTACTAGCATGTAAAGTGAATAACCAGGTCCATACAGTGGCCTGAAGAGAGAGCTCTCGGGAACAGCCCAAAAGCTGGGGGAGGCCACAGCCTGCTGCATTGTTTATGCTATTCTTCAGTACTATGTCTCAGCGGTACGGTCTAACTTTTACCTCCATCTTTTCAGTGAGGATACTAGAAGAACTGTTTTCTTTGACAAGTTGTAGTGTTGGGTGACGGAAGTGGAGCGTTGAGTGTGCTGCTGTTTCAGTCAATGTCTTTTCCGGGATATGAGTGATATTTTAAAATCCCACTGGGAACAGGCTTTCTCCCTCTCTGCACAGTGGGGAGAGCAGAAAGGAAGAGAGCACCTAGGCTGGGTCTTTGGTGGGAGCAGACAGACAGATCTCCCATAAAAGTCTGAAGGACTGAGACAGCAGGTAGTTCCATCCTACAGAGCTGAAGAAAAGCCATTGTGCCTCAGCTCCAGTGATAATCTTGCACCACCGGTAGGATGATAGTGTAACACAGAGGAATCCTTTCTGGATACCAGGTGGAGGATCTAACCTGCTTGGCTATGTGAATTCATTTGTATGGCACTCTTGTCTCGCAGGAGGTGTTGTCTCTGGCAGGAATGAACAAACTTAGACTCCCATCACTTGCCATCCATCTGCGAGATGTAAGGTGTAGAGATATGGGTAGACTTGCCCCCCCTTCTTCTGGATGAAGAATCTGTGAGCAGGGAAGGGGTCTCAGGGTCTCCACTGAGATTTGAACAAAGTCAGGGTCAGAACTATCTTAGCTTGGTTTAGGTAGGAAATGAGACCAAGTGAGGGGGAGGCTCTTGCATGGTTGTGTTGACTGATGAAAAGGGACGGGAGGAGGGAGAGGAGGTGGTGGGAAGTACGATACACTTCTCAGGCCATGGAAGAGTTCACTTGTCTCCAGGAGGTACAGGGTGGAAGAAGCTATGGGAGAACAACATTTCAGCAGTAGCATTTCTCCAAGTCTCTTAATGATGGTATAGAGCCAAAGAAGGATGGGAAGACAACTCTGGGTTATTTCATGATTGCATCCTGTACAACATGGAGGAAGGCAGGATGTATCTGTGTGATTCAACCTGTTCTTCAGGGACATTCTTGCGTGGAGGCTTCAGGCTATCTCAGGACAGTGCAGCAGAAGCCACAACCATTATCCCTGCTGTAGCGTTCGCTACATATCAAGGTGCCACGATTAGATCACTGGTCAGCCCGGACCAGGGAAAGAGACAGATAACACACACAGTGTGAGCGCCAACTTCTGCCTTTTATTGCGCAGTTAATTCCTTTTATACTAACAAGGGTAGGCGGGATTACAGATACGTCATAAGGCTGCGACTAACCCTCCGTCTTTCCGTGACATCGCGAGATCTTCCGAACGCCGAACCCTACATCTCTCCCCTCCCTATGACTACCTGGCTTCTATTGTTACGAGCAATTCTATGCAAAGAAATAACTGTGTAAAGTACTATGAGCATAAGCATATTTCTACAACTAAGTTGAAACACTGTATCTTAAACACACGTAAATGTCCCATTTACCTTGCAGAGCAAGGAGCTCCTCTACAGAGAATTCACACAAGTGGTAAATGGAAAGTTAAGGCTAGGAAAGAATTACTTCTATTACTTTATAAAGTTTATCGTTGGTACGCTGATGTTAAGGCTTACTGTCTGGGGCATTCAGATTCCCGGCTGTGAGCTCTGATGGCCGGATCCCATAAAGGCACGTGTTGATGAGCTCTGAGAGGGATGTCATCCGGATATACATCAGGGCCCCTCAGTTGGTTTTGCTTGCCCCGTCAGAAATTTGTAGCGGATACCCAAGGTGTCACAAGCCAGGAAAGGATGACAGCGATCTGTAAGAAAAAACACTCAAACAGTATGAGGTTAGGGCAGGACGAACCATATGACTAGGGACCCATTTCAGTAGCCCTTCAGGCGTCTGTACACAGGCATACCCTCGCCCGAGACAACGCAGCTCAAACGGCCCATCCCATTGGCGTGTCTGAAGGTCACGCATGCGGACCAACGGGTAGGGGCCTTTCTCTTCCGTGTTCGTAAAATGTCATTGCGCCGCCGTCTGTTCCAGGTCCCCTCGAACTGTCTGATTTAATGAAGTTAACGCAGTTAACAGAAGACGCTGTGTACGGAGAGCAGGTGTGTTCTCCTGTAACCAGGAGGGCTCCTCCTGCTCCCCCTCCCTAAGCCGATCGAGCAGGGTCTTTAAGGTTCGATGTGCTCGTTCTACAATGGCCTGGCCGGTGCTATTATAAGGGATGCCATTTTTACTTAACAAGCTGAACAAGGTAAAATTATTACGATAGCTAAAATCACAATAACTACAATAATGCCCATAATTCTTTGAGCCAACCCGTTACCCCTAATGACCCGAACCATGAGGACTATGAGGAAGATGAACCATCCATACATTCTTGTGTCATCTTGCTCCACGAACTCAGCCCAGCAATTGGTAGGTGCCAGCTTTCCGTGGGCGTCCCCACAGAGGCAACAATGGCCTCACCGTACACCAGCCCGATGCTCTTCGGAAAATCCCAGTATTTACACATTTGCAGAGGAACGGGTTTTAGCACACGTGGCCAGCGGGTGCCAAAAGTCCGCCTCAGTTGCAATCTATGACGCATGCGCTCGCTGGCCAGGCGCGCTGCACGAGTCATAGCCATCTTGTCTATTGGTTCGTGGGCTTTATGATGCGGTTGCAATGCACAGAGAATCTTGACCTGTTATGTTAACCAAGATGACCTATACATAAGTTTTTGACTGAGGTGGTATTCATATTGCCACACCATCTATGATGCTCCAGATGATGATGGTCGTGCAAATTCAACAGGAGTCCGTCGTGGGCCTGTATCTGTGGAAACACAATCAACCTCGTTCCCAGGTTATTAATGGAAATAGACCTTACCCCTAATTTTGGCTTTAACTAACTTTTACGTTTGCCCCACACTGTCTTCCCGTAATCACACTATGTTTAATCAAATTATGCTTAACACACTTTTTACCTAAAGCAAGTTCCATATACAATAAGGCACGCTGTTCTAAAAACCTCTATGAAGGACTCAATGTCCGCTAGTCCTCTAAAGTGTAATACTCTATTAGTCAGAATCTGTCAGATCAGTGGCTCCAGCACCCGCCGGTGCCGTGCCAGTTGCCATTGGGACAATTCCAGGTCCAGCATCAGTGCGAAGCCATGGTTTGACCCACTTAGCCGGGATCCAGCGCAGGCCTCGATCTGTTAGCAGACACATATACCCTCTCCCAGTAAGTTTTACTTCTGCTGGTCCGCACCATGTCCCAGACTCTGGGTCCTTATACATTACCATGATTCCTGTACTTTGTTGCGTCCTTTCCGCCTGTAAAAGAGCATGATGCACTACCATCGGTGGGTCTTTGTGGTCACCTGTCAATCTAAGATAATTTAGCACAAATAAGGCTTTGGCCGATCGTTCCTCTGGGAGTAAGTCCTGGGTTCCCCCTTTTTGTTTTTGCAGTGTGCTCTTTAAGGTTTGTTGGCCCGTTCGACAATAACCTGTCCTGTAGGAAGATGTGGAATACCCGTACCATGACGAATTCCCCACAAATTACAAAATCGAGCAAATTGTGTAGAACCATAGGCTGGGCCGTTGTCCGTCTTAATTTCTTTAGGCACACCCAGCACTGCAAAAGAAGCGTGAAGATGTCATTCAATATGTAAGGCCTTTTCTCCAGTTTGTACCGTGGCCCACATGGCAGCAGGATAGGTATCAATCTGCACATGCGCTCGTACCCAAGAGTTCTACCAGAGGGGCCATATCGTGATTAGTGACACCGCAAAGATTCCGCACCCACTGGATATCTCCCACAAGCTTCTGGACATCATGTACCGTTGAAATTTCTAACATTGCTAGCATCTATGTGCCACCTCAAATACTTCCAAGGTGCTGCCTTTTGCACCTTTTCAGGAGCAATTATTACTCCGCGATGGCTTAAGATGTCCTGCAATTGAGTTAAAATTTCATCCTGTGGCAAGTTCCTTCCCGCTATCAAAATGTCATCCATATAATGATAGATAATTAACTGGGGAAACTACTTTCTTACAGGCTCTAATGCCCAGGCCACATATACCTGACACATCGTGGGGGAATTGCGCATTCATTGCGGTAACACGACCCAATGGTATCTCTTATAGGGCTCTGCCTTATTAATCGATGGTACCGAAAAGGTGAACCGTTCAGCGTCATCTGGGTGCAAGGGAATGGTGAAAAAAACAACGCTTTAGATCTATAATTAACAAATCCCGTTCTTCTGGAAGCATAACTGGAGATGGCAAACCCAGCTGCAGGGCTCCCATACTGTGCATCACTGCATTCACAGCTCTGAGACCTGCGGCTTCCCTGTGGAGCCGAATCCACCATCTCCACGTTGTACTTCACCTGGGTTCGGAACACACGACCTGAATGGAACTAATTGTGCTATTCTGGTACCTTTAGGAATAGAAACAGGAGGGATTAAAACATGAATCATAATTTTCACAGTCCCACAATAATCTGCATCAATAAGCCCTAGGACTACCAGGATTCCTTTTAGAGCTGTTGAAGATCGCCCCATTAAAAATGCACTAAGCCCAAACCCCAATGGTCCCTTTATGTTGAATGTGTACTGCGGTTTCCACATCCACTCCGGAGCTTCCTGCAGTGGCGGATCTGGCCGTTGCGAGGCTGCCTGAGGGCTGGCAGCCCGAGCCCCTTGCATTTGTGTCATCACGTGAGGGGCCTTCGTGCTTGGTGTAAAGTTTCCCTTTTTCCTGCATTTTTGGTGGTATGGTTATCTTTCTTACAACCGTTGCACCGTCTTTTCGTTAGCAGAAACTCTACATTGGCTCTTGATGTGTCCAAGTTTACCACAATTAAAACACTTGACCGAGGGTTTCTTACTGGCTCTATCAATAAGCGGATTCCGTATTGACTCACAGCATTCTTTAATTTCTCAATGACCTTCCAGTCGAACACCTCCTTTTTTTTTTTTTTTTTTTTTTTTTTAACTCCCCTCCAATGCCTCTCCCTCTCGTCCGCAGCGGCTACTGCAGGCGGCTCCTGCAGGCGGCTCCGCGTCTATCGCGGGCGCAGTTGGTTTCACCGTCTCTGGTTCCGAGAGGCGGGATGGATGAAAGGACAGTGGCGGGGGGGTGGATGGTTCTGCCCGGGGGCCGGCCGCGGCCGCGCCTGGCGGCAGCCATTCCATGGCCGGCTGACACGCGCCGCTGCAGGGCGGTGGAGGGGGGGGGCGGAAAAGGAGGAGCCGAGGGAGGGGCCGGAGGGGGTGCAGCTGACGGCTCAGCAGGCACAGGCTCAGGCAAAGGCTCAGAAGGCTCAGTCCGCTCTCCCGGCAAGGGCGCCTGATTTCCCCCGCGGGGGGGTGTTTCCTCCTCTGCCACAGTCTCCAACCCCCGCTGCCTCCCAGTTAGCCCCTCCGCGGGTGGCCGTTCCTCCCACTCTCTCAACTGACGGTATAAATCTCCCCCGACATCCCCGCCTGGATCCCAGTCCAGGAGGCATTCGTCCAATTCCTTCCGAACCTCGCGCCGTAACTCCTCCCATGGACGCCGCAGAGGGGGCTCGTCCGTCCCCGCTGGTGCCGTCCCTACAGGAAAAACCTCCGTCTCTGCCGCACCCTCCGTGTCCATGCCCTCAATCAGAGATGGACCGCTCTGTGAGCCCCACTCCACAACCACCCACTCCATCCGAGTCTGACTCACTGTCCCTGGGGGCACTGCCCCCCCTTGTTTTTGAACCGGCTCTTCATCCGCAAACAAAACAGCTGGCGCCGCCGACCAGCGCTCCCCAGCTTTCCGTCCTGCCGTAACTACCTCCTCCACTTTCCCCCAAGCTTGTAATCGTTCTGCAGCTCCGCGCTCACCCGCGAGCGCCGACTGGAGCAACAGCTCCCGAATCTCTCCCCATTTGGGGGACTTAATACTTCTTTGGGAGAGCCCATCCCTCCCCGGCGCAGCACCCATTGGATGCATTCGCCCGTGGGGCCCCTCCTAATCGTTCCGCGGGCACCCACCTCATCAGCCAACACTTTCAACACCTTAATCACTTGCACAAGCGTCATCGTCGCCTAGGCAACCCATCACGTCGGGGTCACCATTATGTAGCGTTCGCTGCATATCAAGGTGCCACGATTAGATCACTGGTCAGCCCGGACCAGGGAAAGAGACAGATAACACACACAGTGTGAGTGCCAACTTCTGCCTTTTATTGCGCAGTTAATTCCTTTTATACTAACAAGGGTAGGCGGGATTACAGATACGTCATAAGGCTGCGACTAACCCTCTGTCTTTCCGTGACATCGCGAGATCTTCCGAACGCTGAACCCTACACCCTGCCCTCAGTGACCTTTCTAGAAAAATGGTGTTTTGTTGATTGCTCCAAAGTGCTTAGACTTAGCTGGGACATTTGATACTCAAATCCTGCATCTCACTTTGCTGGTAGGAATGGTTTAAGGAATGCAACCCACACCAAATGTGTGGCCTAACTCACCTCATCGGTGTCCTGGATATTCTGCCCAGGTGAAATACCCTCAAACATCAAGAACTGGCAAAAGAGGTTGTGTTGAATTATGGGCTAGAAGTTGTCCTTTTGCACCAGGCAATGTGAGAGTCTGGCAATAGGGAAATTTCACACACAGAGACACTTCATGGCAATTAGTGGACCTTTGTTGCTAATGGATGAAGTACCTAGTCTGTTGTGAGCAGTTAAAAATCCTGTAGCTATGCAGGAAGGAGGCAGCCCATTCACCATTTCGGGACTACTACACTCTAGGCCAAATGACACTTTTTGCAGAGAGGAGGAAATTGTTGCTCCTTTGAGATCAGCTGAGCATATGTAACAGGGAAAACACGTTTCAGCAGTACCTCAGAGCCCAAGTCTGCTGGGTTCTGCTAGGTGCTGTACAGGCACACCAAAAAGTCTGCTCCTGCTGTTAAGAGAGACTAGGAAGTGTGCGTGAAGCCTTCTAGAAAGAATGCAGCAGTGCTTGTAGCCTTCTCAAGGCTTTTACATTAGCCTTTGAAATATAAAGCTTTGTAACGAGTGTTTTAGCCTAAAGCCAGCAAAAAAGATGTTAAGGAAAGAAAAATCAAAGGAAAGAACCATACATGAGAAGCTGCAGAAGCAATGAGCTTCAGCGATAAAACTGATCCACAGAACAGGACCAGACTGACTCAAGGAGCCACGGGTCTTAAAAATTAGGCTAACAAAATTTCTAAGCAGGTAACAAATAGAGCATGGCAACTTGCCATGTATGCACCATTACACCTATATAATCACATGGCATTTGGCTCAGGGTCATGCTGAAGCTCCTACTTGCTGGTACTGGACGACTTCCCTGTCATTTACCTTCTAAAGCCTAGACAAGATAAAGTGTTAATGCACTGCCCACTTTAGTCTGCAACACCTTACAAGCTATGAAAAACTAACTGTTGTGGTTCTTTCTTCTTTGCGAAAGTCATAGGAAATATGGTGCATATGTAATTTTAATGAATCTGCTCTATTCCATAATAAATATTTCCAGTAAAGGTCTTTTGGAGTCAGTTTCTCAGAATACTCTGGGTTTCTAAAAGCCAATTTTCTGGCACGTACCTGGAACCCAGCTCATGTTGTCAGTGACCTGCAACATGCTCACAGAATAGTGGATTCCTGAGAGAAGCAGAGCAATTTGCTTGCAGAGTGTCGTATAGAAATTTGCCGTTCTTTCTGCGGGCCCTCGAGAAAATGCCAGGGAGTTCGTGCAGCCAAGGAAACTGCTGGACTAGAAAGCAGAACTAGAGGAAAGGACTTGGCAGGCACACAGCAGGATTTCTGGTCTTTATTTGGCAAATCTCAAGATTCTCACTGAATACTTTGTCACACGAGCACATAAACATGCATTTGCCTCATTGCATCTCCCTTATGCTGTGAAATACAACTTTCAGAGCACTTAGACCAAGAGGTGTGGCAGGTATGTAGCTGAAGGGCCATGGAGTGGTAAATTATACAGACGTGGGAAAGCAGCTGAGTACTAACAGGCAGGCAGCATTTGTGCGGAGATGAGTGGCTTTTTGGCATATGAGTGGGCCTCAGTGTCTGTGTCTGGGTACACATACTTATGCACACTTCAGAGAGTCCATTGTAGCCTTTGTGAGCCTTGTATTTTAGCGCCTTGATCTCTTTCTCAGCTAAGTACATTTTTACCCAAGAAGGATGCCTGTTTCCCAATAGGCCACCTTCATCCTCGCTGCTTATTCATTAGCAGAAAGCACGAGCCTGCAGTATGTGCACCTACTATAGACGCAGGGGAGGGCAGATACCACCGCTGTTAGGGATCCCACAGAGTGTTGGTCCTGCTACATACATGCTGTTGGTGAGGAGGTAAGTGCCTCCACAAGGTTGCTGAGATCCTACTGTTACCTGACAATGTCACAGGCGTTTGTGAAGAGCAGGTAAGGTAGGCTAGAAACACAGATTCTTTCCACGCAAATGCTGTTTGTAGACAGCAAGGAGCAAATGCTACATAAAATGTATGCATGCTGCTGAGGCAAACATCTTCGATTTTTAATACATGTTTGTAAATAATGATTTATCCTATGTGTCCCAAGCCAGGAGCATCTAACTTACTAGCTCTGAAAAGCAGGCAGTTCATGGGAGAAAGAAAAGCAGCATATTGTGCAGCAGCTGTTTCATCTTCTTGTGGTCAAATGAGTAGCTTGACTCTGAAGTCATGCTACTTTTCATCCCAGACTACACCTTTCACAACGACTTATTCCCCACATTTCATTATGGGCCACAGAAATGCTGTTTTTCTCCAGTGCTCTCAACCTTTCTTGTCCACATGCTCTAAATACTGCATTGAGCTTTCCTGTAGGTTCCACACAGCTTTAACCAGTGGATCCTGAAGAAGCAGCAACAATAAATTTTGCAGTGCTGCATTGTGAACTGTCTTTGAATGGCAGTTTTTGGGTCAATGCCAGCTTGCTGAAAATCGAGTGAGAACAGTTTGCAAAGCTTTGTAATGTAATGTTGATGTAATGTTACGTTGCCTCCCTGCTCTTGTTCTGTGCAGCTGCTCCACATGGACTAAGCACTGAAGAATTTCATTTGTCAAAGCTGACGGTACTGTTCAAGCGGGAGAGGCAGAGGTCCCAGAATCACTTTAAAGGTTCTTTTATTTACTAAGTCCTGGCTTAGAGAGACTGTTCCAGCATCCAGCAACTGTCACTAATACCTCATAGAGAGCTCTCCAAAACCAGTGTAAAATTTTCTGTCTACTTTTATCACATTTGCTGTCTTTATTTTTTAATTATTTCTTGTCTTTCCTTAGTGCCCTCTCTTTTTAGATCTCTTTTCAGATCTCTTTTCTACGTCTCCATTTTAGTTCGCTGTTACTATTTTTTTGATTTTTCCTTATTTCCTTAATCACCATTGCTTTTAAGATTTTCTGTCTACTTTTATGCCATTCACTGTCTTTATTTTACTGTCTTTTCATATAATAATTTCTTGTCTTTCCTCAGTGCTGTTGCTTTTTAAATTTTCTTTCAACATCTGTTTTCGTTCACTGTCCCTGCTTTTTAGTTTTAGTTTTTCCCTTTGTTTCCCTACTACCTATCACTTTTAAAATGTTCTTTCTATGCGTACTTTTATTCCCTTTGCTGTATTTTTAAAATTATTTCTTCTCTTTTTTTCTGTGCCATCGCTTTCTAGATTTTCTTTCTATGTCTCCGTTTCAGTTCACCATTGCTACTTTTAAATTTTTTCTTATTTCCTTAATGATTGTTGCTTTTAAGATTTTTCTGTCTACTTTTATCCCGTTGGGTCTCTTTATATCACTGTCTTTATTTTTCAATAATTTACGATCTTTCCTTAGTGTCCTTGCTTTTTAAATTTTCTTTCTACACCTGTTTTAGTTCACTGTTCCTATTTCATAATTTTTTCCTTAATTTCGCTAATCCCCCTTGCTTTTTAAATGTTATTTCTATGCCTGCTTTTATTCCCTTTGCTGCCTTTTTAGAATTATTACTTCTCTATGCTGTTCACTGTCTTTATTTCACTGTCTTGCCTTTTAATAATTTATTGTCTGTCCTTAGTGCCCTGTCTCTTTAGATTTTTTTTTCTACGTCTGTTTTAGTTAGCCAATGCATTTTTTATTTTTTCCTTATTTCCTTAATCATGTTGCTTCTAAGATTTTCTGTCTACTTTTATCCCATTCCTTGTATTTATTTTGCTGTCTTCATTTTTTAATAATTTCTTGTCTTTCCTTAGTGCCCTTGCTTTTTATATTTTCTTTCTAGTTCTCTTTTAGTTTGCTGTACCTGTTTTATAGCTTTTTCCTTTATTTTCCTAAGCCCACTCGATTTTTAAAATGTTCTTTCTATGCCTACATTTATTCCCTTCACTCTCATTATTTTCTAATTATTTTTTCTGTTTTTCCTTAGTGCCGTTGCTTTTAAAATGTTGTCTTATTGGTCTGTTGTGTACCCCATTGCTTTTTAAATTTACTTTGTATGTGTCTCTGTCTTTGTCACCCTTTCTTTATTTGTTAGTTTTTTCTTATCTTTCGCAATAGATGTGGCTTTTTAGTTTTTCTATGTATAATTTTATCCCAACCAATGTGTGTATTCATTGATTCTTTCCTGTCTGTCCTGCAGCCTGCGCTTCACTTTATAAATTTTCTTGTTATGCCTCTGTTTATTTAGATAGCTGTCTCTATTGTTCAATTTTTTCCTCTCTCAATCCCTTGGCTTTTAAATTTTTGTTTCTATATGTACGGGTAATCTAGTTTGCTGTTGCTATTTTTAGTTCTCTGCTGACTGTCCTGCACCTCTTACGTATTTTCATGGTTCCTTAAACCTTATATCCTTAAACCACGGGGGGCGTGGCTTCTGCCACCCCTCTCAAACCGCAGGTAGTTCTGGTAGAAGTTAGGTGGTGTGAGCAGTCTTGCTAGAAATGAAGTGTAACCTCAGAGCGTTTTGGCTTTTTTTAGAGGAAACTAAAGCACATCAATTTTGATAACAACATTGTCATTGCGTTTAATGAGCTAGTTTCTTACATAGTTTAGAAGGACATCTATCATTTTTTATCTACACCCCAGAAAAATTAAGTTTAATTCCCTACTTAGTCACATTGCTGATGCAATAGGTGTAGCTGTAGTACAGGAACAAGTAGTGTCATTTCCTGGGGGGGTAAATCTCTCTGTTCACGGTCTCATTTGCTGTAAATTTAAGGCAGGTGAGAACAGTGCTGCTGCTCCTCCAGCTGACTTTATAACTTCTGGTGGTTTGCCCTTCCCCTTTCCCAGGTGATTGTGCTAAGGGTGGTGGGCGGAGGCTCGGGGTATTTGAGCCGCAGCCTCTGCTGAGGGAGCTCGTTGTGCTCCTGGGTTTGTCTGGTGTTGGTGCTCAGCTCCTGCTTGAGTCCTTTGCAGCTTTTGAGCTGGCTCAGCCTTTTGGGAAGAGCTGTCTGCCTGAGGTAAGAGCTTCAGGACCAGTCAAGGTTCAGCAGCCTGTGTGGTAGAAAGTAACACTTGTATGCAGCTTTTTTTTTTTTGTTTTCCTTTTTTTTTTTCAGGTCAGTAATTTTGTTTTGAGTGTTCAGGGGTAGAAAGATGGTTTAATGGTATGCATTGTTTGTTTTTTTTTTTAATGCTTCATGCATTGTGTTTTCCTGGAATTCCCAACTTTATTGAAAAAGGAACCTTGTTTTTTTCACCAGTTCTGCTGTATGCTGTGTAAGTTGCTGATATCTCTCTTAACGGGACCGATGGTGACATTGTTTAGCAGGGGTTAGGGTGAGTGTCTTGTATGCATCTGTATATGGAGATTTAGTATTTCTGAAGAAAGCAGAAGGGCCGTGAGGCACAGAAACAATTTCGGGGTATGGAATGCCTTGTCGCCTTTCCTCATTGCCCACAGAATGCCATGTTGTCCCTAGAACCTTTGCAGCTTGTGGCAGGCCCCTCGTAGATTACAAGCCTTGGGGCTTGACTTTATTTTGTGGGCATGTAGCAGAGCTCAGGGTCTCTGTGAAGCTGTAGGTTAGAGGTGCCCCCTGAATTTGGGATGTGGCTCAGAAGAGCGGCTCCTGAGGTGTAGCCACTGAAGGGGGTTCAGGGGTGCGAATGGAGGGCAGGAGGTGTCAGGAAGCCGTGGGGTTCCTTTCCTGACAGTTGAGGAGAAGAAAATGGGTTTCTAAAGTTTTGGGACTGCTGGGGAAAGGGAGGAGGGTTCACCAGCCCTTCTCAGATGAGTTTTGCAGTTGGATTTGGATGTCATAGCATCGTAGAATGGTTTGGGTTGGAAGGCACCATAAAGAGCCTCTAGTTCCAACCCCCCCGCAATGGGTAGGGACACCTTCCGCGAGACCAGGTTGCTCAAAGCCCCATCTGATCTGGCCTTGAATGCTTCCAGGGAGGGAGCATCCGCAGGTTCTCTGGGCGACGCGTTCCAGTGCCTCGCCACCCCTAGTGAGAAACGTCTTCCTAATACCTAAACTAAATGTACCCTCTTTAGGACTGAAGCCGTTACCGCCTTGTCCTATTGCTGTACACCCTTGTAAAAAGTCCCTCTGCAGGTTTCTTATAGGCACCCTTTACGTACCGTGAAGTCTGCTCTAAGGTCTCCTGCAAAGCTGCATGCCGGTGAGGGGTCCGAGAAGGTGAGGCGGTCGTCGGCCGGGTCGGTGTTGAATAGCGAAGTATTATGGGGCTGCTCGGTTAAGCATTTACCTTCCGTTCTGGAGGCGCTGTGTGGGCTATCTTTGAATTGGGTGAGCGTTTGAGGTGAGCTGTGGATTAGTGAGGAGGAGCGTGGGGCCGATGACTTCTCACGAGTGCCATGCTAACTTGGTGTCTCTTGGTACCTTAGGTACCACGAGTGACGACGGCTGCAGGGTCTGACTCTGGAATGAGCGGGGAAGCGAACGCGGTGGCACTTGTGAGGAGGGGGGAGTTGGGGAAGTAGTTGGCGTTGGCCAGTGGGATGCTTACTCCCTTTTCTGATTTGTTTTTTTTGTTTGTTTTTTTCATTGCAGATGTTGAAGAGCAATGTGTCCCCTTGAGGAACATCCCAGTTAGCCCGTGTGGTTTTGTGGAGGATGGATTCAGACCCTCGGCCGTCTGCAAGCTAAGTTGAGGGACCCGAGCTGGGGAGAGGCTGGGAGGAAGGGACACAGCTGGAAATTGCAGGGAGGAGTTTTAAAGTTAGCGCAGGAGAGAGGGCTGTCCCAAAGCAGTCGCCTTTGCGCAGGCGAAGGGAGCGGGTTGCTTTTCAGCATGAGACCTGTGTGTGCCAGGCAGGGCAGTTCCAGCCCGTGTCCGCGGTGGCGTATAGTTTGTGTAGTCTGTGTTGTGTGCTTAGACCTTCCTCAGGTCTCGATGTCCTTGTCGCGCTTTGCGCCAGAGGAGTGAGGCATGCGCTTTGGGCGCCGTCCCTAGGGTCTCGAATGCCCGTACTCATCGGCCTGGCGCCAGTCAGGTGCTCATTTTCTTGCGCTCGGAGCTCTAAAGCATGGATCGGTCTTGGCGGGTTCTGGTCGGTCCTTTTTGGCAGTGTTCTTCCGGGCTGCTTTGGCAGCTCTGCTCTCTAGCCGTCTGTTTTCTCGGACTGGGACTTCTTCCCCGCATCCTGACATCCTTAGGTCTCGATGCCAGGCTTCTGGTGCATCTGTCGTCTGGGTTTTGACAGTGCCGTCTTGTAACAGGCTGTTCCGTTCAACTCCTCTTCTCTGAGTCTGCCGTAGAGCCTCCTGGCCTCACGGTTGTGGCCCCGTAGGTCGTCTTGCCCGACGGCGCCTGCTGTCCAGGAGTCATTCTTCTTGCCGAGAGTTTTCTTTCTCTTTGAATCACCTCGTTGGTAGCGTTCCATGTGGTGACGTTCTGCGCACGGGTGTGTTTGGCTTGGAGCTGCTCTGCCTGGGGATGTAGATTCAGGGGTAGGTGGAACAGTGATAAGAGTCTACGGGTGAAACGTTGATGTGCCTAGACTATTTAGGCGAGGGCTGTACAGTCATCTCGGCTCGAGTAGCCATTGGCAGGCTGCGTGGACAGCCGTGCCGATAGTGTTTCACGGAGACGATTGGAGTTGTGTGGCAGGGGCTGTTGAGGGGTAGTGAAGAGGATTTGACTCTCTAAGGTGTTAAGTCTTGCATGTGATGGGCTTAAAGTTTGGCCCTGGTTTTTTTTTTGGTTGGTGGGGGGGTTTTGTTTTTTTTTGTGGGTTTTTTTTGGTTTTTTTTTTTTTAAATGGCAGGCTGTAGCTGGACTCCAGCTGGTCTTTGTAGATGGAATCAAGACCTCTGGAGTTGTGAAGCTCTTGCTCTGCATCCAGGTGACTCGTTCAATATGTTTTGGGTTTGTTTTTTTTTCAGATGCGGAGGGACAAGATGCATGCCACAGAGCGACGAGGGAAGGCAGCTGAGCGCTGTAAGGAGGTGGGTCTGTGAGTGGAGTTGGAAGGAAGATGCGGCCGGTGGCTCCTTGAGACTGCTTTGCTGTGTTTTGCAGTTTTCTTGCATTGTATTGGTCTGTATTTGCCTCTGTCTTGTGTTGTTTTGTTCTGTATTTGTACTGACTGTCATGTGAGACTGTCTCGCGTTGCATGGCCCTGCATTGTGTTTTGTAGTGCAGTGCTCTGCCCTTGTATCGATTGCCACCAGAGACTGCCTTGCCTTCTATGGTTCTGTATTGGTTTTGTATTGTTTTGGTCTGTACTTGTATTGACTGTCATCTGAGAGTCTCTTGCATTGGCCCTGTTCTGTTTTGTGTGGTATGGCAGTGCTCTGAGTTGTTTTGTCTTGACAGAGATAAGAGTACTGCCTTGTATGGCATTATATTTGCATGTGAATTACATGGGTCTATGTTTGTCTGTGTGTGTTGTATGGCATTGTAGAGACAGCACAGAAGGTTTAATGACTTTGGGCTCTTTGCACGCAAGGAGCTGAGGGGATCGCAATTGGACTGTGAGCTAGCATAGAGTAAGGCAGTAACTGGGCAATGGTGTTCATAATGTTTATGGGGATGCTTTGTGGCAAGTCTGTAGAAATGGTCAAGGCCTTGAGGTCTGAGTAGCAGCATGATGGGTCTTGGAGCGATCGGTAACTTTGGGACAGCTCTGTGTTTGCGATGCTCTGTTTTTTCAAGTGCCATGGAGGACACTGACTGGGAGGATGTGTTATTTTGGGAATAGGTGGGAAGCGGTGGAGGACTTCTCTCTCAAGGATGAAGTGTCTATTGAAAAGCTTTGTATGTTGTTTTTGCAGGTGATGACAGGGCACGAGGTGCTTGAAGGAACCTTGCGTTTAGGTGACACGGCTGCTACGGAGGTTGGACTGTGCCATGTGGCACCGTGAAAGCTAAGTATCGGGTTGAAAATGCGCGGATGGTGGAGATGATGGTGCGTGTTGAAACACTGGTGTAACAGAAGGGCAGTTTGTGGGGAGGTTGGAAGGAGGTTGGGCTGGGGCCAGGGTTTTTGCAGGCAGGGCGATTTTTGAGGCCCCCAGTGCCACAGGCACGGGGTGACGGCCTCTCGAGGCCTGTGGGTGGTAGGATGGATGAGTTGAGAATGAAGGCTGGCGTGCATGTGATCTGAATGAGTGGTGTGTTGTGAATGTGTCTAACCTTGTAGGGTTATGTGGTTTAGCCTTTTTGGTTTTTTCCTTTCAGGTTGGATGTAGAGTTGAGATGTTTCTCAGGGAATTAGAAAAAAAAACCAAAACAACAACTTAGAATAAAAAAACCCAGCTGGGATATGGGTTGGTTTTTGGTGTGTCCTCCCCTGCCCTGTTCCTCCCCCCCGCCTGGTCCCAGCTGCTCCACGAGGCAATGTTGATTGCCAGTGTTTGGACTGGGGTCCGGCTCGGGCCCGGGTTTTCACAGGCAGGGTGATTTTTTTCAAGGGTCCTGGGAACGGTGTTCCCATGGAGCGCTGCCCTGGAACGTGGTAATTGCCAGTCAGCACAGGGAAATATGTTGTTCGGTGGATGGTCTTTGGAAGACAGTTGAGGATTTTGCGGGCGAAGGGTGGGGGGAGTTGGACTAGATGGCCAGCATGGAGCAGGCCAGGGTTGTGAAGGGCGTGAGCGTAACTGTATTTTTCTGTGGTGGGTTTGTAAAATATTTGGGTGCTCTTTGTAGTTTGTGATGTAATGATACTTTTCAGTTTTTGTTTTTGTGCCGAGGTGTGGAAGTGGACAGTCTGTCAAGATGAGCGGAGCTCACTCGTTTTCTGCCCGGGAATGGGGATCGTGCAGGTAATGTCACCTCAGGGAGTAAAACTTCTGGATGTGCAGCGACGGATGTAACGGGAGCGAGGAATGTGGAAAAGACCGCTCCGTAGAGAATTGCACGTACTAATAGTGGCGTTTCTTCTGAAGGTAATGCTAAATTTTTGGAGTTAAAATGTATTTGTAAAAATAATGGTTAAAAGAGGAATAAAACTAATAGTGTCAAAAATTTGACCAGTGAGGCCGTAAGTCTTTTCTATATATTGTAGAAAAAGTACATTGTAGAATTGGACTGTAACTACTGACCTAGCTGAACGTATGTGGAATCAGTAATAGACCAAATGAAGCAAAAAAAAAAAGAAAATGAAAAAAAGACAGGTAATTAGGTCTCCTTGTGAGAATCACAGTAGTAATGGCAATCAGAAAGGCAAGTGTAGAGCAAAGCATGCGCGTTTAGTGCCCATAGGTAAACCTAGCTGTTGAAGTAAGTGAAAGTGTCTGTTAGAATTGGGCATCCAAGGGAAAGTTGTAGATACCTCGAGGTAAATGTAGCTGCTGCTGGGTGAACAGAAAGGGTGTGCGTTCCTGGCTCTAGTAATTGCCCAACTTTGAAATTGGCTCCGCAGCTACGTAACTGTGAACTGGGCTCGGGCGCGGTGCGGCGCCGAAAGGGGCTCGGGCGCGGTGCGGCGCCGAAAGGGGCTCGGGCGCGGTGCGGCGCCGAAAGGGGCTCGGGCGCGGTGCGGCGCCGAAAGGGGCTCGGGCGCGGTGCGGCGCCGAAAGGGGCTCGGGCGCGGTGCGGCGCCGAAAGGGGCTCGGGCGCGGTGCGGCGCCGAAAGGGGCTCGGGCGCGGTGCGGCGCCGAAAGGGGCTCGGGCGCGGTGCGGCGCCGAAAGGGGCTCGGTCAATGTGTTACTTTTCTTAAAGGGGCTGAGGTACTGTGTAACTCTGAAATGGGCTTGATTACTGGATAATATGTGTATAACATGTAGGGGGGTTTATTCTGTATCTCACTGTCCCCGTCGTCCTTCCTGTTCTTCTCTTTCTCTGACCCTTTGTGGTGCTCCCTACTCTTTTTATTCATGTCTTCTGTCTCTGTGCAGGGGTCCTAATCTCTCTCTCTCCCCCCCCCCCCCAACCTCCTGTGTTTCTCACAGTCTCTCTCTGTCTCTTGTCATTATTCTCATCTGTCGCTCTCTCTTACTTCCTGTCCCATCGTATCATGTTGTATCTGTTCCTCCTGCTTTTTTCTCCATCTGTCCAGATCCCTGTCCCTTTTTTCTTCTATTGCTGGCCCTCTGCCCTGCTTCCTCTTGCTATCTTTCCTGTATTTCTCTCTGTTCCGTTCCCTCTTCCATCCTTTCAAACTGTATCCTCCTCTCCAGCTAGCTGTCCCTTCTCTTTTCTCTATTCCTCTGTATCTCTCTCACAGCCTATCACAGTTGTTTTTTCCTCCAGTGCTGTCCTGCTCTGTCCCTTTTTTCTCACTCTCATTCTGTCATGCTCCCTGTGTCTTTTTTTAACTCCTCCATCTCTGTCCTGCAGCCTATCACTATTTTTTTCCCTCTGCCATCCCTTTGTCCTTCTTCCAGTCTTTGTGTCTCTCTCCCTTTGTTCTCCCTCCCTTCCTTTTTTTCCTTTCTTGCTACATCTCTGTTCTGCTCCCTAGAATAGAATCAAATCGCATTGAATCGAATCATGAAATTTGGAAAGGACCTCTAAGATCATTAAGTCCAACCATCAACCCACCACCACCACCCCCACTAAATCATGTCCCAAAATGCCACATCTACGTGTGTTTTGAACACCTCCAGGGCTGGTGACTCCATCACTACCCTGGGCAGCCTGTTCCAATGCCTGACAACCCTCTCAGTAAAGAATTTTTTTCTGATATCCCATCTAAACCTCCCCTGGCGCAACTTCAGGCCATTTTCTCTCGTTCTATCTGTAGTTACTTGATAGAAGAGACCAGTACCCACCTCGCTACAATCTCCTTTCAGGTAGTTGTAGAGAGCGATAAGGTCTCCCCTCAGCCTCCTTTTCTCCAGACTAAACCACCCCAGCTCCCGCAGCCGTTCCTCATCAGACTTACGCTCCAGGCCCCTCACCAACTCGGTTGCCTTCTCCGGACACGTTCCAGCAACTCAACGTCTTTCCTGTAGTGAGGGGCCCAAAACTGAACGCAGTACTCGAGGTGCGGCCTCGCCAGTGCCGAATACAGGGGAACGATTACCTCCCTGCTCCTGCTGGCCACACTATTTCTGATACAGGCCAGGATGCCGTTGGCCTTCCTGGCCACCTGGGCACACTGCTGGCTCATAGTCAGCCGGCTGTCAACCAGCACCCCCAGGTCTTTCTCTGCCGGGCAGCTTTCCAGCCACTCTTCCCCAAGCCCATAGCGCTGCACGGGGTTGCTGTGACCGAAGCGCAGGACTCGGCCTCGTTGAACTTCATACAGTTGGCCTCGGCCCATCGATCCAGCCTGTCCAGATATCTGTGTAGAGCCTTCCTATCCTCAAGGAGATCGGCCCTGAGTCCCAACTTGGTGTCGTCTGCAAACTTGCTGAGGGGGCACTCGATCTCCTCGTCCAAATCGTCGATAAAGATGTTAAGCAGAACCGGGCCCAACACCGAGCCCTGGGGAACACCACTAGCGACCCGCCATCAACCGGATTTAACCCCATTCACCGCAACCCTCTGGGCTCGTCCATCCAGCCAGTTTTTCACCCAGCAAAGAGTACACTTGTCTAAGCCAGGAGATGACAGCTTCTCAAGGAGTATGCCATGAGAGACAGTATCAAAGGCCTTGCTGAAGTCAAGGTAGGTAACATCCACAGCCTTTCCCTCATCCACCAGGCGGGTCACCCGGTCATAGAAGAAGATCAGGTTGGTCAAGCAGAACCCGCCTTTCGTAAACCCACGCTGACCGGGCCCAATCCCCTGCTTGTCCCGGACTTGCCACGTGAGCGCTCTCAAGACAAACCGTTCCATAATCTTCCCCGGTACCGAGGTCAGGCTGACAGGCCCGTAGTTCCCCGGATCCTCCCTCCGACCCTTCTCATAAATGGGCGTCACGTTGGCAAGCCTCCAGTCCTCTGGGACCTTCCCCGTTGACCAGGATCGCCGATAGATGAGGGAGAGCAGCTTGGGAAGCACCTCTGCCAGTTCCCTCAGTACTCTTGGATGGATTCCATCTTGTCCCATAGATTTGTGAGCATCCAGATGGCGTAGTAGGTCACTAACTATTTCCTCCTGCATTAAGGGGGGGGGGGGGTATATTCTGCTCTTCATCCTCACCTTCCCGCTCAGGAGGCGGAGTACCCTGAGGATAACTGGTCTCCCTAGTAAAGACTGAGGCAAAGAAGGCATTAAGTACCTCAGCCTTTTCCTCATCTCTGCTGGCAACGTTCCCTTCCGTATCCATTACAGGATAGATATTCTCCTTGGGATTCTTTTTACCATTACCGTATTTGTAAAAACATTTTTTGTCTTCTCTTACGACAGCGGACAGATTTAGTACTAGCAGAGCTTTTGTCTTTCTAATTTCCTTTCTCTATGACCTAACAAGATCCCTGTACTCCTCCCAAGTTGCCCGCCCTTTCTTCCAGAGATGATAAACTCTCCTTTTCTTCCTGACTCCTAGAAGAAGCTCCCCGTTCAGCCAGGCCCGTCGTTTTCCTCAGCGATTCGACTTGCGGCACGGGGGAATAGCCTGGTCCTGAGCTGTTAAGATTTCCTTCTTAAAGAACGTCCGTCCCTCCTGGACCCCTTTGCCCTTCAGGACCATCTCCCAAGGGATTCTCTCAACCAGTGCCTCAAAGAGGCCAAAGTTTGCCCTCCGGAAGTCCAGAGTGGTGGTTTTGCTAACCCCCTTCCATGCCTCACCAAGAATTGAGAATTCTATCATTTCACAGTCGCTAAGCCCAAGAGGTAGCACTCCGGTCACGGGAGTCATCCCACTGTGTTTCCGTGATGGCGACTAAGTCATATCTATCCTGCTGCACGATGGCTTCCAGCTCCTCCTGTTTATCGCCCACGCTGCGTGTGTTGGCATCGATGCATTCGAGCTGGCCTATCGAATCCACCCCTAACGTCGGCACGCTGCCCCCAGGCTCATCTCTGGTGCACCTAGTCTTATCCCTTACCCCCTTCAAACCTGGTTTAAAGCCCTCTCTATGAGCCCCACCCTCTCACGAGTGAGGATTCTTTTACCCCTTTGAGATAGCTGGATACCATCTGTCGCTAGCAAGCCCGGTGCCGTGTAAACCTCCCCATGATCAAAAAACCCCAAATGCCACCGATGGCGCCAGCCTCTGAGCCACATCATCACCAGGTGTGGTTTCCTGTTCCTTTCAGTATATTCCCCTGCCACTAAGGGATTGAGGAAAACACTACCTGTGCTCCTTCCACTAATCGCCCCAGTGCCCTGAAGTCCCTTTTGATTGCCTTTGGATTTCTCCCTGCAGTCTCATCGCTGCCAACCTGCACAACTAGCAATGGGTAATAATCAGAGGTCCGAACCAGACCCGGGAGTTCCCCGGTAATGTCTTTCAACCGGGCCCCAGGGAGGCAGCAGACTTCCCTGTGGCATGGGTCAGGACTGCATATTGGGTCCTCTGTCCCCCTCAGAAGGGAGTCGCTTATGACAATTACCCTCCTTTTTCTTTTTTCAGAGGCTGTGAGAATGCATGGGGCTGCCCGACTGAGCCTAGGCACCTCCCTGCATAGGGCTTCACCTACACCCTGATCTTTGTTGACCCGGTCCTCAAGTTCCAGAGCCCCATTCCTGTTGCGTAGGGGCAACTGGGAAGGTGAGGGAGACCGGGAGGGGACTCGCCTGCCTCCCCAAGCAGGGACCTGTATCCATTCCCCTCCATCTCTTAGGTCCCCTCCTGCCCGGTGGCAAGGGGGCAGGGGAACCTCCGCTTCTCGCGGAGCCTCCATCTGCTGCTTCCGCCTCAGGGATGGTAGGGTGTGGGTCCACCAACCTATCTCCCTCTCACACTCCTTGATACTCCTCAACCTTTCCGCTTCCTCCTTCAGCTCTGCCACCAGGCTGAGCAGATCATCTACCTGGTCACATCTCGCACAAGAGGTGTCCCCGCTGCCCTCCGGCATCAGTGATAGACTCGGCACTCCCTGCGGCCAGAGACCTGGACAGCTGCACGTTTACGTGGGAGCTCTGTCTGTGTCGCCATGTTTTTCCTAGCAACGGCTTTCACCCGAGTGGCAGCCATATCGGGGTCTCCTTCTGAGGCCAATGCCCACCGCTTCAGTAGCCTTCTCGAGCCGGGAAGGGGGGGGCTGCACCCTACCTGCACAAACTGCCGCACCACGGCACACCTTTCTGACACACCGCGCCCTGTTTGCCATGCTCCCGGTCGCTGGCGCTCCTCAGGGCCATTTAAATCTCCCACGGTCGCCCCTGGCAATGCCCACGCCGCGTCAGCCTCTCTCGTGAGAGCTGCCGGCTCTGCGCGGTCCCTCTGCTCTTCCCTAGGGCTCCTGGGCCTCGGGAACCTCCCGGTCCGCCTCAGTCTAGCGCTTAGCCGCCGAGTTACCATTGCGTCTGCTGGCCTCGCCGGTGACTGATGTGATTTTAATAACTACATTGTTATTGCATTTAACGAGCTAATTTCCTACCTAGTTTAGAGACACACATATCTTTTTCTGTCTATGCCTCAGAAAAATTAAGTTGAACTCCTTACCTGGTCACATTGTCAATGCAATAGTTGTAGCTGTAGTACAGGAGCAGGTATTGTCTTTGCCAGTAAGTGTTGCTTTCTCTGTTCAGGGTCTCATTTGCTGTAAATTTAAGGCAGGTGAGAACAGTGCTGCTGCTCCTCCAGCTGACCTCATAACTTCTGGTGGTTTGCCCTTCCCCTTTCCCAGGTGATTGTGCTAAAGGTGGTGGGCGGAGGCTCGGGCTATTTGAGCCACAGCCTCTGCTGAGGGAGCTCATTGTGCTCTTGGGTTTGTCTGGTGTTGGTGCTCAGCTCTTGCTTGAGTCCTTTGCAGCTTTTGAGCTGGCTCAGCCCTTTGGGAAGAGCTGTCTGCCTGAGGTAAGAGCTTCAGGACCAGTCAAGGTTCAGCAGCCTGTGTGGTAGAAAGTAACACTTGTATGCAGCTTTTTTGTTTGTTTGTTGTCCTTTCTTTTTTTTCAGGTCAGTAATTTTGTTTTGAGTGTTCGGGGGTAGAAAGATGGTTTAATGGTATGCATTGTTTGTTTGTTTGTTTTAATTCTTCATGCATTGTGTTTTCCTGGAATTCCCAGCTTTATTGAAAAAGGAGCCTTGTTTTTTTTCACCCATTCTGCTGTATGCTGTGTAAGTTGCTGATATCTCTCTTAACGGGACCGATGGTGACATTGTTTGTCAGGGGTTAGGGTGAGCGTCTTGTATGTATTTGTATATGGAGTTTTAGTATTTCTGAAGAAAGCAGAAGGGCCGTGAGGCACAGTGCCTTTCAGGGTCTGGGATGCCTCGTCGCCTTTCCTCATTGCCCGCAGAATGCCACGGTGTCCCTAGAATCTTTGCAGCTCGTGGCAGGCCCCTCGTAGATTACAAGCCTTGGGACTTGACTTTATTTTGTGGGCATGTAGCAGAGCTCAGGGTCTCTGTGAAACTGTAGGTTAGGAGGTGCCCCCAGAATTTGGGATATGGCTCAGAAGAGCGGCTCCTGAGGAGTAGCCACTGAAGGGGGTTCAGGGGCGTGAATGGAGGGCAGGAGGCGTCAGGAAGCAGTGGGGTTCCTTTCCTGACGGTTGAGGAGAGGAAAAGGGGTTTCTAAAGTTTTGGGACTGCTGGGGAAAGGGAGGAGGGTTCACCAGCCCTTCTCAGATGAGTTTTGCAGTTGGATTTGGATGTCATAGCATCGTAGAGTGGTTTGGGTTGGAAGGCACCATAAAGAGCCTCTAGTTCCAACCCCCCCGCAATGGGTAGGGACAGCTTCCGCGAGACCAGGTTGCTCAAAGCCCCATCTGACCTGGCCTTGAATGCTTCCAGGGAGGGAGCATCCGCAGGTTCTCTGGGCGACGCGTTCCAGTGCCTCGCCACCCCTAGTGAGAAACGTCTTCCTAATACCTACACTAAATGTACCCTCCTTAGGACTGAAGTCGTTACCGCCTTGTCCTATTGCTGTACACCCTTGTAAAAAGTCCCTCTGCAGGTTTCTTATAGGCACCCTTTACGTACCGTGAAGTCTGCTCTAAGGTCTCCTGCAAAGCTGCGTGCCGGTGAGGGGTCCGAGAAGGTGAGGCGGTCGTCGGCCGGGTCGGTGTTGAATAGCGAAGTATTATGGGGCTGCTCGGTTAAGCATTTACCTTCCGTTCTGGAGGCGCTGTGTGGGCTATCTTTGAATTGGGTGAGCGTTTGAGGTGAGCTGTGGATTAGTGAGGAGGAGCGTGGGGCCGATGACTTCTCATGAGCGCCACGCTAACTCGGTGTCTCTTGGTACCTTAGGTACCACGAGTGACGACGGCTGCAGGGTCTGACTCTGGAATGAGCGGGGAAGCGAACGCGGTGGCACTTGTGAGGAGGGGGGAGTTGGGGAAGTAGTTGGCGTTGGCCAGCGGCATGCTTACTCCCTTTTCTGATTTGGTGTTTTTTTTGTTTGTTTGCTTGTTTGTTTTTTTCACTGCAGATGTTGAAGAGCACTGTGTCCCCTTGAGGAACATCCCAGTTAGCCCGTGTGGTTTTGTGGAGGACGGATTCGGACCCTGGGCCCTCTGCAAGCTAAGTTGAGGGACCCGGGCTGGGGGGAGGCTGGGAGGAAGGGACACAGCTGGGAATTGCAGGGAGGGGTTTTAAAGTGAGAGTAGGAGGGCAGGGCTGTCCAGGAGCAGTCCTGTTTGGGCAGATGAAGGGAGCGGGTTGCTTTTGAGCCCGAGACCAGCGTGTGCCGGGCAGGGCGGTTCCAGCCCGTGTCCGTGGTGGCGTGTAGTTTGTGTAGTCTGTCTTGTGTGCCTTCGATCTTCCTCGGGTCTCAATGCCATCATCAGTCTTTGCGCTCAGGGAGCGTGGCATGCGCTTCGGGCGCCGTCCCTAGGGTCTCGAATGCCCTTGCTCATCGGCACTGTGCCAGTCGGGTGCTTCTTTTCTTGCGCTCGGAGCTCTAAAGCGTGGATCTGTCTCGGCGGGTTCCGGTCGGTCCTCTTTTGCGGCGCTCTTCCGGGCTGCTTTGGCAGCTCTGCTCTCTAGCCGTCCGTTTTCTCGGACTGGGACTTCTTCCCCGCATCCTGACATCCTTAGGTCTCGACGCCAGGCTTCTGGCGCATCCATCATCTTGGTTTTGACGGGCTTGATCTTGTAACGGGCCCTTACTTTTGCCTCTTCTTCTTTGGGGCTGTCGTAGAGCCTCCTCGCTTTGTGGTTTTGGGCGCTGTAGGTCGATTTGCCGGATGGCGTCTCCCGTCCGGGGGTCGTCGTTCTTCTTGCCGAGAGTTTTCTCTCTCTTTGAATCGCCTTGTTGGTAGTGTTCTGTGTTGTGTGTGTTTGTGCACGGGTGTGTTTGGCTTGGAGCTGCTCTGCCCGGGGCTGTAGAGTCAGGGGTAGGTGGAACAGCGATAAGAATCTACGGGTGAAACGTCGATGTGCCTAGTTTGTCAGCATTGAGGGTTAAATGATTTTTGAGTCATTGCATGTCAGTAGGGGAGTGGATTGCAAGTGGATTGTGAGGTAGAATATAGTAAGGCAGTGAGTGGGCATGGGTGTTAATATTTGTTTACGTGGATGCTTTGCGGTAAGCTTCTAGAAATGGTGAAGGCATTGAGGTTTTTGTTTCTGGAATAGGTGCGAAGCAGGAGTGTGGAGCTGTGGAGGATTTTTTTATGCCGAGGGTGAAGTTTGTATTCAAGAGTTTTGTGTGTTGGTTTTGCAGGTGATCACGGGGCACGAGGCGTTTGAAGGAACCTTGCGTTTAGGCGATGTGGCTGCTACGGAGGTTGGACTGTGACAAGTGCCACTATGAAAGCTAAGTGTCTGGTTGAAAATCTATGTATGGTGCAGGTGGCGCGTGTTGAAGCGTTGCTGTAATGGAAGGGCAGTTTGTGGGGAGGTTGGGCTGGGGCCAGGGGTTTTGCAGGCAGGGTGCTTTTTGAGGCCCCGGGTGCTGCGGGTAAGGGGCGATGGCCCCTTGACACCCTTTGGCGGCGGGATGGGTTAGTTGAGAGCGAGGGCTAGCGTGCGTGTGATCTGAATGAGTGGTGTGTTGTGCATGTGCGTAACGTTGTAGGGTTATGTGGTTTAGCTTTTTAGTGGTCTCTTGCAGGGTGGAGGTAGAGATGTTTGTTAGGCAATTAGGAAAAAATAAAATACAATTAGAATAAAAAAACCCCGCTGGGTGGCTTTTTTTTTTTTTTTTTTTTTTTTTCCCCCCTCCGGTCCCGGCTGCTCTGTGGGACAGTGGTCACGGCCAATGTTTGGATGGGGGTCAGGCTTGGGCTGGGGTTCTGGCAGGCAGGGCGATTTTTTTTCAAGGCTCCCAGGAACAGAGCTCCCGTGGAGCGCTCCCCTGGAACCTGGTAATCGCCACCGAGCGCAGGGAATTAGGTTGGTCTGCGGCTGGTCTTTGGAAGACAGTTGAGGATTTTGCGGGCGAAGGGTGGGAGGAGCTGGACTAGATGGCCAGCATGGAGTAGGCCAGGGTTGTAAAGTGGGTGAGTGTAACTTTATTATTCCATGGTGTGTTTGTAAAATATTGAGGTGATCTAATGTTATTTATAATTTTTATGTCTAAGTGTGGAAGTGGACAGTGTGTGAAGAGGAGCGGAGCTCACTTGTTTTTTTGCTTGGGAACAGGGATGGTGGAGGTAACGTCACCTCGGGCAGTAAAACTTCTGGACGGGTAGCGACGGACATAAGGGCAGTGAGGAATGTGGACAAGACTGATAGGGTGGAAAAAGCTCTGTAAAACGTTGAAATTACATAAAATATTAAAAAAAAAAAGTAATAGAATATGGCACTGCTGCTGAGTGTAAGTAAAGAAGTTTTTAATTAAAAAAATTTAAAAAATTTAGTATCACAGCAGACGTCATTTCATAGTGCATCTTTTGAAGTTGCGATTGTAAAAATGTATTACAAAACTTTGAAGTTGGTATTGTAAAACTTAAATTTAAAACAAAACCGCACTAGCCGCTGGCTCGGTCTCTGGGAGTAAAGAGCTATAAGATGAAGTTAAACAATTTACTCCCAGGGCAGAAACCATTTTCCACGGCAACGTTGCAGTAGGGCAGTGCTTTAACTTGAAAATGTGCAGTACTGCTGTGCTTAACTCTGTCAAAGGCAAGGGCTCGGAGGTCAAAGGTCACCAGGCCCAGGGGTCAAAGCTCATGGGGTCAGGGGTCTAAAGTCACTAAGGTCAAAGCTCACGGGGTCAAAGGTTGCCGGGGTCAGGGGGGCAAAAGCGCAAAGGTTGAAGGGTCAAGCTCAAAGGTCAGGGGTGGGGGTCAAGGGTCACCAAGTCAGGGTCAAAGCTCGTGGGGTCAGGGGTCACAGGGGTCTGGGGTCAAATGTCACCGGGGGCAGGGGTGAAATATCAAAGGTCACTGGGTCGGGGTAAAAGGTCACAGGGTCAAAGATCAGAGCCCGTGGGGTTACGGTCAAAGGTCACCGGGGTCGGGGTAAAAGCTCAAAGGTTCAAGGGTCGAGCTCAAAGGTCACAGATCACCAGGTCCGGATCAAAGCTCACGGGGTCAGGGGGCCAAAGGTCACGGGGCGGGGGTTAAAGGTCAAAGCTCACGGGGTCAGGGGTGGCCGAGGTCTGGGGTGAAATGTCACCGGGGGAGGGTCAAAGGGCACGGGTCAGGGGGCCAAAGGCCACGGGTCAAGGGCCAAAGGCCACGGGGTCAAAGGTCACAGGGGCAGGGGGTCAAAGGTCGGGGACCAGCGGTCAAAGGTCAAGGGGTCGGGGGTCAAAGGTCGCGGGCCAAAGGTCGACGGGTCGGGGGTCAAAGGTCAAGGGGTCGGGGTCAAAGGTCACGGGCCAAAGGTCAAAGGTCAAGGGGACGGGTCAAAGGTCACGGACCAAAGGTCAAAGGTCAAGGGGTCGGGGTCAAAGGCCACGGGCCAAAGGTCAAAGGTCAAGGGGTCGGGGGTCAAAGGCCACGGGCCAAAGGTCAAGGGGTCGGGGGTCAAAGGCCACGGGCCAAAGGTCAAAGGTCAAGGGGTCGGGGGTCAAAGGTCGCGGGCCAAAGGTCAAAGGTCAAGGGGTCGGGGGTCAAAGGTCACGGACCAGATGTCAAAGGTCAAGGGGTCGGGGTCAAAGGTCACGGGCCAAAGGTCAAAGCTCACAGGGTCGGGGTCAAAGGCCAAGGGGTCGGGGTGAAAGGTCACGGGGTCGGGGTCAAAGGCCAAGGGGTCGGGGGTCAAAGGTCACGGGGGCGGGGCCAAAGGTCACGGGGCCGGGGTCAAAGGTAATTGGGTCAAAGATCACCTGGCAGGGGTCAAAGGGCACCGGGGTAGGGGGGCAAAGGTCTTTGGGGTCAAAAGTTCAAAGGTTACCACACCAGAGGGTCAAAAGGTCAACTGTCAGGGTCAAAGGTCACCGACAAGAAGTCAAAGGTCACCCGCCGGGGGTCAAAGGGTCACCGGGTGAAAAGGGCCATCGGGTCAAAGGTCACAGCATGGGTTCGCAGCCTCAGAGGTCACGGTGTCAGGGATCACAGTCTCATGGCTCAGGGCCAGGGGTTAGAGGTCAACTTCCCCAGTTGATATACTGGCTGGGACATCATATGGTATGGAATACCCCTTTGGCTCGTTTGGCTCAGCTGTCTGCACTCCCAGCCTCCACTGCCAGGGCGGTAGGAGAAGCTGAAACATCCTTGACTTAGTATGAACACTGCCTAGTGACAACTAAATCATCAGTCTTTTATCAACATTATTGTCATGTTAAATGCAAACTACAGCACTATACCGGCTACTAGGAAGAAAATCATCTCTATTCTAGCCAAAACCAGGAAATTCCCTCTGCTCTTTACCTCATTTCTTGCCAAAATTTCTACCTATGCCTCCCTCTATCTGGCTCCCTTTTCCTCTTCTTTATTTCTTCTCACTCTTTCCTTTACCCTGTCGGCTTTAAAAGTTTCTTTATATGTACGTCTCTCTCCAGCTCCCCGGCCTTATTTTTTAATTTGCGTCCATGTGAATCGTACCCCGTCGCTTTTTGAATTTTTTTTCCCCTATTTCTCCCTCTGTCTTCCTCCCTGTCCCTGGTTGCAAATTGTTTCCTGTTTCCCGTACCCCGCTGCTTTCTCGTTTGTTTCTATGTATCCCCCAGTCCATCTCCCTGCCTTTATTTCTTCATGTTTTCCTATCTGTCTTGTACCCTATTGCTTTTTAAGTTTTATTTCTATGTCCCCCTCCGTCCAGCTCACCGTTCCTATTTTGGAATCCCTCCCTTGAGCTGGGGAAGGGTCTGCCCAGGCACGCCCACCCGAGGGAGCTGACGAAGGTGAACCGTCCGAGGAGGGAATCCAAGGGGGTCCCGCAGGCAGCCACGTCCAGCAAGGAACAGCCAGCCCCCGCGGCAAGGAAGGATCCCTCCGAGCCATCCCAGACGGAGTGCGCCGGCCGCGCGCACGAGCCACCGGGAAGCCTCGCGGGAGAGGAGCGTCGAGGCGCCTGCCGCCGAGGCAGAGAGAAAAGCATCGGGGCGGTGAAGGTCTCCCGCCGGCGCCGGGAGCTGCGGAGAGTCGCGCATTCTGTCGCGTGCATCCCGCTCCATCTCTGCCACCCTTCCCCAGATCTCTGTTCGCCTCCCTGCCTGTCCCTCCTTCCGTCTCTCTCTCCACCGGCCCACCTGCCCGCCTGGCTCCCAAAAACTTGTTACTCTCCTGCCAACTCTGCCCCGTACCGCTTCATCTATAATTTTTTTTTTTTTTTTCCTACGATTCCCTCTCTGTGGCTCCCTATTTTTTACCGCTTTCCCACATTTCTTGTACCCAGTTGCATTTTAATTTCTCTTTCTCCATTTTTCCTAGCAATGGCTTTCAGCTGAGTGGCAGCCATACCGGCGTCTCCTTCTGAGGCCGATGCCCACCGCTTCAGTAGCCTTCTCGAGCTGGGAAGGGGGGGCGGGGGCTGCGCCCTACCCGCACGAACTGCCACGCCATGCCCTTTCTGACACGACACGCCCTGCTTGCCACGCTCCCGGTTGCTGGCGCTCCTCAGGGCCCTTTAAATCTCCCACGGTCGCCCCTGGCAATGCCCACGCCGCGTCAACCTCTCTCGCGAGAGCTGCCGGCTCTGCACGGTCCCTCTGCTCTTCCCCGGGGCTCCTGTGTCTCGGGAACCTCCCGTTCCGCCTCAGTCTAGCGCTTAGCCGCCGAGTTACCATTGCGTCTGCTGGCCTCGCCGGTGACTGATGTGATTTTAATAACTACATTGTTATTGCATTTAACGAGCTAATTTCCTACCTAGTTTAGAGACACACGTATCTTTTTCTGTCTACGCCTCAGAAAAATTAAGTTGAACTCCTTACCTGGTCACATTGTCAATGCAATAGTTGTAGCTGTAGTACAGGAGCAGGTATTGTCTTTGCCAGTAAGTGTTGCTTTCTCTGTTCAGGGTCTCATTTGCTGTAAATTTAAGGCAGGTGAGAACAGTGCTGCTGCTCCTCCAGCTGACCTCATAACTTCTGGTGGTTTGCCCTTCCCCTTTCCCAGGTGATTGTGCTAAAGGTGGTGGGCGGAGCCTCGGGCTATTTGAGCCACAGCCTCTGCTGAGGGAGCTCATTGTGCTCTTGGGTTTGTCTGGTGTTGGTGCTCAGCTCTTGCTTGAGTCCTTTGCAGCTTTTGAGCTGGCTCAGCCCTTTGGGAAGAGCTGTCTGCCTGAGGTAAGAGCTTCAGGACCAGTCAAGGTTCAGCAGCCTGTGTGGTAGAAAGTAACACTTGTATGCAGCTTTTTTGTTTGTTTGTTGTCCTTTCTTTTTTTTCAGGTCAGTAATTTTGTTTTGAGTGTTCGGGGGTAGAAAGATGGTTTAGTAGTATGCATTGTTTAGTTTTTTTTTTTTTTTTAAATTCTTCATGCATTGTGTTTTCCTGGAATTCCCAACTTTATTGAAAAAGGAGCCTTGTTTTTTTTCCACCAGTTCTGCTGTATGCTGTGTAAGTTGCTGATATCTCTCTTAACGGGACCGATGGTGACATTGTTTGTCAGGGGTTAGGGTGAGCGTCTTGTATGCATCTGTATATGGAGATTTAGTATTTCTGAAGAAAGCAGAAGGGCCGTGAGGCACAGTGCCTTTCAGGGTCTGGGATGCCTCGTCGCCTTTCCTCATTGCCCGCAGAATGCCCCGTTGTCCCTAGAATCTTTGCAGCTCGTGGCAGGCCCCTCGTAGATTACAAGCCTTGGGACTTGACTTTATTTTGTGGGCATGTAGCAGAGCTCAGGGTCTCTGTGAAACTGTAGGTTAGGAGGTGCCCCCAGAATTTGGGATGTGGCTCAGAAGAGCGGCTCCTGAGGAGTAGCCACTGAAGGGGGTTCAGGGGCGCGAATGGAGGGCAGGAGGCGTCAGGAAGCAGCGGGGTTCCTTTCCTGACGGTTGAGGAGAAGAAAAGGGGTTTCTAAAGTTTTGGGACTGCTGGGGAAAGGGAGGAGGGTTCACCAGCCCTTCTCAGATGAGTTTTGCAGTTGGATTTGGATGTCATAGCATCGTAGAGTGGTTTGGGTTGGAAGGCACCATAAAGAGCCTCTAGTTCCTACCCCACCCCCGCAATGGGTAGGGACGCCTTCTGCGAGACCAGGTTGCTCAAAGCCCCATCTGACCTGGCCTTGAATGCTTCCAGGGAGGGAGCATCCGCAGGTTCTCTGGGCGACGCGTTCCAGTGCCTCGCCACCCCTAGTGAGAAACGTCTTCCTAATACCTACACTAAATGTACCCTCCTTAGGACTGAAGTCGTTACCGCCTTGTCCTATTGCTGTACACCCTTGTAAAAAGTCCCTCTGCAGGTTTCTTATAGGCACCCTTTACGTACCGTGAAGTCTGCTCTAAGGTCTCCTGCAAAGCTGCGTGCCGGTGAGGGGTCCGAGAAGGTGAGGCGGTCGTCGGCCGGGTCGGTGTTGAATAGCGAAGTATTATGGGGCTGCTCGGTTAAGCATTTACCTTCCGTTCTGGAGGCGCTGTGTGGGCTATCTTTGAATTGGGTGAACGTTTGAGGTGAGCTGTGGATTAGTGAGGAGGAGCGTGGGGCCGATGACTTCTCATGAGCGCCACGCTAACTCGGTGTCTCTTGGTACCTTAGGTACCACGAGTGACGACGGCTGCAGGGTCTGACTCTGGAATGAGCGGGGAAGCGAACGCGGTGGCACTTGTGAGGAGGGGGGAGTTGGGGAAGTAGTTGGCGTTGGCCAGCGGCATGCTTACTCCCTTTTCTGATTTGGTTTTTTTTTTTGTTTGTTTGCTTGTTTGTTTTTTTCACTGCAGATGTTGAAGAGCACTGTGTCCCCTTGAGGAACATCCCAGTTAGCCCGTGTGGTTTTGTGGAGGACGGATTCGGACCCTGGGCCCTCTGCAAGCTAAGCTGAGGGACCCGGGCTGGGGGGAGGCTGGGAGGAAGGGACACAGCTGGGAATTGCCGGGAGGGGTTTTAAAGTGAGAGTAGGAGGGCAGGGCTGTCCAGGAGCAGTCCTGTTTGGGCAGATGAAGGGAGCGGGTTGCTTTTGAGCCCGAGACCAGCGTGTGCCGGGCAGGGCAGTTCCAGCCCGTGTCCGTGGTGGTGTGTAGTTTGTGTAGTCTGTCTTGTGCGCTTAGACCTTCCTCGGGTCTCGACGTCCTCGTTGCGCTTTGCGCCGGGGGAGCGTGGCATGCGCTTTAGGCGCCGTCCCTAGGGTCTCGAATGCTCTTACTCATCGGCCCGGTGCCAATCGGGTGCTTCTTTTCTTGCGCTCGGAGCTCTAAAGCGTGGATCGGTCTCGGCGGGTTCCGGTCGGTCCTCTTTTGGCAGCGTTCTTCTGGGCTGCATTGGCAGCTCTGCTCTCTAGCTGTCCGTTTTCTCGGACTGGGACTTCTTCCCCGCATCCTGACATCCTTAGGTCTCAACGCCAGGCTTCTAGTGCATCTGTCGTCTGGGTTTTGACAGTGCCATCTTGTAACGGGCCATTCTGTTCAACTCCTCTTCTCTGGAGACTCTGCCGTAGAGCCTCCTGGCCTCATGGTTCCGGCTCCGTAGGTCGTCTTGCCCAACGACGCCTCCTGTCCGGGCGTCATTCTTCTTGCTGAGAGTTTTCTCTCTCTTTGAATCACCTCGTTGGTAGCGTTCCACATGGTGACGTTCTGCGCACGGGTGTGTTTGGCTTGGAGCTGCTCTGCCCGGGGATGTAGAGTCAGGGGTAGGTGGAAGAGCGATAAGAGTCTACGGGTCAAACGTTGATGTGCCTAGACTGTTTAGGCAAGGGCTGTACAGTCATCTCGGCTCGACTAGCCATCGGCGGGCTGCGCGAACAGCAGTGCCGATAGTGTTTCACGGAGACGATTGGAGCTGTGCGGCAGGGGCTGTTGAGGGGCGGTGAAGAGGATTTGACTCTCTAAGGTGTTAGGTCTTGCACATGATGGGCTTAAATTTTGGCCCCGGTTTTTTTTTTTGTTGTTGTTGGTGGGGGTTTTTTTGGGTTTTTTTGTGTTGTTTTTTTTTTTTCTTTTTCTTTTTTTTTAAATGGCAGGCTGTAGCTGGACTCCAGATGGTCTTTGTAGATGGAATCAAGACCTCTGGAGTTGTGAAGCTCTTGCTCTGCATCCAGGTGACTCGTTCAATATGTTTGGTTTTGGTTTTTTTTCCAGATGCAGAGGGACAAGATGCGTGCCACAGAGCGACGAGGGAAGGCAGCAGGGCACTGTAAGGAGGTGGGTCCGTGAGTGGAGTCGGAAGGAAGATGTGGCCGGTGGCTCTATGAGACTGCTTTTCTTTGCTGTGTTTTGCAGTTTTCTTGCATTGTATTGGTCTGTATTTGCCTTTGTGTTGTGTTGTTTTGTTCTGTATTTGTATTGACTGTCACGTGAGACTGTCTCGCGTTGCATGGCCCTGCATTGTGTTTTGTAGTGCAGTGCTATGCCCTTGTATCGATTGCCACCAGAGACTGCCTTGCCTTCTATGGCTCTGTATTGGTTTTGTATTGTTTTGGTCTGTACTTGTATTGACTGTCATCTGAGAGTCTCTTGCATTGGCCCTGTTCTGTTTTGTGTGGTATGGCAGTGCTCCGAGTTGTTTTGTCTTGACCGAGATAAGAGTACTGCCTTGTATGGCATTATATTTGCATGTGAATTACATGGGTCTATGTTTGTCTGTGTGTGTTGTATGGCATTGTAGAGACAGCACAGAAGGTTTAATGACTTTGGGTTCTTTGCATGCAAAGAGCTGAGGGGATCGCAATTGGACTGTGAGCTAGCATAGAGTAAGGCAGTAACTGGGCAATGGTGTTCATATTGTTTATGCGGATGCTTTGTGGCAAGTCTGTAGAAATAGTCAAGGCCTTGAGGTCTGAGTAGCAGCGTGATGGGTCTTGGAGCGATCGGTAACTTTGGGACAGCTCTGTGTTTGCGATGCTCTGTTTTTTCAAGTGCCATGGAGGACACTGACTGGGAGGATGTGTTATTTTGGGAATAGGTGGGAAGCGGTGGAGGACTTCTCTCTCAAGGATGAAGTGTCTATTGAAAAGCTTTGTGTGTTGTTTTTGCAGGTGATGACAGGGCACGAGGTGCTTGAAGGAACCTTGCATTTAGGTGACACGGCTGCTATGGAGGTTGGACTGTGCCATGTGGCACTGTGAAAGCTAAGTATCGGGTTGAAAATGCATGGATGGTGGAGATGATGGTGCGTGTTGAAACATTGGTGTAACAGAAGGGCAGTTTGTGGGGAGGTTGGAAGGAGGTTGGGCTAGGGCCAGGGTTTTTGCAGGCAAGGTGATTTTTGAGGCCCCCAGTGCCACAGGCACGGGGTGACGGCCTCTCGAGGCCTGTGGGTGGTAGGATGGATGAGTTGAGAGTGAGGGCTGGCGTGCATGTGATCTGAATGAGTGGTGTGTTGTGAATGTGTCTAACCTTGTAGGGTCATGTGGTTTAGCCTTTTTGGTTTTTTTCCTTTCAGGTTGGATGTAGACTTGAGATGTTTCTCAGGGAATTAGAAAAAAAAAAACCCAAACCAACAACTTAGAATAAAAAAACCCAGCTGGGATATGGGTTGGTTTTTGGTGTGTCCTCCCCTGCCCTGTTCCCACCCCCCGCCCCGGTCCCAGCTGCTCCATGAGGCAATGTTCATTGCCAGTGTTTGGACTGGCGTCCGGCTCGGGCCTGGGTTTTCACAGGCAGGGTGACTTTTTTCAAGGCTCCCGGGAACAGCATTCCCATGGAGCGCTGCCCTGGAACGTGGTAATTGCCAGTCAGCACAGGGAAATACGTTGTTCGGTGGATGGTCTTTGGAAAACAGTTGAGGATTTTGCGGGCGAAGGGTTGGGGGAGTTGGACTAGATGGCCAGCATGGAGCAGGCCAGGGTTGTGAAGTGCGTGAGTGTAACTGTATTTTTCTGTGGTGGGTTTGTAAAATATTTGGGTGCTCTTTGTAGTTTGTGATGTAATGATACTTTTCAGTTTTTGTTTTTGTGCCGAGGCGTGGAGGTGGACAGTCTGTCAAGATGAGCGGAGCTCACTCGTTTTCTGCCCGGGAACGGGGATCGTGCAGGTAATGTCACCTCAGGGAGTAAAACTTCTGGATGTGCAGCGACGGATGTAACGGGAGCGAGGAATGTGGAGAAGACCGCTCCGTAGAGAATTGCAGGGACTAATAGTGGCATTTCTTCTGAAGGTAATGCTAAATTTTTGGAGTTAAAATGTATTTGTAAAAATAATGGTTAAAAGAGGAATAAAACTAATAGTGTCAAAAATTTGACCAGTGAGGCCGTAAATCTTTTCTATATATTGTAGAAAAAGTACATTGTAGAATTGGACTGTAACTACTGACCTAGCTGAACGTATGTGGAATCAGTAATAGACCAAATGAAGCAAAAAAAAGAAAATGAAAAAAAGACAGGTCATTAGGTCTCCTTGTGAGAATCACAGTAGTAATGGCAATCAGAAAGGCAAGTGTAGAGCGAAGCATGCGCGTTTAGTGCCCATAGGTAAACCTAGCTGTTGAAGTAAGTGAAAGTGTCTGTTAGAATTGGGCATCCAAGGGAAAGTTGTAGATACCTCGAGGTAAATGTAGCTGCTGCTGGGTTAATAGAAAGGGGGTGCGTTCCTGGCTCTAGTAATTGCCCAACTTTGAAATTGGCTCCGTAGCTACATAACTGTGAACTGGGCTCGGGCGCGGTGCGGCGCCGAAAGGGGCTCGGGCGCGGTGCGGCGCCGAAAGGGGCTCGGGCGCGGTGCGGCGCCGAAAGGGGCTCGGGCGCGGTGCGGCGCCGAAAGGGGCTCGGGCGCGGTGCGGCGCCGAAAGGGGCTCGGGCGCGGTGCGGCGCCGAAAGGGGCTCGGGCGCGGTGCGGCGCCGAAAGGGGCTCGGGCGCGGTGCGGCGCCGAAAGGGGCTCGGGCGCGGTGCGGCGCCGAAAGGGGCTCGGGCGCGGTGCGGCGCCGAAAGGGGCTCGGGCGCGGTGCGGCGCCGAAAGGGGCTCGGGCGCGGTGCGGCGCCGAAAGGGGCTCGGGCGCGGTGCGCCGACTTTGAAATTTGCTCGGGTTCTGTGTGCTGCCGAATTGGGCTCGGTCAATGTGTTACTTTTCTTAAAGGGGCTGAGGTACTGTGTAACTCTGAAATGAGCTTGATTACTGGATAATATGTGTATAATATGTAGGGGGGTTTATTCTGTATCTCACTGTCCCCGTTGTCCTTCCTGTTCTTCTCTTTCTCTGACCCTTTGTGGTGCTCCCTACTCTTTTTATTCATGTCTTCTGTCTCTGTGCAGGGGTCCTAATCTCTCTCTCTCCCCCCCCCCCGTGTTTCTCACAGTCTCTCTCTATCTCTTGTCATTATTCTCATCTGTCGCTCTCTCTTACTTCCTGTCCCATCGTATCATGTTGTATCTGTTCCTCCTGCTTTTTTCTCCATCTGTCCAGATCCCTGTCCCTTTTTTCTTCTATTGCTGGCCCTCTGCCCTGCTTCCTCTTGCTATCTTTCCTGTATTTCTCTCTGTTCCGTTCCCTCTTCCATCCTTTCAAACTGTATCCCCCTCTCCAGCTATCTGTCCCTTCTCTTTTCTTTCTTCCTCCGTATCTCTCTCACAGCCTATCACAGTTGTTTTTTCCTCCAGTGCTGTCCTGCTCTGTCCCTTTTTTCTCACTCTCATTCTGTCATGCTCCCTGTGTCTTTTTTTAACTCCTCCATCTCTGTCCTGCAGCCTATCACTATTTTTTTCCCTCTGCCATCCCTTTGTCCTTCTTCCAGTCTTTGTGTCTCTCTCCCTTTGTTCTCCCTCCCTTCCTTTTTTTCCTTTCTTGCTAGATCTCTGTTCTGCTCCCTAGAATAGAATCAAATCGCATTGAATCAAATCATGAAATTTGGAAAGGACCTCTAAGATCATTAAGTCCCACCATCAACCCACCACCACCACGCCCACTAAATCATGTCCCAAAGTGCCACATCTACGTGTGTTTTGAACACCTGCAGGGATGGTGACTCCATCACTACCCTGGGCAGCCTGTTCCAATGCCTGACAACCCTCTCAGTAAAGAATTTTTTTCTGATATCCAAGCTAAACCTCCCCTGGCGCAACTTCAGGCCATTTTCTCTCGTCCTATCTCTAGTTACTTGATAGAAGAGACCAGTACCCACCTCGCTACAATCTCCTTTCAGGTAGTTGTAGAGAGCAATAAGGTCTCCCCTCAGCCTCCTTTTCTCCAGACTAAACCACCCCAGCTCCCGCAGCCGTTCCTCATCAGACTTACGCTCCAGGCCCCTCACCAACTCGGTTGCCCTTCTCCGGACACGTTCCAGCAACTCAACGTCTTTCCCGTAGCGAGGGGCCCAAAACTGAACGCAGTACTCGAGGTGCGGCCTCGCCAGTGCCGAATACGGGGGAACGATTACCTCCCTGCTCCTGCCGGCCACACTATTTCTGATACAGGCCAGGATGCCGTTGGCCTTCCTGGCCACCTGGGCACACTGCTGGCTCATAGTCAGCCGGCTGTCAACCAGCACCCCCAGGTCTTTCTCTGCCGGGCAGCTTTCCAGCCACTCTTCCTCAACCCCATAGCTCTGCACGGCGTCGCCGTGACCGAAGCGCAGGACCCGGCACTCGGCCTCGTTGAACTTCATACAGCTGGCCTCGGCCCATCGATCCAGCCTGTCCAGATATCTGTGTAGAGCCTTCCTATCCTCAAGGAGATCGGCCCCGAGTCCCAACTTGGTGTCGTCTGCAAACTTGCCGAGGGGGCACTCGATCTCCTCGTCCAAATCGTCGATAAAGATGTTAAGCAGAACCGGGCCCAACACCGAGCCCTGGGGAACACCACTAGCGACCCGCCACCGACCGGATTTAACCCCATTCACCGCAACCCTCTGGGCTCGTCCATCCAGCCAGTTTTTCACCCAGCAAAGAGTACACTTGTCTAAGCCAGGAGATGACAGCTTCTCAAGGAGTATGCCATGAGAGACAGTATCAAAGGCCTTGCTGAAGTCAAGGTAGGTAACATCCACAGCCTTTCCCTCATCCGCCAGGCGGGTCACCCGGTCATAGAAGGAGATCAGGTTGGTCAAGCAGAACCCGCCTTTCGTAAACCCACGCTGACCGGGCCCAATCCCCTGCTTGTCCCGGACGTGCCACGTGAGCGCTCTCAAGACAAACCGTTCCATAATCTTCCCCGGTACCGAGGTCAGGCTGACAGGCCCGTAGTTCCCCGGATCCTCCCTCCGACCCTTCTCGTAAATGGGCGTCACATTGGCAAGCCTCCAGTCCTCTGGGACCTTCCCCGTTGACCAGGATCGCCGATAGATGAGGGAGAGCAGCTTGGGAAGCACCTCTGCCAGTTCCCTCAGTACTCTGGGATGGATTCCATCTGGTCCCATAGATTTGTGAGCATCCAGATGGCGTAGTAGGTCACTAACTATTTCCTCCTGCATTAAGGGGGGGGGTGGTATATTCCGCTCTTCATCCTCACCTTCCCGCTCAGGAGGCAGAGTACCCTGAGGATAACTGGTCTCCCTATTAAAGACTGAGGCAAAGAAGGCATTAAGTACCTCAGCCTTTTCCTCATCTCTGCTGGCAACGTTCCCTTCCGTATCCATTACAGGATAGATATTCTCCTTGGGATTCTTTTTACCATTAACGTATTTGTAAAAACATTTTTTGTCGTCTCTTACGACAGCGGACAGATTTAGTACTAGCAGAGCTTTTGTCTTTCTAATTTCCTTTCTCTATGACCTAACAAGATCCCTGTACTCCTCCCAAGTTGCCCGCCCTTTCTTCCAGAGATGATAAACTCTCCTTTTCTTCCTGACTCCTAGAAAAAGCTCCCCGTTCAGCCAGGCCCGTCGTTTTCCTCGGCGATTCGACTTGCGGCACGGGGGAATAGCCTGGTCCTGAGCTGTTAAGATTTCCTTCTTAAAGAACGTCCGTCCCTCCTGGACCCCTTTGCCCTTCAGGACCGTCTCCCAAGGGATTCTCTCAACCAGTGCCTCAAAGAGGCCAAAGTTTGCCCTCCGGAAGTCCAGAGCGGTGGTTTTGCTAACCCCCTTCCTTGCCTCACCAAGAATTGAGAATTCTATCATTTCACGGTCGCTAAGCCCAAGACGTAGCACTCCCGTCACGGGAGTCATCCCACCGTGTTTCCATGATGGCGGCTAAGTCATATCTATCCTGCTGCACGATGGCTTCCAGCTCCTCCTGTTTATCGCCCACGCTGCGTGTGTTGGCATCGATGCATTCGAGCTGGCCTATCGAATCCACCCCTAACGTCGGCACGCTGCCCCCAGGCTCGTCTCTGGTGCACCTAGTCTTATCCCTTACCCCCTTCAAACCTAGTTTAAAGCCCTCTCTATGAGCCCCGCCATCTCGCGAGCGAGGATTCTTTTACCCCTTTGAGATAGCTGGATACCATCCGTCGCTAGCAAGCCCGGTGCCGTGTAAACCTCCCCGTGATCAAAAAACCCCAAATGCCACCGATGGCACCAGCCTCTGAGCCACATCATCACCAGGTGTGGTTTCCTGTTCCTTTCAGTATATTCCCCTGCCACTAAGGGATTAAGGAAAACACTACCTGTGCTCCTTCCACTAATCGCCCCAGTGCCCTGAAGTCCCTTTTGATTGCCTTTGGATTTCTCCCTGCAGTCTCATCGCTGCCAACCTGCACAACTAGCAATGGGTAATAATCAGAGGTCCGAACCAGACCCGGGAGTTCCCCGGTAATGTCTTTCAACCGGGCCCCAGGGAGGCAGCAGACTTCCCTGTGGCATGGGTCAGGACTGCATATTGGGTCCTCTGTCCCCCTCAGAAGGGAGTCGCCTATGACAATTACCCTCCTTTTTCTTTTTTCAGAGGCTGTGAGAACGCATGGGGCTGCCCAACTGAGCCTAGGCACCTCCCTGCATAGGGCTTCACCTACACCCTGATCTTCGTTGACCCGGTCCTCAGGTTCCAGAGCCCCATTCCTGTTGCGTAGGGGCAACTGGGAAGGTGAGGGAGACCGGGAGGGGACTCGCCTGCCTCCCCGAGCAGGGACCTGTATCCATTCCCCTCCATCTCTTAGGTCCCCTCCTGCCCGGTGGCAAGGGGGCAGGGGAACCTCCGCTTCTCGCGGAGCCTCCATCTGCTGCCTCCGCCTCAGGGATGGTAGGGTGTGGGTCCACCAACCTATCTCCCTCTCGCACTCCTTGATACTCCTCAACCTTTCCACTTCCTCCTTCAGCTCTGCCACCAGGCTGAGCAGATCATCTACCTGGTCACATCTCGCACAAGAGGTGTCCCCGCTGCCCTCCGGCATCAGTGATAGACTCAGGCACTCCCTGCAGCCAGAGACCTGGACAGCTGCACGTTTACATGGGAGCTCTGTCCGTGTCGCCACGTTTTTCCTAGCAATGGCTTTCACCCGAGTGGCAGCCATATCGGGGTCTCCTTCTGAGGCCGATGCCCACCGCTTCAGTAGCCTTCTTGAGCTGGGAAGGGGGGGGGCTGCGCCCTACCCGCACAAACTGCTGCACCACGGCACACCTTTGTGACGCACCACGCCCAGTTTGCCATGCTCCCGGTTGCTGGCGCTCCTCAGGGCCATTTAAATCTTCCACGGTCGCCCCTGGCAATGCCCACGCCGCGTCAGCCTCTCTCGCGAGAGCTGCCGGCTCTGCACGGTCCCTCTGCTCTTCCCCGGGGCTCCTGGGCCTCGGGAACCTCCCGTTCCGCCTCAGTCTAGCGCTTAGCCGCCGAGTTACCATTGCGTCTGCTGGCCTCGCCGGTGACTGATGTGATTTTAATAACTACATTGTTATTGCATTTAACGAGCTAATTTCCTACCTAGTTTAGAGACACACGTATCTTTTTCTGTCTACGCCTCAGAAAAATTAAGTTGAACTCCTTACCTGGTCACATTGTCAATGCAATAGTTGTAGCTGTAGTACAGGAGCAGGTATTGTCTTTGCCAGTAAGTGTTGCTTTCTCTGTTCAGGGTCTCATTTGCTGTAAATTTAAGGCAGGTGGGAATAGTGCTGCTGCTCCTCCAGCTGACTTTATAACTTCTGGTGGTTTGCCCTTCCCCTTTCCCAGGTGATTGTGCTAAGGGTGGTGGGTGGAGGCTGGGGCTATTTGAGCCACAGCCTCTGCTGAGGGAGCTCATTGTGCTCCTGGGTTTCTCTGGTGTTGGTGCTCAGCTCTTGCTTGAGTCCTTTGCAGCTTTTGAGCTGGCTCAGCCCTTTGGGAAGAGCTGTCTGCCTGAGGTAAGAGCTTCAGGACCAGTTAAGGTTCAGCAGCATGTGTGGTAGAAGGTAACACTTGTATGCAGCCTTTTTTTTTTTGTTTTCCTTTCTTTTTTTCAGGTCAGTAATTTTGTTTTGAGTGTTCAGGGGTAGAAAGATGGTTTAATGGTATGCTTTGTTTGTTTGTTTGTTTGAGGCTCCTGCGCCTTGGGAACCTCCCGGTCTGCCTCAATCTAGCGCTTAGCCGCCAACTTACCATTGTGTCTGCTGGCTTCGCCAGTGACTGATGTGATTTTAATAACTACATTGTTATTGCATTTAACGAGCTAATTTCCTACCTAGTTTAGAGACACATGTATCTTTTTCTGTCTACGCCTCAGAAAAATTAAGTTGAACTCCTTACCTGGTCACATTGCCGATGCAATAGTTGTAGCTGTAGTACAGGAGCAGGTATTGTCTTTGCCAGTAAGTGTTGCTTTCTCTGTTCAGGGCCTCATTTGCTGTAAATTTAAGGCAGGTGGGAACAGTGCTGCTGCTCCTCCAGCTGACTTTATAACTTCTGGTGGTTTGCCCTTCCCCTTTCCCAGGTGATTGTGCTAAGGGTGGTGGGTGGAGGCTGGGGCTATTTGAGCCACAGCCTCTGCTGAGGGAGCTCATTGTGCTCCTGGGTTTCTCTGGTGTTGGTGCTCAGCTCTTGCTTGAGTCCTTTGCAGCTTTTGAGCTGGCTCAGCCCTTTGGGAAGAGCTGTCTGCCTGAGGTAAGAGCTTCAGGACCAGTCAAGGTTCAGCAGCATGTGTGGTAGAAAGTAACACTTGTATGCAGCCTTTTTTTTTGTTTTCCTTTCTTTTTTTCAGGTCAGCAATTTTGTTTTGAGTGTTTGGGGGTAGAAAGATGGTTTAATAGTATGCTTTGTTTGTTTGTTTGTTTTAATTCTTCATGCATTGTGTTTTCCTGGAATTCCCAACTTTATTGAAAAAGGAGCCTTGTTTTTTTCACCCGTTCTGCTGTATGCTGTGTAAGTTGCTGATATCTCTCTTAATGGGACCAATGGTGACATTGTTTAGCAGGGGTTAGGGTGAGCGTCTTGTATGTATTTGTATGTGGAGATTTAGTATTTCTGAAGAAAGCAGAAGGGCCGTGAGGCACAGTGCCTTTCAGGGTCTGGGATGCCTCGTCGCCTTTCCTCATTGCCCGTAGAATGCCACGGTGTCCCTAGAAGCTTTGCAGCTCGTGGCAGGCCCCTCGTAGATTACAAGCCTTGGGACTTGACTTTATTTTGTGGGCGTGTAGCAGAGCTCAGGGTCTCTGTGAAATTGTAGGTTAGGAGGTGCCCCCAGAATTTGTCATGTTAGGGTAGGGGTAAGGGTTAGGGTTAAGGGATAGGGTTAGGGTGTCGTGTTAGGGTTAGGGGTAAGGGTGTTGTGTTAGGGGTAAGGGTGTTGTGTTAGGGGTAAGGGTTAAGGGTTAGGGTGTCGGGATAGGGTGTCGGGTTAAGGGGTAGGGGGGGTAGGGTTAAGGGGTAGGGTTAGGGTTTTGGGGCTGGGGTTAGGGCCGTTAGGGGGTAGGGGGTCAGGGGAGCCATTAGGGTTAGGGGGTTAGGGCTGTTAGGGGGTTAGGGCTAGTCACCATTGGGGTCATTGGGGTTAGGGTCGTTAGGGTCGGGGGTTGGGGGTTATGGTTGGGGGTAGGGGTTAGGGTTAGGATTAGGGCCAGGATTAGGGCGGTTAGGGTTTAGGGTTAGGGGTTTAGGGTTGGGTTGGGGGTCAGGGTCGTTAGGGTCAGGGTCGTTAGGGTCATTAGGGTTAGGGGTTAGCAGATTAGGGTTAGGGTCCGTTAGGGGTTAGGGTTAAGGGATAGGGTTAGGGTGTCGGGTTAGGGGGTTAGGGCCGTTAGGGTTAGGGCCAGGGGGGTTAGGGTTGGGGTTAGGGTTTAAGGGTTAGGGGTTAGGGTGTCGGGTTGGGGGTCAGGGTCGTTAGGGGGTCAGGGTTAGGGTTTAGGGCGGTTAGGGGTGGGGCTTAGGGTCATTAGGGTTGGGGGTTAGTGGGCTTGGGGTTAGCGGGGTTGGGGTTAGCGTCGTTAGGGTCATTAGGGTTAGGGGTTAGGGTCATTAGGGTCATTAGGGTTAGGGTCATTAGGGTTAGGGGGTTAGGGGTTAGTCACATAGGGTTAGGGGTTATGTTTGGGGGGGTTAGGGGTTAGGAGGGGTTAGGGTTGGGGTTAGGGTTAGGGCGTTGGGGTTAGGGTTAGGGCGCGGTTAGGGTTTGGTTTAGGGTTAGGGGGTTAGGGTTAGGGCGTTAGGGGTTAGGGTTAGGGCGCGGTTAGGGTTGGGTTTGGGGTTAGGGCGTTAGGGTTTAGGCTTAGGGCTTAGGGGGTTAGGGCCGTTAGGGTAGGGGTTGGGGTCATTAGGGGTTGGGGTCATTAGGGTTTAGGGTTAGAGGGTGAGGGTTAGGGGGTGAGGGTTAGGGGTTAGGGCCATTAGGGTTAGGGGTTAGGGTGAGGGTTAGGGGGTTAGGGGTTGGGGGGGTTAGGGCCATTAGGGTTAGGGGTTAGGGTTAGCCGTTAGGGTGGGGGTTAGGGGTTAGCGTTAGGATGTTAGGGTTAGGGCCTTGGGGTTAGGGGGTTAGGGCCATTAGGGTTAGGGGTTGGGGTTAGAGGGTTAGGGGTTAGGGCGGTTAGGGGTTTGGGGTTAGGGTTGGGGTCGGGGGTTAGGGGCTTAGGGGTTAGGGCCATTAGGGTTAGGGGGTTAGGGGTTAGAGTGGGCTGGGTTGGGGTTAGGGGGTTAGGGCGGTTAGGGGGTTAGGGTCGTTAGGGGTTGGAGTTAGGGGGTTAGGGCCGTTAGGGTTAGGGCCGTTAGGGTCATTGAGGTTAGGGGGCTAGGGTTAGGGTCGTTAGGGGGTAGGGTTAGGCGGTTAGGGGTTGGGGTTAGGGTTAGTCGTTAGGGTTGGGGTAGGGTGGTTAGGGCCAGGGGGTTAGGGCCATTAGGGTTAGGGGTTGGGGTTAGGGTTAGTCATTAAGGTTAGGGGTAGGGTGGTTACGGCTAGGGGGTTAGGGCCATTAGGGTTAGGGGGGTTGGGGTTTAGGGGTTGGGGTCAGGGTTTAGGGTCAGGGTTTAGGGTCAGGGTTTAGGGTCCGGGTTAGGGTGGTTAGGGTTAGGGTGGTTAGGGTTAGGGCGGTTAGGGGTTATGGGGTTAGGGTCAGGGTTTAGGGTCCGGGTCGGGGGTTAGGGTTGGGGTTAGGGAGGTTAGGGTTAGGGCGGTTAGGGGTAGGGGTTGGGGTTATTAGGGTTAGGGCGGTTAGGGGTTAGGGTTTAGGGGGTTTTGGGGGTTAGGGGGTTAGGGCCATTAGGGTTAGGGGGTTAGGGTTGGGGTTAGTCACTGTTAGGGGTTGGGGTTAGGGGTTAGGGTCATTAGGGTCAGGGTTAGGGGTTAGGGGGGTTAGGGCCGTTAGGGTTAGGGGGTTAGGGGTTAGGGTTAGGGTCATTAGGGTTAGGGGTTAGGGTTAGTCTTTAGGGTTGGGGTTTAGGGGTTGGAGTTAGGGGGTTAGGGCGGTTAGGGGGTTGGGGTTAGGGGGTTGGGGTTAGGGCCTTAGGGGGTTGGGGCTTAGGGGTTAGGGCCATTAGGGTTAGGGGGTTAGGGCGGGCCGGGTTAGGGGTTGGGGTTAGGGGGTTAGGGCGGTTAGGGGCATTAGGGGTTGGGGTTAGGAGGTTAGGGGGTTAGGGCCATTAGTGCTAGGGTTAGGGGGTTAGGGTTGTTAGGGGTTGGGGTTAGGGTTAGGGCCGTTAGGTTCATTAGGGTTAGGGTCATTGAGGTTAGGGGGTTAGGGCTAGGGTTAGGGGGTTAGGGTCGTTAGGGTTAGGGGGTAGGCTTAGTCGTTAGGGTTAGTCGTTAGGGTTGGGGTAGGGTGGTTAGGGCCAGGGGGTTAGGGCCATTAGGGTTAGGGGGTAGGGTTAGTCATTAGGGTTAGTCATTAGGGTTAGGGTTAGGGTGGTTAGGGCTAGGGGGTTAGGGTTAGGGGGGTTGGGGGTTAGGGCCATTAGGGTTAGGGGGTTAGGGTCCGGGTCAGGGTTTAGGGTCCGGGTCAGGGGGTTAGGGCCGTTAGGGTTAGGGCGGTTAGGGGGTTAGGGCCGTTAGGGTCAGGGCGGTTAGGGGTTACGGGGTTAGGGTCAGGGTTTAGGGTCCGGGTCGGGGGTTAGGGTCGGGGGTTAGGGTTGGGGTTAGGGAGGTTAGGGTTAGGGCGGTTAGGGGTAGGGGTTAGGGTTATTAGGGTTAGGGCAGTTAGGGGTTAGGGTGGTTAGGGGTTAGGGTTTAGGGGGTTTTGGGGGTTAGGGGGTTAGGGTTGGGGTTAGTCACCATTAGGGGTTGGGGTTAGGGGTTGGGGTTAGGGTCATTAGAGTTAGGGGTTAGGGTTAGTCTTTAGGGTTAGGGCCGGGGTTGGGGTTAGGGCCGTTAGGGTTAGGGCCGTTAGGGTTAGGGCCGTTAGGGGTTAGGGTTGGGGGGTTAGGGGTTAGGGTTGGGGGGTTAGGGTTTGGGTTAGGGGTTAGGGTTTGGGTTAGGGGTTACGGTTTAGGGTCAGGGGTTAGGGTTTAGGGTTGGGGTTAGGGTTTAGGGGGTTAGGGGTTAGGTTAAGGGTTAGGGGTTAGGGGTTGGGTTTAGGGTTAGGGGTTAGGGTTAGGGGGTGAGGGTTAGGGTTGGGGGGTTGGGGTTAGGCTTAGGGGTTAGGGCATTAGGGGGTTAGGGCCAGGGCGTTAGGGTTGGGGCCATTAGGGGTTAGGGTTTAGGGTTAGTCATTAGGGTTAGGGGGTTGGGGTTAGGGTTAGGGCCATTAGGGTTAGGGCGGTTAGGGTTAGGGGTTAGGGGGTTGGGGTTAGGGTTAGGGGGTGGGGGTTAGGGGGTTAGGGTTAGGGGTTAGGGGGGTTAGGGTTAGGGGTTAGGGTTAGGTGTTAGGGGTTAGGGTCGTTAGGGTTAGGGTCATTAGGGTTAGGGGTTAGGGCGTTGGGGTTAGGGGGTTAGGGGTTGGGGTTAGGGTCGTTGGGGTTAGGGTTGGGGGGGTTAGGGTTAGGGGGTTAGGGTTAGGGGGTTAGGGTTTGGGGTTAGGGCCATTAGGGTTAGGGGTTAGGGTTAGGGGGTTAGGGGTTAGGGCCGTTAGGGTCAGGGCGGTTAGGGGTTACGGGGTTAGGGGTTAGGGTCAGGGTTTAGGGTCTGGGTCGGGGGTTAGGGTCGGGGGTTAGGGTTGGGGTTAGGGAGGTTAGGGTTAGGGCGGTTAGGGGTAGGGGTTAGGGTTATTAGGGTTAGGGCAGTTAGGGGTTAGGGTGGTTAGGGGTTAGGGTTTAGGGGGTTTTGGGGGTTAGGGGGTTAGGGTTGGGGGTTGGGGTTAGTCACC